>NC_136760.1:13860214-14501464 GCF_936440315.1 Barbus barbus | reverse complement strand
AATCTGATCCATATGCTAGTGTACTCCCAAATACACTTTTGGGGCTATTTCACTTCTTTTCTCAATCATAAAGCAGCTCTTGCAATCTGTCTGTTTGTTGCTGGCGTTGAGAGGCTCAAGGAGTAGAATAAATCTGTGAATGGTAGCGCTGGAAGCTTTCATATGATAACATTCATATGACTGTCAATAGGCCTTTGTTTTCCTTCTGTCTCTCTCTCTCTTTCAGCACATCACCTGCACTACAAATCAAAACACAAATCACACAAACATCACCACAGGCAAATGACCATGTCAAGGCAATTCAAGCCATGAGTGTCCACACCAGAGATCAATGTGTATGAAACATTTAAACCGAAATATGCTGATTTACAAATTAACAAATACATCTTCATATTATAGTATATTTGTCCAAATGCCAATAGACCAGGGTTTCCTGCACTGTTACTCAAGATGTGAGCTAGCAATGTGACTTGAATGTAATGAGATTAAAAGCCTGGGTTCTGTTATATAATAAAACAACAATAAATAGACAATATGTCTTTGGTTATTTAATTAAGTTGCTCAGCTGCTCGGTTATTCAAACTTTTGCTTTGTCATTGACAGTACTTCATAAACTATATTTCAGGCCTCAAAATCTTTGTTCTTATGCCACACACACACAAACAAACAAATCTATTGCTCTTTGTTGAATGTGTCGATCTTGATCAGCAATGAACAAGGGCTCTGCAGAACACACTAAACTAACAGACAAGCACCAGTCAACATCAATTAATGTAGCCAACAGAATCCAAATATGAGCAAAAGCATGGTGAGTGCATGTGTATGAATATGAGTGTTACATAATCAGCATGCAGTGAATCCAGAAGTATTTTAAGGAGCTTCTTGACGGTGAAACAGACAGTCACTACATGTACAGTAGAGATGGCAGGACACGCACTAAATTGCTTTCATGTGGTTGCTGAGCCAATGAGCCATCTCAGTCTGTCACTGTGCACTGCTTCTAAAATAAGACACAAAGACACTATTTACACACTCGTTGCTGCTGTGAAACTCCAGTGACTTATTACACAATTCACACGCTCCACATCTGTTGATTGACCTTAAAGATTTGCTCCTCATTATTAAAAGTTTTACACGAAGAAATGAATGATGCTGTTGAAAAATGTGTTTAGCATGATATTCACTCACATGAGATGCCATCAATTACAAATCCAAGAAAAACTGTGGTTTATCTTACATGGAGTTGCTTAGCATTGACCAACACATCATTCATGAATGCTTTGTGGAACACATGTAGATTTGTCTTAAATGGGAAGTATCTTGGAAAAGATATATATATATATATATATATATATATATATATATATATATATATATATATATATAGGCCCCAAAAGAAACATTTATGGACACTAAGGAGAAACATTAACTTAGCAGTTAAGGACAGTTCAACCCCCCAAAAATGAAACATCTGTCATCATTTACTCACAATGGAAGTCACCGGTCACCAAAACTGCTTGTTTATTAACATTGTTTAAAACTGGTTTATCACCTGAAAACATGACACCATGGAAGGTTTTGGTAAAAAAAAAATGTATTTCAGCGCATCACTAGTAAATGATAACAGGATTTAATTGCGTTATTGATATATGCATATTAGCTGGATTTTTAAAGCAATTAAGCTTCAAAAATTCCTTTGCGAATTAATCAAAATCCGACTTACAACATTGGATTTGAGGGAAGAGAGATATTTCAGCACCAGAGAGAGAGAGAGAGAGAGAGAGAGAGAGAGAGATAGAGAGAGCTGTGGCTTTAAAATCAAAGCCAGCTGGAATATGCAAATGACTGTTTTATTATCAGCAGTGCTGTGGTGCTGATAGGGTTTCGCTGAGTGTACAATCGCAGCCAATCAAACTTCCTGAGTGAACGCTGTCCCCTCCACCAAACAACAGCCAGTTTCTCTAGTCTCAGACTGGGAGCAGTTTATTGCATGAATATTTCAAAAAGCCCATTTCTATTCTTGGCAAGATGTGACCTCGTTTACTCTCGTTCTAACATTATACAGAGCCTTCAAGTTATTGCAAAGTAGTACGAAATTAGATATAGATTATAGTAGGAGCATTCTAGGTTTGATGCATCACATTTCTTGTCGTGTACACTGAAAAAAAAATATTTTTGCAGCTTGTTCAGTTTAAGCAACACAATTGCTACACATCTTGTCCTAACTTCATTTAATTGTGATGAATACACTTAAATATATGTAAAATTGAAGCCATTTATGTTGAGACTCATGACGTGAATTATTTTTGTTGCATTAACTGAAACTGGGAAGTGGATGTTTAGTTCACTGCCTGCTTTGCAACTGGCGGAATCAGGGGAGTAAATGTTGAAATCAAGGGTTATTTCATGTTTGTGAGTGGAAGGAAAGCACTGTTGATGTTTAGTATTCGAGAGTTTCTGTTTATGCTGAAGTTTTTATGGTTACCATTGTGTTGAAAAGAAGTGCTTATGGTTGGCTGTATTAAAACTGTAATATATGTTGCTTCTCTTCTTCAATGAGCAATAGCTGTGCTAATGCCAGTGCAGTGATAACTTCCTACTTGTGCTAGGAAGTTCAACTAAAGATTAGTTCAATTTAAGCTTAAGTTCAACTAAAAATATACATCTAAAATTATGATAAATTGTGTGTAATCACTTGCCTTAAAAATCCAAAAACCATTTTTTTCAGTGTTTATTATGCAGAAGTATGTCGGTCAGGTAGAAAACTCTGGGCTAGTCTCCTGTGATGGCACATTACTGGACCACAGACAGTCAGCGCAATGACTATATAATACTTATATTACTTCATCAGGAAAACCGTAATACAATTGGGTGGTGCATGGAAACACAATAGTGTTTACAAGTTATTCTAATTGTCTATAGTGTTGCATATCAGGACCAGAATTTGTGCTGTCGGTCACATCTGGCTATAGGAGACTCCTTGCACATTTTCGCATGCGTTTTTTTCGTATTCATCATCCCAAAAATTCATCACGCACAGAAACCTTGCACACTGAGTCTGATGGCAGTAATTAATCTGTTGCGAATTAATCAAGCAGTGATAACTTTTTTGTTGTCCTCTCTCGTCTTAAAAAGAAAGGAGGAAATATTGTGTCCATCCACTGCTGATATAGCGTAGAGAGGAAAGAGAGGTCCACCTCCTTATTAAGCAGCTGCGGGATTATCACGGGCGATTCAAAGTTTACTTCAGGATGTCAGTGGATCAGTTTGATGCTTTGCTAGTGATACTGGAGCCATATATTAAAAATAAGACCACCAATTTCTGTGAACTCAGTGTGCAAGGACCTATACCGTGCTTGGTGCTGTGAGACGAAGTGGCTCAACTTGTCAGACGCCATTCTGGATTCCAGCGTTTGCTTGTATGGTGGCTCTGAATTGTCAAAACACCTCTCAAAATGCTTGCTACGGATGCCAAAAACGCAAAAAAATGGAACCCGATCCAAATTTTTATTATGACGGACGAACATTTTGGAGGCAGTGTGTAAACATGATTGACACAACTTGAGGTTGTTATTATTTTGTGCGAAAATTTAAGACCGTGTGCAAAGACCTTAACTCTGGTGTTATGAATATCGGGGCTTTACAAAAACAACAGAAGCCAGGCCATGCATTCAGTCCTATCACGATCCTGTTTTGCTCCCATTGGCTGAGGAAAAGGCTGTGTCTACCGCTCTCTCTCTCTCTCTCTCTCTCTCGTGCTGCGGTCGCTGTCAAACCCGTCATCCACAACCTCCTCCTGCCGAAAATGAGGTCACACGGAAAAAACGAAAAGTAAAGCTATAAATAATACACAGCTACCGTAGTGAGTGCATTCTGAGAACAAGATACTTTCAGGGCACCATCTCTGCACAGAAATAAAATTCTTCAGGCAGATGAAAACATCTGTTCTGTGTTCCCAAAGCATTTTAGATTTTCTGTGCATCTGCTGTTGCATAAGACAACAGAATCTAAAGCTTCAGAGAAGCTATTTAGGTATGGATATGAACAGAAACAAATCAAATCAAAATTCAACTTTTTGACTTTCTTAATACCCAGTCCTGGACTTGTCATGCCAGATTCATCAGTGCACAATAAAATATTTTGTTTTAATTTGTCTTTTGTTTTCAACCTCTGAAAATAACCTTTCCACTGACTTCACCTAAAGTACATACAGTGTATATAGCTTATTAAGACTGTTTCAGCAAACTTGCTTTCAGGTCTGGCTCGATTCTATGAAAGGACTTTTCACATTTCAATCAATTTCTGATGTATAAAATGACTTTTTTTTTCTTTGAACATCCTTTCACTGAAAAATTTGTCACGTTACAGAAATTGATTGTGAATGTGGTTTCATATTGATGCACTGATGCAAAGGAAACAATGTACACTTAAGGCAAAGCCTACAAATGTTTAAAAACACATAAAACAGAATAATCAAGTGATACAAAACATTTAAAGAAATATATGAAGCAGTACTTGATTTTTTCCATCAAGAAATGATTGAATGGCAAAATCGGGCATTGTATACCAGAATGGAGCCAGACCCTTATGTGGGTTTGCTAAAACAAATGCTTAAAAGGTATTTGACTATTGGGTAACATTAGCCAGTAGCTAGGTGACGGCAGAGGATAAAGAAAGTCTTGCCATGGCAGATGAAATATTGATGAAAGATTACGAACACAAACATTGTTTTCTTTGGAATAACATGAATCATACACAATAGGACCAGGAACGTGTAATAGGAGCATAAATAAAGTCCATTTTGATTTCATGTTGACTTCAAATACTGTATTAACAAAACCAGAAAGAAAACACTTTATTCCACACTTTAAAACCAAAACAAGATAATCACAACACACTATTTTCTACAGAAATAAGCCCTTTAATTTGAAAGTCTCATTGATTTCAGCTTGTTTTTCCATTCTCTCTCTCTCTCTCTCTCTCTTTCAAAGCAGCTCAGCTCTAACATGAAAGGCTCAGAATGAGGACAGAACAGCCTGCCAGATAACATTTTTCTGAAGCTGGAGGCAAGCGGCCAAAAAGAAATCTGTAAAGAAAGAGGAAGGGCAAGCGTGCATTACATTTATTATAAGACGGGCACTCTGCTCTCTCTCTCTCACTCTCTCTGAACACGGGCCAGCAGTATTAATTCATGTCTTTAGATTGGAGGCGCAGTGGTCTGGGTGCACTGCAGTCTGATCAAATGAACAGTGGGAGGACTTGACCTTCATCGGGTCAGTTGGCCCATAGATCTAGAAGCTTCAGCCTGTATGATGTAATATCTGGCAGAAAGACAAAATAAACGACCCCTAACCCAGAAAGCAGTGTTGTTTACAGGCTAACGTGCAGCTGCAGTGTTCACTGGTCTTTAGCTGTTTACATTACCTTAGCTTTATTCAGATCTCGGTGAATCTATGCCACGAGCAAAAGCAAGCCTTTAAAGTCAACATGAATTCAAAATTGACCCTATTAACTTTTTTTTTTACTTTCTCAATGGATGATTCTGGCCTCATTGAGCATGTTACAAATAACAAAAATGGTTTGTAGTTATAATCCTTCATCAAAATGTAACTACATACTACAACTTTTAATTTCTGATGTCACTTAGGCCACACATACTATTGGATTCCTTGTTGATTAAAGAAATTTCTTCTTCTTGAATATCCAGTTACACACAGAAACCTGGTTGACATATACATTGCGTGTTATTCTGACTCTCTTTTTAAACTGACTCATCTTGTTGCAAAGAGCACTGATCCTGCAGTATCCTGACTCATAGATGCACCAACTTTACACCACGGCCTTTCTTATTTCCTGATCCCAGCGTGGTGGTAGAGCACAGCGCTAATTTGCTGCATTTGCAGGACAAATCTGTAACTCTGAAGTCACCTGTGCTGTCTACTGACCAGACATGTGTCTGGATGACAAAGTCCCACTTCATTAGATGAAAGAACAAGAAAGCTGTGATGTAATATCGCTGATTATACATCACTGGCTTCCACTTGCATAATAGGGTGCCACAACAGTGCAGAGTGGCCTTGATCTAATGCTGACCCAAACACCTGCGTACCAGTGAACTTACTTAAGAGCATGCTCATCACCTGACCGCCTGCCCGCGTAGAAATAGCAAAGCCGACGAACTCCAGTAACACTGCAACCTCAGCTGATAAGCTTCTAATGTGCTATTTAATCTGCTCTTTATCTTAATGAACACGAAAAACAAATAACTCAAACAGTTATAACTCACTACAAGGCCTAGCCAAGGCACTAATAACAAATAACAAATTCACCTATAAATGACTAAAAATAGAAACTGACAAGAAATTCTGTTCCAAAGCAGTTTAATTTCATTTCTTCTGGAGCACAAACAGAAACAATACAACTCTTTTCCATACAATAAAAAGTATGTTATTGGTTTTAAGTAATGTTATTGGTTTTTGCATGTCTACAACCGATTGTCAGCTACAGTGTCAGAGAAGATTATCAGCCAATTACTTCTTTTTGAATTAATTTTGGTCTGTTCCTCACACACTACACTACAGCTTGGAAAAAATTTGGACTACAGAGAACAAAAATTGTGTGAAAACTATTTTCACTCAAAAATTGCTAGTAAATTTCACAATTATTTACAAAGAATCAGCAAGCAACTGAAATTTTGAAGTATTATTTTGACAAAACATACTTAATGTTCATTTAAAACAAAAACATTTTTAAAGTGTACTTTATGATTCTTTCATGATGCATTTGTCATCATAGTCAGAGATTGACAGTCCCTGTTCACCATTCATTTTCTTTGTATCTGAACAAATGAAAGAGACCTGAAATTAATTTTGTGACAACATGCGGATGAGTACATGAATTGTACAGAATTGTCTTTTTTATCTAAACTACCCCATTAAACAGTTGCGTAGGACATGTGAGGCAGCACATGCAAGCGTTTTTTTGGGTCACAGCAGTGCAATGCGGCCCGTTTTTGAGCAAGTGTGTGAGCATATTTATTTCCCTGCCTCGTCTGTCACCGGCTACGTCTTTCTCGGCCGATAATCCTCTCTTCCCGTTTCCCTCCGCACTGAGAGCGTGCTGCACAGATTTGAAGCGTGTGACATTAATAAGAAAGTCTCATTTTCATAAAAGGACTCCAGCAGAGATGAGCTCGTGGGGTTTAGCAGAGGCGTGTGTACGGCACATGTGCCCGAGAGATAAGCAGCAGGGACAGGCAGAGAACACTAGAGCCCTGCTACGAATGTCTGTCAGTCGGTGACCTTCTATAGGGCAGGTGTGTTTAATCATAGTCTGAAGACTTCAACACACTCAGTCATGAGCTGCATATCTGTTGTATCTGTAGTGATGCTAATGAGATCTATTAACTGTGTGGTTCATTTTCACAAGCAGCATTACACGGTGTCCTAATCAGGTGCAATGTGATAAGATTTCAGCAACAAGCAATTTGTCTGTTCACACTGAACATAAAAATACAATGTGATGAGACACAATCAAAAACTACAGGCAATAAGAACTATTATGCCTGACTGCTTCATCATTTATTTTTCCTGTGGAATTTAATGGATTTGATATATGCTATCTAATATTTCACAATTTTCTAGTCCATGATTATTAACATGCATTAGGAGCATTATTTTAAATCAGTGTAAGTGAAGCAATCTTACACGATGTTTCTGAATCCAAACAACGAATAATAAGTGAGTAATGCATGATGAACAAAAAAGAAATGTGAGGAGCATGGAAGAGAAGTCATGTTGTAGAAGGCTATTTTCCCACATATTTATGTTTCATAGAGACTTGGACAGCAAGTTCTCTTCAGCACAGTGGATGTACTGAACTTTGCTATCCCTGTCCTGGAAGTAAGTCGGAGCTGCACACTGCTGTCAGCACTGAGATAGAGGAATGAGCTAGCAGAAGAGAGGGCAGAATAGGGCTGGGCGATTAATCGAAAAGTAATCGAAATCGACATTCAGAACCTATAATCGATCAAATTTTTCCAGGTCGATTATTTTGATTACTTTCCCTTTAAAACACTACCGCGTGTGGAGTCACGTGACCCCGCTCCCTTACATTACGTTATTCCGCCGACATGTCGAGCATGAAGAGCTTAATCACTGAGACAACTGAGCAACAAGAGCAGCTTGTACCAAAGAAAAACGCAGTCTCTGTCATTTGGACACATTTTGGCTTCAGTAAGGATGACATCGAACAAAATGAAGTCAGATGTAGACACTGTAGAAAAACAGTTTCGACGTCCAAAGGTAACACCACCAATTTGTTTCAACACTTGGAGCACAATCACGTTACTGAATATGAACAGTGCATGGCTAAAAAAAAACAAAAAGAGACTGACAAGCGCCCAGCAACAAGTGCCTCCGCAAAGCAGATGTCTTTAACACAAGCGTTCACAAATGCCACACAGTATGAGAAGAGTTCAAGAAGATGGAAAGAAATAACTGACGCTATTTGTTATTACATCGCAAAGGATATGACTCCCTTGGCTACAGTGGAGCGAAGCGGGTTTAAACACCTCGTTAAAGCTCTCGACAGAAGATACACTGTGCCATCGCGATCACATTTTTCTAAAACTGCGCTGCCAGACATGTACAAGACATGTTGTAAAAATGTAGCTGCTGAACTGAAAAATGTTCAACACTTTGCAGCCACATCTGATCTCTGGTCAAGTAGGACGATGGACCCATTCTTGAGCCTTACTTTGCACTACATCGACGACGATTGGAAGCTGCGCCAGAGATGCCTTGAGACGGCATATTTTCCAGGCGATCACACGGCAGATATGATTGCGCAAGGTCTGAAAGATATGCTTTCTGAATGGGACCTCGCGGAAGAAAAACTTTCAGCCATTACGACAGACAACGGTGCAAATGTTGTCAAAGCTGCCGCGCTTAATGGATGGATACGGCAGCAGTGTTTTGGACACCGACTACACCTTGCAATTGGTAAGTACACGTCAGCTTAATTAAATATAATAGCATTGGGATGTTATCTAATTGGCATATCTGGCGTTTACTATATTCTGGCTAAGCTAAATTTGTTTATAAAGCACCTTTATAAATGTTACAATATGCTTGATATTACAGTGTTACAATGTTAAGTTCACATTACAATGTAACAGAACACTACATCATTAAAGTAAAAATCATTGTGTTGTAAAAATGTGTTGTTAATCTGATATTATTTAAGAAATATAAGAGGCTCATTAATTTTGGTACTGTTAAAGCTTTAGGTATAAATAAAATATCGTCAATAATAATAAAAAAAAAATATTTATTTTTGTGTGTTTCAGAAAATGGATTGAAACATTGTTACATGCCTCAGGTCCTGCCTGAAACCTGAAAAGGTTAACATGCTCGTGTTTCTTAGTAAGAACTTAGAGTAAATTCATGTTCATATAGTGACATAACAAGATCGCTAAGATCACCTCATGCAACAGTGTATTTTCATTACAACAATCTGTTGTTTACATTGATACATTGCACATTAAAATATTTGTTTACAGTATATGCAAGAAATGCACTGTTTAAAATATTATTTGCAGGATATACAAGAGTTATTTTATTTAGAAGAGATACTGCTTATTTTCTACTTTTAATAAGAAAAACACTGAAAATAATTAATTTTGTTTCCAAAAGTGCAAGTTATTTATTTTTACTTTTTTTATAAGAACAAAGTGACTGTTCGTTTTAGGCAATGTGTGCTTTAATTTCAGTTGTTTAACATTGATGTTCAATAAATAATCATAGATAGTAGATAGTGTGTGTTTCCTTCAATTATTTTAAAATCAAGTAATGCGCCCTTCATTCAAAACTTGTAATATGTGAGCATATTTACTGTACAAAACTTGTCAGTGAACTATGAGGGCTAAAAAATAAATAAAATAATCGTTCATTAATCGTAATCGAGTTAAAATGTTCAATTAATCGAGATTTTGATTTTAGGCCAAATCGCCCAGCCCTAGGGCAGATGCACTTGTTAGAATGGAGTTGCACCAGCCAAGCAGATAAAAGAGTATTGCTGGATTATTAAATATGCATTCCGAATAAACTATGTTGAATAAACTTTCATTGCAATATGCATGACTATTTAAATTACAGTTCTACAAATGCATGGCATCTCTGTACGATAAGTATTGACCATCTATAATCTGCCTATACTGCCTCACAGTTTGCATAATGTTGTATACTAGTCAATACTTTATCTTGTACTGTACTGCATGTCGTATATTTCACACAGTGTTCCATGTATTTTTGCATAGATGTAGGCTACTTATAACAATTTGACAAATAAAAGCATCTATTCAATTCTATTCGGATTCCATTATTTTTCTTACAGTTTGTTTCAATAATAATTTTTCAGTAAAACTGCATGTATCATGATAGATTTATCCTTCAGAAAATAATCCAGAATTCTGTATAAAGGATTTTTTTTCCTCTCTGTTTTCATTTAGTGAGAGGTTGTGAAACCTATTCACACCATGCGTTTGTCCCTTTTTTATGATTCCCTTTTTTGTCTCTACTAAATCCAAACAATGGTCACAATTTTTTTTTCTCAGTATCCAACAAAATATAATTTTTCAGTGAACATGTAAATGAATCTGAAAGATTTACATTCAAGCCTTCTGGAACTGTATATGTATATGAATCTGCCACCCAACATAATAAACATACTTTGTATGAGAAGCATGTACTATGACACCTAGTTTATGAAGAGGCTTGTCTAGTACTATCAGTGTTACAAACGTTCAGCCCTTACGGTATGTATAAACACTGCTATCTGTGACCTCTACACTGCTTATTCGCAGACACACAGCACATTTCCATCAATCATGTTAAAGCACTAGATTGGTTCTTGAGTGAATACACCGTGGGCCTCAGTAGACAGACATTTGAGCATACAGGAACACAATAGCAACACAACTCTATATTGCAAAACTGTTTGACCGTTTATAGCATTGAAAAATGTCAACTATATTATCATCCAGATCTTTATTTAAAGTTGGATGTATAAGCATAAATAAAATAAAATTAGCTTAACTACTAAAAACACTTTTTGTGGTCCCTGCTGCATTCAGTCATGCTCCATCTAGCTAAAACACAAAAATGTGTCCTGTGTGAACAGCCCCATGCACTACTGCTGGATGAACTGTCTAAAAGGCTTCAAGCAAGTCTGGTTTGTGTAAACGGAAGTCTCTCTATAAATAAACCCTAATGGGAGAAAATGTTTTATAGACCCACCGCAAAACTGCACCTCCCACTGTGAAGATGCAAGCCTGACCCCACACACTGAATCCTCTCATTAATATCCTTCCTGCACTCACTACCAGCAGGTCTGATAAAAAGAGGAGAGCGTTATGCAACGTGCCCTCAGAATGACACATTATACGACGCAAATGCACACACATGAGAGTAGAGATAACACACAGGTAAGCCACAGAGGTCTCACTTCCTGCCACACAGCTGCTGCGGGCGTGCTTCCTCTGGCATCACAAGAAAGACGACAAAGAGAGAAACAGTAAGAAAGGAAGCAGCCTTTGGGGCGACAGGTTTTTTTTTTTGTGTAGTTCTTTTTAAAGGGGAGTCTCGGTGAAGGATCATTGTGCAGAGATACATTTTTTTTTCTTTCGGCTGGCTCAGACAGGCCAGGAGTTTAGATTTTACCCAGCTGAAATTGAAATGGATGCAACACTATTTTTTTAATCGCTGTATTTCCATGTGCAAGAATGTATCTGTGAGGAAAAAAAAAAATCAATCTTTATTTTCTAGTAATAGCTAGGTGTTGTACAGCTATAATGTAGCTGTACAACAGACTATACATTTTATAAAAATTGCTCTCTATAAAATTATTTCTGGAAAATGAAGTCATGTGATGCAAAATAAACAAAATGTTTAAGCTCGCATGGCATAAAAACACCCAACACCACGTGATTATTCTTAAAACTCACAAGTACACTACTGTTCAAAAGTTTAGGGTCAGTGAGATTTTTATTTTAATTTTATACGTTTATTCAGCAAGAGTATATTAAATTGATCAAAAGTAACAGTAAAGAAATATAATGTTACAAAAGTTTAAATTTTAATAAATGTTCTTTTTAATTAATTTATTTTAATTTTGAAGAATCTTTTTTTAAAAATTGCACTTTTTTCAACACTGATAATAATAAATAAATACAAATTTATTGAGCACAAAATAGCATATTAGAAATATTTCCTGGAAAAATGCAACAAGGATCATGTGACCTTGAAGACTACTGGCTGCTGAAAATTCTGCTTTACATCACAGGAATAAATTACATTTTACAATATACTAAACCAGAAAACACTCATTATAAATTGTAATAATATTTCACAATATTACCATTTTGCACTGTATTTTAGATTAAATAAATAATTGAAATTAAATAAATGCATTGTTAGTGACAGTTAGTGACTTCAAAAACATAAAATATATGATCAAACCCAATTTTGAACAGTAGTGTACATATCAGAGAGCCTTTTTATGAAATTAATTGCATACATCTATACAAATGATTGATTTTAACCACACAAAAAGTTTCACACTCTATTCACACTCTACAGTAACAATTTAGATGTTCATACAGCAGCAGAATATGGTTGTTGGTCCTGTTTAGAGTGCTAAATACAGCTACGTTCATACATATCTGGAATTGTCAAGAGTTATAGAATTTTTGAGGTGAAGTTCCACATCACTGACACACGCATGACATACGTGTGACACTGCATGCAATTATGACAGCAGTGTGAAGAAAAGAAAAAGGACAAATCACAATCAAACGTCTTCTTGTTTTACAGTATATAGTTCAACAGACTCATTTTCCATGACTCTAGAATACTTTAGGCTGAGGAGCCGACTGAGAAACCCGAATCACAAGAGAGCACCAACGCAAATCAAAGCCAAATGTGCAGAGGGGGGTTTTGGTGAAGTCATGTCCCACACCCACCCATCAGCCAGACTTCATTACTCACAGATACCCCTTTTCCACCTAAGCAGTTCCAGGTGCTAGTTCAGAGCCAGTGCTATAGCTGGTTCTTAGTTAGTTCGACTGGCGAACCCTTTAAGAACCGGTTGCTTTTCCACAGGCTAGAGAGCCAATACAGAGCCAGGTCTTACGTCACTGAATGCGTTTCATGTTTCGGTTCACTAGCGCGGCACAACAGGCGTGTTCGAGGTGCATCGCGCCACGCAAACAGATCGATCGATCGGCACACAACACACTAAAGCACCACGAGAGCGATCCAAAAGCATAAAGAGCCGTCTGCTTTCCAGTCGCTCCCGCAGCGCCCCGATATGCCTCGCACCGAACGGTCCGCGCAGCGCCGATCCATCCCGGACAAGCCTAAACAAACTATCATCAATGGCGGACGTTGCGTTGCTATTGATGTGCATGGCTTTGCAAACCTACATCGGCATCCAAACACGGCGAATCAAACGTGTTAGCGTTTAGCTGCTATTTCAAATATGGCGGTCCAAGTTTCTGTTCGTCTTGTTGGTCACGGTAACCCCGCCCCCAGCCCCTGACACAAGCGGTTCTTCCTTCTAGTCCAGCAATGTTTTGGTGCTACTTACGAACCGCTTTTACTGGTTCGGAGCTGGTGCTTTGGATGTCGAAAAACAAAGAACCGGTTCGAAACTAGGCTCTGGCTCCGAACCAGCACTGGAACTGCTTAGGTGGAAAAGGGGTAACAGACAGTCCTTTCAATGCAGGCAGGATAGAGCCGCCCCAGGCCATCCCTGTATACGCTGCTGTTTATGATTGCTGCAATTAAGCAACCAGCTGTGCTGCTGGCAGTGAAAGATCATCTGTGTACTGCTCTGTCTCAATGTACCACGAGTACGTACCTCTTCTGTCACACCGTCTCTGCACAAAAGACACATGGATGACACTTTGCCCTTTGCATTTCCAACAGACAATCTGACAGGGCTGGCAAACTCAGTGTCCTGAAAACGTCATATGACACAGACAGACAGACATTCGATACTAGAGCAAGAGAGAGAGTATTTTCCCCTCAGGCTTATTTTTATAGCAAGTCAAAAAGCAACCAGAAGCAAAGGTCACAAGATGTGAAGCATCTTTAACCAACAGCACCACATGAATACAGACAAGAACTAGACAAACAGAAAACACTGTGGTTTCAGACAGAGAAATTCATTTCTAGTCGTGTTTCAAGCCCACAGGATTTTGGACCTCAGACCTTCCGTGAAAGGACATTTTGTACATTTTTAAGTTAATAATATTATTTCTAAACTATTTTTTCTTAAAGGTTATAATAACAATACTTTTTATATTACTGTATTATTATTATTATTATTATTATACTTCTGTCTTACAAATGCTGACGATAATAATAATAATACTTTTCTATTATTGTACATTTATTACCTCTAAAACAAAAACTTAAGTAAATTAATTGTTTTGCTAAATTCAGGATAAGAGACCATTGCAACATGTTTGCGATGATACTGGATTTTAATCAGTGTGAAATTATTTTAAGTTAAAATCACACTTAATCAATTCATGATCCATCACTGCTGAAAACTTGTGTTCATTCATAGTCTTGTTCAAACCAAAAGTGATATACTAAAAATGGCACAATGCAACAATTCTCTGAAAAAAAAAACTTTTTATAGAAAAAATAAGCAGTAATGACTATAGTGAGCACATGGTATATGTTCTCTGGGTGTTTGCTGGTCTGTTGCTGTGCCACATGAGAAATACTAAACCAATCACTACGTGTTATCAACACAACAGCTGTTTGGCAAGAGAACAAAAAAACTAAAAATAACAGCATGCGTGTTATACAGCATTCATTTCACAGTCTGAGCTACCAAACCTTTGTGCTTTAGCATTTACAGTTAAGATTATCTAGAGAACTCATACTACTCAGTTTTACTGTGCAACAGCAGAAAACAGAAAGGGAAGAAAAGCTTTTTCCTTTTACTTCTGTGGCGTAAGGCATACACACTCTTTTCACATCATAATAATCAAGCCAAAACATTGTAGCCAAGCCGTTTATTAAAGTCACTCATGTGGCCTGCTGAAAATAATGGGTTTGAAGATTATAATCCACAGCATTGTTCCTTCTGCGGAGTGACTTCATCCTTCGTACGCAATGAACGCAGACAGCGTTCACTAAACAAGACAGCCGGGCAGGGGTCTGTGTGTTTATCAGCAGTAAAGATCGCCCTGGAGGCTACGGGTCAAGCAGGTCGAAACACAATTAAGCCATCAGAGAGTTGGCCACATCAGCATGGATGCGTAAAATACAGCGCTGGACAAAGGAGATTTACAGGATGTCGTAAATGCATGATGGCCTTGCGGAGCATGTGCAGGAGGAGCTGTGGTTGTGGAAGAACGAACATCCACAGTCATCGCTGATAATCAGACAGGAAGACTGACAGTTGCAAACAAGCTGCACCACATCTGTCGCAATGTGAACTCATCACAAACTGACAACCTACAGGCACACAAAGGAAGCGCTGAGCGTTTAATATGATAATTATCATTTAAAATTTGTATGTTGTGAAAATGTTACTTTTATGAAAGAAGTCTTTTATAATCACTAAGACTGTATTAATTTCATCAAAAATACAGTAAAAACTGTAATATTGTGAAATATTACAAAATTTAAAATAACAATTTTTTTATGTTAATACATTTTAAAATGTAATTTATTCCTGTGATGCAAAGCTGAATTTTCAGCATCATTACTCCAGTCATCAGTGTCATATAATCCTTCAGAAATCATTCTATTATGCCGATTTGCTGCTTGAGAAACAGTTATTATCAATGTGCTGCCTAATACTCATCATTGATGAACAGACAGCGTAAAAGAACAGCATGAAACAGAAATCTTTTGTAACATTTATGTCTTTACTGTCACTTTTAATCAATTTAGCGATTAAATTAAGCGATTAAAAAAAAAAAGAAACGTGGACAAACCATTCACTCTTGTTCAATGCAAGTGCCGTATGCTGGAATATGAGCAGTCATTTAATTCATCATAAACCGGGTGCTGATAACCCAGGGTGACCTGAGCAGCACACATTGCTATCTGTGTTTAAACTAAACTCATTTAAGCTTTGTAAGTTTAAACATTTAAGAGCCAGATGATGCGAGCAGTGAGAAGATTTGTGTGCGCTCATCCGAACGCCAAACCTGTGTATTAGAACGTGTGCAAATATTAAGCTCTCTTTGAAGTATTGTTTGAATGGACAAATTCACACTAAAATTATGTCAAAATGCCTATCTTGGTAAGTATCCGAGCAGACATAGCCGCCTGAACGTACTGGATCAGTACACTGTAACCGATTTCGGTAATTTGAACAGTATTTTACTGTAATATGTACACTAAGATACTGTAAAATGTATATACAGTATTTTACTGTAAACTGCAAATGATTGTGGGAAAATATATGTATTTTACAGTAAACTACTGTAAATTTACAGTAGTGAACTTGCCCGCGAAAAACTGACCAATGGCAAGGGAGATTTCTTTTATTTACTCTTTGGTGGAAGCAGCGGTAAAAGGACAAAAAAAGAAAGGTTACACTGTTAACCGGACAAAAAGGTATGTATATTATTTCTGTTTTATGCAAAACTGAGATATTTTAAGATGTTTTAACTTGTTAACAACAAACTAACATTATTCATTGTGTCCTTTTTCATATCGGGAGTTGGGGCCTTTTTTTCTGACTGACGGCCGGATTAACGCCGCCATAACGTTGATAACATAGACTGGTGAGTAAACTAAGGTCACCTATATTAGTCGAAATAAACCTTAGTTAAACCGAGAAACACGTTTGTAGGTTATGCTACCCCTTTAATGCAAGTTAGTTAATCTGGCAAATCCTTACTTAACTTTAACATGTACTAACGTGACATAACGTTACTGAGGTAAAGTGCGTAGGCAACAACACTGTTTCAGTCCAGATTTTAAACAGTATTTTCAAGTACTTCTTTTGTTTGTTCTTTTCAAGTTTCTAGTCTAGATTTCGTCTACAACGTCGGAGGTGTATTTTGGAGCCTCTTCTTGTGAATGCCATCGATGATAACATCAACTGGTAAGTTAATAATGTCAATTAGCCGAAGTTAACGAACACAGAGAAGCATAATATCTTTTGTACACTGCCTCTTTATCGCAAGTGCAATTCTGTTCAAATGCTATTTAAGTTAGAAACGTGTGTACCAGTGTTGTATGTAACTTTAGAGACGGTCCCTAAATTCAGTAAGAGACGTAAAATGAAACCACAAGCTAACATGAAATACTGAGGAAAACTGAGTTAAGAACTACCACTGTAAAGTACATCTTTTGTATTTTATTTTCAAGTTTGTGGTCTTGTCATCTGCATCGGAGGAATACTGGAGTCTTTTCCTGTGATTGCCGTCGAAACAACAGGTGAACTTTCATCAACTTAACTAATGTTACTAAAGTAGCCAAATTAGCCACGGGCTGCTGTTCTCCACTAACTCCAGAACGAGTTTACTTTTTAAACAGAGGAACGGGCTAGCAATATATTAATATAGTAAGTTTTGCTTAGAAATATTAAAAATGTGGTAACACTTTACAATAAGGTTCATTAGTTAACATTAACGTTAGTTAAAAACATTAGTAAACATGAACTAAGAATAAACAATACTTCTACAGCATTTATATCTTAGTTAATGTTAATTTCAGCATTTACTAATGCATTATTAAAATCACAAGTTGTGTTTGTTAACATTAGTTAATGCACTGTGAACTAACATGACTAAACAATGAACAACTGTATTTTCATTAACATTAACCAAGATTAATAAATAATGTAATAAATGCATTGTTCATTGTTCGTTCATGTTGGTTAATACATTAACTAATGTTAACAAATGACACCTTATCGTAAAGTGTTACCAAACATGTTTATTTTATTAAAAATGTTTGTATTACTGTATGGTAGGTTTTTTTTTTTCTGATCATAAACTATAGTAACACTAAAAGAGTGTTGTGACTCTGTTACAGGAGATTTCTCCAAGCAAAAACAGGATCCTGAATATGAGGGCAGAATCATCATACAGCCAGCTGTCCATTTTACAGATATTCAGAATTGGGTAACCCAAAATACATTTTGTTTTACATTGCATTACATTCATGCATTTGCCAGATGCTTTTATCCAAAGCAAGTTATATTGTATTTAAAGTAGGGGAGCACGGGGCACAACCTAACAGTGTTTGACTGTCTTTAGTTTGTGTAAATCCACAGCCATGGGGTTCAGAGTATAATTTTTTAATACACTTTAATTTCACACTTGTCTAGTACAAATATGTTGCGTTGTTTCATAATTACAGTGTATATGATTTTCGTTATTTACCTAAAAAGAATAAAATGAATGAAGAATAAAATGAAAAGTGAAATGTGACAACATGCCCCATAGGTGGGGTACATTGTAACATGTGAGGGGCATGTTGTAACATAACCATATGACAGCTTAAAATATTATCGGGTCTAATGAAAAAATATACAAGACAAACTAAAATATTTTGTCAATAAAATAAAATCATTAACTTTTTCAAATAAAATAATGACGTTTTTTAAAAATGAAAAATAATCTAATTTTGGAGTTTGACACTGAACACATTGCAACCATGCTTGGGACGGCCCTGATCGCAACACACAGCTACATATACAGTGTAGTTCAAAACAGTGTGTGCAGATGAATAAACACATTCATAAATGATCCCTCCACACACAGCTGTCATAGGACATGAGACACATAAACAAGCCAAAATGCTTTACATTTCTTGAAATAATCATTTCTGAACATTAAACATCGATTGCCAGTCTTTATTCACCTGCTTCTTGTGGCTTCTCATTAAAACTCATAAAAGTAAATGGTGTAAATTGCATGGCTAAAATCATAGAATAGCATAGTTTAATAATAGCAGGGCACATAGTAACGCAGTGTTATAACGTTCCCCATCTGTGCAACTGGAATTTAAAACTGGTTAGTGTCTTCTGCTAGTTAGCGAAGCATTACAAAACTATCTAAACTGATAAATAACAGATTGGAGATTAAAATAATAGCAGATTTGTCTAATTTTAAATGAATACTAAAAACTGAGATGACAATTTACTTTAGCCAGAAATTTACTTCTACTTTGGTAGAATAAATATTCAGCGACATCTTAATTTTGGTGCACATTATTCTCTTTATAGTGTTGATATGGCAGCTAGTAAATACTGTAAATTTGGTTATGCTAGCATGTGTGGAAATATTTAAACCATGTGTGTTACAACTAACCAATGTAAGTTTGTGCCCTGCGCTCCCCGACACATTTTATGAAGTTAATCATTCCCTGGGAATCAAACAGGGGCGGCGCTAGGGGTGGGCTGAAGCCCTGAATGTTTTTATTACCATGCCTTGTGTGCATAAAGATTGAGTTTTCATGCGCATTAAAATTATTTCTATTAAACCAGCACTTGAACAGCAAAATGCAGCTG
Source organism: Barbus barbus (assembly GCF_936440315.1). Lineage (NCBI taxonomy): Eukaryota > Metazoa > Chordata > Actinopteri > Cypriniformes > Cyprinidae > Barbus > Barbus barbus. The sequence continues at coordinate 14,481,907 of NC_136760.1, read as the reverse complement.
CTTTAGGTATCTTTAACTTACTGTAGTCTATAAATTCATAATACCGATATCCCCATCTGACAAAATTAGATTACTGTTACCGTATAGCAGCAAATATGTTTTTAGTCATGGTATTATAAGCACTGATTTTCTAGGACACACACACACATTTAGAATGACTAGAAAATATGAACAGATTGGTTAGCATTTAATATGGTCTGTGGCAGACTTTACTAAGTGTCAGGGCAACAAAATACAATAAACAAGAAGTTAATATTAAGTGATTTAAATCGTGAAGAAAATATTGTCTTTTTGCTCTATTTCGCAAAAACGGTTCTAAACAAAGCCATGCTGTGCGTCTCTTCACACAACAGTGTTTCATTACTGAAAGAATTGACCTTTTTTTGAATGCCTTGAATCAGTGATTCGTTGATCTATTCATAAAAACAGTTTCTTCGTTCCTGAATGAATCAGTAGATTTTAATGAACTGATTGAATAAATGGCTCAGTCATTAAGACAGTAGCTTGCTGCCACTGACTTGTACTTTTATTTGACTTGTATCCCGTGTATTCTGATACATAAATTAAAGTCTCTGGGCTAACCCCCGGAACCCTAGAACCGCCCCTGGAATCAAACCCATTAATTCAGCATTCTAGTACTTTGCTCTACTGATTGAGAATGCATTGTAAAAAAATGGAGCTTTAATAATTTGAATGTGATTATCAACTAATTATGTATTTTTCCCTTGTAGGTGCGTTCAGATGTAGTATATAACGTTTTTATTAACATCAAAGTGCATACAGCACCAAGTTTGACAGTTGAGGCAAATTCTATAAACACTGCTTTAAAAAAAATAATGCTTTTTTCTTCTTCTTGTGCTTGCAGGTTCATTCAGACAGTAATTCTTTCTGGCACCAAATTCTTTGAAAGTCACAGATCAGCTGGAATTCTGGAAAGAGGGTGCAAAGAAAAAGGATCTGCCTGAATCCCATCCTGCTGTTTCTCATCGGAGAGCTTGTCAACTTTGACGGTCAAAATGACTGAAATTTAACACAACAACACAAACTAATTTTTACTGTATTATTTAATTGTATTAACACTACCAGTAAGGTTTTTAATGTTTTTAAAGAAGTCTCTTCTGCTCACCACGCTTGCATTTATTTGATCCAAAGTACAGCAAAACAGTAAAATTTTGAAATATTTTTACTATTTAAAATAAATGTTTTCTATTTGAATATATTTTAAAATGTAATTTATTCCAGTCATAAAAGCTGAATTTTTCTTCAGTGTCACATGATCCTTTAGAAATCATTCTAATATTATGGTTTGCTGCTCAAAAAAACTATTATTATTATTATTATGTTGAAAACAGCCGAGTCTAATTTTTTCAGGTTTACTTGATGAATAGAAAGTTCAGAAGAACAGCATTTATCTGAAATAGAAATCTTTTGTAATTAATATCTTTATCTTCAATTTAAAGTATCCTTGTTAACTAAAAGTAGTAACTTCTATACCCCACCCCCCAAAAAAATGTAATCCAAGCTTTTGAATGGTATAGTGTATAATGTTACAAAATCTTTTTATTTCAGATAAATTTTGGATCTTTCTATTCATCAAAGAATCCTGAAAAATGTACTCAACGGTTTTAAATATTTATGATGATGATAATAATAATAATAATAATAAATGTTTATCAGCATACATAATCCAAAATGCCACTGCAAGATTAATCTTTAATGAACCAAAAAGATCGTACGTCACACCTCTGTTCATCAATTTGCGCTGGCTACCTATAGCTGTTCGCATAAAATTCAAGGCGTTGATATTTGCCTACAAAACCACCTCTGGCTCTGCATTCCTTTACCTAAATTCAATACTTCAGATCTATGTACCTTCTAGAAGCTTGCATTCTGCAAGTGAACGATGCATTATTGTGCCATCCCAAAAAGGCACAAAATCACTTTCACAGACTTTTTCATTAACTGTTCCCTCCTGGTGGAATGAACTCATCTTCAAAAAACTAGCTAGCCATCTTCAAAAAACGGCTAAAAACACATCTCTTCCATCTTTATTTGACCCTCTAACTCTATCACTCTCTATTCTAATTCTATTTTATCTATCTGTCATCTTTTTTTAAAATAATTTTTCTTTAAAAATGAACACTAGATTTTTTTATTCTATCTACTTAAAAAAAATTCTGTATTCTATCTACTTGTTTTCTTAAAAAAAAAAAAAAACCTTGCTATGTGTACTGCGTTAGGCTAACTGAGACTTGTCATATGGCTTGCATGTTGTTGCTCTTTTGTTGGTTTTGATTGCTTCTATTGTCCTCTTTTGTAAGTCGCTTTGGATAAAAGCATCTGCTAAATAACTAAATGTAAATGTAAATATATTAGAATGATTTCTGAAGGATCATGTGACACTGAAGACTGGACTAATGATGCTGAAAATTTAGCTTTGATCACAGAAATAAATTATATTTTAAATATATTCAAATAGAAAGCTATTATTTTAAATAGTAAATATATTTCACAGTATTACTGCTTTTGCTGTATTTTGGATCAAACAAATGTAGGCTTGGTGAGCAGAAGAGAATTCTTTAAAAACATCAAAAATCTTACTGTTCAAAAACTTTTGACTGTTAAGCCCCTTTCACACTGCACGTTGGTCCCGGAACATTGCCGGAAAATTGCCAGAGTGCCTTCTGTGTGAACGCAACCACGACCCGGGATTGATTCCGGGACCAATCCCGGGTTGGGGACCTAGTAACATTGCCGGGTTCAGTCCCGGAACGAGCGCTGTGTGAACAAAAGCCGGATAAATGCCGTAAAGGCTGATGACGCGCGTTATCATGCGACTCTTTCACCAGGTGTTTTGAAGGCAGATCAACATTCACACAACAAAAAATGTGTAAACTGGAATGAAGCAGCGATCGAAGCTCCTCACTATCCGCGCTGAAGCTGAAATCGTTCGCCAGTTTAGTGAAATGGTGCGCGGCGCATTATATACGTCACATGATGACGTCACGTGTCATTCCGGAAAATCACTGGCAGTGTGAATGCAGCAAATCTAACGACCCGGGAACAATTGCCGGAACACATTACCCGTGTATTATCCGGAATCGCTGTGTGAAAGGGGCTTTAGTGTACTTGCTTGTTTTTGATTTTCAATATGTGTATGTTTTGCCATGATACAAAGTGCCCAGGGGGCTGTAATGATGCCCTTTTTCAGCTAGTTCATCCTAGAGACCATGACTTGTAATTTGTACTTTTAAAAAGAAAATGTTCAACAATTAAAAAAGAATATTATCAGAGCTAATGCTCATGAGTTATTGTGATTTTTATGGAGTGGTAAAAATCATGTATTACAGTGCTGTACCACAATTTGATTGTTTTTTTACTGGTAAAAAATGTTTAAACTACATGAAAAACACTACAGCACTGATACTGTAAATGAGAATACGGTAATAATACTGTAAATGAAAATACGGTAATGATACTGTAAATGAAAATACAGCGTTAATACTGTAAATGTAAATACGGTAATACTGTAAATGAAAATACAGTAATAATATTGTAAATGAAAATACAGTAAAGCCATTATTATACTGTAAATGCAATTACAGTAATAATACTGTAAACCTTTTTACAGTATTTTACTGGCATCCAGCTGCCAGTAAGTTACTGTAAAACTTACAGTAATCTTTTTACAGTGTACATTCTCTTAAAGTGACAGTACTTTCTTAAAATTAATCAGACAGCAACATCAAGGAAATCACTCACTGCTCTTGAATGAATAGCTTTTGTAACTAATAAAGATTAATCTTTCATTTATACAGTCAAATATGCAATGTTATTTTACATACTTTATTCAATTTCTGTACCTAAAAACTAATGTTAGACCTACCTAAACAACGTTTTGGCTGAATTATTTACAAATGGGACTAAGCTGAATGTTTGTTGTTGCACTCAACTGGGAATAACTACACAATCCAAAAATGAGCTGGAAACACTTAAAAAAACATGCTCAGGTCACATTCAGCCAAAAGATCCAGTGCTCCAATCTGAACACAGGAGAAAACAATCAGCTAGCTCAGGCTGGGGCACATATATCAACAGACCTACAGAGAACAGCCAAAACACAGAGAGAGAGAGAGAGAGAGAGAGAGAGAGAGAGGCAGTGCTGAGTAAGGGGATCTGGTGGCAATAAACTCTCCTCCAATGGCAGCCATAAATAATGGAGCTGTGAAGGCAATTGTGTGCGAGCGAGAGACACAGGAAACTTAAAAGAGGGAGAGATGATGGCAAAATAACAGCTTTCAAAGAAGACCAGAGAACAGCACAATCACGCGAGGCTTGTGGGTAAACTGCTGTTTGGTCAGGCGTTGAGTAAAGTAATTAGGTTATTATTAAGCTGTTTGAGAACTATAAAAACCCATCAGAGTGAGAAGAGTGTAAAGTGTAAAGAGCGGAGGAAAAATCTATAAAAAATAGTTCCTGGTTTTAAAAAGCAACACAAAAAGCAACACAAAAAGCACGAACAATTCTAATTCACAATAATAGTGCATGTTTTCGCTGAACACCATCAGGCATTGTCAACAGACCAGACTGCAGTCTATTGACAACATCATTATCTCTTCTCCAATTAAATCACTCAGAAAACAATGGTAGAATCACAGATTTTGACTATCCCATCCAGGGGCGTAGCCATCATTTCAAAAGTGGGGGGGGCGGAATGTCTAGTGCTATACCTGTTTTTTTTTCAGTTAACCCTTGTCTAATTGACAGGTTTTATTTTTAATCATACCTTTTTGCTTAATATGCTTTATGATTATATTATTATGTATGATTATGAAAGAGAGAAAAAAGAAAAAGAAAGAAAGAAATACAACAGCTTGTCACTGGGACAGTACCCTTAAAAGGACATATTTGTACCTTATTTACCCCAAAAAGTTTCATAGTTGTACATATTGGTACTCTAGGGTACTAATGTGCACCTTTTTGAGTATAAGTTACAAAGATGTCCTTATAAGGCTACTATTGTTTACATATTTCAGATTGTATTGTGTGTGTGTTGTATGTACAGTACATGGCACACAGTAATGGATACTTGCACATTCACATAGTCCTTTATTCTGTTCTGTTCTATTATACATTAGTCTGAGTAGTCTATGTTAAAAGAAATATCTTATCATAGACAATGCTGTAAATAATCTTTACCTCTGAAGCCTCACTGAAACCTTCTGCCACATTCACTCTCAACTCTGAATTCACTTCTGCCTCTGTCTGCAGCAAATAAAGTAGTGTTTGAAACATGTACATACAGGGAATAGTGACATACAGAAGAAAATAACACATTAAGTACACTGCTGGACAATAACCAATCATTTGTATCCTAAATTAATTTTTAACACTTTAGAATGATAAACACATATTCACAATTAACTATGACTTTTGCCTCAATAAACTCTTCATTTACTGCTTATTAATAGCTTGTAAGGTAGTCGTTGTAGTTGTTAAGTTTAGGATTATGGGATGCAGAATATGGTCATGAAGAATACAGAATTAATATGTGCTTAAGTGCTAATAAACAACCAATATGCAAACTAATAATTACCTACTGTAGTTAAAAATGATAGAAGTTGTTCATCATACTAATGTTATTTTTTATTTTTCTATATTTGACTAATTATGTGTTTTTTATGATTGGTCCATATATAATCCTACAAACACTTGTGTATTAATAGATTTCATACAATATAAAAACAGCCAGGTGTTAAAAGCCACTCAATCAGTTCTTCTCAGCTGTGAAGTTTGTTTTTCTTGCGTGTCGTCCTGATTCTGCTCTAACAAACCTAGGCTGACTGTTTCTTGTTCATTCTTGACAACACATAAAAACGTCAAATTAGTGCAATAATGACAGAGCACACCTAAATGAAGATCGGTCCTGTATCAGATCAGTGCTTGCTTGATTGAAATACATCATGTATAGAATTGAGTTAAATATGTCACAATGCTGCAAACGCTGTAAAATCTCAGTTCAACATTATCTTTATTCTTATTTGAAGGGTTCTAATAACATACATACGTGTTAAAATAAAAGACGTTACAAAAGAGTTACGGAAAAATACACTGAAAAAATAAGTGCATGTTTGTCCAGGCAGTTTTTTTTTCCCCTCCATATAATGAACATCAAAACTTGCTAATTATTCAACAAGAGCAATAAGCAGAGTCACTCAACATTGTGCAACACTATTCCCACATGCCAACTTACGCTGCTTGACTTCTTCCTAAAAGAGGAGTGAAGAGTTTTTTTGCCGCTTTGAACTCATCTCGACCTCTAATGAATGAATGATGGATACAGCGCGGGACCGCGGGCGCGAGCCTGGGCATGTTGTGATGTCACAAACTGAGTGACTGATTGCCATGGAAACGTAAACGTCATGTATATCTTGTCTCTTTGAATTTTAAATAATTCTGCATTTATATACATTGCTCCATTTAAAACCTCAACATGTCGAGAACACAACTGTCCGATGAAAAAGTGCGGGGGACGAATTTACTTTTTATAAAAAGTGGGGGGGACACGTCCCCCGCGTAATCTACGCCCCTGATCCCATCCAAAGACAGCAGATAATTACACTCCTGAATGCAGATTAGTAAATATGCTGTTACAGCCATGCTTAACTAAACAATATGGTAAAAGAGCTATGACCTAGTTTACCTAGACACTGTGTACTGATCAAAGTTTGGAATCATTAAGACCTTTTAATGTTTTTGAAAAAAGTTTCTTATGCTCATTAAGACTGCATTTATTTGATCGAAAATACAATATATTCCATTATTAAAAAAAACAAATTAAATAACCTTTTCAATATATTTGTATATATTTTAAAAAGTAATTTATTTTTTACGATGGCAAAGCAAAATATTCAGCATCTTCATAATATTCAGCTGTCGGTCACGCCTAACAATGCCTTCTAGCTTATACTAAAGTCACAATACTACACAAATATTCAGTCTTCAGTTTCATGTGATCCATCAGAAATCATTCTAATATGCTGATTTTCTGCTCAGTTATTATCAGTTATTACTGGTGCTCAATTTTTAATAATGGTTCTTATTATCAATGTTGAAAACAGTTTTTGCTGCTTAATATTTTTTTGGAATCTGTGACACACTAAAACTTTCCACCTAGTTCAGTTGTTGCCTTATATTTTTAGGTATAATCAACTAAGTTGCACTATTATTGACTACTAACTAATTAATTTCAACTTAAATTACATTAAACTGACATAAAATCATGTTTAATTTCATACAAAAAGTTGAAATTGCTCAACAAATTCTTTTATAAATAGAAAGTTAAAAAAGAACAGCATTTATTTAAAGTAGAAAACTTGTTACAATATAAATGTATAAATAAAGAAAAAATTAAGCTACAACCATTTTCAAAACTAATAAGGAATATTTCTTGAACATTAAATCAGCATATCTGAATAATTTCAGAAGGATCATGTCATTAAAGACTTGAGTAATAACTGCTCAGCGACTCACCTTTGCCATAACAGCAATAGATTACATTTTAAAATATATTCAAATAGAAAACATTTCTTTTCATTTTTTTATCATTTTTCACAATATTACTGTTTTAACTGATCAAATAAATGCAGCCTTTGTGAGCATAAGAAACTTTTCAAAAACATTAAAAAAAATCCTAAGTGTATATCCCTGCACAGCATGTGTAAAGGCCAACTAGTAACCTTAGATTGCATTTGTTTCTGACATCTACAAAATAAAATGTTTTAATGAAAATATGTGTCCTTAATATTGTTATGAAGTTGCCACTTCAACTGTATTGCAAATACAACACAAACTCTTGTACCTTAGCTTAATCAAAGTAAGATTCATTTTAAAAACAGCATGAATAGAATAGATGTCTATGTAGTTAAAACACAATAGGGAACAAATAAATAAAAAGAAAATATAAAAACAATCACACAAGGCTAGCAAATGTCACGCATATAAAAAACTTCCAGGTTGCTCAGCAAGGGGCTTATGTGTCACTCACGATTTCTCAGTGTGGATAAGTGCACCATGACACATGCACAGTCTTCGTGTGGGTGCTATGACAACCATCCCGTGTGCCATACTAGGATTTCTCTTTGAACTCTTATCGTGTGCTCCTGGCCCAGATGGCGCTGTGCTGCTACTCACGTTACATAATCAAAACAGTCAGAGCTGTGAAACATTTACAATCTCTTGCTCACTGCCTTTCCGTCTCTTCTAAAGGGCGTCAAACCCTCTGTTATTTTCCATCTTTTCAGCAAGCCTTCTAAACAAATAATGATCTTATTGTCAGACATGAGCCATTGATCTGAGAGACATCCAAACCCCAAATCATCCCAGCAACATAAAGGATACCGTTGTATTGCCTCCGCAGAGCTATTGTTCCATCTTAAATACACCACAGCTGCAGCTCAACGCACAGCGCATCTCCGACTCAAATATCTTGGGAGGAATGACTCACCAGAGCTGGCCACTGGATCTGCTTGGCTTTTGTTCCCTGCAGCTGGGCACCCTCCTTCCTTTTGGCCCAAACCAGTTGATGTTCCAGCAGAAAGATCTGGAAGTCTTCGTACACCTTGACCCACTCCCGCTTATCCCACTCGAGGTCATCAAACTCAACGTACACCTGCAGAAAGAGCAAAGAGAAGGGGTCACACTCTGAGCACTCGTCCTGCATGGCCTATGTTAACCTAATGGTGTAAAGGGCATACAAGCATACAAGTGATGTTGGAACAGCATTGATATGGAACATTAAGGACTTTCACATGATTCACATCAAAGTTATCCACTGCATTGAACTCTAATGAGTGAAGCATCAAGATCTAGCATTAGCCCCAGGCAAGTATTTGTGCACCATGTTGTAATTGCCATACAGTTTCAACTTTGATGCTGTTTGCTGCTGACATTTTGAAGCACAACCAATATTTGCCAAACAAGCTGCGTGATGTACTATTATACAAGTGGTTCCAGTGCAAAATCAAAACAAAATGAAAGAGAGAAAGAAACACTGTGTGGATGTACATTTTTACTTGCCCAGACAAACACTTCAATGGCCCTGCCATAAAAAATAATAATAATAAAAAATAATAATAATAGCTATTTTTTTTTCCATTGTTTTTGACCCATGTAACCTTTTATGCAAATAAATAAGGTTGTTCCAACACCAAAATTTTAGATAGCAGTGAAATTTTTTCCAACTGTTTAAGATTACTTTAAGACATAATTGACTTTGTTTACAAGGACGTGTGTTTACATTAGCATAGTGCAGAGTTTCCCAAACGGGACATCACAAGGTAACTGCTGGGGGTTTGTGAGTTGATAAAAACCTAATTAATAATTTTATTGAATGTCAAATAAAATAAATAAATGGGGCTGTGAGATCATTGAGATATAGCGTAGCTTAGTGTGATTATAAAATTAAAGGCTGCAATTTAATTAAATAACTATATAGCCTGATGCACTGCGTGTTTTAGAGTGAAGCGCAGCACTGTGCTCATTTACACATAAGCAGCTTTATTATGCAGTGTTTTCAGCATCTCAGTGCGACACTGTTCACAGAAAATGCAGTGAATTCCATATCTGCATGTGCTGAGAATTTAATGTGCAACATGGGCTGGGTTTACTGTATTTACATAAATCGCATAATTTTTTTTTCTTTTTTATTATTAAAACAAATTAATAATTACAATAATTATTATTCAATTTAATTGGCTTTCTAAGGGTTCTTTCACACTAGCACTTTTGGTGCGCACCCGGGTTCGATTGACATCAGAGTTCGGTTCGTTTGGATGATGCGAATGCTGTCTTCCGACATCGGGTGCGTATCTGCGAACCGTACCAGAGTCCGCTTAAAAAGGGTGGTCTGGGGTACAGTTCAAGTGAAGTCCGGTATGGTTCGCTGCTGATGTGAATGCAATCATACCAAATCATAGAAGTGAACCGCTATTAGTGCCGTATTATTTGATCAAAATGTGTGTTTGTGTGTGTTTCACTCACTTTCCTGACGAGCGTGCAAACAGAAAGCTGTATGTCTCATTTCTGTTCACCTTCAGCGTTCTTTAGAGCATTTGCAGTAAATTCGTATGACAGACGTAACACACTGAAGCTTTGTAAACAAAACGAACAGTTCAACAACGTAAATACATAAAAGTGCATAGAGCAATCTTATGCATTTTGCCGCCTTCTCCCATGCCATCATTACTAAACAATGGGGTAAACAGCTGCTGGCTTGATGACGCAAACGAACCGCGTTTCGGACCCAAATAAAATAATATGAACGCAGTCCAGCGGGGGCAGGAGGAAGGGAAGCAATCGAAACAAGTGTGAAAGCACCCAAAAACTCCAGTGTAAAAGTAATGTTATTGAGTCCACTTTAAAGTCTAGCTGTAAAAACCCCCAAAATAAAACACTTCCTAAAAAACTATTTAATTTTTTTATCTATTAACTTGCATTTGATTTGACCATTAACCAACATCAGTTAAGCGTGAATATGTGAATGTGTCATTCAATTCTGGAAATATTAACTCTCAATCGCAGGGTAATTCAAGTAAATATTTTACATAGAAAGGATTCAGCTGACAAAACAGTTTGCGAACTCCTGGCATAGTGTTTTAATAAAAGCATCTGTCAAACAACAACTTACTGTTACAGAAAACAGTTCTATAACTTTCAGTGTAATTTCACAACCACAAAGCTCAGTTGCCTTAAATGACCTCATTTTGGTTTGATTTCATGGACAGATGTGGCCACTGCAGACTCACTGAATGTCCAGCCTTCCTCACAGTCATGGCGCTAAAATCACGTCTCAGTCCCGCTGTTGTCCTCAACTGTGAAACAACCCACAGCCGTTTGATTCAAAGCGGAGCTGGTGCGCAAGACGTTTATGTGTTTGTGAGACACTGAGGCAAGAGGGAAAACGTGTTTGAGCTGCTGGATGTTTTCAACGACAGCATGTTTCTGGCCTGTCAAAGTCTCCTCTTTCACCGTGTGTGTGCGTAAGGCGGGCGTAGCGTGATAGGCTGGAGAACTGGTTTCCAAAAAACAAGCCGCACTAAGGGTTTGGCACTATTTTTGAACCTGTTTTCCAACTGGAAAAACACTTCCTGCACTGGACAACGTCCATCTGTTGACTAATACGATCCTGCACACAACACTTTTAAAGTGTGTACAGAAAGCGCCCAGCTAATGATTTGAAACGCACAGATCTGGTCCTGAGAGCTGTGGGAATCATCAGCGTGAGTGAGTCAGCCAGAGCACATTGCACAACCCCAGTGCTGAGCAACGTGCAGTAACAGGAGCGGGTTTCATAATGTGGATTCATACCAGAAATGATTCACTGACTATTGTGGTTTTCTCGCCATGACTGAGGTTGTGAGGCTCTAATGAGTGTTTGGAGGGGAAGGAGTGAAGAACAGACCTGTCAGGACAGATTTCACATCTGGACCCCCCTATTTTGTGCAGGCTAAGCTAAAGAAAAAAGCCACTGATAAAGCATTGCTTGAAGCAACGTCCAACGTCCTTAAAGTAACCCAATGACCAATGACTGAATACAAATAAAACAATTTAACACCAAAACAAAGTTCCCAAGGAGTTTGACACTCAGATATTTCAAGGGTCCTATTCACACTAAAAATAACTAGGCTGATAACTATATTACCATCCACATCAACACATGATACCTTTCTGTTTATTATAAGCACATGCTGCAGTTTTGTGGCCTGACACTTTTATAGTCATAAAGAGAAAATGTTTTATAGTTATAGTTATCATCCTTGGTGTAAACATCCTTTCATTGGCCCCAAGTCAAAGACGCCCTCCTTTTATGCAAATCTATGGAATTTTTCATCTGTTATAATCCAAATCATAAGTCTGACCATTTGAAAATGAATTTTACACCTCTCTTCAACAAGACAAATCATTTAAAAATGAATCAAAGCAATCATTTAAAGCTGCACCAATATTTAAGTCAATCTATTTTGTCTACAGTAAATTAAAAATAAACAACTAAAAAGGCTAAAATCTGTCTTTTTAAATTCTGAAAGTGCATCATAAAATAATGAACAGTTTGAAAATAAAATTGATTTTAAGATTCGTGTTTACCAGTGTTATGAAATTATTAATGTTTTTTTAACACTTTGAGTGGTAGATAACACAACAAGTAATTTAAAATGTAAAAATAAAGAAAATGTACATTCACAATTAAATATCCATTATCGCTCAAACAGTCCAAAGCCCAAGTATAAGAAAAAGCAATAGAGATGATCAGCAAAATTCAATCCTGTCCGGATTGGGATGTTGTCCAGATATTGTATTTTCACAATGCATCTCAAATTATTTGGGATTTTGTTGAATACATTTACTATAAGATATGCATTTCTCGTGTTGTGTAAATCTGCTGACTGCTGCCTTCATTATGGATTTAGACATTTTAGACAGTTTTCTGGGTACAATAAAAATCTATACTGCTGGCATTCAAATTCCCATCCCAACTTTTCTTTTTCACCATTTCTATTGCTTTGGTTGGTCATATGAACTCATGTGATGCACACATCCTTGCAGAGCACAGCACATAACCCTTCATAAGACCCACATTAACAACAGACACTCCCACCTCAGCATCTCCACATCTGGATCAGAATATGAAATGACAGATGTTCTACCCTCTTAAAAATAAAGGTTCTTTATTGGCATCTATGGTTCCATAAAGAACCTTTAACATCCAAGGAAACGTATTCTATAGTGCAAAACCAAAAATGTTTTTTCTATGGCATCGCTGTGAAAAACCCCCTTTTGCCACATTTTTGAGAATCTGTAACTTAAAGGGGTCATCGGATGCAAAATTCACTTTACAAGTTGTTTGAACATAAATGTGTGTTGGAAGTGTGTGTACACATCCGTCCTATAATGATAAAAATCCACCCAGTGTTTTTTTTTTTAATCCCTATTTTAAAATCTCCTTTCTCAAATCAGTGACACACGTGACTGACGGCTTCTGCTCTCCCTCTCACTCCATCCTGCTGACCCCTCCCTTCCGCAATCCCCTTCACAGCAGGGATCAAGGAGTATGGCTTCCCTCATTCGTCCTCTCTCTGTCTTAGAATGAAACATTAACTTCATATTGTGTTTCTGCTGAACCCACCCTCTTAGTTGAGTCTCCGCTGCTGGCTAGATGAAAAATTCACTCTCATTAAAAACTGACATGGGGCAGAGGGCCAAAATGAGAGTGTGTGTGTGTAAGGCACAGTTACTTCTTATGCTGTTTATTCAGGCAGTGACCTGTAGGCATGAGGATCTGGTATTAGAGAGAGGCTGGCGTACACCACTGCCTCTAATAGTACTTCAGTAATTAGGGTTGCATATTTCATTGCAATAAAACTGAAATCACTAAGTATGGTTAGTGCAAGTATCAAATCAAAAAAGGAAAGGCTGCAATTTAATTAAATCACACACTGTGTGTTAGACTAATGTGGTACACAAACTCATCTATGCATGTATTATGAGTTTGGATTAGATATGATGTGCATGTGGGAACGCAACACATGCTAACCATCTTTTCAAACTTGTAATGAGACGTGATTATAAACCGGCTGTTGTCAAGAAAAAGAGAAGCTTTAAAGGCTCCATGCAGTTTTTTGACGAAAAAAAAAGCTGTTTGAAAATGAAGTAATTAAGACAAAAAAGCCATTAAGAAATACATATTAGTAATGTAATTTCAATGTTGTACAGTAAAGTAAAATTGGTATTACTTTTCTTAAACACTCTTTCTTAAACAAATTTTTTATTTTGTTTACTACTACTACTACTAATAATAATATAGTGATATATAATGGCAATTTTTGGCCAAACTGTACAGTCCTACTAGTAATGTATGAACACACAAACACAGAAAATCAGATTCTATGATGATTATGATATATCGATATAGCTAAAACAAGTAGGCCTATGTTTGATATTTTTCATCCATTTGATTATATTCAGTATATATCTTAATATTTACTTATAAATCTGCTCTGAAACAGCTTAAAATTGTTATTTATAGACCTGAGGAATCATAATTTCTACTATCCTGGCATTATAGTCTATTTACAGATTTATGATTTATATCGGCATGAATATTCACTATACAATATCAGACATAATCCAAAGACAAACTAAAGGGATGCAGCAGATGATTGGAAGAATCCGGCTGAAAATAAGCAGAGGGAGGATGGGAGGGCTGCTGGACAGAAGTACAGTACACAGACAGATGGTACAGCTCAGCCCCTCCAGCAGGGAGGAAGCCGCCTCAATAACAGGGACTGAGCTGCTCAGATTGATTACCAACCTGAACAGAAAGGAAGCCACTTGCAGAAGATTAAAGAACAAAATCAAACCCTTCCTGCATGGAAGACTAGATCAGTACTATAAACCTCACCATGTCATGCTAATATTGTGAGTGTGTGTGTGTGTGTGTGTGTGTGTTTGTGACAAATGAGGACATAAATTTGTATAATGACACAGGTATTACAAGGTGAAGGTGACTTTTCAGGACATTGACCCATGTCCCCACTTTTCAAAACGCTTATAAATCATACAGAGTGAGTTTTTTGGGGGGAAAGTTGAAATGCACAGTCTCCTGTGAGTTTAGGTGTAGGGTAGGTGTAGGGCAATAGCACATACCGTTTGTACAGTATAAAAACCATTACGCCTATGGGATGTCCCCACTTTTCACAAAAACAAACGTGTGTGTGTGTGTGTGTGTGTAACCTGTGTAGCAGGTTATTCTGTGCTGTCTCCATAAATTCCTGTTCCATTTCTCGCTCTGTGGTCATGTGCACAGATGCTTCCATGCCAAAATAAACTGACTATACAGCTGTTTAAAAGTATCACTTCAACAGAGAAACTAGCGTTCACTTTTTTTATATTAAAAATAACTAAATTAAAAAAATCTTTCTTTTCAATGCTAATAAATATGGTTTACACTGTCAAGCTCCAAAAATAACAAAAAAAAAAGCACCATTAAAAAGTTGTGCATACTCTCAATATTCCAAGTCTCCTGAAGTCATATAATAAATTTCAGTCAGTTCCTCACTAATCATCTCTATCACACTTCTGAAATATTCCAGGTTTGGTGAAAAGAAAACCCCACTTAGCAGCATGCAGCAAGTCTGAATAAATACGGAAGCACAAATGAGATTAAATGAGAGTAAACAATTTTCAGTCTGGACAGAGTCATGATAATATAGGATGACATGATCATAAGTAACTATTTCTTTCATTTCAGTTCCAGGAAGTGGCCGACAAACACTTCTGTGGTGCAACAAACCCTGCAAGATGCCAGGGCTTTTTTACGTTCCACCCCATCTGTTTAACTACAGATGAAAAGGGGCAGTGTAAAGCTGAAAGCACAAGGTTAACCGCAGTGAAAATCTAATGCGGGATCAGATTTGACCTGAGATCAGGTTTACCCATCTTACTTATCTCTGCAAAACTAATGATTTGCTGTTTACAAGAGAAGCGTGAGGAAGAGCACACACACTATATAGACTGATCAAAACACATATGATGGCAAATTTAAGCAATACGCTCATTAAAATTCCCATGCACAGTCTATGAAAGCAGGATGGGTTAACCCGAGATAACATGCAGAACAAAAGCAGGAAGGGTCTGGAAACGCTGAACACAGATGACACCTCCCCGTCTCGTATCCAGATGGAGGAAGCCACCACATGTACCTCTGCCATGGCCTACAGAACCGATCGGAGGCCAGGCTCCACGTTTAATCTGATTATGGATTCGGTGCCAGCTGTACACAGCAGAGCAGGGATAACGGAGGGTTAATTCAATATGCAGAGCTCACAGACAACACAGACAGAGCAAGACGAGAGAGAGAGAGAGAGAGAGAGAGAGAGAGAGAGAGAGAGAGAGAGAGAGAGAGAGAGAGAGAGAGAGAGAGAGAGAGAGAGAGAGAGAGAGAGAGAGAGAGAGAGAGAGAGAGAGAGAGAGAATGTTTTTAATGGGAACAGTTAGAGGGTCAGCTCTGGTCTGCCTGGCCATGCATAAGGGATGAGGCTTGTACGGACTCCAAAATCATGCAGGCAGCAGGGGTGTTATATAACTGTGTTCAGTTAGACGCTGGGGGAGATGAGAGCTGCCTGCCTGGTTGTGGAACCCTGCACAACTAGATTAAGGTCTGGAAAAGCAGTTAGGCTGGGCCAGGCACGTCCAGGATTTGACCGGTTTATGCACGAAAATGGAAAATAAGGAGGCTGCAAAATTCCTTGTTGCTAAACAAGTGCTGGAATGTGGCCATTGGAGTCGTTGAGAGTGCTGTGTAGCACAAACAAACCCCTGGTGAATAAATCTACCGTATTTTCTGGAAAACAAGTCACATCTGATTATAAAAGTCACAATGGGTCAAAATTGTAATGCTGAGTGAAAAAACACAGATGCGTCGCATCGGTGTACAAGTCACATTGTATTATTACATTCAGTCATAATGTAAAATACTGGAAAATAAAACATTTACAAACACTTAAGATTTTAGTTCCCCTCACTCCACAAAAAAAAAAAAAAAATTTAAAAAATGTTTTAATTGCATTCAGAACAGAACAGGAATGAAAAATTTAAGTTCAAAACAAACATAAATTATAGTAGCATTCATGATAAAAAAAATTATAGCCTAAACAAATTTATTTAAAGCAAAAATGTGGGAAATGCACTTCACAAATACATTTTTACTCCTATACCTCTATCATTCAATACAAATCCAAATGGGCACACTTTGTGAATGTTTTGCATGCTTGCCATTAATTGCATTACATAGGCTGCTCTCAGGCCTGGACTGGCCATCGGGAGCACTGTAGCATTATTATTTTATTAATATTGTATATTTATGCCTTTTCAATGTATCAAAGTGACCATTTCCGATTTTTGCATTCAATAATAAATCAATAATAAATCATAAATCTGTTAGTCTTGACTGGCAGCACTACACTCATCTCTTCACGTCTGTTCCGCGCTTCCGTCAAACGGTTTCGAACAGAACCGATGCACTGGACTCATTCTAATATGCTGATTTACTGCTCAAAAAACATTTATTATTATTATTATGTTGAAAATTATACTGACTCCAAGCTTTTGGTATAGTGTATATAGTGTGGTATAATGTTACAAAAGCTTTATATTTCAGATAAATGCTGATCTTTGGATCTTTCTATTCATCAAAGAATCCTGATGTACTCAACTGTTTTAAATATTGATAATAATAATAATAATGTTTCTTGAACAACAAATCAGCATATTAAAATGATCATGTGACACTGAAGACTGGAGTAATGATGATCAAAATTCAGCTTTGATCACAGAAAAAAATTATAAGTTAAAATATATTCAAATCGAAAGCAGTTATTTAAGGGTACGAATTACTACTACTACTACTACTACTACTATGTACCTATCAGGGATAAAAAAAAGGTACAAAGATGTCTTTTAAGAGTACTGCTCCAGTGACAAGCTGTTGTACCCCAAAAGGTACAATTTTGGCCCCTTTTTTTCTGCGTGGCCTGGATGAGTATAAGATTTCCCGGCCTGAAATTGCATCCCAGTCCGGCCCTGGCTGCTCTGGAATATAAGTCACAGCATGCTTTAGGAGTAGGGATAGATCAGAACTAGTTGTCCGACAATTAAAAAGTAATTTTAAGTTGTTTTTGTTGCAGTGCAAGTTTAATATCAACAGGTGTTTTTTTTGTTTTTTTTTTAAACTTGATGCACAAGAAACAAAGTTTGTTCTCGCATGTGATGCAAACACATTTGAGCCTGCACAAGAACAAGTGAGGTTTGTTCTTGTGCATCAAGCAAGTACGACTGGAACTTCTGTTCACTATATTTGATGTGCTCCACGTATTTTAACATGTTTATCATAGAGAGTGATTGTGTTTCTTCAGAAGACTTGGGTTAAAATGCCCAATTCATATGGCAAAATTGCATGAACAAAAGTCTTATGGATTTAGAACATAAAAATTACTAATTGATCTTTTTTTGTTTTTGTCTAAAAGAACAGTCAGGGCTCCAGACTGCGACTAAAACGGTTGCATTTGCGACCAAAAATATTAATTTGCGAGTGAAGTTTTTGGTCGCCACTATATATATAGTTTTTTGTCATAACATATACATATATATACATATATATATGTTATGACAAAAAAATTAGCATGTAAGGACTTTTGTTCCTGATTGTTTTGCGCTCGCATCTTTTGTTATGTTCACATATTACACTTAAAATTAAAAGAAAATTTATATCAGCTTTAAAATGATGTCAAATTCATAACGAAATTCAAATAATATGGTTTTGGTGCTCTTTAATGCGGACCACCAGCGTACACTTTTGGTCATATAAATACAAGTAGTCCGTGTCCACACTGTCCGTGTATGCGTCCGGATTGCGCACACTGAAAGTATAACACAGGCTTAATGCGGCAGGCGCGATCTCTTTAGCACCTCAGTTAAAGCAGCAAGTGAACCCATTATATCTTTCTATTTACTACTATAGTATTAATCTGTTGTCTACATGATTCAACTCCTCCTATAAAATTGCATTTTACTAATGAAGAAAAACAGACTGAATGTGTGAAAGACTTGACAACATTTATAGGATGCACTGAGGAGGAGCCCAAACTACACTCAGTTGCCAATTCTCAAATGTCTTTTGTTCTACCCACTTAAATGATAGAAGTACCCGCGTTGTCCAATCTATACAGACTGTGCCTGTTCCCCGAATAGCGAGGTCAAAATATAAATTTAATGCAGGATCTAGAAAAAATCTGATCGTGATTAAACCAGAAAAATACTAAATAAATGAACAAAAACTATTTTTAAAGCTTGGGCTCCTAAATATTAGACCACTCGCACCCAAAGCAGTTATTGTAAATAAAATGATCACAGATGAAAAATTTGATGTACTCTGCCTGACTGAAACCTGGCTTAAACCAAATGAATATTTTGGTCTAAATGAGTCTACTCCACCAAGCTACTGTTACAAACATGAGCCCCGTCAGACTGGTCGTGGCGGCGGTGTTGCAACAATATATAGTGATATTCTCAATGTTACTCAGAAAACAGGATACAGGAGGTTTAACGCATTCAAAATACTTCTGCTTAATGTTACACTGTTAGATATACAAAAGAAATCTCTCCTATCTCTTGCTCTGGCTACTGTGTATAGACCGCCAGGGCCATATACAGATTTCCTAAAAGAATTTGCAGATTTCCTCTCAGATCTATTGGTTAGTGTTGATAAACTGCTAATTGTCGGAGATTTTAACATTCACGTTGATAATACAAATGATGAATTAAGACTTGCGTTTACTGACCTAATAAACTCTTTTGGAGTCAAGCAAAACGTCACCGGGCCCACTC
The DNA here is from genome assembly GCF_936440315.1 of Barbus barbus. NCBI lineage: Eukaryota > Metazoa > Chordata > Actinopteri > Cypriniformes > Cyprinidae > Barbus > Barbus barbus. The sequence continues at coordinate 14,462,467 of NC_136760.1, read as the reverse complement.
GTCGTTTTAATCATACGCTAGATTTAAATATATTGCATGGAATTGATCTTACCGATATAGATATCGTACCTCAAAGTGACGATGTTACTGATCATTTCCTTGTATCGTGCATGCTGTGTATTACTGATATTAATTATATGGCTCCGCGTTATCGTCTGGGCAGAACTTTTATTCCAGTCACCAAAGACAGATTCACAAATAACCTGCCTGATTTATCTCAACTTCTCTGTGTACCCATAAATACACATGAACTAGACGAAATGACTAGCAACATGGGCACTATCTTCTCTAATACATTAGATGCTGTTGCCCCGCTCAAATTGAAAAAGGTTAGAGAAAACCTACTGCGCCATGGTACAACAGTTATACCCATTCTCTCAAGAAAGAAACTCGTAATCTTGAGCGCAAATGGAGAAAAACTAACTTGGAAGTTTTTAGAATTGCGTGGAAAAACAGTATGTCCAGCTATAGACAGGCTCTAAAAGCTGCCAGGGCAGAGCATATCCGCAAACTCCTAGATAATAACCAAAATAATCCAAGGTTCTTATTTAGCACAGTGGCTAGATTAACAAATAAACACACGTCACCCGATCTAACTATTCCCTTACAGTTTAATAGTAATGACTTTATGAATTTCTTTACTGATAAAATAGATAACATCAGAAATACAAAAACAAATGTAGATTCTACTGCGTCCAGTATTTCAGCTTCATTCATCGCACCCAAAGAAAAACTGCAGTGCTTTACAACTATAGGACAGGAAGAGCTAAATAAACTTATCAGTGCATCTAAACCAACAACATGTTTATTAGATCCTGTACCCACTAAACTACTGAAAGAGTTGTTACATGTAGCAGAACTGCTTCTCAATATTATTAACTCATCATTATATTTATGTCACGTCCCAAAACCATTCAAGCTGGCGGTTATTAAGCCTCTTATTAAGAAACCACAACTAGATTCTAATGAACTGGCAAATTACAGACCCATTTCAAATCTTCCGTTTATGTCAAAAATTTTAGAAAAAGTTGTGTCTGCTCAATTGTGCTCCTTCTTGCAAAAAAATGATCTCTATGAAGCATTTCAGTCAGGTTTCAGGCCTCACCATAGTACAGAAACTGCACTTGTTAAAATTACAAATGACTTGCTTCTTGCTTCAGACCAAGGCTGCATCTCATTGCTAGTATTACTTGACCTTAGTGCTGCGTTCGACACTATAGACCATGACATACTCATAGATCGATTACAAAACTATACTGGTATTCAAGGGCAGGCTTTAAGGTGGTTTAAATCATACCTGTCCGATCGCTACCACTTTGTTCATTTAAATGGAGAGTCATCACAATTATCATAAGTATGGAGTACCACAAGGATCAGTCCTAGGTCCTCTTCTATTTTCAATATACATGCTGCCTCTTGGTAATATTATTAGAAAATACGGGATTAGTTTTCATTGTTACGCTGATGATACTCAACTATATATCTCAACAAAACCAGATGAAACTTCTAAACTAAGGTAATAGATTGTGTAAAAAATGTAAAAGATTGGATGACCAATAATTTCCTCCTATTAAATTCAGATAAGACAGAGATATTACTTATTGGACCAAAAAACAATACACAGAATCTCTTGGATTACAATTTGCAACTAGACGGATGCGCCGTCACATCCTCTAAAGTCAAAAATCTGTGTGTTATATTAGACAGCAACTTGTCCTTTAAAAATCATATTTCCCATGTTACAAAAACAGCATTCTTCCATCTTAGAAACATTGCCAAGCTTCGAAACATGCTACCTGTTTCTGATGCAGAAAAGCTAGTTCATGCATTCATGACCTCTAGAATGGACTATTGTAATGCACTGCTAGCTGGTTGTCCTGCATGTTCAATAAACAAGCTACAGATAGTCCAAAATGCAGCGGCTAGAGTTCTTACCAGGTCAAGAAAATATGATCATATTACCCCAATTTTACAGTCTCTGCACTGGCTACCTATTAAGTTCCGTATCATTTACAAAATATTATTACTTGCCTATAAGGCCCTAAATAGTTTAGCTCCTGCGTACCTAACTTGTCTTCTACCACGCTACAATCCAACCCGCTCCCTAAGGTCGCAGAACTCTGGACTTTTGGTAGTACCTAGGATAGCAAAGTCCACTAAAGGAGCTAGAGATTTTTCACATTTGGCTCCTAAACTTTGGAATAGCCTTCCTGATAACATTCGGGGTTCAGACACACTCTCTACGTTTAAATCTAGATTAAAGACACATCTCTTTAGCCAAGCATTCACATAATGCATTTTATAATCTTGTACTGCAGTTATATCTGATCAAATGTACATTATTATTATTCTTTAGCTTGGCTTGAACAAATAATTTTTTGCTTAGATGGAACAGCAGCTACGCTAATTATGTCTCTATTTGTCTCTGTTTCTGCCACGGGATTAACATCCAATGTTAATGTGTCAATGTGTAGAATCAATAAATGACTTCTAAAAGCACGTCTGCACGTCCTCCCTGCCGCTTCAGACAGTAGAGTGATTATCATTCACCGCGCCGCATTAGTGTGTACGCTGGAAAATCTGCCCCTCACTAACAGCAGCAGGACTTCCCTGACTGGCTGGGCCCGGACCACTGCAGTCCAATCACTGCGGGCCCAGACGCCGCTCTGCTAGCGCTGATCGTAGACCTCGCAAAACCAGAAATCTGCCTTTCAAATCACTGGAGCAGAGAGAGAGAGAGCGCGCTGGATTGAGGCAGATTTAGTAATATTTTCAGGTGGATTTCTTTTATCAGATTAACGTGGAGGAAAGCTTCTTTAGCAGCATGGAGTGCAGAAGCACCAGCATCGTCTTGTCGACACCATCCTCGCGGTGAGCAGAGAACAATACGAAGCGACGGAGATGATGAAATGAGATGTTAATGTCACTCAAACTATAGCCTGTGGGGACCGTCCCCCTAGTGTTGATCCCTTTAAACATAAAAGAGACAAAAATAACAATGTACACGTTGAGCAAACCTGCGCTGCTGCAGATATCACAGTGCCCTCATTGCCTGTCATGCACCGCCATGTCTTTTCTACATCTGTCACTTTCATGCACGCGCACACACTCTCACGAGCCAGACAGAATCCTGTGTTCCTCAGAGCCTGGGGGAAAGTGACAGTACAGTTTCTTGTTTACACTGCTGTTTCATCATACAGCATCAGCGATCCAGCCTTGGTGCTCAATGCTATTGAACAGCTCTAAATATTATGGACAGCATTTATTGAGAAGGCTATGGCTGCGTTTACACTGTGGGGCTTAATGCACAGATCTGATCTTTTGTCTATATCCTATTTTGTCCTGCCTGCTGTGCAGATATTTTGTAAATATTTGTCAAATTTACTAGCAATTTCTAGTAGAAACACCAATTTTGTCAGTGTATAGTTTCCGCCTCAGTAAAAAAGCTGGGAGTTTGTGCAAGCTCATTCAAGCACATCTGCTTCATAATTCAACATTAAGAAAAGCTATATTTGTAGACAAACTTGTCATCCTCTCCTTGTGGTGTGTAAATAAATATATATATATATATATATATATATATATATATATATATATATATATATATATATCGGATATATGTCGGATATATCTGATTTATAACCACATTTAGAAGTGGTGATTTGTGTTGCATCCAATCTGTATCCGATGTGAGTAAAAAAAAATAAAAAATTAAATAAAACAAAATAAAGTGTAGATTAGATTTTTTTTTTCTCAGCATAAACGCAGCCTATATTGAAGTCTCGTGTCAATATACAATATACTCACGTAAATTGTATACCTCCCCAAATACCACTGATCACTAGCAATAGAAATTAGCACCTCATGGTTCGTGGCTGAAATGTAAACTTTTTTTTTTTTTTTTTTACTAAATAAGAACTACATCTACACAAGGCAGAAAACCGCATTTGCCAAACCTTGTCATGGGGTTTTTAACATCACTAATAGCTACATCTACATAACTGATACAAGACTCCATTGGAAGAAAGGGCATTTACCGTATCATTCAACAATCACTGGCAGTTAAATGGACATGTACATGTGTTAGCATCTTAGCTAACAAAAGAAAGCTTACGGAAAACTGCTTGTTGTGCAAGACTGCTAACCACATGAGAGCTCTTTTAATTGTAACAGATTTTTCTGGTTTCATTTTAGGGTTTTTTCCTAAACTAAAACAGCTCAAGATATAAACAGGACGTGCATACATAATTTCACCACATTAATTCCCATCTGGCGTATTAGCATGCAAACCAGGAATCGAACGGTTACGAGCTGCGTGCTCTATTCAGACTCCACGGTGAAATCACATCACACACAAATCTCTTCAGCTGTAAGATTTTATCTAACAAACCTCAACTCACTGTACTTCCTGTCTACAAACCCGCTGACAAAGACACAGCGCAACAAAAATAACAACAAACACAACTATGTGTGGAGAGAAAACAGCGCTCTGCCGTGACCCGAGGGAAGAGCTGCAGCAAGAGCACGCTCCGTACTTTCTCCAGATTAAAAAAATGCCTTTGTTTACCACCTAAAGCACGGCCTCACACACACTTTCTTCCTCCCACATGAAAACAGAGATTGGTCAACAAGATTGGTCGCTGCTGAGCTCAGCTGCAGATGAGACACTGTGGAGGAAATGCTGTCAGATGTCCTTCAGAAGAAGAAACAGACCCTCTCAAACACACAACAAAAGACATTAATGTTTAATACAGATTTGCATTTCCACAAGGCAGGGCAGCAAAAGAATAGCACTAGTTTTAAGCCCACAGAAATTCCCAATTCAGATCAAATTCAAATTGCCAATTCCAATTCACTATGCAAATATCCCTATGAGTTCATTGTTTTCAAACTTTTAAATACATACATCTACAAAAAAAACTAGATAAAACACCAAAAACCACAATAATTCTGTCTTTGAGTAAAAGGTCATTTACTTTAGGCTTTTTACAGTTGCCAAGCAATGTAGTGTAATAATATTGGTAATATTTGCATTTGGTGAATTCAATGGCTTCAAAAATGCTCAACAAATGAGATTTCAGAGCCATAAAATAAAATAAATTGCCAAGGAACTCAGATGTCACTTTCACACAGAATAAATGATGTCAGGCCTCTCATCGATAAAACATTATTATTGAATAACAAGCTATCCAAATGATCTTTCATCTGATGGACCGAGCCCATGCAACAAAAACAAACACCACATGAAACAGCTGAGGACACTGTCCCACATGTCACCCGAAACAACATGTCTCGCTGTAGACAAACAGTGACCAGAGAAACAGGGAGCGTCCCAAAATAAACAAACAAAAGTAGGTCAAGTCTGTTGAGCTTATCTATCAGCCATAGAGCTCAGAGTTCCCGGACCGCAGCAAACACAGCCATCAAGAGACACATCCTCACCGTCTCGCTGATACTATAGAGATAATGCTGCACTTACATAAGAGAAGTGCATGTCACACTCTCACTAGAGCATGCACTTTGACATCAACAGCACCTTGAGCAGAAATGCAGACAGAAACAAGGAACAAAAGGCCACTGAAGAGACAGACACATGCTCATCTTCTTTCTTTGTAAGCACTCTGTATGATTTTACTTGATTTTCACTGAAAAGCAAAAGAATGTGGTGAGGCACACAGATGAAAGACAGCATTAGAGGAAAAAAGCTATAAACCATAAAGCATAAAGCAAACTGTTTGTGTAGTTTACTAAACTTAGTATAAGCAATTGCAACCAGTGATACTGGACATCCACACTAAATAATTAGTCATTAAAACTCAAAGCAGTATGAATTGGTGTTTAAAAACAAGCCAATTTCCCTGTGAAAAAATTCCTTACCCATAATCCTGAAGAGAGATTCACTAATCAGAGACGTCACTGTTACCATAGAAACAAAAACTTCAACTCAGCAGATTGCTGCCTCCATTCAGTGCTTTTTCACAGCTTTTGCAGTTTTATACAATTTACTACACACAGAATTGTCAAAATTACCGTCTTGGCAAGTAATCACAAAGACACTGCATCCATTTATCTGGTCTTAAAGTGATGGCAGCCTACTATACTGATGTATTTGCCATTGATCTTAACAAAAATTTGTCTTTGATATTAATTATGTCTTTGCCAAAAAAAAAAACTCAAATATCTATATTGTGATATATATTTATATTTATATATATTTGATCATATCAACCACCTCTAGTCAACAATTGCACAGTCATTGTGGTTAAGTCATTCACAACGTTTTATTGGATGGAATGAGTATTTCATTCTCTCATTTTAGAACAAAAATAATTAACAGACCTAAAAATGTAAATTCTGTGATTATTTATTCACCCTTGTGTTGTTCTTAACCATTCTTCTGCAGAACATGCAATATATTTTGAGAAAAGTCTCAGTGTTCATTGATTTGTACAATGGAAGTCAAATAGTCAACAAAGCTGTCTGATTACCAACATTCTTTAAAATATCGTATTTAATATTAACACAACGGAGATAAAATCACTGGAACATCAAGAGCACTTGATAACATTCATTCATTCATTCATTTAAACAGTCTTGTTTAGTCTTTTTCCTTTTTCTTGCTTTAAAACAACTGTTTATTGGTTCCATACCGATAAAATGAATGAGAAAAAAGACGTCCAGAACCAAGGCCACAAAAACAAGTTGGTGTTCCCTATTGTGCTCTATTTATGGCTCCAGGTGTGAGAGCTCAGACTTAACAGGCTCTGTTTCCTACATGTCCTTTCCTAAGAATAATTGAGAGAAAAAACAAGAGAACAGAAGCGAATGCACATAGAGAACAGAGAAAGAATGGTGGGGAGGGGAGTACTTGTGAGTGCTGGAAACTGAAGGAATGTGTGACTGTGTGTGTGTGTGTGTGTGTGTGTGTGCACACTAATGCAACTCACATGAGCAGGCGTGAAAGAAAGCATCACTCATGTGCTGTGCTCCAGCTAAAGGAAGGGGATTTCCACAGGCCCCCGAAAGCCATCCATTCCCATCTCCCTCTGATGACCTCAGCACTGATTAACCCCCACACCTCCACACATGCTTGTGTGTTCCTGCAGACCATTTCTATGTTACTCACATAAATAATAGGGGAGACGCTTACAGCATGGCCTATGGAAGCAGAAGAATGCCAATAGTTTTTGAAACATAAAGCATGCTGAATTCCACAAATCGAAAAAAAAGATGCATTGCAATCAACAGTGCTTGCATTTTAATGCCTTGTATTTCCGGGGCTTGCATTTTTAGGTCCTGAAATTGAACATAGTTGTTTATTTAAACTGTGAATATTTAAATTCTAAATATTTCACACACATTTTCATAATTAAAAATTCAATAATTCATATTCACCTTACAGAATTCACTTCCAAAATATTCAGTCTGTTTAAAAATGCGATGTATAATTTCGGTCATTTTATTTCACTTTCCGAATTCGCTGCCACAAATTCAGTGGCTAAAATTTGGCAGAAAATTTGGCGTTGCACATCCGGGACCCGCAGGAATAGCAGTAGAGCACCGATGCATGATCTCCAGCTGATGTCAGCCGCTCACCAGCAGGTGGCGCAAGCGGCTGTTGATGAAGGCCATTCATTCACAAGATCTGATTTGCAGAAATGGAGCAAGCTCTAAGTAGAAGTTTTGATTATTTTTAATTCTTTATTTCGGTTGCTTAGTTTCTGTAACTTTGTATCATAGCTTGTGTGACTGTGCTTTAATACTGGGGTCCCCCGTCACTCTCCAGCATCCCCCGATGACGCGTAACCGCCTCAGTGATATAACTAATACAGTGATACAAGACCTCAGATCTCAGAACACTTTACTGATGATTATGCCAACTATATACAGGCAAGCAGATGAGGTCAGAAGAACGCAACACGCTGCATTTTCGTTGCTTTCCCTTACCACTGATCTATAGAGTCGACAGTCCTACAAATATATCAATACCACGATTAGTTTTAACAGTAAGCAACCACTTTATAATCGACATAAAAAAGGAGTTCAAAACCACCTAGGTGTATGTTGCTGCAAATGTAAACCGGAGAAAGCATTGATGCGTTTTCGAACGTAAGGGCCGTCTGACAATTCCACCGACTGGGTTAAAACGTCCAATGTATTTAAATTCAAATGACTTAACATTTAAAATAACACGCTTTCAAACTGTAAAGCTTGTATTGCTCATAGTGATTTACTACAGATGAGATTGTGCCAATACCGCCCTTTTTATATATGTACAGTACACAATTATTTACATATAAAAATAAATCCCTGGAAAGATTTTTTTTTTTTTCTCATGTCCCAACAGTAGTACGTTGCTAGGTACAAAACTGACTTACTACAGGTTAGATTTTGCCAATATCTCCCTTATGGTATGAACAGTACACAAATATATTTTTTGAAAAAACTACATAAGGGTTTTTCATGTTCCACAGGTTGTAGTGGGTTGACATTTTGCCAATATCTCCCTTACTGTATGTACAATTTACAATTATTTAAAACAAAAACAAAACAAAATCAGTAAAAACCCAAAAAAGGAATTGTACATGTTCCAAAGGTTGTAATATAAAATATCGATGTACTTTATGCACATTAAGGGAGGTATTAGCAAAATTTCACCTATAGTAAGTCAGTCTAGTCACTAGGAATGTACTACAAACTTTGGAGAAAAAAAAAAAAAAGCTTTGTGAATTACAGTAATTTCTTAAGAATTATATACTGCATGTACAGTGAGGAAGATGTTGGCAAAATTTCAACTGTAGTAAGTCAGTCTGGTTACTAGTAACAACATTTGGAGCAGGAAAATTACATTTTGGTGAATTACTGTAATTTTTTCTTAAATATTTGTGTAGTGTACATACTTAGGGAAAGTATTGTCTAAGGTGAGATACTTGCAATATTTATTTAGTCAGTTTGAGTAAATTATTCATTTACTGTAAACATGTTTGAATAAATAATAATTTGAATAAATTATTGAAATTTAATAATTACATTTAAATTAAATAAATTATTACGTTTTGTACTGTGAGATAAATGTGCAGACGGTCCCTAAAGCAGCCTAGGCGAATATCAAACCTAAAACTACCGCGCTTGGTTTTCTGTGGGAGAAAAAAAGTTTGCTGAAACTTGTTGTTTGTGGGGCTTATATTCTAGGCTCATCTGCTTAAATGTACATAATATACAGTAACAAATTTAATTAATTAGATGCTGAATTTAATCATCACTGAGGCAACACACCACATTAAGTGTTTTCTTTATGGGAAATTAACGTGCGGTGTTGTGCGTTCAGTAGCTTGCGTTCATATCCTCATCTGTTTGCATGATCAGTAAGATCTGAGTTTGGTCTTTTAATAGGCTTGTTTGAGATGAGCAAACTCTGCATCACCGTGATCACCGCGAGACGCATGCCAGTTAGAAAAGTGTCCAAGCTTTTTTTACTTTTATTTTTTATTATTAAACATATAACATTCACAGGGGAAATAGTCAAAGCAATAAAATACATACACAGCCAGAATACAAAACAGTAAATACCTAAATAATAGTAATAACAAAAAAGAAATATAAAGAGAAAAACAAATAAATAATAGTTACCATAAACTCATTTTAAAATAAATAAATAAAAAGTGTCCGAGTTACTCCGCCTTGTTCTGATGTCATGCTGAAGTGTGCCAAAAAACTCTCGGGACGACGAGGCGGCTGTCGGATTGCTCTCCACCGACTGTGCTCTAAAAGCATGATGGGAAACGACTGACTGAGACGCAGCTCATTTGTTCACACAACTGTGATGCTGCGTTCTCTGCTAAAATGTTTTATTTATTTTATTTTTTTATCTGATTTCTTGTGATTGTGTATTTTAAATTATTCTTGAATATTCCCAAACACTATGACAGTGCGATCTCTGTGTGAGATGTTATTGTTGTCATATTTCTATAAAAATTTGTATTAAAGTAGAAATGGATGATAAATACGCCTTTGTTTCGTATGGGATTATAGCAAGCACTTTGAGTGTCTTGTTCATCATATTTATATACATATAAAAACAACAGAACTGAAATTATATCACGTTTATCAGCAGCACAGCACATGAGTGAGAATAACGCGATATCCGCCTTTGATCTCAAGCAAGCCTAATAATAGCTGTCATTGCTATGCGTTTTCTTTAACCGATTTCTGCGGGAAACAGTGTGAAACCTTGCGCGTTAGTTCATATTCCACATCTGCTTCACTGTGGATATAGTTGGCATAATCATCAGTAAAGTGTGTTCTGAGATCTGAGGTCTTGTATCACTGTATTAGTTATATCACTGAGGCGGTTACGCGTCATCGGGGGATGCTGGAGTGTGACGGGGGACCCCAGTATTACAGCACAGTCACACAAGCCATGATACAAAGTTACAGAAACTAAGCAACCGAAATAAAGAATTAAAAATAATCAAAACTTCTACTTAGAGCTTGCTCCATTTCTGCAAATCAGTTTTTGTGAATGAATGGCCTTCATCAACAGCCGCTTGTGCCACCTGCTGGTGAGCGGCTGACATCAGCTGGAGATCATGCATCGGTGCTCTACTGCTATTCCTGCGGGTCCCGGATGTGCAATGCCGAATTTTCTGCCAAATTTTAGCCACTGAATTTGTGGCAGCGAATTCGGAAAGTGAAATAAAATGACCGAAATTTGCCTGTCGAATATTATACATCGCATTTTTAAACAGACTGAATATTTTGGAAGTGAATTCTGTAAGGTGAATATGAATTATTGAATTTTTAATTATGAAAATGTGTGTGAAATATTTAGAATTGAAATATTCACAGTTTAAATAAACAACTATGTTCAATTTCAGGACCTAAAAATGCAAGCCCCGGAAATACAAGGCATTAAAATGCAAGCACTGTTGATTGCAATGCATCTTTTTTTTCGATTTGTGGAATTCAGCATGCTTTATGTTTCAAAAACTATTGGCATTCTTCTGCTTCCATAATGGCCCTCCTGCCCAAATTTAATCTGATTTACTCAAGCTGACTGAGCTGCAAAACAACGTCCATCAAATCACTAAAATGTTACATTATCATAAAAGAAAACCGACAGAACGAGAGAAAGAGAGATATGCAAAAAGAGTGAGAAACAATCTGCAAACCATCCAAAATCAGCACAAAGCTCTTCAGTAAGAGAAAATGTGCCAGTAGAGACAGGAAGTGAATTTTATGTTTAATAGAGTGCATTAGTGTCTGTGCACTTTTTCAGTGGCCTTGGTACTGAAAGTACTGTTCCCCATTCATTTTCAGGAATTTTAAAAATTGTCCATCATTGTTTAAGTCAGGGGTCACCAGTTTTGAAACTGAGAGCTACTTCATGGGTACTGAGTCATACGAAGGGCTACCAGTTCTTCTGAAATAACAAATTTGCTCAGTTTGCCTTTAGTTATACATTATTAATAATACTCATCTATGTGAAGACACTAATCACGTAAATTATTTCTCACAATAATTAGCAACAATGACAATAAGGAGGGAAACCGATATCAATATTCAGAACTTTAATCTCAGTAATTGTTACATTTTTAGATGATTACTTACATCACTACATTTCATAGGAAAATGTCCCATTTTCACTAGCCACTAACAAACCCTTTTAACAAATCATGAACTATGTTGCTTCAAAAAGTTATCAATTATGTAATGTTAGAAAAATCAACTTACATATTTTTAAATAAATCTTGTCACATTTTGAACTAATGACCAAATCTGTGGCATTTTTTAAAACACTTTTTAAATTGAACACAATTCTTCATTATTTTAATTCAACTTCGCCATGGCACTGCCATGTTGCCACTGACAACATCTGGTATCTGTTTCTTTTTTAGTGGGAAGACAGGCATTGCATGCTGTTCACCAGTGTATTGTAATCTGGTGTGTAACTTGACAATGCAACTGTGAGTGAGTCTTTCAGATGTGCATCAGTGAGGCGTGTTCTGTTTGTTCTTGATGAAGTTCATGTCAGAAAACGCTGATTCACAGAGATAGGTTGAACCAAACAGGCTAGCAACCTTCATAGCTGCTGTGCATACTCCACTGTACTTCTCTGTGTCAACAAGGACCAAAAGTTTGGTGCAGCCTGGTAGGCTTTGAGGTGGAGGTCATTTTGCAATGTTATGATTTCAATCTCCACCTGTCCAGCATCCAAGTTGAACGTTGCACTTAGTTGCTCAGCAAACCATGTTGTGTCCACATTCATTAAAGGATTGGAAATGAACGACACACATGGCTCAAGCTGATGAAGGTCACAAAACCTATTCTCAAACTCTTGCCCAAGTCTGTTTATGACTTCACAGTACTTTTCTGCAACGTTGTCAAATGTCTCAGATGAAGCATTGTCTTTCAGCACCGCCTGCACAGAGGGAAAGTGCAGCACCTTTTTTCTCTGTAAATCCACAGAGAAAATGTTCATCTTGGCTTTAAATGCAACAACAGTCTTACCTTTGCCTTGCAGCTGGCAGTTCAAGTCGTTTTTTCAAGTCTGCTTGAACTCTTTTATTTCACCCAAAAGTGACAAAAAACAAAGTAAAACTCGTCCTCTGCTGAGCCATCGGATTTCTGTGTGTAGCAGCAGGTCACCATATTCAGCTGACATCTCCTCCAATAGCACCTTGAAAATCCTGTGTTGTTTTGCTTTGGAGCGGATGTCATTTATGATTTTTCAGTGGGAGTCATCACGTGTCCAAAGCCGATCACTTTTGCACATAACACCTGCTGGTGAATGATGCAGTGATAATGCAGAAATTGAGAAGTCTGGGTCACTTTTACAGTGAGCGATGAAACCTGTATGTCGGCCGATCATAGCAGGAGCCCCGTCTGTAGTCACCGCTACCAGCTTTTCCAATGGTACCTTTTTCTGCACGAAAAACTCCTTCACCGTGTTATAAATGTCAACTCCCATCGTAGTTGTCTTTAATGGCAGTAGTGTCAGCAGTTCTTCTCTTGTGGAGAAATCTTCAAACACCATCCGGATAAAAACTAACAGCTGCGCTGTACTGCTGCTGTCCACGGACTCATCGCACTGGATGCTAAACCAGCTGCACTCTGCCAGATCCCGGTCCAGCTGATCGGCCAAATTACCAGACATATCTGACACTCGTCTAGCCATCGTAGGTGCACCCAGTTGGATGTCAGAGAGAGTGAAGATTAGATCGGTTCCATTTTTCTTGTCTTTAAGTACAGTGTTAACAATTATCATCATTGCTTCTTTGAAAACTTCTCCGTCTGAAAATGCGTTCTTCTTGATCAGAAAATGTCTAAACGAGGCTTCGGTTGCTTTTTGTGACTTTTTCGCCGGCCTCGTGAAAAAAGACTGTTGCTTACCCAAAGCTGCCTTTAGCTCACGGGTTTTTTCTGTCCGTAGTGCACATCCCGGTGGGTAGTTAGCATGGTAGCTTTTGTGACACGTAGTGAAGTGTCTCTCCACAGTGTGCCGCTTTGCCGTCGCCACAGTCGCCCCAGTCGCCCCAGAAATGAGACACGCGCAGGTTTCTTTCACAGCCGTAAAAAATAATTCCTCCTCCCAATCGTTGTGAAAGTGATAAGTTTTCTTCCTTTTTTCTGCCATGTTTTTGGGGCAAGAAACTGCATTCAGCTACCATCTTTGTTGTGCGCGCCCGCTAGCTTACTCTCCACGAGCACTGGTTTTGTCTCGCACAAAATACTTTTGAACTAGAGTAGGTCAGAGTTCACCTAAACTTATCTAAACTCATGTATAATGAACATTTTTAAGATATTGTCATTTTTAAATATATATATGCAGGCTTGAGTCTTTCGCTCTGCTCACTTTGCCATATTTTGTATGATCCTGTCAGTAAAATTTGAACCACTCTGCATTGGACCTGTCATGAGTGCTAAGGCAGACAAAAGGGGATCGGAAAAGAGAGATGGAGCAATCGCCAATGAAGAAAAAATTCTGAGATTCCGCCATCTCCAGAGAAGACCTCGACGATGCTATCGCTAGCCGCATCGAACTAACATTTAAAGAGCAGCAAAACACGTTGAATTCGGTTGTGAATCTGGCAGTAAAAGAGGCGATGGACTCTGTGCTGATTCCAGCATTACGCGAACTGCGTGAAGACATACAAGCGACCAACAAGTCTGTTAAAGAGCTAAGAGAGGAGTTTGAGACCATAGCTACCGCGGCGAAGCAGACACGTGACCACGTTGATTCTGTTCAAGCAGCTGCACGTGAGGATAGGAGGACAGGCATGGGCTTAAGAAATCAGCTGGAGCGACTCACAGAGAAGGTGACGATATGGAGGACAGGTGCAGGAGGAACAACGTACGACTGGTCGGGCTGCCAGAGGGGGCTGAGGGATCCGACGCGGCTGGTTTCCTCAGAGTTAATATTTCTAAGTGGATTCCTTCCTTGAAGGGCCGTGACATTGAGATCGACCGGGCACATCGCGTGTATGACGGAGGGAGGGGCTCTGACCGGCCGCGCACTCTCATCTTCCATGTACTGAGATGGCATGACAGATCAGATATCCTGAAGGGTGCTTGAAAGGCTTATCCGGTGAAATGCGCACAGAACAATGCCACACTGCTATTTTTTCCCGACTTTAGTCCAGCTACAGTGATCAGGAGAAAGGCATTTGGTTTTGAAGAAGATGACAGCGCTTGGTCTCCAGCCCTTCCTCATCTATCCGGCCGTAATCAAACTACGGCACAAGGGGGAACAGAAAAGCTTCGATTCCCCTCAGAAAGCGGAAGATTTTATTAGCTCCCTGTCCCAGCAGAAGACGTATGCCGCGGCTCTGTGCGGGGGAACGGCGGCCGCTGTCTCTCCAGCCCGGCGAGAGGAGTTTGATGGCCGGGATGAACATGGTTCCAGCTGCCCAGGAGCGGATGATGGCAGAATGGACATGGACGCTGGCTAAACTTGTTTTTTGCTTTTTTCTTCTCTCCCCTCTACTACTGAGATATTGTTCCTATATATCCGGTACAACGATCTCGTTGCTGGCAAGACTGACACCCCTTTTTTCTTTATTGGAGGGGACTAATGGAGAGTTGGTTTAATTTAAAATATTTTTTTTTGGCAGTACAAGCTTTTTGGGAGACATGTCCTGCGTTGGAGTGGATCGGTCACGAACCATCACTATTTTTTGTTGCTCAGTCAGACCTATGTTCTGGGTAATGTGCGGTCTGAGTTGTTCCTTGTTTAAGGTTGTCGGTTGTTCCTGTTTTTATGTTGTTTTTACCTTTTACAACAGACATTTATACTTTTATTTATTTTACCTTATTTCTAAAGGGATTTTTCATCTAGGAGGTTTGGTATCTAAAATAAACAACGTTTACACGCTATATATTCAATGCATACTCTAAATATTTTATCAATAATGTGAATGGGTTAAATTCTGCTGTTAAACGAACTCGTGTGTTAGAATATTTACATCGTAAATCTATTTCCTGTGCCCTAATACAAGAGACACATTTAAAGCAATCCGACGTTGCACGTTTCCAGAATAAGTATTACAAATTAGCAGCTTTTTCCGGCGCTCAAAATAAAACTAAGGGGGTGCTTATCCTTGTTAACCGGAAGTTAAATTTAACAATTGAACACCTTGATAGTGATGAGAAGGGTAGATTTGTCTTTATCCGATGCAAAATATATAATAATAGGTTAGCCTTGGTCTCTATTTATGGTCCGAATGAGACAGACAGTGCATTCCTTTCACAGATTTCCAAAACTCTGCTTGAGCAGATTGATTGCCCTTTAGTGGTGGGTGGGGATTTTAATGCTGTCATAAATCCTGCTTTAGATAAATCTCAATCTGATACAACAGCCAATCCATCCTCTAAATTACTGAATACATTTATCACTGAGCTTAACGTAATCGATCTTTGGAGAATTCAGAATACTAAATCTAAGGACTTTCTCTAGGATAGACTACATATTTCTCAGTCCATCTTTAATTTCGTCTGATTCCTCCATCTCTATATTACCAATTTTAATATCTGATCATTCTGCTGTGCTGTGCAGTGTTCCTCTTTCCGATGTTAAAGCCAAGTCCCCTAGATGGCGCTTTAATGTATCATTATTAAGTAATCAGAGTTTCATTACTTCTTTAAAAGAATATATTAAGGAGTTTCTTGAAATTAATATGCCCTCTGGTGTGGATCCTCAAAAACTGTGGGAGACGACTAAGTGTGCTATACGAGGTTTCTGTATATCTTTCTCTTCTACTCTTTACAAAACCTACAAAAACAACATTTTACGGAGCAACAGGCTACACAGTTGTCCTCTTTAAAAGAAGAATATGATTTGCTTTCACAATCAAAGGCGGAATTTATTTTACATAGGACTAGGCAAAAATATTATTTTGAATCTGAGAGACCTAGTCATTTATTGGCTCTTAGGTTGAAAGAATGCGAGTCCAAGGCATATATTAGCGCAATAAAATCATCGGATGAGCAGGTCACCACAAACCCTGTGGCAATTAATGAAATATTTAAAGGTTTCTACACAAATCTTTATAAAGCCGAAACAGATTTTGATGAATCAATCTGTAAGCAGTATTTAGATAAATTGGAACTGCCTCGGATCTCACAGATGGATAAAGAATCTTTGGAGGCCCCATTAAGTTTGGAGGAACTCCATGCCTTCAAAAGGGCAAATCGCCGGGCCTAGATGGTCTCCCCCCGGAATTATATTTAGAAATTTGGGATTTGGTAGGGACACTTATGCTTAATTCATTTCATAGAGATCAAAAAACATCACTGATTTCATTACTTCTTAAAAAAGGGAAAGATCCATTAGATTGTTCCAACTACAGACCAATTTCGCTTATCTCGTGTGATCTAAAAATTTATGCTAAAGTTTTTACTTCTCGTATGGAGAAAGTAATTCATAGTCTGATCAAGGAGGACCAAACTGGTTTCATCAAGGGGCGTAATGCATCTGATAATATGCGTCGACTCCATCATATTCTTGACTTTGCGGACTCCCACCCAACCCCTTGTGCAGTCTTTTCACTTGATGCAGAAAAAGCCTTTGACAGGCTAGAGTGGAATTATATGTGGGCAGTTTTGCAATGTTTTGGCTTCGGTGAACACTTCATTTCTATGATTAAGACATTATACCACTCACCTGCTGCATCAGTCATAACTGGTAATGTTATTTCCCCTCCATTCCCTTTACAGCGGGGAACGAGGCAGGGCTGTCCGCTTTCCCCCTTATTGTTTTGTCTATCTCTTGAACCCTTAGCACAAGCCATCAGGAAGTCTGAAGTATCGATTAAGATTCATGATCATAATCATAGTATTTCGTTATACGCTGATGATATTATTCTATATTTAGACCACTTTGATGTTTCAGTCTCTAATATAATTAAGGAATTTGATCATTTTAGTAGCTTATCAGGATATAAAATAAATCTGCTTTAATGTCATTTAACAATATTAAAGTTAATTCTTCTATTCCCTCATTCATCCCTATTAAGGAATCTTTCACCTATCTGGGCATTACCATTTATAAAAACATTGCCAGGGACAATTTTAATAATATTTTAGTTAAGGTCAAGAATGACATTCAAAGATGGAAGAATCTTAATGTTTCCCTCCAAGGAAGAATCTCCACTGTTAAGATGAATTTGCTAACTCGATTTAATTTTTTTTCTCTATGCTACCGCTTTCTCCCCCTCCAGGTTACTTTAAGGAGATCAACTCCATAATTACGAAATTTATCTGGAATGATAAATGCCCCAGAATTAAACTTACCACATTACAACATCCTAATAGCGCAGTAGGACTGGCTGTACCAAATTGTGAACTGTATTATTGGTCGTTCCAACTTAAGGCTCTTCATACTTGGGTTGATCCTCAATCTACAGTTTCTTGGAGAGTGATTGAAGCTGACAAGCTTAAACCAAATAGACTCCAGGACATTTTATATACTGGCACAGGGAAAAAAGGGGATAATTATAAATTTGGTCCGGTTGTGGCCAATTCTATTAAAATCTGGAAAACGGTTGAACGTCGGATAGGAGGACCCTTCAAATTTTGTAATAGTACACCTTTATGGCACAATTTTAATTTTGTATGCAGAAATCGCCCATTTGTCCAACCCTCTTGGTCTTCTTTAGGTGTAAACACGTGCAATGATATATATGATAACTAGGGCCTATGTTCATTTCAGACGTTAAGAACTACATTTTGTCTACCAGCATCTGCATATTTTGTCTTTCTTCAATTACGTTCCGCTCTCAAAGCGTATGGCGTTCCTTGGTCTACTCCCGTTTCCTCTCATCCTATGCGGGACTGGATTGCACCATCTGCTGGTCGGCCATCTGCTTCCTTAATATAGAATAAGATTCTTGATTGCATTATAAAACCTCTTTCTATTAAAACTATTTGGAATAGGCAATTATCTGACCTTAATTTATCTGTCGACTGGGAGAGGGTGTGGTCTAATCTCAGTTTAACATCTAAAAATCTGGCTCATCGTCTTATTCACTTCAAAGTCATTCATAGAGCATACGTAACTCCTTACAAAAGATTCAAAATGAAACTACAATCAAATTTTAACTGTCATATATGTAATACTACATCATCAGGTACCTTTCTGCATATGTTTTGGGAATGTCCTATCACTATCAGTCTATGGACACATGTAAACCTGGTTTTATCATCCTTACTGCAAACTGATTGGTCAGTTAACCCAAGTTTGTGTCTTCTTAATGATGATTCTGGTCTTTGTATAAGTTCGATGCAAAAGAGAATGTTGTTTGCTGGCTTTACAGCTGCGAAGAAGACAATAATACAGAACTGGTTTACACCGTATATGTGTGGGAAAACATATTGGATCCATAGCCTCCTATAAATAGTGTCTTGTGAATGTACAACAGCACGAATCAATGGAGCCAAGCCTTCTACCATTTCTGTCCTTCCTTTTCTCCCTCCTTTTGACTGGACTTTGAGATGTTGAGTATGTGTCTGTTGTTTTATTTTATTTTTTATATATATAGTTTTTTTATGTTGTGTTATGTATGAAAAAAAAAAAAAAATGTTGATAAAAAAAAAGAATAGCAACAATAAAATTTAATTTCAGATGCAGCTCACAAGTGCTATTTTTAGAACAGGCCTGCGGGCGACTCATGTAGTCCTTGGGGGCGACCTGGCGCCCGCGGGCACCGTGTTGGTGACCCCTGGTTTAAGTGTTATATAAACCATGAATCAAACCAACCATCTACAAAATGAAATCACAACATTACAAACTTTGATTTCTAGCAAAACAAAATAGACAAAAAGACAAAACGCACTTCTGTGTACTTAATGGCTTTAATGAGAGAAATAATTACACATTCATGAAGTACTGCAGTTGGCAAAACCAAATTTAAAAAGAAAAAAAAAAGGTTAAGTATAAGGGAAGTGGTGTGTGGCCAAGTTCAGGTTCAGTGCCTTGCGCAAGGGTCTCACCTCAATCGTGGTATTGGAGTGGAGAGAGTGTTGGTTATTCACTCACCCACATACAATCCCTGCCGGACCTGAGACTCGAACCTATGACCTTCGGGTTACAAGTCCAACTCTCTATCCATTAGGCCACGACTGCCCCCTATAAAAGTACTGATTTAACATGTTGATTGTATACACTATAATTTGAAATATTTATTTATTTTTAATTTTTTTTCGTGACGTATTGTCAAGTATGGTGACCCATACTCGAAATTGGTGCTCTGCGTTTAACCCATCCAAGTGCACACACACAGCAGTGAGTAGCGAACAAATGCACACACACACACCGTGAACACACACCCGGAGCAGTGGGCAGCCATGCTGCGGCGCCCGGGGAGCAGTTGTGGGTTCGGTGCCTTGCTCAAGGGCACCTCAGTCGTGGTATTGAGGGTGGAGAGAGCGCTGTACGTTCACTCCCCCCACCTACAATTCCTGCCGGCCGGGGACTCGAACCCGCAACCTTTCGATTACGAGTCCGACTCTCTAACCATTAGGCCACGACTTCCCACGACTTCCCACTTAAGTAGTGAAACAGGGAAACTGACCGCATTATTTGCAGTGCTTCATGGGAGTGAGTGACTGGGTAGGCGCTAGTGTTCTTTTTCCATGAATGTTTGTTGTGATTTTCTGATTGGTAAAGATTTCTCTGAAGAATAATGGGTGATATAGTTTTTCACCAGTAATTCCGCTGTTAAAAATGGTTTTAAAAAAATAAGTTGAAATACTGCAGGCTGAAGGTTCCAACAAAGGTATTTACACTCAATTAAAAACCAATTACCCTACAGAAAAGAAAAAAAAAAAAAAAAAAGGTTTTTACTTTCAGAACTCAGCTGTTGCACTTAAATCAAGACTCAAAACTCATCTGTTTAACTGTGCATTTGTTGAATGAGCACTGTGCTATATGTTCGAACTGACTGCAAGGATTTTTCAGTATAATCATTTTCTTTAAATTTATTTTAAATCAATTTCTATATCATTTTAAAATTCCTTGTTTTTATTATTTTTATTGCCATGTTTTTATTGATTTTAATGTCTATTTCACTTTCTTTTATGTAAAGCACTTTGAATTACCACTGTGTATGAAATGTGCTATATAAATAAACTTGCCTTGCCTCTATATAGAGTGAAAGCCAAGTTCAATAATTACAGCTCATAATATTGTACCAAAACACTCATAACTGCAGGTTAATCTATAATTAGTAGCATGTGTTATGAAAAGGACCACTATTGCTACAGCTCAGACTGTATTGCATGTTTGTACTACACACATTAAAACATTATTATTCAAATCAGGTTGAATGTTATTAAAGTATTACAGTGGGACTCTTTTAGACTTGATGGTGGACTTGGTTCAGTAAGGCACCTAGCAGCCACACACACACAATACCCAAAAAACATATTGTATCACATTAAAAACATCTTGGCAACCACCTATCAACGCCTTTCAATTAATCCTTGCACTCACTCAAAACACCCCAGTGCCATTCATATTTTCTTCTACCAAGAATGTAGTTAGAATGTAGTTAGTACAAATGTAGTTAGTATTATAGTCACATTGATCAAATTCATAGGAACAGCTCTGTCATCCGGGGTGTTATTGAAAGTAAAGCTCTGCGACTGTGTTGTGTGTGTGGGCTGGTCTGTGGGTGGTCAGAGGAGAGCGAGTGACAGGGAAGGGCACCTACATGCACACACACACACACACACACACACAGAGAGGTCTGTTTGTACCAAGCTCCGATTGCCCGCTCAGTAGCCATATTAAAAACAATGCCGGCAATCAGTGAGCATGTGTGTTACTGTGTGTTTATATCAGGGAGGTCCACTGCTGCAACAAAATAGAAATATGGTCTCCCTGACAGCCAGTTTGACACTAAAACCAGATTAAAGTGGCCCATCATAACATTGAGAACATATCAAAAGGACTTTGACATGCATCTCACATTATGACTTCTAATTGCCCATATCATTAGTCGTTTTATTTCCACAGCTTCTACGAGACGCTAGAAGACTATGATATCAGAATGTGTCAAATGGACAGCCACATTAAAATGAACTATTTCTCAATCCTCACTAACAGGATTGCGGAATATTAGCACTAAAAGCACTAAACAGAAGCATAAGCAGGCTGTCAACACGAAGAGCTCCTTTTTGAGACATTCTGCTTAGTTTAACAGTCCTCAAATAAATCAGAGATTACAACAAATTATTCAAGCAGGCAATGTCCCTCTGAAGAGAGAAAAGATGAGCCTCGTGTACAGAACATTAAGAAAACATGCTAACAGACTTGCCAAAAATCTCACATGAATATAGAGCATATACACACTCCAAAATAGTGTTTAACTTTGTGCAGGGGTAGACAATAAGGGAAATTTGCCACTGGCCCTCCGGGCCAGTGTCTTTTGAAGTTCACTGGCCCAGGTCAACGCGTCGGGTATTGATCCCAATAATCACGAAAAAGAACAGTTTGCTTGAACAACATGAATATCATTTATTTTTTTTAAGGTAGGTTTAGTGCAAAGTGCAGCAAAACTGTGCAAAAACATGAAACAAGTGCAAATAAACCTATTGCATAGGATTCATTCTCCGTAGTCACACAGCAATTCATTATATTATGTTCATACCATAGGTTTCATACACGTTAACTTTTCTCTAACTTACTTGTCTGCATATGTGGGCATTGATCTGCAGAGCTCACAGTAAACCTCTTTTTTTTCTTGATCGTAGCCCAGCTAGGGGTGGGCGATATGGGAAAAATATCATATCATGATTTTTTTTAGAAATATCACGATTCACGATTTTATCACGATTCTTTGTCATGTTGGTTTTACAAGTTGTCTGAGCATTACAGCCAAACTAGAAAGACAAAGCCTTTCAAGGTAACAAAAAACAAAAAAAAAGACATGGCAGATATTTAGGCCAAAGTGGGCGAAGATAAAAATCTGTGTCATCATTCTATCTTTCTTATTTTTTAATAAGAACAAAGATACACATAATATACAAATAAAACAAACAGTGCTTTATTTTCAGGTACAATAGGTGTATTTAGCAGAGCATTCAATGAAATTGAATGAACAAATATAAAAATAAAACACTAGATAGACTGATTCCTAAAGCAGCTGTATTAAAGTTTTTCAGTCAAGAATAGTGAGTGATTTTTCTCTTTGCGGTTTGATTTTTTATTATAATGTTTTATTTTTATACCATTTACTCAAAAGTTGTTTTAAACCTGAATGAGTTTTTCTTCTGCTGAACATAAATGCTATTTTGAAGAAGGTGGAAAACCAATCAGTTGCTGGTCCTCAGTGACTTCCATAGGATTGTTCTTTCCTGCTATCAAAGTCAATGTGGACCAGCAACTGTTTGGCTATACCCTCATTCTTCAAATATCTTATTTTGGGTTCAGCACAAGAAATTAATAGAGGTTTGGGACAACATGTGAGTGAGTAAATAATGACAGAAATTAAATTTTAGGGTGAACTATCCCTTTAATGACAGTCGACAGCATGTTTAGTGTCCTGTCCCTTTAAGAGCTGCACGCATCTAATATTCAGGCACGCATCCGTTTCTCTCTTAACTATTTACTTTCATTTTAGAGATAACCAACTGAGTCTGTATGTAAACCTTGTGTGTTTTGACAGTATTAGCGCAAAAAATAAGTTAGTTGAGTAATCAGGCGCTGTTAGACAGGCTTTTTAGCACGTGTGCTTCAGGTGTATGAGCGCACGTCAGACCAGCGCGCAAATTAAACATTTAACCAGCAAGGCTTGTGTGCAAATAATGTACTTTTGCGATCGCGAATAAGTGCAGTGTCCTGTCAGAGTAACTCTACTGCTGTATGTCGTGTTGTACAGTATATAGAGACGGAGGCGCCAGAACTGTATTTGATATAATGTGTGCTGTAGCACGATACTACCATATTTCTTCAAAAGCAGATCGTGGAGACATTTTTATCGTCCACGATCAAAAATCGTCATATCGCACACCCCTAAGCCCAGCCAATTCCAGCGGTCTCGCCACTGGGGCTGAAACTTTCTCTGCCTTTTCTTTTCGTATTCCCTTTCGCTTTCCCTCAATTCCTCTGGTGATTTTCTCTTCCTTGCCTTCTCTTTTTTATCCGGCGTTTGGCCGGGTGATGTGGGTTTCAGAAACATGTAGCCTAGCTTAATAGTAGCTATAGGTAGGTGCTGAGCAGCAGTGTGCAGTTTGCGCGCGTAACCGCGGGAGCGAGCAAGGCGGTGCAGACGGAGCGTAAGGCTGTCGGGATCACGTAACGTGTTAGCGGTGGTTACCGAGACGATTAAACAGAAATCAAAACACAGAACCACAGGTAATTAATGTGAAATTAGACTTTTTTTTAATCGAGGCATTATTTTTACTGGCCCCACCGGGCTAGTGGTTGGAGCGATCTGGTGGCCCTGACGGTTTTAAAAGTACGTCCGGGCCACCGGGCCAATTATATTGTCGACCCCAGTTGTGTGAATTAATCTTTTTTGAAAGGAATAAAGCAGCACTCCTACTACCCTGATTTTGTGATGGTTGTCATGGCGATAGCAATTGCACCATCTTGGCATCTTATAACTGTAAACAAGAAACATGGATGCCAATAGCTTAACCCATGTGGTGGTTTCTATTTAGATTAAACTAATGTTTGGAAGCAGAGAGAAGTTATATGTATGTTTTTTGCTATTAAAGATTAAGATTGTGTTTCATTTGTAGGGTTAATGACATGACACTAACCTATTAAAATCTATTAAAATTGCATTGTGAAAAAAATTATTTACACATTTTCTATAATGAACATACCACAAGCCATTTTGTTTTTTAAGTGATAAAATAATAATAATAAAACAGAAAACCTCTTCAGCTCCTCATGACTGAGATTCAGGGACAGGAAGATTTTTAAAAAAAATTATTATATATATATATATATAAAGAGATATTTGAAGCGTACATGGCATTTTAATGTATTACTTGTAATTATTATCATAAATTTTGTAGATCATTTAATTTTTCCAATAGTTAATTAAAATAGTTGAATAGTTTCTGCTATGAAATGACTACTGAACTACAACTACTCAAACTGACAACCATAAAAATAAACTAAAAGAAATACGACAGGTAAATTATATTATTATTAAATCAGAATATTAGTTTATTAATAAAGCATTTGCATGACAACAGTTAATTGTTGTATTGTGGTTTTGTCTATTAAACATTCACAACACAGTTGTCACTCCTGTAAATGACCAAACTCTGTGTGTACATTACAATTAAACACTCTGAAGAGTGACAACCATGTTGAACTGCAGTGTGTATGTATTTTCCCATAGACTGTCGATCACTCACCAGTATAATGAGGATCTCCAGGATGGACAAGACTCATCTTTGAGACAATTCGTTAAAAAGTCAGATTTCCTGTTTCGGGCTACTATTGCAAACTATATGTGGAAATTAATGAGCAAAATTTAATAGGGTTTGTTAGAGTCGATGGAGTCAATGGGTGTATCAGAGGGAGAGAGAGAGAAATAAAAAGACAGAAGAATTTCTGTCGAATCCAATTAAATACTTTTTCGCTGCACCTCTGGAGCCGTGTCATTCCCAAAAGGCACTCTCACATACACACATCTGTGTTCTCAACATGACTGCAGCTGCCAGCGCCATTAAAGACGAATAAAAGAGCAAGACCACACCGCTTTGCCTTTGGTCCCAACACAGCCATCATTTAACAAAGTATTAAAACAATTAATGAGACTAACTACCCTTTGCATGCCGGCGAAAGTCATTCATTTGCCGCTTCAATCATGACCGCTGTCTGAACGGTGACCGTGTGTTGAGCAGGTTAGCATGTCGTGTGCATGGCAACTAGACTGGGACACAGATCTCTAGTGTACACGTGGCGCATACAAATGACAAGAACGTCACGCCACAGGAGGTACGGAGAGCTTTACTGGTCAGTGGGAAACCATTGTTCTCAATTATAAGGAGAATATGCATAAAATGTTATCGTGCAACTCCGATCCACATGAACAGATGAACAAATCGTGGAATAAGCTCAGTGAGAAGTAGAATATGCTTGTTTCTGGTGATTTCTGCTGTTTGTTTGGCAGCGGGTTGCAGAGCAGACCCATTGTGTCTGAGCGTTTCCTGCTTGGTGGAGGCAGTGTTGGCGAGATTGTAGGCAGGCAGTTCGCTCTGCTGTACACCGATGCTGCATATAAACTAATGCAGTTCAGCCAGCCGCAGCCAATGGGCTTTAAAACACAGGTCTTATTGCGTTAATAATGACACCACATCCTGTATGAAACTGATCCATGTGTCTCTACACACAACGCTCTCCAATATCAACCATTAACAAGCAACTGCAGATAAACAATACGGCTAACTTTGAGAGTTAAGGGTAGTGATCGACCGATATAGATTTTTTTTTTTTATAACCGATACCGATACCAATTATTTGCATGTTTATGTGCCCGATAACCCATATGCAGAACCGATATTTATTTACTGTTATAAAGTAAATAAATGACTGCGTGAAGTAAGTCCATACTTCACTTTGGTTTTTCCTCCTTTCAGTCATCTTAACAAAAACTGTTTTTCATGCAGGGCTCTAGACTCAGTCTTTCCACTGATCTCACTTTTGCACTAACTTTCTCAGTTGGTCGCACGAGCACATAATTTGGTTGCAATTTGTTTTTGCACATTTGAACATTTGATTAATCAATGCATGCTGATGAACTTTTATCGTAGTTTATAGTTAAATGGTAATGAAAGTGTTCAACATTCAACTCCTTTTTTATCAGTATTATTTGTGATTTAAATTTTGTGAACAGGAATTCCTTTTTTCGTGCGCTTTCACTTTCAAATTTGCGATCTTGGTGTCACATTTTACAAGAAAAGATAATTGTCTGTTTTGCTTATATCTATACACCTTTCACTTTTTAAGACTAAAACAAAAGATGGATTCATTGTTATTCTTAATTAAAAAGCACAACAACAATAAAACAGTACGTTGACAATGACAAACTCTTACATAACATTTATTAACAAAAACGAATAAGACGAGGCATGGCACAGGACACATCACATGCTGTATTATATACAGAGTATATTACAGAATGTTTAGCAAACTCTGAGGAAGCAAATTAATATTAATATTTTTTTTTTTAATTAAGGAAAGCCTCCATAGCGTTACGTGGGGTAAACAGCAAAGATAACAAGCTTCTCAAAACAAAAACAAAAAGTAAAACTAAACTGGCTGTAGCTGACAGGACTTACATGTTTTTTTTCTACAAGAACACCAGCATGTTCACCTTCTCTGGTTTAAGAAGCGGTCTTTTACTTTAGTTTGAAAACTAAATCCTCCGTTGCGCTCCGTCCGCGACGCACACCTTTGCGCTTGTGCTGACGCGGCGAGTATAAACCAGGCTCTACCCACGAAGCGCTCGCGCTGTAATGTGCAGCAGCTCTGCAGCGCGCGCTGTATGAAGCAGACGCTTTGGAGCAGCGCAGATCAGGCACTCATACAAATGCGACCACGTCAAATTTTAACATTTTGGTTGCAGTCTAGAGCCCTGTCATGTTAAATTTAATCTTCGTATTACAACAATAAAAACATTTTATTTATAAAAAGCTTTAGCAGCAACACTAATATTAGCAGTAAGCAAAATAAATGTAGAAAGTCTAATGTTTTCAAATGGAGAAAATAAATAAAGGACAGGAGTCATATCAACTTCATTTTTAACTACAGTTTTAGTAGGTTTATAAGCTGTTTAATAGGCTAAAGAGTGAAGAATAATTCACTGGATAATGTTAATTCACGGAATATTCTCTGGAATATTGGAATATAACAAGCATTGTATTTTATTGCATTTCTCAGCAGGCATGCTCTAAATTATGCTGCTGACAGCGCGGTTTATTATGCATTTACACAGAACTATAGGCTACTCAAACTGCCATCGATTGCAGAGAATTTCCATAGAGTTGTATTAATTTAGATGTTTATAAACTAAATAATGCTTATATAGTAAGTGTTAATACAATTTAGGGGGCTTCAAAAAAGTGAATCTTGTTAAAAGTTACATGCGGTGGCCGAGCTGAGCATCAACCGCTGAGTGAACTGTAATATGAAAGCAGCTTCACGAGACTAATGATGAGCATATAGACAACAGAACCCAAACATGTACAATGAATATCTGGGCTACAGCATAAATAAGCAAAAATATAATAAATATAATATAATTACACTGGGCTAGGGCTACACAGACAAAAATTGGTGTAGGATTTAATTTGAAACAATTTTCCCCACAGAAATGGCTAAATTTCATAACTAGTTACAAAAAACAAGTAACATTGAATTAAACAATATTTAGTAATTGAATTAGTAGTTGAATTTACTAATTAAACTTTAATTCAACTTTAATTTTGAATAAGACTAAAATAGTTGATAATTAGTCCAATAATCTTTGATAATTAACAGTGGAAAAAATATTTACAGTGTCACTTGAGATCTGTAATGTATTCTGGAGCCTGGTATGGATCAAATCCAATGATCAATGCTTTATTTTTTGGAATATTTGTTGTTGTGTTTTTATATTACTGACATTACTTTGCCTGAGATGAGCAGAAAAGTTATGTGACTTAATCAGATATATACCACGCGTACACTTTTTTTTTTTTGCACCACAATTACATGTGGTGAGACACAGTATGAGAAAAAAATGACATCCTTTTATGGTTTACGTGACAGGTGCAGTTTCACAAAGAGACTGGCTTATCTCATTGGCAATATGATTCTGTCAGTGACACAATGACCTGCACCACAAGTGAAAAATCAGTTAATCAATTCTACTATCATAGAGGGAAAAAGTATGTATAATAATGTGACTAATATTACAAAACAACTGCATGGCCAGTAAGAAATAGTCACACTTTAATTCGGGGACCAATTCTCACTATTAACTATGACTTTTGCCTCAATAAAGTCCTATTTTGCGTTTAGGTATGAAGTAGGATTAAGAGATCTAAAATATGGTAATGAAAAAAATGGCACTAATATGTTTTGTAAGCACTAATAAGCATCCAAAATAATACAAATACTTATGCTAATAATCAACTAGCTAACAGTGAGAAATGGTCCCTAAAACTAAAGTGTTACCCAAAATATTTATGTGAGTAAATACCAACAATGACAGGTGACAATGTAAATTCTGGAGCCTGTCAGCAGAGCATGGGTCTTTTGTTTAGATATTGCATTATTTAGACATTTACATCATCTGTCAGCAAAACAAACAGCTCAGCACAGACGCCGGTCTTTGTTTTGATATGTCCTTTATTCTATGAACAGTGTTCTAAAAAATAGTCGCCTGTATATCCAGATGAGATGCTGCTGAAATCTAGGACGCTCTCAACATAACATGGGAAAATATTGTCCTCCTCCACACCAGGATGCTTTTGTTTTGGTTTGGCAACAAGACAAAAAGCTCATTATTAATGTAAAACTGCCCCTTCAAAACAGGTCGTGGACTACATGTAATTCATAGTCAACGTCCTCAGGATCAAAGAGAATGAGTTAGTTAGCGCTCACTCCACAGGAAGGTGGCCATTATTCTGGCCAGCTGATAAGAGGCAAATGTAAACTAACAGGCCACACAAGCTCATCTCATTACAGTCTGTCTGCTGTACACATACATGCCCTCACAAGGCAACAGCTTTCTAACAGTGCCTTGTAGAGGGAAATCATTTAAGTATTCTGCTGCTAATTAAAGACCTTTAATACGTAAAGATGATGAGACAAATTCAATGTGACAATCGTAACATTCAAGAGTTGATTTTTTTCTTTGTCCAAAATGGTCAAAAGCTTTGTCCAAAAATATATTTTGATACAAAAACATGTGCATTATACATAAGGATGCAAGATAAATATAATTCACTGGAATCCAGTCAAGCAAGCTTGAGAATGGTGCAAGCAGTACTCAGCTGTACTGGATTACATTATTCATGGGCCTTTCCCATACACCCGTTTAGATGATTCTTCAGGAAGAACCTGTCAAGAGGCAGACTGAAAACAAGATACTGCTTCTATCAAGTCTGGACAAAAATTTACAATTTAGAATTGGCTTCTTTTCAATAAATGAGGTGGAATTTGAATTGGCATGACAGGGAGAGGAATTTAATGAATTTAGTGAACACAGAGGCATTTTAACACGTTTTGAGACAAAATTTAAAATTTTGATTTAGAATTGTTTGTGAATCATTTTGAATGATTTATTAAGCTTTCCAACTGCTGAAAGTGACTGATTAAGGACTCAGACACGATTAATGATTTATGCTTGTTGTTGTGCAACCAGCAAGGATAATGCAATAGAGTTGAGTATGTGCATTTATCACTGTATGGCAGCCAGGTTTTCTGTTTCACCACATACATTTCAGACTGGAAGCCCACAATTCAATCAAAGCACAAAACAGTTGTGCCATGTGAAGCTGTAGATCTGGCAACAGGGCATTGCATAATAGTATAAGACAAACAACAGAACATCAGGTTCTTCACATACAAAAATATCCCAGCTGTCGGCTGACTGGAAGGACCTGGAGAGAGCGTATTTACTCGGAGGAAATGACTGCTGTTATCTAGTCGAGACTTGTGTGATCACCATTATTTACTAATCAGCATTTAGCAGCACAGCACCAGAACACACACCCCGCAGAAGCAGTCTGTTTACCTTCACTGAGGTAAATCGCTACTGTACAATACATTAAAGCCAATCATAAACCCAACTCCATTTCATAAAATAATTCCATATACTAAAGGCATCAAAGCAGCCAAATGTCTAAAAACTGAAAATTTCAAAGCTCCATCTGGAGTATATGTATGGAACACATGTGGAACATTAACAGTGTGTCCTAACCAGGTGCGACATGACAGTTAAACAATAAATCACATCTATTCCATGATAATCAGACTGTCAACAATGTCATACAAGACATGCTGCAGATTTCATGGTTTCTATTTCTAAGGCAAAATAAAAAAATCCTAAAAATCCTGGTCCACATAACTTATTTAAATATGAAATATGCTCTGATTTACAGCATTTTCTCAATTTATGCCACTATTTTAAATCTAAAAGGTAGGTTGGTTGTGGGGTGTGATTTAAGGCAGTACTGGGCAGGTTATTAATCATGGCTTGGCAATGGATGAAGTGGTGGCCTGTTTATGACATCCACTCCACTCACAACTCATGCCATCAGCTTTCCCTAATAACCTTGACCCCTAGCACACACACACATGCAGGTGTTTTTACAACAAGTCTCTCTCTCTCTCTCGTATGAACAGACGCCTCTTCTGCACAACCCTAAGCGTGTTCGACCTGTCCTGTCATGCGTGAGCGCAATGGAATGGGTGTTGAAGAGATGCCTCTGACTCTCTGGACAAGAATTCCCAAACATCAGCCCATGAAAAGTTTTTGATGAGCTTCTACAGCACATCAAGTATGGCAGACATATGGATTTTACAAGACGTGCTATGCTCAAATAAAAACAATTTAAAAAGTCATCATCTTGCACTGACCTTTCTGAGTCAAAAAAAATTATCTAAAGCATCTCAAAATGCATTCAAGGTATACATTTTGTATGAGAATGCATTTCCTGAGAATCATGACCTTGGTGTTGCTAGTACCATGATGTACGGTTTAAGTTACAGGAAAATGACGGCGCTAAAAAAAAAAACACACATGGGGAGGAGGCAATGATTTTCCACATGGTGCAATGAACAAAGAGGGCCTCTGTTTCTCATTACACATGTGCTCGCTGAAGGAGCGTATTAGGTTAGTGTTTCTTTAAGCGCCCGGCACATTTTTCAGGCGCCTTCCAATGTTTGGCTTTCAAACCGGGGGTGAAGAAAGATGATCCCCTGACAGCGCTGCTTCATTATGGAACAGGCTGGTACAAGTGGAGGGAGTGGCCGGCCTGTTTTCCCGCACCCAGCCCCCTGGCTGCCACACCGCAGTCTCACCATGCCTGTGTACACACATGAAAGCAGCACCTCACTAAGGAATTTATAAAAAAAAAAAATTAAAAGTGCGCCGTCTTCCAGCAACAGCCCTAACCTCCACTTCCTACCCCCTCTTCCTAGCCTGGGAAAACAGATTCCTGTGTTACGGCTGTGATCAACTTCGCCTTGAGTCAACACAAGAGAGGAGGCGTTAACCGAGAGCCAAGATACGGCAGTTCGAGCAAGAGCACAAAAGGACAGAAACATGAAAGCAATGTGAAGAAATGGCCTTGTGGTTTTAAAGTTTGGAGTTGTTCATTGCACGTGATGTCAGAAAGCAGCCCCAATGGTTCTGCTGTTGAGATGAAGGCGTTCATAAATAATGGACAATGCACTGGCTCAAAGGTTCATCTCATTATTGCAAATGGCTTGATGTTCATTCTGCACCTCATCAGGCTGAATTGAAAGACGACGGCCCCCATGAAAACTGTGAATGACAGCTGGCATCACTCTTGTTACCCAGCACCCATTAGCATCACATTACATGAGGCCCAGCACAAGACACCAGCAAAAACAGACCTTGATGAGCCAGTAGGACAGATAATAATATGTGTGACAATATAGAAGGCTGAAATAATATGATCAAGATTTTTGTAGAATAGGATTATTGAACATATTTGCACACTGGAGCTAGTGGTGAACTGAAAAACAGTCTATCACTAACTGAAACAAATTTGCATCACTTGAATGCAACATGCTCAACTCACAGTCATCTGTGTTGGTGCATTCAGTGGTAAAAGAGCATATGTTTCATTTTGAACAACAAGCTAGCTGTTGTACAAGATGATTTTTCCAATAGACAGGGATAAACATGCCTGCTCCAATCGCCATCCCTCCCGCAAGGCTTTTGTAATTTGTAGGTTATGTGGGTTTGCAGCTAGCATGCCAGCTCGAGCGTAGTATTGACTGATCATCATGCACAGCCCCTGTGAGCAAGCAAACAAAGCAGCCAGACTAATGATGTTGATTCATTCAAATAAGCCTTTACTCACAGAGCAGATAAATATAATAGCCAGAGATCTGCTTGTATGGGTGGAATTTGCCCAACCACAGATGATCAAGATGTGTTTTGATTACACAAGACTATCAATGCAGCAAGCCATTTGCATCGATGAAAGACATAAATAGTTTATTAAATCACTGTCAGGCATAACAAAAGACTGTAATTAGTAGTCGACTTATAAGGGTTTTTTAGTGGCCAATGCAGATGTTCACAACAAGATCCAAGTGGCTGATGGCCAGTATAATTATTTAATTAGATCTACATTAAATTAAAAAAACTGAATTCAACTGAACGCTTACTTTACACAATATTTTCCAAATACATTTTCACAAAATCACAAAATGTGCCCGAAGGTCCACAGAAAATATATTGACAAGGTTAGATTTTGGCCCTATTATCAAAATGGCCAATCTCTGAATTGCCAAATGTCTATTGACTGCACTATATTCAAAGAGATAGTTAAAATATATATATATATATATATATTTGGTTGAAACCAAAGCATAGTCCACTGAATAACAACCTGGGAGTTCAAAAAAAGTCTTTCTTCAAAAGGTTAATAAAGTATCATTAGAAATCAAATTTCCCATGGAGACAACGAATGGGATTTTTACTTCCGAAAGTATCATTACACACTCTAAAGTACTGTTACAACCTTATTGTGCTAATGCACCCCTGCGGCTCTGCTTATCCTTCCAGAGATTTCCAAATGCTCACTGGTGCTTTCAGATGTTGCACAACTCCAGCCTTGTCAAAAGTAATCGATTGAGAAAAACAAATCTGCGCAGAGCTTCAATGGGTGTGATGTTTGAAATTGTAATAAAGCAAAGCTAGCATTCTCTCTCTCCTTTGCTGTTTGAACATCTGCTGATAAAATGGCCACCTATAAAAAAATGGGAATGGCCGAGCAGAAGGATAGATGTTCGCCTAAATACAAGGTCATAAAACGCCACCCTTACTACATCTGTTAGAATGCAAAGCACGGGACCAGATGTTACCATCGCAATCACGGTTTAATTTTGGCACGGGGAAGCAGGATTAGTTCATCCGTCTATAGCTCAGTCTTATAGCCTGAGATCAATAATTCAGAGAGCCCACGAGAGACCAGGCTGTATTACAGCACAGCTGATGGGAGCCGAACACAACTGCAGAGGCCTGGCGAATCACAAGAGGTGACGTGAGAACAATGATAATGTGGACTCGAGAGCTCTGGAGTAGATATGGAGTAGTTGTGAGCTCTTGAAAGATGGCGGTCTGAGTTACTGAAGACGGAAATGATGATTTGTTGGATTGGTATAAAAAAGGTTATTATACCGCAGCAGCGGTCGCGGCAGTCGTCGTGTGAAGCCCTCTTAGTGTGAAGACCAAAGAGTGTAAAGACCATCGACTCTACCGTGCGACTCCACCGGGCAGGGACACCGGCAAGGGATAGTAGTATCGCTTTTTATTTAATTTTTTCATTTATATGTTTATTATTGAAATGTTGTTATATG
The DNA here is from genome assembly GCF_936440315.1 of Barbus barbus. Classification (NCBI taxonomy): domain Eukaryota; kingdom Metazoa; phylum Chordata; class Actinopteri; order Cypriniformes; family Cyprinidae; genus Barbus; species Barbus barbus. The sequence continues at coordinate 14,428,398 of NC_136760.1, read as the reverse complement.
CATGTGTCAATTTTATTTAATTTCTTTATTTTCTTAAATATGTGGGTATATAGTATTTATAGAGTTGTAACTTTTTAGTTTTAGTTACTTTTTCTTATTTGTAAGTCGCTTTGGACAAAAGCGTCTGCTAAATGACAAAAGTAAAGTAAGTAAGTAAGGAAACAGCACAAGGGGGTGAGATGGAGTCCGAGTGAGATCACGGCCTTCCACTTAAGGAAAAACACAGCAGTGGGTCTGCTTCAGATTACCTGATTAACTGGACGTTTCAATAAATCCATTGAAGGCGGTGTACAGCTGGATTATATAGGGGAAAAAAACATCTGCTTTGAGGTTAATCTTGTGATAAGGTTCTCTTCCATCGCTAGGTCAATTGCATGGAAAACCCTGAACAAACATTAGCATTCTGTGGGAAAGTTTTCAGGCGCTGTGGGCAAGCTTGACAGGCATTATTGCTGGAAATGTATGCATCTTGTATGACATTTACCAATTCTGAAAATTCCTCATGAAAATGAATACATATTCATAATGTGCATCTTGCCAAAAGTTACTTTAGATTCAATGAGTTCTAAGTCTGAGAGTAGGCTAGTTAAACAAGTGCTTTCTGAAAGCAGATAAGCTTGTTTCTCTAAACAAATGCAACAGATGATCTCCGCCATACTGTGGAATATCACTGAAAAAGATAAAGATCTAAATTCACAAATATCAGTGGGATACTATAAACTTTCTCTCAACATAATAATAATGAAATGCGTAATAACTTTTCTTTAATTATTTGGAATTTTGACAAATCCTCAGTTCAGGGGTCAGATTCACAAAACTGTAAGAATTCAATTAGATTTAATTCGATTTAAATTCAAGTTTTTTATACAATCTCACAACAGCCTCACAAAATTTGGATTTATCTTAAAACATTTCTTAACTTCTGATTATATGAAACACAGAAAAAAATATCCTTTACACATACACACGACAACATATCATTTGAATTCTATATTAATAAAAGGGACTCGTCCTGCTCTATATTTTACCATTACTTCATGTTGTTTCTTCTCTGTCATGTGTAAATAACGTGAAGCAGTCCTGCCTAATTATAGCTGTGCAAACATCCCTACCACAGTATAAACAGAACAGCAAAACTTCTACAGGCTGACACATTTTGACCATTGCACGTTATATGCTGTCATACTGCCCAAGCCCTAGTTCCCAATGTTTTGACATAAGATGCCGGAAAGTAATTTGGGAATGCTATCAGCTGTGGCCAGTCTCTTGTAATCAGAAGACACTCAGTCTTTATTCGACACCAGAGAAAGCAGGTCAGCTGCATTCCTACATAATTGGGTATTCAAAGAGTTATCTAACCACATCTAGCAGTTATGCATGAACACATGCAAGCACACAGAGAAACGAAGAGTGACCTAATACAGGCTTGTTAACACTGAGCTATTTTGTTCTGCTTTGGTACTACAATGATACTGCAGTGATCAGTAGTGTCATTCTGTAAAAAAAAAAAAAAAAAAAAAAAAAAAAAAAGAGAGCATGATGGAAGGAAAAAAAAGAGGAATGGAACGAGACAGCCATCTGTCCACAGCAGCAGCATTTAGGTGAGCATTAGTACCACATGTGCACTCTGCATAACACACCACTGCCTTCTTTTTCCTCACGACATGCCAGACGGAAAAACAGACAACAAACAAAAAGATGTCAGTGAATTAGCACATGCTGCCTCAGTAAGACAGGGAAATGTCACTGCAGAAATCCCTTTTCAACATGGTGTGGTCAAACATAATGAAGCACTGTATGTCTGCCCACTAGAGACCCAATAACAACACCACCCAAAAATGATAAAAGAACAGTTTGATATTGTTCAGTTGATTGGAGAATGTTTTGATTTAAAGTACAGAAAATAAACAAATTAAAATTAAATGAGAGAAATTTAAAATAGAAAGCACTACAGCACTATTGGATCACTAGTGGACAGTTGACTAAACAGATAACACTACAGCATTTAAATAAGCAGAATTTGCAACAAATTAAGCATTAAAAAAGTTAGCATGGAATAAACACAAAAAGATGAATGATTTCAACATATGAATGTCTGCATTACTTCACAATTTTAAATATGTACATTATAAATCTGAAAGCACTACGCACTCTTCATGTCTCAGCATAATTGGGAAGTTATCTTCAGTGAGACAGTAAGGGAAGACTGTGACAGACTCTGTGCAATATCATCATTCTCTGTCTCCTCCAACACAATCATTACAAATCTGGAACTGAATTACAGCTCTGTTGCAAAACCCATCGAGCTGCCGACCTAGACAGTAGTTTTGGCATCATAAGCAGGCTCCTGACACCAAGGCTTTTCCAAAAGTTTAACAGCAACATCATAATGCCTTCTAAGAGTGTGTTCACACGTATTGGAAGTCTTGGTTTATTTGTTCCACAACAAAGCAGCAAATTTAGGACAATTTTCATAACGTTTTTTGATGGAACTTATGCCTGTACCTAACTGTAATGGTTAATAATATAGCTCAGAAGAACCAGGTATGATTCACCATTACATCTTTTTTTTTGGTTTAGATGTTTAGATGTCTTTGGTCTGTGTTGCATTCCACACCAGAGTTTGTTTGGAAGCAGGCTGAAAAGAGGTAATATCTCATCTCAGTCCAGTTGTTTGGTATAAAGCAACAACATTTATTCAAATGAACCACACTAACATTATCTTTCATTACAAGACATTTAAAAAGTAACAATCAAAATTCCAACAATTCACATGGAGTATTTTATAATTAAATTCTCGATGGAATCACCTGTGAAAGGTATCATGCAAGACAGACTGTGTAACACCTACTATACACTGCAAGTGGCACAACAAATCTACAATGCTTCCTTTATAATCAACAAGGCGTAGACAGTGTGTAAATGAGAGATTTCGTTTCCATTTAAGAAATTTTGCTGATTATAACCAGAGTGTTTGTGAGAGTGCAGAACTCACACATGGACTGTCAATACGCTCATGCTGAACCGCAGAGCTTTGCATTTCAAATCTATTCATCGTAACAGTCATGGGAAATAATCGACTGATTTCGGTCATAATCATGCAATGCTCAGTGTTCAGTGTGTTAGTTGATGACGGGACATTGGGTGACCTTTATCTGGGTGCGGGGGGGGGGAGGGGATCTGAAACAGGACTCAGGTTCAACATGGCCTTAATGTCTTTCAGCTGTGTGCAGAAATGTGAATTCCTGCAGCTATCACATAAATCTCCACAAACTCAACCCAGTTCACATGCTCTCTGGTTCTTTTCCTTTCTCTCACTTTTTCCTGCCGTGGGGTGCCGAGCTTCTGCTATGTTCTTGTGGTTACCATAGAAAACAGGATGTGATACAGGAAAGGGCCTGCTGGATGGACAGTTGTAATATTTTCTAAAAATTACAGGCAGTGCAACTTTATGACTAGGGCTGGGTATCGAGTTCGATACTTTTCAGGCACCGACCGAATAGCCTCTATACCACCGAGTATCGAAAAACGTCTTGTCGTTCGGTACCAAATTTCGATACCTAAGGGGTTAATCTCATCACCGTCAGTGAGCCAATAAGCCTGCAGCACTAGGTGTGTTTGACTAGAAGCGGCGCGGTGCTGATTGATCAGTGTTTGACATCCGCAAAAGCGTTTCGAAAGCGCACGGGACTTTTTTTTTTTTTTTTAGTAATGATCACACAACAGTTATTCCATGTTTTAATTTTAATAGTAACCCCCCTTTGTTTGCCAAAATAAATAAACTTTGATTTTCAATAATTTAAAGAGAAATTAAATTAATGTTTTATGTCTTCATTTGAAAACCAGATACAGAACAACAGAATTTCTGAGGAAAAATAAAACATTTCATAAGGCTATTTTAAGAATAAATTTAAATAAACTAAGTTGTTTTTATGCGTTCAAATAATTAGACATACTACACCAGAATTTAATAACAATAAAACATATGGTGAAAGAAAATAAAACACCCACTTATGAAAGTGGATGAAGATTTAAAATTTCTTGAAGTCTTTAACAACCTAGAAATTATGATTCTGTCTGAGCTATGTGTTTTAAAATGAACACGCACTAATGTAAACGTAGCCTAACAGATGTGTAAACTGAAAACTATTTGAACTTTATTAAAATTATTTATTTATTTATTGTGTTGGATATATTTTGTTCCTTTGTGCAGTGGCTCAGGAGATGAGGCTTTGAGTCTGTATAAATATCAACAAGCTAAAAAAAAAAGTTTTTTGAGATAATGTAATCTTATTAAAACTGATTTCATAAAACTGGTATCGAAAAAAGTATCGTTCAGGAACCGGTATCGAACTCAAGGTATCGGCATCGGTATCGATATCGAAATTTTTTGAACGATACCCAGCCCTATTTATGACACAAGCATGTGCTCGTCGAGCAGGTCAGGTGAACCCTGAAACAGGAAACATGATTACTGGGACAAGATGTGTGCACACACACATCAACAAACTATTTTAGTTCATTTCAGGGCTGGGGCTTGACATCATGGAAAAAACCTTTCCATTTTTCAAAGTCATTACTGGCAATGTCTGTGTTTCCTGTTGAGAGGCCACTATATTTCTCAACAAGCAGCTCACATTCTGAGGGGCTGACTGCGTAAATCAGGCTAAATGAATTTCAGCTGTTTAACCAAAGAGTTGCAGACTCTAGTGCATGTTAGTCGCCTGATTTTGCTAATCATTCTAGTTAATGATATGAAGTGCATCATGCACATGCTTATTGAACAGAACTAATCAATATGTGACAGTATGTTTGGACGCACACAGACCACATTTAGCTGGTATGAAAGAAAAGGAAAACTAACCACACACCCCACATGAAAATACACATGCCTAGAAATGTCTCATAACATTACAAATATATTATTATACATTTCAAATATAATATTAAAAGAAATTGGATGCCCAAAAAAATGAAAATTTTCTGAAAATTTACTCACCCTGGAAGAAAAGCAATAATATGGACAAAGTACTCGTATTTTAGCCGGGAGCAGGGGTTTGACGTTACAAGCAGCATAATAATAGATTGTTTCTTACAAACACACAGCTTTTCACTTCACAAAACATTAATTCATGGATCGGAGTTGTGTGGATTACTTGTGCAGTGTTTCCCCTGCCATTATATTAGGGGGGCGGCCCACCCCCTTGAAGGTCAAGTTAATTTTCTCTATAGCACCAGATCACAACAGAAGTAATTTAAAGTTGCCTTTCCTATATAACAGGTCTACACCTTGATCGTTTATTAAATAAACTAAATAGCCTTATGTTATTTATCTTATTTACATGATGGCATGTTATTTGTCTCTGCATGGTCGTGCTCTCTGTATCGCGCACAGCGGAGTTCCGTGTGCACACACACACAAACACTACGTGCCACTGAATTCTACGTGTCTCTGTGTTAATGAGTGGCAGAGATACGCGGTTATGTTTATAACTTGTACTGAAGCGCGCGTGACGCTTGTGGTGATATTAATGTCTGCCGTCTCACTAAATAAGGACATAAATACATGAACAACAGAACTGCTCTGAGAGTTACATCATGAGCATTTGACCGTTTCATTGGAGTAAAACTATCCTCGTATCATATTGTGACGAGTCAGCTGCCTCCCCCCTTATCATCATCACCACCCCATCCCGTATTCGCCGCCCTTCACCATGCTCCCGACGGGAGTGGGTGTGTGAGAGAGGAGGGGCGCTGAAACAGCCAGGGCTGGCGGCGTGTGATGAGGCGCACCTGATGTGAATAGAGCCTCATCACCGCCGCCGTTTAAATGCCGAGCGCGCCTCTCCTTGGGAGACCGGTCTCTTCCCCGTGCATGCACGCTGGTGTCCTCGTGGGTCCAGGAAGGGAGCGTCGAGAAAGGATACTGCCGCACCCGTCACGGCTGACGGGCCAGGATGCGGGGCCGTTTAATCCCCCCAGAAGCTCCGGGGGCCAAGGAGTAGGACGAAGCCGCTCGAGAGAAGCCGCCACTCGCTCCCGGACCCGAGAGGGGAGAGCATGCGGCCACCGGACTCCGCCCCTTCCCTGGACCCTTCCTTTCTGAACACTGCCCTCCTTCACATACCCCGCAGCACGACGAGGACACCAGATCCCCTGTTTATTTTGGACACTTTTTCCCCTTGGACACTACTTTGATTATTATTGTTTAATAAAAACCTCTCCGAGGCCTCACGCCACACCCACTGTGTCTGTCGTTTGCTCCTCCCGCCACAATATATACACACAGAAATGTAAAGGTATTCACGGCAACCCGTCAAAATAAACGTTTGGTTTAAACTTGAAGACATTGCGGCAGAAATATATTACTATTAGGATAGAATGTATGTAAAAAGCGACTACTACTACTACTAAAATTATTAAAACCTTATTTTTAAGGAATAATTACACAATATTTCTTCAATGTTTTAATTGTAATATGAAATCCCCTTTATTTTCCAAAAGAATAAGATTTGTTTAATTTTCATTAATTAAAAGATAAATTAAATGAATGTTTTATGCCTTAATGTAAAATGCACAAGGAAAAAAATCATAAGGCTATTGTAAGAATAATTGTAACTTGTTTTTATAATTTGGTAAGATTTAAAGGAAAACCGTTTTTCCATATTCCAATATGTTCTTGCCTCAACTCCCGTCTCAGTGCGTGCACTCAATCGATCTAGAGCGCGGCACCACTACATTAGCGTTTAGCTTAGCACCATTCATTCCTTTGGATCCAAACAGGGATGAATTTAGACTTCCATGTTTTCCCTTTTTAAAGATGGTTACATGAGTAGTTACACAAGTAAATATGGTGACACAAAGTAAACAGTGGCGAGTTTTCAGTTATTACTGCGCCGAGGTCGAAGTGCTTAGTTATCATTTTTTATCCGCTTAGAAAATCGCCACATTTTATTTTGTGCCACCATACTTACTCGTGTAACATTGTGACCCAAGGGTGAGTAGACAAAATTTTTACTTTGTGGTAAATTACTCCTTTAATAGCATTGTAATAATAATAATAATAATAATATTTGTGTTATGTAGCACCTTAAAGCAGTTTAAATGTGCTATTCACTTTCTGGACTAACTAAAACAGAGGCAAAGCATCCCTCAAACTGTATTTAGTCAATAAGTAACATGAGTATACAAGTCAATATATATGTGAGTATATATGAGTCAATAAGTAACATTTTGTTATTTTGAAAATAACAAAATGGCACCGCTGTGTTCGGACGTCGTTCAGGCCGCTCCGCTGAGATTTTGTTTTTACTTACTCTTACTTTCTCTTTTTACACATTTCACGTCGGCACTGATCACCTACAACATAGAAATGCTTTTGGACATTGGAAACCGCTACACCAACCTGTTTCAGGACACTTTATCCAGGAATCCTTCATGGCCTCTGGAGATTCTTCAGAACACAGAGACGAACAATATCCCCCTGAGGCGACGGATCAAGAAACACCGCGGGAAACGCACTGGGATTCGATATAGACTCAGGAAAAGGGCTCACAGTCCTCCTCTCCCGAGCATTCTGCTCGCAAATGTCCAATCCTTGGAAAATAAGATGGACGATCTTAGAGCCAGGATTAGTTTCCAACAGGACATAAGGGACCGCAACATCCTCTGTTTGTCAGAAACGTGGCTTTCGTCCATGATCCCGGACACTGCTGTAATGCCCAGTGAGAACTTCTCTGTTTTTCGGATGGACAGAACAGCAGAGGCCGGTAAATCCAGGGGTGGAGGTGTGTGTTTCATGATTAACAAGAAATGGTGTGATCCCAGGAAAATCTCCATTCTGTCGTGTTCCTGCTCGCCTCATCTGGAACATCTTTCCATTATTTGCCACCCATTTTATCTGCCCCGGGAGTTTTCATCGATCATTGTTACTGCTGTGTACATTCCACCACAGGCGGACACCGGCTTGGCTTTGTCTAAACTTCACGATGTGCTCAGCGGCTACATCAACAAACATCCTGATGCTGCCTTTATCATCGCGGGAGACTTTAACAAAGCTAGCCTCAGGCAGGTCATGCCGAACTTTTATCAACATGTATCCTGTCCAACTAGAGGACCAAACACACTGGATCATTGCTACACTCAGTAGTGACGCGCTGGTCCTCCCACTCAGAGGCTATGCTGCAGGCGGCTCTTGATGACGTCGACTGTGACATGTTCCGGGCGAGTTCTTCTGACGTCAGCAAGTTCACGGATGTAGCATTAAGCTTTGTAAACACGCTAACCGAGCAAGCTACAGAAACAATAACTAAGGACATTCTCCAATCAGAAACCGTGGGTGGACAGATCAATCCGTGCTGCGGTTAACACACGCACTGCAGCTTATAATGAGGCTCTTCTGACCGGGAATATGCGCGAGTACAAAGCATCGTGCTATGCTCTCCGACGCGCAGTAAGAGCCGCTAAACACAGATACAGAGAGAGAATTGAGTCTCATTTCCAGCTCAATGACTCTCGACGGATGTGGCAGGGACTGAGGACCATCTGTGTCTTTGGAAACAAACCCTCCGCGGAGGTGAGAGCAGATCTGTTGCTGGCCGATGAGTTAAACATCTTTTACGGCCGCTTCGATTGCAACGGCGGCAGAGCGTCAGGAAACAGCAGGCAGAGCAGCGATGATCCTGTAATCACCGTGTCGGAGGATGCGGTTCGGAGGGCGCTAAAGAAAGTGAACGTCAGGAAAGCAGCCGGACCTGATGGGATAACCGGCCGTGTTCTGAGGTCCTGCGCTGATCAACTCGCTGGTTTGTTCACTTCTATCTTTAATGAGTCCCTTGCTACCTCCGTGGTTCCCACCTCATTCAAAAAATCTGTCATTATCCCTGTGCCAAAGAACAATAAACCCTCTTGCCTGAATGACTATCGCCCAGTTGCCCTCACATCTATAGTCATGAAGGTTTTTGAGAGACTTGTAAAGAGCCACATCTGCTCCTCCATACCTGATACTTTGGACCCTCTTCAGTTTGCCTATCACCCAAATAGATCTACTGACGATGCCATCTCTCACGTCCTCCACTCTTCCCTCACACACTTAGACAGCAACAATGGGAATTATGTAAGGTTGCTATTCATTGACTATAGCTCAGCTTTCAACACTATAGTCCCCATCAAGCTGGCTTCTAAACTCAAAGACCTTGGCCTAAACTCCTCCCTCTGTGACTGGATTCAAGACTTCCTCACCGGCAGACCTCAAGTTGCGAAAGTTGGCCAGTTCACCTCAAACCCCATCACCCTGAACGTAGGAGTCCCACAGGGCTGTGTCCTGAGTCCCCTGCTCTACTCTCTCTACACGCATGACTGCGTATCCTCTCACAGCTCCACATCTATTGTCAAATTCGCTGATGATACTGTGGTTCTGGGCCTCATCTCCAACAACGAGGAGACCGCATACTTGGACGAGGTAGAGAGACTCACATCATGGTGCCAGGACAACTGTCTCTCTCTGAATGTGAGCAAAACTAAAGAGCTGATCATGGACTTTAGAAAGAGACAGCAGCAGCCCTACACTCCTCTTATGATCAGTGGGACCCCTGTGGAGAGGGTGAGTAGCTTCAAGTACCTCGGTGTAAACATCTCCGAGAGCATGACTTGGACTACACGCATCCAAACACAGGTTAAGAAAGCCAGGCAAAGACTGTACCATCTGCGACAGCTAAGGAAATTCAGGGTCTCACCAGCAATCCTGAAAACTTTCTATTCAGGGACCATAGAAAGTGTATTGACTCAGTGCATCTCAGTGTGGTATGGAAACAGCTCAAATCAGGACTGCAAAGCACTACAGAGAGTTGTGCGCCTAGCTGAGCGCATCTCAGGGTCTGCTCTCCCCTCTCTGCAGGACATCTACCTCAATCGCTGCAAAAATAGAGCTGTCCAAATAATCAAGGACTCAAATCACCCTGGTAACTGTCTATTCACTTTGCTTCCATCTGGTAAGCGCTTCCGTAGCCTGATGGCAAAAACTGAGAGACTTAGGAGGAGCTTCTTCCCCAAGGCCATCAGGCTCCTAAACTCTAACTCCGTGTCATAACATATCGTGTCATAACGTATCGTAACGTATCGTGTATCTTGTCAGTGTGTGCACTTGCTTGGCCATTTGTAGTTGATAAACAGGAAAGTGGGTCCAGCTGAATTGAAATGATCATTTGTTGGATTGGTATAATAAAGGTTATTATACCGCGGCAACGGTCGCGGTAGTCGTCGTGTGAAGCCCTCTTAGAGTGAAGACCAAAGAGTGTAAAGACCATCGACTCTACCGTGCGACTCCACCGGGCAGGGACACCGGCAAGGGATAGTAGTAGCTTTTTATTTAATTTTTTCATTGATATGTTTATTATTGAAATGTTGTTGTTATATGCATGTGTCAATTTGATTTAATTTCTTTATTTTCTTAAATATGTGGGTAGATAGTATTTATAGAGTTGTAACTTTTTAGTTTTAGTTACTTTTTCTTATTTGTAAGTCGCTTTGGACAAAAGCGTCTGCTAAATGACAAAAGTAAAGTAAAGTAAAAAGTAACATCACATGACTCCATGTAAATATACAATACAGTACAATCATCCCCATTTAAATCATAAAGTTTGAAAAATAGATTTAAAATCATGTGTAAAGCCACTAAGACAGCATGCTGTTGTTGCACATAAAATATTAATGTTTAGAATGGTGGAAATACAAACACCATTAGAAACTCATAGTTCAGCATCACACACCATGATATGGGTTAAAATGAGAGCCAATTTCTCTCCAAATCGGTGCCAGTTTTAGCATTTTGCAATAAAGAAACAAGAAAAACTAAACTTGATCATTTATGTTACAATTTTAACAAATGCACATTGTTCTAGAAGGATGGCATCATGTACATTACATGTATATACATTACTCGAATTGTTATGTCGATAAAACAATTTGTAAGGAAAAACGCATTAAATAAAGTATTTCTGGGGAAACTTTTTCAAAAGAAAACACAAACGCACGTCTCTTGCTGAGCCGCGGCGGTCTCGGTGAATCAGCAGCATCCACAACTGAATGCAACAAAAAGTGTTGAACTTGAAATTTGTTTATGCGCGAGTGCACATGCTAAATGAAGGCGGATTGAATAAAATGGATTAAAAAAAATAAATTAAAAAAAGTTTATTAATGAGCTGCAGTTTTATTACATCACGCGCTGACACAGATGCAGTATTAACGCCACAGGTCATCAATAAGGTGCATATTGGTCCTCAATTTGAGTACAATATTGCAAATCGTTTTACAGTGTTTCCAACACAGTTTTTCACAGCGCGCATCACACGCTCAAACTCATCAAAAGTCAACAAGTTCAACAAGCAAAAACTTATCCAAGTGACTGCAGCTGAACGCGCGTGAGAGAGACGAAGCAGCGCAAATCGCGCGGCTCTTAAGTGAGTGGGAATTTACTGAATGTGGCACTTGCGGGAGTTAACACTGTACGCAATACCCGCAACCGCACACCAAATTCCAGGTCGTGTAGATAGGCAAGCATATATACAAATCATTTAGTAAGCAGAAATCCAAAATTTACCTTAACATATTAGAGGAAGATGTGACTGAATTGATGCTTGAAGAATGCACTTCCAGCAGCCATGATAGACAGCAGTTGGCGGTTAAAGTTTTCTATACACAATTTGATTTGACGAAAGTCATGAGACACTATCTTCCTATCCAATCATATTAATGGATAAAAATAAAATTAAAATAAGCATATAATGACCACAAACGGATGAAAATAGCGGAGTAAAAGTACCGATACATCACTTAAAATGTACTCAAGTAAAAGTAAAAGTCCACAATTTTTAAACTACTCAAAGAAGTACAATTACTGATAAAAACTACTTAATTACTGTAACGTGAGTATTTGTAATTCGTTACTTCACACCACTGACTGCTGGTTATACCCTGTATAATTGTGTATGTGACAAATAAAAAATCTTGAATCTTGAATCAATTGGTGTAGAGTTCACAGAACACTTAAGGTAAAACTTCAGACTATGCAGGCCAGTTTGTTCCTGCACACTTAACTATGTTTATCATCTGTAGTCTACCGCTGGGCAACAGGATGCAGGCGATATCCCAAGATAAACATCATAACAGCAGAATGCGAACTACTGAAAAGTGCAAAAATGCAAAGTCTTGAAAATAGCCTGTGACCCCGTGCAGGACAGCATTTTAATTTTTAATTGAAAACACTCACCAAAAGCTGTGTCAATTGCTTGCAGACATGTTACTCAATAAACAGGCAAACACCAGCCAAGCAATTTCAAAATGCTAAAGATGATGTATACATCCTGATGCCAAGAGTAGAAACACTGAGGGGTATTTCAGCCTCCTAATGGAAGACAGACGTCTGGCCACAGGACTCCCGCCAAATTGCAGCAAAGGCAAACAACTGCACCACGGAATGGAAACTTCATTTCCACTCTTTTTCCTCTTGGCCTCTCTGTCTCTCTCTCTCTCTTTAATAAACAAAAGCTAGCCTAGTCATATAACTAAATTCCTGCATTTGATCAGGGCCCATTATGTTAAACTGCAACATGATTGCTGTACAGGCTTGTCTTGTTATTTTCACTCACTTACACACCTGTAATTACAGTGGCTTTAGTTGCTTGGTGATAAAGAGGTGTTTGGAGTCGGTAACAATGACTCTATCAGAGAAGAATGTTTGGGTCCAATCCAAAACAGTCTTTAACATCTGAAGTTAATGTAGCTTATTACGAGCTCTACATTTCACGATTGACATGTCAAAGCATTTGCATCTTACTGTTACTTGAGCAGTTGCTGCGTCTCGCACAGATACATGGGGTATATATAAAGAGCCCAGGTGGCAGTAGTCCAGGCTCTGGTATTAAGATGCCTTCTGTCACTGCATTTATCTCAGGCCCGGCCAGTTTCTCACAGATGGGATTTTCCAGCAAAGCACTGCAAATGAGTACAGCCCAAAAAAACTCACATTCCATTATCACATTCCAAGAGGACATGGCCAAAACCACAAGTGAACATTCATGCATTTCGCCAGCATGACAGGAACAGTCTCTGACTTTCCATTGTGTTTGGAGAATACAATTATGTAGGGCCAAACTTTTTACTATCAGCAGTAAGTCTGGTCCATTCACTCATTTACAAACACACACTTAAAAGTTGTAACACACCAATCCGTTATCAAAAAAATAACGCGTCAAAGCCGTTTGTGTTGCTGCCTCAAATCGCCTGCGTCTGGGCCAAAACGTTGCACTTGAACACACCACGAAGGCAGCCAACTTGCGCATACGTTCTGCGCCTGCATGAGAGGAAATAAATGCCTTTATCAGTAGGTTGCAGTAGTCTCTATTTATCATTCTAAATGGGGACTCGACATGCTCAATCGGCCAAAAAGCCACAGACGGGGTCCAACAAATGCTGACGATGCAGAAAAGACTGCAAAAACAGACACAGCCTGACTTTGAGCGATGGCCAACCTTAAGGTTAAAAAAAATAAAAAATCAAACATATGAGCTTTGTGTTGGTGTGGCGTGTCTGCACAATCAACTGCAATGAGCAAAATCTGTGCAGATTCCTATTTAAATTACTAGATATCACCCGTGAAATTTCACTGAACAACAATAATTGTGACCGCTCCTTTTTAGCAGGAAGAGATCATCTGACTTGCATGTAAAGTGAACAGAGCTACATGTTTTTCAGTGTCAGGTAGCTCTGAGAAACATCACTAGATAATAAATTGCCACTGAGAAAAATAAATCATTCAGATTACTGTGCAAAAGTCTTCATGTAAAACTCTGAAAATCTGAAAATATGGCACAGGAAATCAGAACAGACACTACTGCTTGCAGATATCTAGTTTACTTTCTTCTAAATGCATAACTCAAAGATCTGAAGTCTCAAATCTCACAAATGTTTTCAATTCCAGTGTTTAAGTTCCTCCTCAGAAGCTTTTAAATACGATTTTGTGTACTGGCAGACTGATATAAACCCATTCACAGCGACTTCAAGCAGCTGCAAGGCGGCCCGTGGGCATGACGTCTGAGGCTGAGCCTAGCATATTAAAGTTGTGACAGTCACTATGGAGGAGTTCAGCTCAGGTGAAAACTGCAGGTGGCAATGTTCACACAATCCAACACAGAGTCATTAAACAGTATTTAAAAAGATCATTACTGGTTTAAATGGCACAGAACTTTGTTTCAAAAGCAAAGTGAGACTTTATCAGTACGTGATAACAAACCATGGCCACATCTGGAGGAAGGACTTCAAAAAATGCTATATATACATTCAAGAAAAACAAAAGCCACAGATGAAGAACCTTGAGGGCCAGGAGTGCCAAAAAAAAGAGGTGGGAAGAGTGTGGGTGGAATAGGGGCCCCCTGGGAAGCCTGAACTACGGCCGGAGCGAGACTGCCAAGACCTCCTTCCTCTGTGTGTGAACTCAAAGATGTCTCCCCATAGCACCCTTAAATTACCGCCAAGTCCCACGCATCTACAGGAAACATCCCCAGACAGAAAAAAAAACATAAATTACCATGTCTTCTGCTTCCTTTATATACAGCAATATATATGACGCAGAGTAGAGAAATAAAAACAATGTCGACTGCTACACTAGTATATGTTGAGCATGGTATCCCGGCATTTTCTCAAGGATGTGAGTGTTTAACGAGAGCACGGGACTTGCCGTTGTCTGCGTTCCAGTGTAAGGCCACAGCACAACGGGCCTTTTCAGCGTGTCGCCCACGCTCGGATGAAACCGCATTCTGACATACTCTGAGCAGGCCCCCGGTTTCAGGCCCCCAGGGGAGCGGCCAGCAGAGGACTGGGTATTGCAAAAGCAAACAAAGTTCCAGATGAGGCACTCAGGCAGGATGTCAACCCGGGTCTAAAGAAATTCCATCCCACTGCTATACGCAACCCAAGAAAATAATTCACAACCGCTCCAAAAGACAATAGATTTCGGCAGAATGTTGTGCATGGCTTCAGCAATACAAAGTGTTATTTAAAAGTGCCTTAGCATCACTGTTATTTTAAGTACAGATACCAAAATTGTGTTAGACTCTGCAGTGCCATCTATCAACGTGGATCAACTAATCAATTAATGACATTAATTAATTGATACATTAAGTAATTCATTAGTTAATAACATTAATTATGCTTACAGTAGTGTGTTTTACAGAGCGGCCTACACAATAATTAAGGGAACACAGACAACACGGGTGAATAAGGTAAAAAAAAAATTAACTAATAAATATCACCATACTTTGGGTAATGACAGTATTAAGCCAAGAGAAAAAAAAAAAAAAAGTGGACAAACCATTCAGTCTTGTTCAATGCGAACAAAGAAATCAGTCACTGCTCTTGATTGAATCGCTTTTTAACTTTAATAAAAGATTCATATTTAATTTATACAGTCAAATATGCAATGCTGTTTTACATTTAATAACTTTATTCAATTTCTGTACCTAAAAACTAATGCTAGACCTACCTAAAAAAAAAAAAAAAAACTGAAAATCACTGTTTATTTTATTTGTATCTTTACTCTATTGTATTTATTTGTGCTGTTGCTTGTAGTTAGATAGATTATTCTTATTTTCTTTATTTTTATTTGACAGTAGTTTTTCCCTAAACATACCGAACCGTACCGAAACCGTGCACTCAAAAAAATGATTATCCAACACTGTTCAGTTTATTTTAAAAAATAATTTTCATTTAACACCAATATGTTAAGTTTCCCATTTATACAATTGCATTGTGTTAAACTGACTTGAAACAGTTACGTTTTGGCTCAACTCAATATTTTCATTTTGAAATAACAAATGATTTTACTTGTGTAACTAGGAAGTGGATTTCCCCTCCCCATTATGCTTTGCACAGGGCTGGATAAGCAGAGTAAATCTTGAAATAAAATGTTATTTTAGGCATTTTTTTATTCAGATGATAAAATTGGGAGACTTGTTAATGTTTAATGCTCTTTTATGTTTGTATTTAAAAGAGTTTCTGGTATGTTATTGTTTTGAGGGGTTACCATTTGTAGTAAAGTGTAGAGCATGTGCTTGAGTGGAGGACCTCCTAACATGAAGCAAAGTTGTTTTAATAATAAAAAAAAACAACTATGGGCATGCCATGGATGAAACAATACCAGCTTATGCTAATGCCTAAAGTTAAGTAAATCCAACAAATCTTTCTTTTTTTTTTTGAGTGTAGAAGGATGTCTGCCTGATAATTTATTTTCCAGTTAAACGTTTTAGTTCAACAAGAATAAAAAAATAAAAAAATCACTTCAATGTATCAATTTCATTTAAACTATATTTGATAAAATTGAGTTGGCCCAACTCAATTACATTTCATCGCATTAATTAGTTTTTTATGAGTTGGGGCTACACATATTTATTGGATGTAAATCCTGCCCTCAATTAAATTGATTTCATAGAATGAATAATTTTTTTGAGTGTGACTCTAAAACCATGATACAAACCGAACCGTGAAAAAGTTGAACCATTCCACCCCTTCTATGCAGTGTTATTTTACATTTGATTATTCAATTTATGTACCTGAATACTGTTAGACTTGCCTTAAAAATACAAAGCACTGTTTATTTCATTTGTATATCTGTTCTATTATATTTATCTATGCTTGTAATTTGTTTATTTCCTATGCTGATTTACTCACCCCAATTGTTGATTTTTTCCCCCCCAAATACAGCTATTCAAGTCATCTGGTGATTTATTTTTTTTTTTTCATATCGCAATATACATCGCAGAAAAACAAAATATCGCAATGTGAGTTTTTTCCAATATTGTGCAGCCCTAATTGTTTGGTGTAACAACATTACTGAAATGTTATGTTTAAATATGCAAATGGTGCATTATGTAATTAAATATGCGCCAGTTTGCATATATTTCCACAGCCTTTAAAGATATGTATTATAATTAAAATACACTGAGGGGGCAAAATACAGCATATATACCTATATTTAATGTGTACACACACACCAAACAAACGATTTCTCTCAAAAACAATTTATGACTTCACATGTAGAACTTTTTACGACTGAATGTATATGAGCTGTTATTAAATTAAATATACTGAATTCATCACCAAGACTAAATAATCTCATTCTTCAGGGTAATCCGGTAGAGATATAGCCCAATCCATGAGGATTTTGAGATTGGAGTTCAGCACCGCAGGAATGTTACATGCTTTTATTGAAGCGAAATCCTTGGCGTAGCATGTAACAGAGTCATCATATTTCACATAATAAAACGTAGAAACCCAGAAAACAAAGTAAAGGACAGGTGAACGTAGGGGTGGGCGATATGGAAAAAATATCATATCACAATTGTTTTTAGAAACATCACGATTCACGATTTTCATCACGATTCTTTGTCATGTTAGTTTTACTATTTTGGTTTTACAAGCTGTCTGAGCATTACAGCCAAACTAGAAAGACAAAGCCTTTCAAGGTAACAAAAAACAAAACAAAAAAAAAAGACATGGCAGATATTTAGGCCAAAATTAGCGCGCGAATTAAACATTTAACCAGCAAGGCTTGTGTGCAAATAATGTACTTTTGCGATCGCGAATAAGTGCAGTGTCCTGTCAGAGTAACTCTACTGCTGTATGTCATGTTGTACAGTATATAGAGACGTAGGCACCAGAACTGTATTTGATAGAATATTTTTTGGAGCACGATACTATATTTCTTCAAAAGCAGATCGTGGAGACATTTTTATCGTCCACGATCAAAAATCGTCATATCGCACACCTCTATGTGAACGATTTATCTCTTTTGACTATGACAAAGTTCATTTGTATCAGAAAATAAAATGTGTTGCCTTGAGGTTTAAAGCAATAGCAGCACGTCAGTCATTTACTTTGTCTCGGTTAAGTGAATTTATTCTGCATTAAAGAGACATGATTCATCACCTGTGTAGGACTACACTGACAATGAATTACATAACTGGATTGTGTTTTGTCTAATATTTAAGAGCACAAATCCCACTCTCAGATGTTCTGTTTCTTAAGGGCTCTATTTTTCTCACTAAACGTTCCCATTTTCCTGTTCTTCAAAGTCTCTAGTAGCAGACAAACTGACAACAGAGCACAGCACAAAACATGTCTTATTACCAATGGAACAATGCGGCCCATTTCTCATTCCATATTTTCACAGCATTCCTTTCTTTTCCTTCATGCCTGACATGGAGTGCCCTACTGCCAACAACCACCTGCAGGAAAGAAAATTCCAGCAGTGGGTATGTGAATGCATTCAGACCGTTTTCCTGCATACACACACATGCTTGCATACACACACACACACATACGCCCAGTGCTTTCCTGCGGCTCTGCAACCGAGCTGGGATGAAGCAAGCTGGAGGAAAACAGTGCTCACACTGTTCATTCCTAAATCCCTCTACAGGACAGCCATGTCTGCTCCCATCCCATTAAGCCAGCCTTTAGGGAGCTGCACTCACATCAAATTCCCAACATCCTGCACACTGACTCTCTGCTCACACTGTCAGACTTCCAAATGGCACGTCATAAGCAAGTCTGTTTGATTATCTGCTTTCCACGGCAAACAAGATCCGCACAGAGAATGAAAATGAATTTCGGGTTATGAAACAGAGATGCAAGGAGCTGGGAGAAAGACGGCAAATCGTTATCTCTGTGGTCTCTGCTTTGTGCCATCATGTGGTGGCTCATCCACGACATGCACAGAGAAAATCCAAGAGAAAACAGAATAATCCACAGATGTGACTCATTTGGTGTGAGAAGAGAACCCATAATCCAGATGGTGATATTCCTGTGGCTCATGTAATCTGCCACGCAAATGACAAATGATCAGACTTGAAGACTCTGAAGAAAGTGAAGCGCAAACAGCATCATTCTTTGTGAGAGTGGATCAGCCGTTTATCATGAGCTGGGAACTTAATAAGAAATCCACATGTGAATTTCCTCAGCATTATTTCCCCTTTGATGAAGCATTAATTTAGCCTAATTAGGTTTAATACTAAGTTATTGTGTTGTAAGCATCTTTGCCCAGTGGAAGTGGTCCTCTTGCTAGGCTTAAGGGCCCAAATGCTTTGTGTATTTGAAAAGCTTCCTTTAATCACACTGTAGCCCATATCACCAGATTTAACCCAATTATTACAGCTTATTTTCACCCTCAAGATGGTTTTAATTCCTAATCACAAATAAAAGGGAGGCATTTGCATGCAGGGATGAAGGAAAGGAAACAAAGCAATTAATTATATAGGTGTGTTCAAATTTTATCACTAAAGCATCCTAGGTTTATATTTACAAGCATGTGGA
This sequence comes from Barbus barbus, assembly GCF_936440315.1. Taxonomy (NCBI): domain Eukaryota; kingdom Metazoa; phylum Chordata; class Actinopteri; order Cypriniformes; family Cyprinidae; genus Barbus; species Barbus barbus. Next base: position 14,409,039 of record NC_136760.1, on the reverse strand, counting down.
GAGCCACAAAATTAATTAATATACTGAATACGGCCTACTAGGGCTGGGCGATTAATCGAAAAGTAATCAAAAGACAAAAGACGACATTCAGAACCTATAATCGATCAAATTTTTCCAGGTCGATTATTTCGATTACTTTCCCTTTAAAACACTACCGCGTGTGGAGTCACGTGACCCCGCTCCCTTACATTACGTTATTCCGCCGACGTGTCGAGCATGAAGAGCTTAATCACTGAGACAACTGAGCAACAAGAGCAGCTTGTACCAAAGAAAAACGCAGTCTCTGTCATTTGGACACATTTTGGCTTCAGTAAGGATGACATCGAACAAAATGAAGTCAGATGTAGACACTGTAGAAAAACAGTTTCGACGTCCAAAGGTAACACCACCAATTTGTTTCAACACTTGGAGCACAATCACGTTACTGAATATGAACAGTGCATGGCTAAAAAAAAACAAAAAGAGACTGACAAGCGCCCAGCAACAAGTGCCTCCGCAAAGCAGATGTCTTTAACACAAGCGTTCACAAATGCCACACAGTATGAGAAGAGTTCAAGAAGATGGAAAGAAATAACTGACGCTATTTGTTATTACATCGCAAAGGATATGACTCCCTTGGCTACAGTGGAGCGAAGCGGGTTTAAACACCTCGTTAAAACTCTCGACAGAAGATACACTGTGCCATCGCGATCACATTTTTCTAAAACTGGCGTTTACTATATTCTGGCTAAGCTAAATTTGTTTATAAAGCACCTTTATAAATGTTACAATATGCTTGATATTACAGTGTTACAATGTTAAGTTCACATTACAATGTAACAGAACACTACATCATTAAAGTAAAAATCATTGTGTTGTAAAAATGTGTTGTTAATCTGATATTATTTAAGAAATATAAGAGGCTCATTAATTTTGGTACTGTTAAAGCTTTAGGTATAAATAAAATATCGTCAATAATAATAAAAAAAAATATTTATTTTTGTGTGTTTCAGAAAATGGATTGAAAGATCAACGTGTGACACGTGCAGTGGGGGTGTGCAAAAACATAGTCAGTGCTTTTTCCTATAGCTGGAAAAAAAGAAGGCGTTAATGAAGGTGCAACAAGAACTGAACCTGCCACAACACAAGCTAAAAACAGCATGTGTTACCAGATGGGGATCGATGCAAATGATGATTGCAAGAGTCCTCAAACAAAGGAAAGCTATTACACAGGTCCTTTCTGAAGACAAAAATCCAGGCACCTTGTTCCATCGTGGGCTGACCTGGATGTCTTGGAGGCTGTCAGCAAGGCTCTCTCCCCCTTGATGGAGTTCACAGACACCCTATCAGGGGAAGAGTATGTGACCATTTCATTTGTAAAGCGTGTACTGCACATCCTCAATTCACGAGTGCTTGCTGAGGAGGAAGATGATGTGGAGCTGACTAAAACTATCAAAACCAGCATCCTCAGGTACCTTAAGGAGAAGTACTCAGATCCTATCACAGAAGAGCTACTGGACACAGCCAGTTTTGTTGATCCCAGATTTAAAGCTACCTATATTTCTGCTCACAATGTCCCCACCATTCAGGAGAAAGTGAAAACAGAGATGGAGAAGATGTCAGAAGCTGAAGTCTGCAGAGAAAGTCAGATTACAGAGACTGCAGAACCAACAACTTCATCAGCAGTAGCAAAAAAGCAAAAGAGGTCATTAGGAAGCTTTTTTAAAGGGAGTGAGGCAATACCTTCAGCTACACCCACTCTGTCACTTCAGCAATCGCTAGAAGCAGAGATGAGCAGCTATTTGGTGTCCCCCATGCTGGATAGTGAGGCAAATCCACTGGACTGGTGGAGGAAGCATCATGTACACTTTCCCACTCTAAGTAAGGTGGCAAAAAGGTATCTCTGCATACCAGCTACTAGCTGGTAATAAAAAAATAAAAAATAAATAAAATAATCGTTCATTAATCGTAATCGAGTTAAAATGTTCAATTAATCGAGATTTTGATTTTAGGCCAAATCGCCCAGCCCTACGGCCTACTATATTGTTTTTATTATTTGAAACAGTAGGCATTATTCAAGATATACATTAGTATGCTACTACAACTGTGTTGAACGTTATTGGCCTACAAATGCCATTTCAGAAGTAAATAATGGTTATTTAAAAATTTTTAATAAAATAAAAATAAAGTTCAAAAAGCCTTCAGGTTTTTGGTGCAACATGCACCAACCATTGTCAAATACTTGTAACGAAAAGCACTTATGAACAAAGTAAAAAAAAAATATATAAATTATTTTTTTCTTTAAAATGTGTGGTCTTACGTATTTTAATATTAGAGTACAATTAGTATTATAATGTGTGTTAGTGTACCATTCAGAATATATAAAATTCATAATTTTTGACCCTGGACCACAAAACCAGTCTTAAGTCGCTGGGGTATATTTGTAGCAATAGCCAAAAATACATTGTATGAGTCAAAATAATAGATTGTTCTTTTATGGCAAAAATCATTAGGATGTTAAGTAAAGATCATGTTCCATGAAGATATTTTGTAAATTTCTTATCGTAAGTATAACTTTAAAGGCGATTTTCTCAATATTTTGATTTTTTTGCACCCTCAGATTCCAGAATTTCAAATAGTTGTATCTCGGCCAAATATTGTCCTATCATAACAAACCATACATCAATGGAAAGCTTATTTATTCAGCTTTCAGATGATTAATTTCGAAAAACTGACACTTAAGACTGGTTCTGTGGTCCATGGTCACATTTGTGCTCACTGTAGGATGGAGGACACATTTTATTAAACATAGAATCTCCAGATATATTTCCTCCATTCATATGCTACATGCCAACACAAACCATTAGGATCTGGCATCATTTTAATCAAACACAGGATTTGTCTGAGAACATCAGAGCTGTATTCAGGTCATCAGCTATGTTTATTACAGATCACCACCTCTGAACCCTGTGATGATTGAATGACTGCCTCATGTAAATACATCAATGGTTCATTTTTTTGTATATTGTCAGAGATAAGCACCCCTTGGTCTACATAACAAGGAGAAAGCTGTCTAGATTGGGGATCACACTGAGTCGTGGCAGGACCTCAAACATCTGCTAAAGGTCAGGTTTCCACTGTATGGAACCAATCAATGAAGCCCATAGAACTTCCAAACAAAGAATAGTGTTTCACACTACAGAAGAACCTTGCCCTTCATTTAAAGGACACTGATGTTATGCACCAAGTAATCCCCTCTAGGCAAGACAACCCACAATCCATTGGACACCAACAAAAAGACATATGTGAAACTTGACTTATATGTTGTCAAGCTGAATGTGCCTGATTATTCTCATTGCATCTATCTATCTGACATAATTAACTTTGTTGTTTTTAAAGCAAGTAACACAAATGTGAAAAGTGATCTTTTAATTGTTTTTAGAAGCACCTAAATAATAACTGAAGTTTAAAATATTTTATTATAGATTAAAAAAAATATAACTATAGCAGCATTTTCACAGTAGACTGCGGGCACCATGACCACAATTTCATATAATTTTTGCCTATTACTTTTCTACACATATATATATACACATTTTCTATATATTTCTATAATATAACTTTTTCACAGAAAAAAAAATACAAATAAGTGGTTTTATAGTTTAATAACCAGATGGTTGAATGATACATACATACCATTTGTCTTTGTCTTTAGTATTCCTTTTACTCACTTATACACTTACTGCACTGCACAGCACACGGACACTTTATCACTGACATACACTTTACTTTTTATAGAATCTATATAGAATTATATTCTATTTTTATTCTTCATATCTATTTTATTCTCATATCTATTTGTTATTTTATTTTATTGCTAGTTTATTTCTGTATATATGTTTACTGTACTTTTTCTATTTGTATTTTTGTAAACTTGAGGTTTTTCTTAATTTTGTTGGACAATTTGTTGGACAGTCGTACAATACATTTCACTGCATGTCGTACTATGTATGTATATGTATGTGACAAATAAAATTTGAATTTGATTTGAATTTGGTAATGCCTATTTTTGGACAATTTAGCAAATGACAGTTTGTCTTTGCAAATCACATTTTGTCTTTCTATTAGGAACTTGAATGCATATGAATGCCAAAGGTTTTTATCATAAGAAATGAATGAGTCTGGCATCAGTGGAAAAGTAGCTTTACAACTAAAATAACTAATATTATAAAACAGACAGTCCTGACTCTCAATTCTGATTAGATGACCCAGATCTATAGTCTACCTGGCATTAACATCTGCTTTTTGTGATCAGATCACGAGTGGTCACACACCGGAGTACTCCACATCATATTTTACATTTATATGCAAGTTACGATGTTGCTTGAATACCATAATCGAGTAAATGCTTTACGTTGTGCCTAACACCCCTTAATAGCTGTATCCACTACCAGCTGATACATTTCTATCGCTACACGACATACACTGTCATACAAAAACCAGATGTTATTTACTGTGGGATATTCAGCCACTACAAAGAACAATGCTGGGCTCAAAAATGTAAAAACTGGCACATGTTTGCATCAAAGGTTTCTTGAGAGCAGCAGACACAGTTCCACCACATGATGAATAGACCAGATTTCAGCATTGTTCCTGGACAATCCTTTGCTCACTGTAATTGCACTCAAATTTCCCTGGAGATTTTTCACTAAATCTAAATAGCAGCAGCCACATGCTGTGCCCTACATGCCAAAGGTATGTGTGTGTGTGTGTGTGTGTGTGTGTGCCTCAAAGGCTGTTGCGGCTCCAAGCGTGTACACACCTCCCACTGGGCCTCTCTTTAAAGGTGTGTCATGCTGCACAATGCCGCTTCCAGCTTGTGGGTGTTGCTTTTTAGCCCCAGGCACAACAAAACTAAATAAATGTGGGCTCTCAGCAACCTCCTTGATATCTGCAACAGCTTAACAGCTGACGACTTTGCCACATTCTTCATTAATAAAATTACAAACCTCACTGCACAATTTTCCACACCACAATCTATCAAACATATCTTTCCAGCAAACATACACTCGTTCACATCCTTCTCTCCACTCTCTGAGGCAGAGGTCTCTAAACTCATCCTTTCCAGTCATCCTACTACCTGTCCGCTTGATCCTATTCCATCTCATCTCCTTCAAGTCATTTCTCCTGCAGTTGTACCTGCACTCACTCACATCGTTAATACATCCCTTCACACTGGAATTTTTCCCTCAGCATTTAAACAGGCTCGTATAACTCCACTTCTTAAAAAACCCACTCTTAACCCAACTCTTTTAGGGAACTATAGACCGGTTTCCCTTCTTCCTTTCATTGCAAAAACACTTGAACGAGTTGTGTTCAACCATGTCTCTGTCTTTCTTACACAGAACAACCTCCTGGACAGTAACCAATCTGGCTTCAGAAGTGGACATTCGACCGAAACTGCCTTGCTTTCTGTTGTTGAAGCCCTAAGACTTGCAAAAGCCGCTTCCAAATCTTCATTACTTATCTTGCTAGATCAGTCTGCTGCTTTGGATACGGTCAACCATCAGATCCTATTGTCAACCCTACTGAGAAAGGGCATCTCAGGAACCGCACTCCAGTGGTTTGAGTCTTACCTCTCTGATAGGTCCTTCAAAGTATCTTGGAGAGGTGAGGTATCCAAGCCGCAACATATAACTACTGGGGTACCTCAGGGCTCAGTTCTTGGACCAATTCTCTTTTCTGTCTACATGGCATCACTAGGTTCTGTCATTCAGAAACATGGCTTTTCATATCACTGCTATGCTGATGACACTCAACTCTACCTCTCATTCCATCCTTATGATCCGACGATAGCTGCTCGCATCTCAGTGTGTCTAACAGACATTTCTTGCTGGATGATGGACCATCACCTTCAACTCAACCTAGCTAAGACAGAACTGCTTGTGGTTTCAGCTAACCCATCGCTTCATCACAATCTCACCTTCCAGTTCAAATACTAATACTAAAGGCTCATCTACCATAACTCCTTCAAAAACAGCCAGAAACCTTGGAGTTGTGATTGATGATAAGATGAATTTCTCAGACCACATTGCTAAAACTGTCCGGTCCTGCAGATTTGCATTATACAATATTAAGAAGATCAGGCCTTTTCTCTCGGAACATGCAACACAACTCCTTGTTCAGGCTCTTGTTCTGTCCAGACTTGACTATTGCAATGCTCTCTTGGCAGGTCTTCTAGCCAATTCTATTAAACCTCTACAATTAATCCAAAATGCCACTGCAAGATTAATGTTTAATGAGCCGAAAAGAACGCATGTCACGCCTCTGTTCATCAATTTGCACTGGCTACCAATAGCTGCTCGCATTAAATTCAAGGCATTAATGTTTGCCTACAGAACTACCACTGGCTCTGCACCCCTTTACCTAAATTCATTAATTCAGACTTATATGCCCTCTAGAAGCTTGCGTTCTTCAAGTGAACGACGCATTATTGTACCATCCCAAAGACACACAAAAACACTTTCACGGACTTTTTCATTAACTGTTCCCATCTGGTGGAATGACCTGCCCAATTCAAGCCGTGTAGCCGAATCCTTACCCATCTTCAAGAAACGGCTAAAAACTCATCTGTTCCATCTTTACTTGAGCCTCTAACTCTAGCACTCTCTATTCTAATTCTTTATTTCATCTATGTCTTTTTATTAAAAAAATAAAATAAATTAATAAAAATTAATAATATTTATCTGTACTGCGTTAGGCTAACTGAGACTTGTAATAGCACTTGCACGTTGTCGCTCTTTTGTTGGTTTTGATTGCTTCTTATGTCCTCATTTGTAAGTCGCTTTGGATAAAAGCGTCTGCTAAATGACTAAATAAATAAATAAATATCTTGCCAAGCTGCTACAAGAGTCATGACATTGAGACAAACTGAGACGAAACAACCACTTAAACTCAGATGTATATTTTTATCCTAAACTGGATTTAGGTACAAAGCATGTGCCCATAAAGGTCTGAGTAAAAACTCTTTCTACCACATCAAGCTTCATTGCGCCACTTTCTCTGTCTTCTGCTTTCCTGTGTCCAAGCAGCACTTCCACATGCATCATTGGGCAATAACTTATGTGACTATTCAAAGAGAGAAGTTGAAATATTGCTCTCTAATATTGCTATCCGGAAGTGGGACAGTGTTTCTCAAAGCAAATCACTCATGCTGGAATCGTCCGTCCCACAGTCGTGTTACCAACAAGAGTTCACTTGTTTGAAACAAATTTAATTAAGAGCACATTCCAATAGGCTTGTCAAATTGCATGACTGCCACCTCAGATGGAAGTGCTAAAAAAAGCGGAGCCCTTAGTGTAACAGTCCATTTATTTGAATTGTGAAAGTATGCCCTGAAAAAGAATATACAGTAGTCTAAACGGCAGACATCTGGTTTCGCTTAAGAGCACATTCGACAAAAGCAGAGAACGATCAGCACAAGGAGATAGGGCTGGAAGTTGCTTTGGCTCAGCGGACCATTCCTGCCTACAGAAATCCTTGTTTGTGTTTCATTTCTGACCGTTTGCCGTCTTAGCACGAGCTAAAAAGTCTCTACCATCACAGAAACCAACATTAACACTTCCAGAGCATCCGAAATTACAGGAAGCCCCACACAGCTCCAATTGAGCAAGATAAATAAATTTCCTTGCTTACTAATGCGAGTGTGATTCAGAAATAATGGAATAGGTTTTGTGTGTGTCACTGCCGAGCATAACAGGATATACGACACTACTTACTCATTGCATCACCCCAGAGCTATGCAGACCTCCAATGCTAATGTGTCCATTCGCACAGAGAAAGGTCAGCCAGCACGGCTCCAATAAATGCGTTAACATACTTTGATGTGTGACTGTACTGATATCCTAAATGATTTCACCTGTGTATGTTTACCTCAATTAAATGCTCAAGTATGCACTCAACCGTTCTGAAGTGCAGCCATTTCACAGGAAGACACAGGCGCTGTTCCAAAACCTAGTGAGCTGCCATGCTGTCTGCTTCCTATATGGACAGCATCCTAACTGAAATGAAACCGCACAAGTGACCAATTGTGTCATAAAATGATCCGACCCAGCAAATCATAAAAATGCACTTTAATATTCTAACAAGCATAAAAATAAAGACTGTACATACATACTGGTAAAATATTTTTTATTTGAATTCAACTGAATTTCTATTGATACATTTTTGTACTGAATTATATTCATAAATGATATTCTCGTTTTGTCCACTAACTTGAATGATTTTTTGCCACTCCTTTTGCATCAAAAGCATGCCTATGATGCCTTAAAGCAATTAGAATAATTAACTGATTTAGTTTCATATCAAAATTCAACTGATTGTGCAAATGTTATGTTATGACACATTTGATCCTCGTTAACATTATGTTATGTGCCAATTTGCATAATTGTACACTATTCTATTCCATTGTTTGTAGAAATAGTGTGAGTAGTGATGAAGTGTGTGTTGATGAACACTTCATGCACTCGATGGTCACAGCTTTTCTTACGTAGTGAAAGGGCTATCAGATTCCGATGATTAGGGCTGGGTATCGAGTTCGATACTTTTCAGGCACAGACCGAATTGCCTCGATACCACCGAGTATCGAAAAACGTCTTGTCGTTCGGTACCAAATTTCGATACCTAAGGGGTTAATCTCATCACCGTCAGTGAGCCAATAAGCCTGCAGCACTAGGTGTGTTTGACTAGAAGCGGTGCGGTGCTGATTGATCAGTGTTTGACATCCGCAAGAGCGTTTCTAAAGCGCACGGAGCAGTCTGCTCTCTATATCGCGCAGTTTGTTTACTACACACAGACTGAAGCTCGCGTGACGCTCGCGGTGATTTCAGCGTCTGCCGCCTAACTAAATGAGGACATAAACACATGAACAACATCTCCAGAACTGCTGTGAGAGTCAATTAATGAGCATTTTACCGTTTGATTTGAGTAAAACTCATAAAACTCAAACTCAGCGTCATATCATATACACACAGAACTGTAAAGGTATTCCCGGAAAACCATCAAAATAAAAGTTCGGTTTAACTTGGAAGACACTGCGGCAGAAATATATTAATATTGTTCAGCGGACAGTAGGCTACATACTGCTACTACTAAAATTATTAAAACTTTATTATTTTTTTTTTGAAATTATCACACAACAGTTAATCCATTTTTTTTATTTTAATAGTAAACCCCCTTTGTTTGCCAAAATAAATTTGATTTTCAATAATTTAAAGAAATTAAATTAATGTTTTATGTCTTCATTTGAAAACCAGATACAGAACACAGAATTTCTGAGGAAAAATAAAACCTTTCATAAGGCTATTTTAAGAATAAATTTAAATAAACTAAGTTGTTTTTATGCATTCAAATAATTAGACATACTACACCAGAATTTAATAACAATAAAACATATGGTGAAAGAAAATAAAACACCCACTTATGAAAGTGGATGAAGATTTTAAATTTCTTGAAGTCTTTAACAACCTAGAAGTGATGATGTGTTTTAAAATGAACACGCACTAATGTAAACGTAGCCTAACAGATGTGTAAACTGAAATCAATTTGAACTTTATTAAAATTATTTATTTATTGTGTTGGATATATTTTGTTCCTTTGTGCAGTGGCTCAGGAGATGAGGCTTTGAGTCTGTATAAATATCAACATTAAAAAATATTTTTTTGAGATAATGTAATCTTATTAAAACTGATTTCATAAAACTGGTATCGAAAAAAGTATCGTTCAGGAACCGGTATCGAACTCAAGGTATCGGTATCGAAAATTTTTGAACGATACCCAGCCCTACCGATGATGGATGATAAAATAGCCTTATGAAATACAGAAACTAAATGGTAGAGTACATAGTGCATTGTATAAGTGTATAGTGCATTATCTGGGGCACAACTATTCTCATTACTGTCACAGCAAATGACATGTAGCCTACACACATAGACTGCAGATAATAAAATGTGTCTGTTTCCACATTTGAAGAGTTAAGCGCAAACCTGCATGGTGATTCACACCGCTGGGCTGTTGTTGCTATGGGATACAGTCCAATCACAGGACTAAAATGTCACGTCATCTGTGTGTAGAAAAAAAAAAAAAAAACCGCAGGACTAAATTGTATGAAGTGACAAACTTCATGATCAAGGAAGTCCTCACAAGACTGTACGTATAGTAACAGTTACTATACTAGTAACAGTTGAAACAATAGAACATACTAAGGCAGATAGACAAAAAAAGCAATTCCATAGTGCATAGTATTGCTCAAACAATGAAATGGTGTTGAGTAAACATCATCATGTAATTGTTCTCGCAACAGAGGAGCTCAGTAACATTTGTATGGAGAGTAGTTTTTTTTCCAGAGAGGCCTGGCTGGTACAGGACAGGGGTCAGTCCAGGTTAAACAGGCAGATTCTGAGAAGAGCACATGCGTCACATTCTGCAGGCTAAAAGCAGTGTGACATTATGATCTTCATTAGAGAACTATTTTAGAAGAAAGTGAAAGATTTATTTAGCAGAAAAATGTGAAAATGTAAAGGTTTAACATTTAAATTTATAAATTTAAATGCCAAACACACAGAAGTGAAAAGTAATCAAATTGCACGTTTGGTTTGGAATATACTGGGTACGATTACAAAAGCATGTAACATACAGTACAGTATGCACACTGTGCGTATTCTGCTATTTTTTTTTCTATGCACTAACGTGCAATGCAAACAACATAACGTATCCCACAATGCAATTGACTTGGCCTTAATAATTAGACTACAGGTGAGGTTTGTAATTTCTGGATGTAATTTTACCAAACTAAGGGCCTAATAAATCGGTTTTATAATTTCACCAGCTTTTTTAAAATTTTCATGACTGGATTCCACAATTACTGCAACCATAGGGTCCTACCAAACACAGCTGCAGAAAACAAATAGCTTTCCTGAATACAAACAAACAGAAACAGACAGTATTCTGCAAGCAGTATGCTAGTATTTCATTTAAATATTTATATAGCCATAGACTGTCCACTACAAGGTTCAGTCTTTAAAATCCAGCGTTCAATGGAAGGCTGTTAATTTTCACAAGAAGCCTGACAAGGAATGCACAACGGAGAGGGCATATATCTAACCCAATAATAGAGTACAAAAGTTAAATGTTTTTCCACCTCATTGCATTCACTTATGCGGCGTTCTTCAACACTCCTTGCAAACTACTGTTGCAATTCGCCCCCGAAAGGGAACACGCTAGAATGCTCTGCATTCAGGTTAATGCTCCATCCACCTTTAATGTTTAAACTCCAGGCCTGTCAGCCATAAACCTCTCCTGCCGATAAGTGTCATATCTCTCGTTTTGAACCACTATTTTACAACTGCGAAAGATTACAAGACAGGTTCTTTATATTATGGAAGTCTAATCCACCGACAATTAAGATAGGAAATGTGTCATTGCCTGGGATCAGACAGATCTGTTGTTATTCCCAGAGTAAAGGTGAACAAAAGAAGATTGCTCAATAAAACTTTTTAGAGAAGATATGAAAACGGAGGCTCACTGTCAAAGGAAAACAGTGTAGGGTTATACTGTCAGTCAGACCGAACAAAGAGCAATCTCTCTGTAGGTTAACTCTAGTTCAAGGGAACGGCCTCTCAAAATGGCACCGCTGTGTTCGGACAGCTCCGCTCCGCTGAGATTTTGCTTTAACTTACTTTTTTACTTACTTTTACTTTCTCTTTCTACACATTCCATGTCGGCGCTGATCACCTACAATATAGAAACACTTTTGGACATTGGAAACCGCTACACTAACCTGTTCCAGGACACTTTATCCAGGAATCCTTCATGGCCTCTGGAGATTCTTCGGAACGCGGAGACGAACAATATCCCCCCAAGGCGACGGATCAAGAAACATCATTGTTACTGCTGTGTACATTCCACCACAGGCGGACACCGGCTTGGCTTTGTCTAAACTTCACGATGTGCTCAGCAGCTACATTAACAAACATCCTGACGCTGCCTTTATCATCGCGGGGGACTTTAACAAAGCCAACCTCAAGCAGCTCATGCCAAACTTTCATCAACACGTATCCTGTCCAACTAGAGGACCAAACACACTGGATCATTGCTACACTCAGTTCAAGAATGCCTACAAAGCCCGCTCACTACCGGCTTTTGGCAAATCGGACCATGCCGCCATTTTTCTAACACCGGGATACAAACAAAGGCTCGTTCAGGAACCTCCGGTGCAGAGAGTACAGAAAAATAATGGTTTAAAATTGTACCTTTTTGGGTACAACAGCTTGTCCCTGGAGCAGTACCCTTAAAAGGACATATTTGTACCTTTTATTACCCCTAATAGGTACATATTAGTACCTTAGAGTAGTAATACGTACACTTAAGGTACTTATATGTACCTATTGGGGATAAAAAAGTACAAATATGTCCTTTTAAGGGTACTGCTCCAGGGACAAGCTGTTGTACCCAAAAAGGTACAATTTTAAACCCTTATTTTTCTGTGTGTAGTGACGTGCTGGTCCTCCCACTCAGAGGCTATGCTGCAGGCGGCTCTTGATGACGTCAACTGGGACATGTTCCGGGCGAGTTCTTCTGACGTCAGCGAGTTCACGGATGTAGCATTAAGCTTTGTAAACACGCTAACCGAGCAAGCTACAGAAGCAATAACGATAAGGACATTCTCCAATCAGAAACCGTGGGTGGACAGATCAATCCGTGCTGTGGTTAACACACGCACTGCAGCTTATAATGAGGCTCTTCTGACCGGGAATTTCAGCGAATACAAAGCATCATGCTATGTTCTCCGTCACGCAGTAAGAGCCACTAAACACAGATACAGAGAGAGAATTGAGTCTCATTTCCAGCTCAATGACTCTCGACGGATGTGGCAGGGACTGAGGACCATCTGTGCCTTTGGAAACAAATCCTCCGCGGAGGTGAGAGCAGATCTGTTGCTGGCTGACGAGTTAAACACCTTCTTTGGCCGCTTCGATTGCAACGGCGGCAGCGCGTCTCTGCCGACCAGCGCGTCAGGAAGCAGCAGGCAGAGCAGCGATGATCCTGTAATCACCGTGCCGGAGGATGAAGTTCGGAGGGCGCTAAAGAAAGTGAACATCAGGAAAGCAGCCGGACCTGATGGGATAACCGGCCATATTCTGAGGTCCTGCGCCGATCAGCTCGCTGGTTTGTTCACGTCTATCTTTAATGAGTCCCTTGCTACCTCCGTGGTTCCCACCTCATTCAAAAAATCTGTCATTATCCCTGTGCCAAAGAACAATAAACCCTCTTGCCTGAATGACTATCGCCCAGTTGCCCTCACATCTATAGTCATGAAGGTTTTTGAGAGACTTGTAAAGACCCACATCTGCTCCTCCATACCTGATACTTTGGACCCTCTTCAGTTTGCCTATCGCCCAAACAGATCCACGGACGATGCCATTTCTCACGTTCTCCACTCTTCCCTCACACACTTAGACAGCAACAATGGGAATTATGTAAGGCTGCTATTCATTGACTATAGCTCAGCTTTCAACACTATAGTCCCCATCAAGCTGGCTTCTAAACTCACAGATCTCGGCCTAAACTCATCACTCTGTGACTGGATTCAAGACTTCCTCACCGGCAGACCTTAAGTGGTGAAAGTTGGCCAGTTCACCTCAAACTCCATCACCCTCAACGTAGGGCGCCCCACAGGGCTGTGTCCTGAGTCCCCTGCTCTACTCTCTCTACACGCATGACTGTGTCCCCTCTCACAGCTCCACATCTATTATCAAATTTGCTGATGATACTGTGGTTCTGGGCCTCATCTCCAACAACGATGAGACCGCATACTTGGATGAGGTAGAGAGACTCACATCATGGTGCCAGGACAACTGTCTCTCTCTGAATGTGAGCAAAACTAAAGAGCTGATCGTGGACTTTAGGAAGAGACAGCAGCAGCCCTACACTCCTCTTATGATCAGTGGGACCCCTGTGGAGAGGGTGAGCAACTTCAAGTACCTCGGTGTAAACATCTCCGAGAACCTGACTTGGACTACACACATCCAAACACAGGTTAAGAAAGCCAGGCAAAGACTGTACCATCTGCGACTGCTGAGGAAATTCAGGGTCTCACCAGCAATCCTGAAAACTTTCTATTCAGGGACCATAGAAAGTGTATTGACTCAGTGCATCTCAGTGTGGTATGGAAAAAGCTCCAATCAGGACTGCAAAGCACTACAGAGAGTTGTGCGCTTAGCTGAGCGCATCTCAGGGTCTGCTCTCCCCTCTCTGCAGGACATCTACCTCAAACGCTGCAAAAGTAGAGCTGTTAAAATCATCAAGGACTCTAATCACCCTGGTAACCATCTATTCACATTGCTGCCATCTGGTAAGCGCTTCCGTAGCCTGATGGCAAAAACTGAGAGACTTAGAAGGAGCTTCTACCCCCAGGCCATCAGGCTCCTAAACTCTAACTCTGTCATAACATCACATGACTCCATGTAAATATCACCATATCAATAGCTATTCATAATTTTTCTCTACCTCATATTGCTGCTATTTAAATACCCTGTACAACTTTTTGCACATTCCTCTTATTATTATCTAAGTCAACAACATACTGACCTGCACATTTATATTTATATTTTTTATCTTTATTTTATTTTTTTTCTACTTTTCTTTTTCTTAATATCTGTATACTTTATAATTGCTCTGTCCTTGGAGCGGACCTGACTTACATTTCACTGCTGGTTATACTCTGTATAATTGTGTGTGTGACAAATAAATATCTTGAATCTTGAATCTTGAACATAGCGGTCTTTATGCTGTGCTGCAGTGGGGGAGGGCGATGAACGACCACCAGTCTCATGTTACGAGCTGTTTTCTTAAGCCACAAATCACATGGCCACTTCCAGCTCTTTACAGCCAGTTGTTGCCAATGTGATTGAGGGCAGTAAATGAAAGCTGCATTGGTATTTTTTGCAATCAGAGATTTTGCCATCATCATAATCATCCTCATCATCATCATCATCCCTGGTATCGTAGCAAATAATAGTGGTGCGATGTCATGGGGAAAAAAGGCTGAAGAATTTCACATCTAAACGATGTGATTTTAAGCCACTGAAAATGCTTGTTTACCGTATACTAAATATATACTGCACATACAAGGTTGTAGAAAAGTCTGCTATTTCATGAAAAACTCTTTTTAAAATATCTACTTCAGACTTGGACTATAAATTAAGCAAAACAATACAACTTTATTTTTTTAAATGACTACATTTCCATGTTACCATATTCTATTTTTATTTCCATGCAATGTACAGGAGCCAGACCAGACTACAAGCTTAATTCTTACTTTTTAAAAAGGCAAAGAAACAAAAGCATTTACAGCTTGAACTTTCAGCTGCAGGGCAGTTATTGAGTGCGGAAAAAGTTCTGTGTGCTGATTAGCAGCGGTACAGTTGGTGACCTCAGGACACAGCCCTGAAAACAAACAGCTAGCATACTGTACACACTTTCTCTATACACACAATGACTGGATCCGCTCCATTCATCTCCACCGCATGAGAGCTGTCTTGCTGATCAAAGACCAAGCTAGATTTTGCTTCAAATACATAGGAAAATAATGTAAAGGTCTACACTTTAAATATCTTCCACTTTATACCTTTATTTTAAAATATTTAAATTGCTTCCATTTTACACTTTAGTGTTATAATATTATTATTAATTATATTAAACAATATTTTATAATTTAGGATTTATATATTAGTGGGGAGGTATTTGAGACCCTAAAAAATATAACATAAAATTGTTAAAATATATGAACGTAACACATATATGAACAAGGGGGGCACATATTAAACTGTACAAATTGTAACGATAAAAACAGAAATAATAATTTTAAATGTCTTTAAATTAAAATTTAATTTAAATGCAAATATTAGAAATAAATCTAAAGACCTTTAACAACGCTACAACATTTTTATGAAGGGGTTGGGTAGATTTATGTATATGTTATTATGTTTTACCACTGATAAATTATCTATAAACATCCGGGAACTTATTTACTATGCATTCATGAATGAAAATGTGTCAGAATTGTTTTATGGCCCTGACCATTTACACAGATGTGTTACATTTGGTCCATCTGTTTGCAAAATACTAGATTGCAAGATGTACTATCATGCCAACGCTGAGGTCTGATGAAAGCAATGCAGCAAAGCAAGCTTATGCCTGACAGGGAAATATACTATGAATCAGTATTTCAAATATTTCACTGAGAAATTTTGGAGCAAAACATTTAAACATTACCTCGTTACATGTCAGCGTTCAGCAAAACGTCATATACAAAAAGCAGGTTTTTTAATCGGAGTGACAAGCTGACAACTAATATTACAATCTGGGATCCAAATAGAGCTCTACTACATGACTCCATTGCCTGACTGACTTCCAAGCCTGTTTCCATGTAACTTGCCAAGCGATAAAACCTAGAATAAGCTGACGTTTAACAGGCTATTTCAAAACGCCATATCCTCACTGAAATCTCCCGCTCGTCAAATGTATATTTCGCCGCATGTTTGCCGTTGACTTACCGTCAGTTCGGGATTGTCGTGGTCGCTGTGAGTGACGGCTCGGATGACTCCGGCTCGCCATGACCAGCTCGCGATGTGCGCGGGCTCCAGCGGCTCTTCTCCGCTCACGCACAGGAACCGCTTCCCGACCACCATGGCGAAAAACCCTCGAAAACTTCAACACTCGCACCCTACCGACCGCACATTTACACCGTCAAACTGCGTTCTGAACAAAAAGAAAGAAAGAACCGTGATTTGTTTCGCCTTTTTGCGTGTCGAGCGCAACCCGGGGCATTTAAATTTCTCTCAGCCTCCACCCGCGAAAGATCGCTGGCGCGCTCCGTGAAACTGAACACTGCACCGGATCACTGCGAACGTAAAACTGGTATCCCTCCGCCACACAACTCACAAGTCCATGCAAAACCGCAGCAGGGAGATTTCTACGTCCGCCAGATTGATTCATTCTCAATGGGAGACTAGCTGCTTTCACACTATACGCCAGTGTGAGGAAAATAGTGCTTAGTTGTTGTATTTGGTTCATTAACAGGCAGTGCAGGGGCCTGTACCATGATGGTGGCTGAACAAACTCAGGGTTACAGGATTAGTTTTGAGTTGACAAAACCAAACCAGTCCAATCCGGCTTCATGGTACAGGCCCCAGGAATGAAGAAAATAAAAACAATCAATAATAATAAATAAATAAATCAATAAATTCAGTTTTATTAAAAAAAAAATAATAACATTACTTTTATTTTTATATTTATGAGACAATCATACTTCTGTATAACTATAATAAAATATAAATTAATAAATAATTATAAACTATACACCTAATAATTAAAATATGATTGATATAATAATAATTCTATAAAAATATTATTTTGATATGAATAATGCTATTATTATAGTATTTATAGAGTTGTAACTTTTAGTTTTAGTTACTTTTTCTTATTTGTATGTCGCTTTGGACAAAAGCGTCTGCTAAATGACAAAAGTAAGTAAGTAAAGTATTAAAAAATACACAGTATGTTATTTCTTTCCATTCTGTCTTACAACCACACAGATGAAAATCATTTTACCTTTTGTGCCCAATTGTGTTTCACGCTTTTGCAAGTATATAGCTACTCCAATAGCTGACCTGTGGGCTGTTCGATGATGAGCACAAGAGGAGCTCTGATATATGGGGAGCATATCACCTGGATACAATCAGTCTGTGTCACCTTTAGGTCAGAGCAGAAGATGGAAACAGATATCTTTATGGCTGATAGAATCACAAATCATAGAGTGCCGCTGAGATTGTTGGTCCTGCAGACACTCTGCTGAAAGCAGGACGGCTCATCTGTGCCTGCCAAAAATTAACATCAATGCTTAGAACGTCTTATTGAACATCAATGATTAGAAGCAGCAGCGGAGAGAACACCACAAAATGTACACAAAAGTAACACATTTTTCATTTTCTTTACATGCAGTGTGTATATAATATGTAATTACAACATATACTGTGACTGTATAGTTGAATTTATTGCATAATAGGTCTTCACTGTAGCAGAGCCATTATTATGTGAACATTAAACAAATTACAGATGAAAGAAAGGATAAAGCTGAAAGAAATAATTACCCTCTGCCAAGTGCCATTATATTACCTCAATATGTACTTAATACACAAAGAGAAAATCAGATGCTTAACACCTCAGATGTTTAATTACATGAAGCTGCGAAACAGTATAGCTCTCTTATAGGAATATTCATGAATTTCAACAAGATTGTCAAGAGAGACCACAATTCACAGATGTCATCTGTTGCTGGATGTCTTCCGCTACCCGAGATGGCTATGCTTGGTGTACTATCAGTTAGGAGGCATCACCACCATTCTTCCTCTGGCAGAGAGAGATTACTATCACATATTCACAACAGATATATTGTTGTAATAATAGTGCATGTATTGCTAAATATCAAAAAAGGAAATACAAATAAGGGAAATTACTGTTTCTTTCAACTGTGATTCAGGAATTATTTGCATTTTCCCACTGTAGTCTAAAAATAACATTTTGGTTACACTTTCCCTCATATATTTAGCAGCTGTGTATTATAACATAGATCCTTGTTCAAGCGGTTTAGGTCCATGCTTCAAATCTGTCACTTTGAACAGATCCCTTTATAAGAATTAAACTCTATTTAGGTGCTATTTAAGATTTTGTTTTTTTTTAAAGATAGATAGATAGATAGATAGATAGATAGATAGATAGATAGATAGATAGATAGATAGATAGATAGATAGATAGATAGATAGATAGATAGACAGACATATAGACAGATAGACAGATAGACAGATAGATTGGTCTGTTCCTCTTCAAGGTGACTCTCAACGAATCAGCATCGAATGCGCTGAGAGCGTAATGTTTGCGTCTTCGAAACGACGTCACTTAACAGACATTTTATCTAGCCAACCAATGTTCGAGTTTCAAGTAAACAAATCATATTAGCCAATCACGTAACAGGAAAAGCGGGACCTTTAATCAAATTATGTCTGACGTCAACGTGAAAGCGCACCTTCAGAAACGTCATCGGTTTGGGCGAGAGCACGAAGAAGATGGGCACAACAAGAGTGTCATTATTTTAACTCATATTAACTCCATAGTTAGTTTTATACGGGATGTTTGTGTGTAATACTGATTAATGAGCGAGCGGAGGCTCTCAGGAGGCCGTTAATGTTTGTCCTCGTCTGAAGTTGAACACTGAAGTTGAAGTAAGGTTAGCTTAGCTAGCATCTCTCTCTACTCGGCTCAATCCTGAAGAAAATATGGTGTCCTGGATTATATCAAGATCTGTCGTGTGAGTTTAAACTTCATTTTTTCCCATAAACATAGTTTATTTTTGAAGCTTGGGTTAAATTAGCTCTATTTTACTGGTTAGCCTATTAGCATCAATGTCCTGAAGACTGCACACATTAACAATTGAGAAAGTAGATTAATGATCTTCTCAACCCCTTATCTGTTCATATTGTTCAATCAAAGCGCTTAACTGTTTTTAAACATGACGTTTGGGAAGGATCCGTGTTATTTGGAAGATAAGAACCAGAAGCAGCAAGACATTGTTTTTTGTGCAGTTTGCCGTTTGCCACCGATTGCTGTGTCAGAGGTTTTTGTGTCAGTAGTGAAATTATTAATATGACAGTGGACGTGTCAATGAATATTTTTGTGTTGACTCATTGTACAAGGATTTGTTGGGGCTTTTGGGTAAGGTGGAGCTGTCATAAGGTTCTGACTCATATCTCTGAACTTTTCCTCGCCCTTATGTTAATGTACATAAAGGAGAGGGAGAGACCTGAACACATACAGAAAGAAAGACTTTCCCCCAGGGAATCAAAAAGAATGTTTGTCTAATTTATTTCAAAATTATATATATATCATGATGTAATTTATACTACATATTTACAGTTTTAACTTCATCTGTTCATTAGTTCTTTGATATCATGTCTGTCACTACATGTAATCAGAATTAAGTCGGTTGGTCCATAAAGACCCAACAATGCTGTTCAACCGGAAACAACAGTGTTTGCAGGTTAAGTAACTTATGTAATGTTTGCGTATATGTCTTTTTTTCATTAATTCCAAGTGTGTAGTAGGGATGGCTCGATACCATAATTTTGGCTTTGGTACGATACCAGAATGTAGTACCTCGGTATCGATACTAAATCGATACCATAGATGACAAATAACCAGCCTCAAAACATAAGTGAATTAAAAAAATATATTATTAATAATAATAATAAAAACAGATTCATATGTTAATACCTTTGTATCAAACTGTAACAAAAAACCTAAAGGGAACATAGGTTACATTTTGATGTTGGAGAAAAACAAAATATGCTAACTGAAGTAATAAGATGAAAATATATTCAAATCTTATCTTTTCAGTGCAAACACAGTGCAAACTAAATGTCTCCTAAAAAAAAAAAAAAAACCTACCGGAAACATAGGTTTCATTTTGAAGAAGTTTGAAGAAAAAAAATAGCACTGAAGTTGTGCAATTGATGCAACAAATGTTGCTTTATTGTAAAGTGTTATTCTAACAGTCAAAGTAATATTCAAAATCATGTTATTATTTCTCTCTCAGATTGGTTTCAGATTTCAGACTCAACCAAAGAAAAAGCATTAAATATAAATCTCACTCTCTCTCTCTGGCTTCATATTAGTGGTCGGCAGCGCATCAGAAACATGCCCTTCTTATCATTGATACTAAAATTAATATAGCAAAACTCTTGCTTAATTCATATCCAATTAAAATTTGATTGTATGAAATGCAAGTGCATGCATTACGTGACCAAAACTTCACTGGTTCTAGCGTGTCTCACATGCACATTTGCGCTTACTGTATTACATCTGAATGTGCGTTGATCAGATGTAAATAAAAGGTCAAATCAAATCTGAATTTATGAATGATGCACTCACCTGTCGATCTCTTAATTCTTTGAAAAGCTCAGGATGAGCAAGCGACAAATGCTTAAAAAGATTTGATGTGTTCCTGTGGCAACATGATTTAGGCCTATAGCAACGCTTGCATACAGGTGCAGTAAGGCCAGTTCCTTCACCTTTGTCATCTGTTTTTTATCCAAAGTAATGCCATATTTCACTTATACTGTTCTCTTTATTTATTAATTTTGGGTGTGCTGAGTTTCATCTGTTTGATCCATCGCGTTGTTCTGTTGTCACATTGACCGGTTGCGCAGCAATTTGGGAAGCACTGCCACCTACAGGTGCATTTCGCAACAGCAGCGTATGAAATACCGAATTGAGCAAAATTATGATATCGTACCGTTTGAAATATAATATATACCGGTATTTTTCCAGTATCGGTATACCCTAGTGTGTAGCATTTTAACCTAAACCAAAGTGTAATAAATTTCCACTCATTTAGATTGAATTTTGCACAAGTATAATGACATGAGTAATAATCATCGTCATTAATTAATAATAAAACTTTTGTATAATTCATTATTATTATTCTATATCAAAATCATTGTTGTAATTATTTGATTTACTATTGTGTCGTAAGCAGAAAATGAAACCATAATTAATGTTTGCAAACATTTAGATTTAATTTTTTTCATAATGACTAAATATTTATATTTTATAATTAATAATAATTATTATTGTATATCGTGTTCACTGTAACATCATATTCAGACTGGTGTGTCATAAGTAGAAATGAAGCAAGAATGAATAATTATTTTAATTAATGAGAAACAATCATTTCTGTAAATTGGTTATTGAACATTCAAACAAAAACAATCAGTATCAAACTTCAATCAGTTGATCTCTACTACAAATAGAACACATTTGCCTTATGCCTGGCTCACACTACAGGATTTTTAAAATCCTAACCGATTATGAAATCTGGTTGCAGCACACACATACAGAGAATCTTTGCAGATTATCTTCCCTCAAATCTTAAACATGCACACACTACAAGATTTGAAATTCGCGGCGCATCACACACTACAAGATGTTGCTAAGATTATCTTGCCAGAGGGAGCGCCTCACGTGATCTAGAGGAGACGCGGAAAAGCGGATGTAAACAAAATGGACACTGTAGCGCGACAACTCGTTGTATCAATACTCATTGGAAGAGCAAACGATTGTGGATGAGAAAATGGTTGGGGAGACGTGGTCAACACGGATTGCCAGTTCTTCAGCGAGAATTGGAGGTAAGAATTTAACTACCAGTATTGCTATCTTTTAAAGGTGGCGTGTTTGAATTTTTACCGTTATGGCGCTAATGGCTGGCTAGTTCAAAAGCGATATTGTCACCTGTTGTAGTGTAGAACTGTGCTGTAAAATGAAAATAAATGTAGTTATTATGAAGAAAAGTGTCTACATATTCTAATATAGAGACAGGATATGTGACTGTTGAGCAACAAGACTGATTAGGAGTGTGTAAGTTAGCTGTAACAGTGGTGACCAATATTCACTGAATGTAACGTTAAAACCTGGTTTTATCTATCTATCTATCTATCTATCTATCTATCTATCTATCTATCTATCTATCTATCTATCTATCTATCTATCTATCTATCTATCTATCTATCTATCTATCTATCTATCATCTGCATTATACATTACTTATGATTATTAGTATTGTTATTATTACTAGTGGGACTCAAAATGTCTATGTAAAGGGTATGTTTTTAAATATGGCCAAGGGTAAGCTTATTTAAAATATGATTTTTGTTTTCATGTATAACATTAGTTGGAGGACAGGTCAGGCTTCAGGGAGCTGCTGCAGATGACCTCGGATGAGTTTGAAACCCTGCTAGGGAGAGTATCTCTGATCACCAGACAGGACACCAAGATGAGGCGGGCAATTACGGCCAGGGAGAGGCTCTCCTTGACCCTTAGATTCTTGGCAACAGGTTTGTATATATAACAAATGTACAGGTTTGTCTCTTATGTTTTCATTTTACAGTAATGTTTACTTTCTTCTGTTGAAGGTGAAACCTACAAATCACTGAGTTTTCAGTACAGAATTGGGGCTACTACTGTATCTGATATAGTAAAACACACGTGTGCAGCCCTACATCAAGTCATGGAAGATGATTTTCTAAAAGTTAGAAATCCTTAATAGTTTTATCATTAGTATCACAACAGCAAAAATTCTGACATACTGTATGTACAAATATGAAGATACGCAGCAGAGTTCATAATGACAAACAACATTTTATAAGTATGCTTGACTGGGGAGAATTGATTGTACAATTTAGTTCATGCTGAAATGGGTGGGCTAAGTAGGGTTATAAAAATGTGTGTGGGGAGGGTGACTTGAATTCATATTTAGAAATTCAGTACAGGTTGAGACTCAATTGTTACTCTAGGAGATTAATTGTCAAGAAACCTCTCATGTTGACTGTTGTAAATAAATCTATTGTAATGCTTTTATATTTGCAGACACCAAAATCAGAGGAGGAATGGCAAGCAATTGCCAGGAACTTTGTGAAGAAATGGCAGTTTCCACATTGTCTGGGTGCCCTTGATGGCAAACACATATATATCCAGCCCCCAGCCCACAGTGGGAGTATGTGGCACAATTACAAAGGCAGATTTTCAGTCCTCATGATGGCAGCTGTAGATGCCACTTATAAATTAATTTACATTAGTGTTGGCACTCAGGGCAGGGTCTCGGATGCTGGCCTTTTTGCCCATTCTGATCTAAAGAAAGCACTGGACCATGGTCTCCTGAATGTTCCTCCTCCAGAAAAGCTTCCCGGTTCTGAAATTGTGCTACCCTATATGTTTGTGGGGGATGAGGCATATCCTCTGAGAACGGACCTTATGAAACCTTAGCCCTTCAGGCAGCTGGACCACAACCAGAGGGTCTACAACTACCGGCTCTCACGGGCGCGCAGATTTGTAGAAGATGCATTTGGCATTCTCGCCAATAGGTTTAGAGTGTTCCGTTCCACAATCCTGCTTCACCCAGAGAGTGTCACCAAGATCACCCTAGCATCAGCATGCCTCCACAACTTCCTCTGTGATCGCCGTTCAGAGGCCTACATGACACCAGCACTGGCAGACTGGGAGGATGTAGACCACAGTGTCAACGAGGGAGCATGGAGGAGAGATGGTCTGGGGTGTGCCAGCTGAAAGGTCACGGAACCCTACTCTGGCTGCTAAGCAGCAACGTGACCTTTTGAAAGATTACTTTGTGTCACCTGCTGGCCAGGTGCCATGGCAAGAAAAGTACATTTAGAAAATTGACAAAAAGAAGTGTTTGCTGGTTGTAGTTTAGTGATGTATGTAATGTACATAGTTATCATATTACATAATTTATATATTTTTTCCTTTGCTGATTTGTTGTGATTTAAAATACTTTACTATTTGATTCTGCTGTACTGTATTTTGATGATTTTTTTCATGTTTACAAGTTTTAAATAAAATAAATAAAGACAGCATTCATGATCACATTTCAGTTGTTTCTTCAAGTATTTCCAACATAAAGGATTAAAGTGCCAACTTAATATTTTAAAACATTCATTTATACAAAACTTTCATTTTGAACAACACATACAACCGTTTTAACGGCAACTTAAAATTGGGGCAGAACTGAAGCAGACACCTGCTGTAACAGCTTCAGTTTTTGTTGCTCAACAGTGTCTGTCAACTTTTCGGCGTTTAAGTGCAGGGCTGGGAGTGGGAAAAAGGGAGTTGTGGTCTTCATCCTCTTGCTGGGTAGAGGGATGTGGTCCTATGGTTGAGATAAAATATTAAATTATAATAACATTAGAAGAACTTCAAAGTATGTTTTTGCATACAGCCAAAGTATTTGCAAACTTTTAATTATAATTTTTTTTCGTTGTGCTTGATTCTTAATACTATGTTGTTACCTGCATGAAGTTACAACTGTTGTTTTGTTTTTATATTTTTTAATACATAAGAGCCTTGTTTGTTAAACTGCTCAATTTTCTTCAGAAAAATCCTCTCAGGTCTTACACATTCCCTGATACTCAAGAAAGAACCACAATGAAGGTAATGACACACAGAATTAAGAATCAATTATGTAAGCTTTTGAACTTTTTCAAAAAACATGTGAATCACATGAATTACAGGAAGACGGTGTCAATGTGTGTGTAATTTGAGGATGTTTTATATTGAGGAGTTGCTACCTTATCCGAAAATCATCTATTTAAAAAAAATCTCTAAACCCATCCTGTGCAGTACAAACAGACTAGAATTATTATGATCAAACACGGTATGTAATAATAAGAGAACTGAAGCAGATTTGGCTGTTGTGAAAATTGGAGCCCTACAAGAAGCATGTTGCCAAAACCCCAGTGGGTGATGTATGAGTGACATGTATAAACACTAATGCCAATAATTAATGATAGAAGAACTAGACTATTTCAAATGCATGAAAAGTCATTGTCTCTAGATTTGTGCAACTTTATACCCTGAATGAGTCTTGTACATCTACATTTATAATTCTACCTAGTGCCTCAGATGTGTCTGCAATGTCTTCATCACTGGTGGGGTCATCAATGTCCTGTCCTTCACTCAATAAGTCTTTCACAGATTGATCAAGCTAAAAAATAATAATTTTATGTCAGTGGGGTTTACAAACTTTTATCCATCCATCTATCAGCAAAGTACTGCCAAAACAATTGTATAACAATTTCACTGTATTCTCCCAATAATTATCCACCTTTTTCCAAACGTGCATATTGCATTTTAAATTTAAAATTATGGGTTGCAATTCAGGTTTGGGAAACTTCCATTCAAAAGAGTTCAATGTGTTCTCTTCCTCCAGATTATTTTCTCTATGTATTTCAGTAATATTTAACACCTCATTAATATTGCTGTGGAAATACACGTCCTGATTTTTTGGATTTACTTGGACGTGACGTGTGGTCAAGTATGGTGTCCCATACTCTGATTATTTGCTCAGCATTTGACCCATCCAAGTGCACACGCTGCAGCACCCGGGGAGAAATTGGGGACACTGGTCATTCACTCCCCCCACCTACAATCCCTGCTGGTACCGAGACTCAAACCCATGACCTCTGCGTTACAAGTCCGACTCTTAACAATTAGGCCACAACTGCTCCAAAATTCAGCAATTTTAGGTCTGCTGAAAGTAATTTTTCTTTAATATTTGATGGTTGAACTGTGAGGAGAATAATGCTACCTTATTGTACCCCATTTTTAAAACACATCACTGATTATTTACAGTTTAACACAAGTTACTCCCATAATTCATGCAAAACGCCATGGGTATAGGAAAAAGGTGGATACATGATGAAGCCTACTACATTACTTATTAAACACACATTATCACATGTCATGCCTGTCCATAATATTGCATGCTTACACTGATCTCAGAGGGGCGTTGGGCAACATGTTTCTTAAGATAGTCCAAGCTGCTTAAAAGCCATCTCTGCTTCTGTGTTAACCCTTTTCTCTCCACTGCCGCT
Source organism: Barbus barbus (assembly GCF_936440315.1). Taxonomy (NCBI): domain Eukaryota; kingdom Metazoa; phylum Chordata; class Actinopteri; order Cypriniformes; family Cyprinidae; genus Barbus; species Barbus barbus. The sequence continues at coordinate 14,382,505 of NC_136760.1, read as the reverse complement.
AGGTTTGGGTTTAAGAAGTTTTGTGAACTGAGTCCTTAATGTTGTGGCTCTCATTTTAATGTCTTCCACTGAAAATATACAATACATACATTGACACTCAGAGTCTCCTCTCTACATTCGGCTGAATTAATATTGTTAAAATATATATAGGCTATAATAAACTTTTAATGTCCCTTTAAGTATTTTTCTCAAAATGTACAAACAATTATAGAGCTCATAAAGATGTAATGTTTTAACCCTTATGTTCTGTTGAGAGTGGACTGCATGTGTATGTGAGAGACAGAGATTGAGGATATCGTCTTTATGTGAGTGTGTGTGAGAGAGAGGGGAATTGTGTGTGTGTGAGTGTTTGAGAAGGAGGGGGAGGGAGACTGGGAGGTCGTTTGATACTGATAAATTGCTACGTTATCTTTTGACAGACATGTAGCAGATGGTCACTGACACGTCAACTGTTTGTTTACATTTGCAAGCCTAGCGCGCTAGCAGCTTTCTATACTCACCTGGTACGTTTAAAACCGACACGATTTCTCCCCAGCTCTTCTCTTTATCGCTACGGTTGTGATACAGCTTTGATGACACATTAAATAGACAATCATGTTGTTGCCACAGCTCAACAAGTTGCTCCTCCATCTCTGCATTCCAACGGGTACGTACAGGTTTCGCGGTCGCCATTTCAAATTGTTCGTCACTTCCGTCTCCTTATAGACTTCTTTCTTATTGGCTATCGATTTAAAATCCTTAATATCAAACATGTTTGATATTAATCGGGGCGGCCCCGATTTTGTGCGAGCAGATCGGGAGGTGCAAAATTCGATCGTTGAACGACTCACATTACGAGATAAACTGCGCCGAACATCGGGACCGAGCGAGGTGCTCCACAAGATTTCTGCTCCGATTTTCGGGAGAGGAAAATCGGGGCTAAATCGGGTTAAAAATCCTGTAGTGTGAGCCAGGCAATTAGGGTTGGAAAGATTTGTATGATTGATGATGTGCCTGTCCTTGTTTGGTAGCTCATTTGCAAACAGCAGAAAGAGTATCATTTTGGTTTATTTTGTGGGCAAGACACATTTTGCAACGTGGTCCCCATACAGCATTCCAGAGTCACAGGCCAGCAGTTAGGAAGAGACATAGTCAGTCATAGAAACCAGCAAGTACTATATTACTGTCCACCTTGCTAGTTTAGGGTTATAATTCTGTGGTTAGGATTTTACAACATATACGATGTAGAAGTTCAAATATAGGACAATAACTGTAAGCTTATGGCAAGATGATGAGAAATCAAGACCACATTGTCTGTTTGAAATGCTGCTGTGGGCATATATGATGCATGGACGCTTTCATGGCTGATATTTTTTTTTAAATTTTTTAATTTTTTTCAGCTTTGTCTTTTTTCTTTTTGAAGATTTAAAGTACTATATATGTACAGAATGACCCAAATCGTTCAAGTCAGCAGTATAATATTAAGAGCAGGTAAATGTTAACGTTGAGGATGAACAGATATGTCTGTTAACTTTGTTAGCTTTATAAGCTGGTCTCTGGGAACAGGTTTGTCCTCATTGTCTTTGGTCAGGATCATGGTGGTGTTTATGTATCAACTACAGGCCTGTTTTTCTTTGGTAATTTTAGTTGCTTTTCATGATTTTACTAAGAAGTAGTAACAGGGCTCAACGTTAATGATTTTTTTCTACTAGCCCGGTCAGGACATGGTCCAAACACAAATAGTTTTTTACCAATGTTACTATTTGTTCTCATAAATGGCCAATATCACACGAGTGGCCATGAGATATGGCTGTATCACAGCATGCCAATATACAGCCATATCTCATGGCTATGAGTGTGATATTGCATTTATACAACAGTTCGATGGCACGAGTGTGTAAATAAATAAGAAACAACAACGGAGTGTCTTGAAAAACCTTCTTTTGTGCAGAACTACTTCCTTCTGCCACAGATTCAAAACTCAGTTTAACAGCTGAGCCCAAGTCTCTATTACTAATTCGAAAATGTCACTTTAGAACTAGTAATGAAGGAATGTTGACTTGCTTCATTAAAAGTAGGGATGTCAATGATTAATTGATGATCGATTAATTGTCGATAAGATTCAAGGTTTTTATTCGTCACACACAATTATACAGAGTATAACCAGCAGTGAAATGTAAGAGATGTAATCGATAAAAACTATCGATGGTCAAGTCAGCAGTTTCATTTTGGGGTGTGTGCGGCTCATGTGCAAAACACGTGCAAACGGCTATGAGTGACGGGGTTGGGTCTTACACTAAAATAATTTATTAATGTACAAACTACGCTTTTAATGTGATCCAGATTTTAAAAGTAGCTTACATTAAAACATATACAATACAAAGTTATTTTTTACATGGTTCTTTTTATTGAAATGCAGTAAGTCATGTTCAATTATAATTTCCCTAGATAATTGTTTCATATCGGGCACTTCGCTTTGACAGGGCTGCGGACGCGAGCAGGACAGATATAGACCATTTCAAGGACGTAAACAATAACAAAGGCGTTGGAACGCCTGTCTGTGCATGTCTAGTCCTGAAGCATTTCCGGTAGCGCCATTTTTTTAATCTCAGATCTATCAAAACCTACAGCGCATCTTTTTTAAGTCTAGCGAAAATGCAAGTTAGGTATTTAAAAAAAATAAAATAAATAGAATTACCCTTTAAATATGGCTGAGGTGCAAACTTACAAAGAACATTAAAAGTAGTCTTCCAGACGGCTCAAAGCGGCTCTGATTGATGCTGCGTGCGTGTACACGAGAGATGGCGGTAAACGCGTATCGCAATCTGGATGCTTACAATTAACTCCTCAGCGGAAAAGTTGGGATCATTTGTTTGTACAATGGATGACATCAGTCTTATGTTCGGTTAAAGTGAAGCAAGACAAACGGTGTTACTTACGATCTTATCATGGTTTATGCTAAGATGTCCGGGGAGGTTTTTGGTGGACATTTCACATTGCTGGGTCAGTCTATATAGCTACGCATTCATTTTTATTTGTACAGCGCTTTTCACAATACATATCATTTCACTGCAGCTTTACAGAACATGCATGTTTATTACAATGCTAAATGAATGCTAGTAAGCTAATCACTTCATGACATTATTACTGATTTAATTTGTTTTATCATGTGTGCTTGTTTAGTCAAGTTTGTTGCTGTGGAACAGTGCTAGAAAGCATTTGAATGCTCTATCTGAGCCATCATGTGGTCACAAATAAACAAGATGAATGCAATTCAATGCTGATAAAAGTATAGCCTACATGCAGATTAATAAATGCACACACACACTACATACAGTATATATGTGGGTATGTATGTTTTTATGCACATTTACTGTAAACACACATACAGGTAAAAAGTGTGGCCACTATTAATGTTTTTGAAATAAGACTCCAATGCTCATCAAGCCTGCATTTAATTGATCAAAAATATAGACAACAGTAATATTTTGAAATATTACAATTTAAAATAATGGTTTTCCATTTTAATATGCTTTAAAATATAATTTATTTCTGTGATCAAATCTGAATTTTCAACATAATTACTTCAGTCTTCAGTGTCACATGATACTTCAGAAATCATTCTAATATGCTGATTTATTATCAGTGATGGAAAAAGTCGTGCTGCTTAATATTTCTTTATAAGATGATATAATTTTAGTATTCTTTGAATAAAAGCACAGCACTTATTTATAATAGAAATGTTTTGTAACAACATGCACTACCGTTCAAAAGTTTGGGCTCAGTATTTAATTTTTTTTTTTTTTGAGAATATGAATACATTTATTCAGCAATTTTTAAAATTGATTTAAAAAAGTGATAGTAAAGACAGTGTTAGGGAATATTTCTATAATTTTGAAAATCCCTGTCAGGATTCAATCAATCAATCAATCCTGTATAAAGTATCACAGGTTCTAGAAAAAATATTAAGCAGCACAATTGTTTCCAACACTGACAATAACCTAGTATCAAATCAGCACATTAGAATGATCTCTCAGAAGGATCATGTGACACTTAAGACTGGAGTAATGGCTGATCAAAATCCAGCTTTGCATCACAGAAATAAATATAAAGAATATTAAAACAAAAAAAAACATTAGATTAAAGTGTAATATTTGACAATATTACTGATTTTGTCTGTATTTTTGATCAAATAAATGGAGGCTTGATGAGCATAAGAGACTTCATTCAAAAACATAAAAAATAGTAATGTATCCAGACATTTGAGCAGTACTGCTTATAAAACAAAAGACAGAGACTGTTTCCAGCTTATTTATTAACATGTGATCAATCTCAAAAGCAGCAGGATGACCATGAGCAGCTTTGAGTACTACATTGCATTTCATCCTCAAGTTCTCAAACACATCTGGGTGTGCATATGGTAACATGTGGTAGGGGTGGGCGATATGGGAAAAATATCATATCACGATTTTTTTTAGAAATATCACGATTCACGATTTTAATCACGATTCTTTGTCATGTTAGTTTTACTATTTTGGTTTTACAAGTTGTCTGAGCATTACAGCCAAACTAGAAAGACAAAGATGCATGGCAGATATTTAGGCCAAAGTGGGCGAAGATAAAAAATCTTTGTCATTATTTTATCTTTCTTATTAAAAAATAAGAACAAAGATACACATTACAAATACACATGATATACAAATAAAACAAACAGTGCTTTATTTTCAGGTACAATAGGTGCATTTAGCAGGAGCATTCAATGAAATTGAATGAACAAATATAAAAATAAAACACTACATAGACTGATTCCTAAAGCAACTGTATTAAAGTTTTTCAGTCAAGAATAGGGAGTGATTTTTCTCCTTGCGTTTTGTTGTTTTGTTAACGTTAAATGAATAGTTACCGGAAAAATAAATATTCTGTTATCTGTCTGTCAATTCTGTCATAATGTTTTATTTTTATACCATCATTTACTCAAAAGTTGTTTTAAACCTGAATGAGTTTCTTTCTTCTGCTGAACATAAATGCTATTTTGAAGAAGGTGGAAAACCAAACAGTTGCTGGTCCTCAGTGACCTCCATAGGATTTTTCATTCCTACTATCAAAGTCAATGTAGACCAGCAACTGTTTGGTTACCCTCATTCTTCAAAATATCTTCTTTTGGGCTGAGCACAAGAAATTAATAGAGGTTTGGGACAACATGTGAGTAAATAACGCAGAAATTAAATTTTAGGGTGAACTATCCCTTTAATGACAGTCGACATCACGTTTAGTGTCCTGTCCCTTTAAGAGCTGCACGCATCTAATATACAGGCACGCATCCGTTTCTCTCTTAACTATTTACTTTCATTTTAGAGATAACCAACTGAGTCTGTATGTAAACCTTGTGTGTTTTGACAGTATTAGCGCAAAATATAACTTAGTTGAGTAATCAGGCGCTTAGACAGGCTTTTTAGTGCGCGTGCTTCAGGTGTACGTTATATGTGCTCAGAAAAAGCGCACGTCAGACCAGCGCGCGAATTAAACATTTAACCAGCAAGGCTTGTATGCAAATAATGTACTTTTGTGATCGCGAATAAGTGCAGTGTCCTGTCAGAGTAACTCTACTGCTATATGCCGTGTTGTACAGTACATAGAGAAGGAGGAGCCAGAACTGTATTTGACAATGTGCGCTGTAGCACGATACTACGATATTTCTTCAAAAGCAGATCGTGGAGACATTTTTATCGTCCACGATCAAAAATCGTCATATCGCACACCCCTAACATGTGGTTTGGCACTGTCCTGTCTCCCTGTAGCACTCACTGTCTTAGGTGTCTTACATTACAGATGATGGCTTTCCTAAAGACAAAAGTAGAAAAACAATTATTTTATTTAATGCACAATATTTACAAATAATAATATTATTGTTTAATACATCAGTACATATTGGAATTAGCATTAGACAAGCATAAGTGATGAAAAATGTTTACCGTTAGCTTTTGTAAATTACTGCAGTTTCACTATTCAACATTCAAGTTTAGAGAATACATTTTTATAACGTGTTACTCACTGCATTTATCTGCTGACAAGATAGCTAGACAACTAATGAGAAGTCATATTTAATTATAGCCCACATAACGCTTGCAATAAAACGAAAATTGTCGCAATGTAACATTTGCCTGCTAACCAATTATTTCTCTTATTAACAAAGCTTTGTACCTCACTTGTGTCATAATACTCACATTAAAATGTTTCAAATGGGTAACAATGTGTTTTGCTGTAGCAACGCCTGTGGTTTTGGAAGCGGATCACTGACCGCACGTCACAGCCCCACACACCGTACTTACGTTTGGGATCATTTTATTTTAAATCACGATAATGTCAATTGCAAACATGAAATGTTTTAAATGATGTTTTAAAATAAAATAACAGGTGCCATGAAAAAAGCCACATTCAGCAGTCTCCGTGACAGGATATGAAACGGCACACAAAGTATAATGATCCCGTGCGTAATTACGGTGCTCTCTCTTCATTTCATCAAATGATCATAATGACATCCTTTCATTTTACGATCCTGCTACTAGCCTATTATTTGTACTAAAAACCCTTTTCATTCGGGTGTGGAAGCTGGCGTTTTGAGTGGCATTTGCACATCCTGTCATGCACTGCCACTGCAATAGACGCATTTTGCAGTATTAAGGTTAACGATTAATTGAACGTTAATTTAAACGACGATCGATTATGGAAATGATCGAAAATTGATATCCCTAATTAAAAGCTTGTTGTATTACTGTATTAAAATCTGTGTATTATGAGAGTGAGAGTGACTGATCGAGTGTGATTTACTTTCATCTGATACAGCATTCATTCTTCAGCTCAATCTCATATTCACAATAAAACAAAGACAGTTTGACTGTCCACTGAGGATATATCTTTGTTGTACTATCCTTTCATCTGTTAAGCCCGGTACACACCAAGCCGATGGTCGGCCGTCGTGCAGTTTTTGTTCATCAGCCGACTAAGTTTTCTCAGTATGTTCCACGCCGTTGGCTGAAGTTGGTCCTCATTGGCTTTTTTTCGGCCGATTCGATATGATGAATCTGCGTCGGAGCTCGTCAGTAAGTCGGCCATTTGATGATTCTGATTGGCTGTTCAGCTGGCAAACCAGTGCATGAGAAAGGTGCAGAATGGACGTGCTACTTGGCTGTCGCTTGAGCCGATCCCGCAGTCTGCTTTCGTTGCTACTAGTTTGTCGGCATCGGCTTGATGTGTACTGGGCTTTAAGTGTGATTTCCAATGACAGCACTGCTCACTGCATTTGTTGGCTGCATCTTACAAGCTGTTGTTGAAAGTAAAAATAACTTCTGTAAATAGCGTTTCGGTCTCTTTCAATATAAAAGCCTTTCGGCTGACTCAAAAAAAAAAAAAAGTCTCGTCGCAATCTAATGGAGGAACAATGTAACTAAAATTGCCACCACGAACACACACAGTTTCCTAATACTAAATACAATGATTAAATATTGCTATTATTTATACAAAATATGATTTATTGAATAATATTTAATAAACATAAACAACAGCCATCATAAAAGTTGCTAGGCAATGCAGTCAAAAGTACAAAGGCAGCGCTCTGATATAGTGTGGAAGTTACATAAAATATAATGTGATGAGATTTTGCCCTCAGTCAAAGATTCAAGATTCAAGAGTTTTATTCGTCACATACACAATTATACAGAGTATAACCAGCAGTGAAATGTAGGTCAGGTCCGCTCCAAGGACAGTGCAATTATAAAGTATACAAATATTAAGAGAAGAAAAGTAGAAAAAAATAAAATAAAATAAAAAGAATAAAATAAAAAGATAGATAAAAAATATAAATATAAATGTGCAGGTCAGTATGTTGTTGACTTAAATAGTACTAAGAGGAATGTGCAAAATAATGTGCAAAAAAGTTGTACAGGGTATATAATAGCAGCAATATGAGGTAGAGAAAAATTATGAATAGCTTATTGATATGGTGATATTTACATGGAGTCAAGTGATGTTATGACACAGAGTTAGAGTTTAGGAGCCTGATGGCCTGGGGGAAGAAGCTCCTCCTAAGTCTCTCAGTTTTTGCCATCAGGCTACGGAAGCGCTTACCAGAAGGAAGCAAAGTGAATAGCTGGTTACCAGGGTGATTTGAGTCCTTGATTATTTTGACAGCTCTATTTTTGCAGCGTTTGAGGTAGATGTCCTGCAGAGAGGGGAGAGCAGACCCTGAGATGCGCTCAGCTAAGCGCACAACTCTCTGTAGTGCTTTGCAGTCCTGATTGGAGCTGTTTCCATACCACACTGAGATGCACTGAGTCAATACACTTTCTATGGTCCCTGAATAGAAAGTTTTCAGGATTGCTGGTGAGACCCTGAATTTCCTCAGCTGTCGCAGATGGTACAGTCTTTGCCTGGCTTTCTTTACCTGAGTTTGGATGTGTGTAGTCCAAGTCAGGTTCTCGGAGATGTTTACACCGAGGTACTTGAAGCTACTCACCCTCTCCACAGGGGTCCCACTGATCATAAGAGGAGTGTAGGGCTGCTGCTGTCTCTTCCTGAAGTCCATGATCAGCTCTTTAGTTTTGCTCACATTCAGAGAGAGACAGTTGTCCTGGCACCATGATGTGAGTCTCTCTACCTCGTCCAAGTATGCGGTCTCATCGTTGTTGGAGATGAGGCCCAGAACCACAGTATCATCAGCGAATTTGACAATAGATGTGGAGCTGTGAGAGGACACGCAGTCATGCGTGTAGAGAGAGTAGAGCAGGGGACTCAGGACACAGCCCTGTGGGGCTCCTATGTTCAGAGTGATGGAGTTTGAGGTGAACTGGCCAACTTTCACCACTTGAGGTCTGCCGGTGAGGAAGTCTTGAATCCAGTCACAGAGTGAGGAGTTTAGGCCGAGGTCTGTGAGTTTAGATGCCAGTTTGATGGGGACTATAGTGTTGAAAGCTGAGCTATAGTCAATGAATAGCAGCCTTACATAATTTCCATTGTTGCTATCCAAGTGTGTGAGGGAAGAGTGGAGAACGTGAGAAATGGCATCGTCCGTGGATCTGTTTGGGCGATAGGCAAACTGAAGAGGGTCCAGAGTATCAGGGATGGAGGAGCAAATGTGGCTCTTTACAAGTCTCTCAAAAACCTTCATGACTATAGATGTGAGGGCAACTGGGCGATAGTCATTCAGGCAAGAGGGTTTATTGTTCTTTGGCACAGGGATAATGATGGATTTTTTTAATGAGGTGGGAACCACGGCGGTAGCAAGGGACTCATTAAAGATAGAAGTGAACAAACCAGCGAGCTGATCGGCGCAGGACCTCAGAACACGGCCGGTTATCCCATCAGGTCCGGCTGTTTTCCTGACGTTCACTCTCTTTAGCGCCCTCCGAACCTCATCCTCCGACACGGTGATTACAGGATCATCGCTGCTCTGCCTGCTGCTTCCAGACGCGCTGGTCGGCAGAAACGCGCCACCGCCGTTGCCATCGAAGCGGCCGTAGAAGATGTTTAACTCGTCGGCCAGCAACGGATCTGCTCTCACCTCCGCGGAGGATTTGTTTCCGAAGTCACAGATGGTCCTCAGTCCCTGCCACATCCGTCGAGAGTCGTTGAGCTGGAAATGAGACTCAATTCTCTCTCTGTATCTGTGTTTGGCGGCTCTTACTGCGCGTCGGAGAGCATAGCACGATGCTTTGTACTCGCTCGTATTCCCAGACAGAAGAGCCTCATTGTAAGCGGCGGTGCGTGTGTTAACCGCGGCACGGATTGTTCTGTCCACCCACGGTTTCTGATTGGAGAATGTCCTTATCGTTATTGTTTCTGTAGCTTGCTCGGTTAGCGTGTTTACGAAGCTTAATGCTACATCCGTGAACTCGCTGACGTCAGAAGAACTCGCCCGGAACATGTCCCAGTCGACGTCATCAAGCGCCGCCTGCAGCATAGTCTCTGAGTGGGAGGACCAGCGCGTCACTACTCTCTGCACCGGAGGTTCCTGAACGAGCCTTTGTTTGTATCTCGGTGTTAGAAAGATGGCGGCATGGTCCGATTTGCCAAAAGCCGGTAGTGAGCGGGCTTTGTAGGCATCCTTTAACTGAGTGTAGCAATGATCCAGTGTGTTTGGTCCTCTAGTTGGACAGGATACATGTTGGTAAAAGTTCGGCATGACCTGCTTGAGGTTGGCTTTGTTAAAGTCCCCCGCGATGATGAAGGCAGCGTCAGGATGTTTGTTAATGTGGCCGCTGAGCACATCGTGAAGTTTAGACAAAGCCAAGCCGGTGTCCACCTGTGGTGGAATGTACACAGCAGTAACAATGATCGATGAAAACTCCCGGGGCAGATAAAATGGGCGGCAGATAATGGAAAGATGTTCCAGATGATTTGCTCTGGAACAAATCATTATTAATGAGATTAACGAGACCAAACACTTCCCATGAGACTTACCCAAAACAAATTATATCTCATATTTAACCACTATAGAGACATCAGAGCCAGCAGCAAATTCCAGAAGATCTGGCCGAGGTAAGGCTGCTCTTGGTGGGTTCACGAGCGCTGAATGGCAGCTGACGCCCTGGAGCTCACATCTCCGAAAATGTTGAAGCAATAGCACAATTTTCAAATAGACTTTATCTTTAACAAACTGCATATTTGAAGTCTAAACAAGTACAATCTTGCCTTAAAAAACTCTTAAAACAACATTCTGTGATGTTTTTGGGTGTCCGCCAGGATACCACAAGCGGAGTGATCCAAATGGTGAAATGGTAGTTGGGAGTTCTGTTATCACTCTAATATTACACTTTCATCAGCCAGTCAGATTCAAGGACCAGAAAGAACTGTTGTATAATAAGGTTATGACACCAAAAATTAGATATTTCACAATTCTCTATTCTAATTTTGATACCACAATAACTAATAGCCCAATATACATTTCAAACAAGTTTTTTTTTATAAGTTTTAAAACAGTTTATAAGTTTTGTTTTTGTTTTTTTCATATATTTTAGTTTTTGCTCCATCAGTGAAAATGGTTACAAACGAATCCAAAGATGAATCAGTTGTTGTTAAATATCATCCTTCTTGAAACGTCCTTGTCCAGTCAAAATTAGTGGACAGAACATGACAAGTTTTGTTCCATTACAGTATGCAAACTGTGGAGGCTACATCTTTTGAATTTTCTTTTCAAAATTAGTTTAAATACAAAACCGTTTAAAGGCACATTGTCAGGCTTTTTTACATTTAGTCCTGAGAGCTGAACCATATGTGATTTTGAAGGCTCTCAGCATCTGGCTCCAAGTAATAGCCGATCCATAGCATCATCAGAGTGAGCACTGCCTTTCCGTTTCTTAAGAGGGAACTCAAAGTTGACCTAAATCTGAGTGTCAAGGCCCATCTGATGTTTTATTTTTTCAGCTGCACACCCTGACAGCGATACCCCGCTTCACAAAAATACTTTTAACCACTTAAAAAGACCACTTGGTGCAGGTCCCGTTTCCTTCAGGGGCCCACTGGAGGAAGACCAACTCCTTGTTGTTAAAATAATGAAAGACTGATGTGCGGCACATTTATTTGTGTTTCATAAGGTCATGCAGGTTCTGTTGTGGGAGGAGAGGCCACAGGCAGAAGACAGTGAGGAGAATCAAAGCCTTCCAGCAAACTGATTGCTAAACCAACAAGTTGAGCAGAGTTTATGGCTTTATTGCACACTGTTAGGCCTGGGCGGTCTAACAGTATATACCCTGCAATGATAGACACCTCTTAACCGGTAGAGCGGGATGTGTCCCAAACAAATGAAGAAGGGGAAGAACCTGTTATTAAAGGGGTGTTTGTTAGGCACAACACAACGCAGAGTTTAGTTTATGGTTGCCAAGCAATAGTTTGGCACATTAATAATGATTAATTTTATGTGCGGTGCAGGTTTGTATATATAAGCTATTTTACATCAACTTTAATATTTTTATAATATTGCTTTTTTTTATCTCAAGTGATATATATTGTCAGGCATTTTTCTTTTCGTTTGCAACCAGGTTTTTCAAATAAAATGAAAAAGATCAAATTAAAATAATCAAGCGAATTGCTGACCTTAAAAGTAAAATAGACATTGTCATATTATATATGAAATAAGTCTGACAAAACACTCTGATCAGCTTTTTCCATACTGGTAAAGAGATGTTTTTGAGAGATGATTCTTTTGTTCCCTCCTGCATATTTAATTATTCATGACACCAGACATGTTTCTGTAGTCTGTTCTGAGAAATATATTGGGGTTGCATGTAAACTGAATGACAAATGAGTCAGCAGTAACTTACATGACTGATATCTAAAGATGTGCAGAGCTGTTGGCATGTTGGCGATAACACCAAACTACATGTTTTGCTTGGTTGAGAGTAATAGTGACTGTATAGACTATATTTTATTCTGTTAAAGAACAGCTATTTCATTTATAAAGCCATATATTTAATGTATAATAACTCCTCAGAGGTCCTTAGGCACTCAGACTAATGGCATGCCCTAACCAGGGTTATTATAATTTAGAAAATTTCACCAGTTTAAATGTTTTTTTTTTTTTTTTTTTTTTTTTTTTTTTTTTTTTAATGAGCAATTTGAATCTAGTTTTAGTAATAGTTGTTTGATAATTTTTTCATGCATTCTTTTTTTGTGATAGTAAGTTATTTTGTTTCGATAGCACTTTCATTATTAGTTGTATCCCTCGTTACTTGCATCACCAGTTGTTCTGCCAGTAATGAAATATGAAAATGCTACAAGTGAACTATGTGCTTTAAATAACCAAAAAGCCTGTAGTTTCCAGAAATTAACAGTAAAAGTATGGTAGACCAATTTTAAGTTGCACATTAGCTTTATAGCCAGCTTTTTGCCTTTTTTGTGTTTTTATTTTAATGTATTTTTTTACAATGTAGTTGTTTTTGTCACTCAGACAGATGCTGGTTCAGTGATTGGGTGTTTTTTTTTGACAGAATACACTGATAGTTTAAATTCAGACTTAGAAGAGACATTGAAGTGAAATTTATCATCAAAGGAAAAGTTTTGTCCCAATTATTCAGTCTCTTGGTTTCTGTGTCAACCACAGTGATATTTCAAAGGTTGAAAATCCCACTCAACTGTTCTGATTGGCTGATTGTGTGACATCACATGGCTTTTTCTCTTTCAGTGTAGACAGATAAATGGCTTGCCGCTAGAAGCATGCTGCTTGTTTGGAAAGCAGAGAATCGCTGTCTGTTTATTTGTGGTTTCTTCATGTCCACAGGCTACAACTGAATTGTGGGAAAACCGTATTCTCCGATGTCTACAGGAGCCAACTGCAGCTCCTTGTAAATTAATGAGCAGCATTGTAGGTGAAGTTCCTCATTTGATGCTGATTAAAACAATCGTCCAATGAAAGAAAAATACTAGTTATTAGGTACACAGAGTCACATGAATGCGAGTAACAGATCTGTAAATTACAGTGCTCAAGGGAGAGCGGCGGGGGGAAGGGTTTAGGGATGTGTGGAGCCAAGCACCATTGTTACAGCCTGGTGCCTCTGCTGTTTCTATGGCAACAGGAAAATAAACTGCTGCCAAGGTGGATCTTTGGATGAAGACCATGCAACAGGGAGAACTTTGTGAACGTGTACTCTGCACATCCGCTGCACAAATTTATGTTTCTTTAGTATTAAAGGCTTATGAGCATCCTTTTTCTATTGGCTGTTGCAGCTAATTATTATTAGATAATCAATTAACCTGTCTTTTTTTTTAATAAGAATAATTGAATAGATTTTTTTTAATAAAATATAAAATAAGTGTGATACTATTAAAAAAAATAAAAAATAATTGGTTGCACTTCATTTTAATGTGTCCTTGTTACAGTTTAATTATACATTTTAGTACGGAGTAATATTTGTTAACTACATATGCTAATTATATGGCTAGGGTTAGGATTACACCATGTCCTAACTACACACAATCTTTTCCATGTTAATCAGAGTTTTTGTCCTAACTAGCCACGATGGCAACACGCAAAATTTCTAATTTAGAAACGGTTTCTATTTCCGCGGCTGGAACAACAACATACAAGCTATATAACAGTTGATAATCTCAGGTGATTATGTACGTTATTCAAATTAAACGTGTCTATATGAGTTTAAATATAATTTTGTGTGATCTTATAGCCATACCTCAGATCTTGAAAATAAATTAAAGCAAAGATGAATGCGACTTGAATGCGCAGACCGATCGCTGTATGACATCAAAGCACCACGAGAGCTACAGAGAGCAGATGGCTCCGCATGCTTTTGAATCGTTCTTGCAGTACTTTGATGCTAAACGCCGATCGGTCTGCGCAGTGCTGCTTCAAATCGAACACACCTCATCTCACAGCCGGTCCGTTTTGACGGCACACTTACGCTCACATCCGCATGTAAACATGTTGTCGGCGTGGAAGTTCTTAATTGTGAGTTAAGCTGACGCAAAGTTCGCAATTTGTAATACAGTATTGACTGTTTTTGCTCAAGTTCGCTTACGAAGTTTCAATCGAAGCCACAGCAGAACTGTTTTGTGATTCCGAGCAACACAGCGGTGTTTCGTTCCTGAATGAATCCACGTTTTTGAACGAATCAAGTGAGTCAATGATTCAGTAACCCATTCATAAAGACCGTAGTCACTTGCCTCCTTTTTGAATGAATCAGCTGTTTGAATGAATGACTCACGACTCACTCATTAAAACAGTCATTTACCACCATCTACTGGTGGTTTAGTTTCGTATTTAAAAGTATTGCATTGTAAAATTATTTATGCATTTGAAATTTTGTGGTTTAAATGCATTTATGGCACCTCAGCTTCATTAAAAGTGCAATGCCACTTCAGATGCAGCTTCTGTTTCCTAGTTTGTTGATCGTATGCATACTCTAATGTGAACATTAAAATTAGCAAAAATAAATTACTCCACTGCTCACAAAGAGAAGTATGAACACTGATGACGAGAGTTGCACTGTCCAAAACGTTTGTGGTATAAATGTGTATTCGTTACTTGAAGCATATGTTGTCTTTTTCCATTATTTTGTTGTTAGAAGTGTGCACCACAACGCTTCATTTACATGTTTAATTCATAAAAATTTTAATTTGAGAATGATTAAAAAGAGTGATGCCGAGTTCTTCATGTGCAAGCACCACTAAAGAAAATGACTGTTTTATGTTGTGTCATCTCGCCCTTTATAGATGTTCCCTGGCTAGGAAAATAACATACGCCTTTCCACACAGATGGTCATAGTTAAAGAAATAGAAGGAAATCACAAACTTGTTACTGTCATAATAGACTTTGTTTCTCCAAAACTGCACCAGAGCCGAGTTTTCAGGCTGATATTGGACTGGGCTTAATTTCTGGGTCACACACTGCCTATAGTTGGCAGCGGAAATGGTACAAACTGTCCCCAAATTTAGCTGCACTGCTGAGTCAAGAAGCCTGCCTGTCTGCAAAGACACAGTGCCTCTAAATCATCCCATTGCAGAGGTAACGTTTCAACCCGAGACAGTTCACCAAAAAGCTACTTTGAATGACTCTTTTAGCCCTCGGGGAAATGCCACTTTCAAGGCATAACCTTAGTATGCAAGTGAAACACTGGTTTCAGAAAGCAGCATTATCATCTGGGAAACATCAAGCATGGTTCCTGTCTGCGAAACCTCAGAAAAGTCTGTGTGGCATGTCGAAGCGAATGCTTTTTGTCTGTTATCACATGCTGTCTGGGCCACAGGCAGTTTTGGGCCAAAATTCTGTGTTGCTCTGCTTTTATAGAGTTTATCCCCCTGAACTTATTTGTGTGGGTCCAGACGGGAATAAAATTTTTGCGAATAGCTCCTCTGATTGTGCACGAATTGCTCGGTGACAATGGAAGTCTTGCACAAGGAGGGGGTTCACTATCATCAGTAGGTTTTAGTATCTTCTGCTAGTTCCCCAACAAATTTAGTCAAGCAGAATGTAATAAATGGGGCTTGTGTGAGGGTGACAGGCTGCAGATGATGCCCATCTGCCAGTTTATTGGCTAGTCTCAGGTCAGTCGCTCATAGGATTAAATGGACTAACTTGATGATTTACTGATGTACTGAAATTAACATATCAGTGTGACCCTAATGTCCACTTTCATCTCATGTTTACATTATATCCAATAAAATAGAATTTTCCAAACTGGATAGTTTCCCAAAGTTAGGTCATTGCTCAGAGTTTCTGTATACAGAACTAATAAAAGGATAGTTCACCCAAAAATTACAATTCCGTTGTTTACTCACCCTCCAAACCTTTGAGTTTTTTTCTTCTGTTGAACACAAAAGAAGATATTTTGAAGAATGTAAGTAACCAAGCAGACGGTAGCCAGTGACTTCCATAGTAATTGTTTTATTTTATTTTTTTGCATACTATGTAATTCAGTGGCTACTGTCAGCTGTTTGGTTACCACCATGCTCCAAAATATCATTTTTACTCAACAGAAGAAAGAAACTAAAAAGATTTGGAGTAGGGCTGCACAATATTTTGCATGCGATAGTCATGCGCATCTCGTCAGTAAAAATGGTTCTGTGATTAGCGGTAAATCTCCATCACCTGATTTCAGATGGAGCAGCATTTAATACACAGAGCTGTAGATCGCTGTCAAGCTACGCAATATCACGTTCAAAATCGAATGCGATTCATCTGTGATTATGAGCGCGGTTTTACCGTCTTTACTGAAGAGATGCGCATTCAATATATCGTGGAGCCCTAATTTGGAGCAAATTTTAAGGTGGTTAGAAAAAAAAGACCATTTTCATTTTTGGGAGAACTATGTTCAGTTTAAAGATGGAATACGCTACATGAGTTTTAAAATCTGAAAAGATTTCATAAACTTGCCAACGTTTAACATCGTTACATAGTAAAACTGGGCACCATACACTAAAAGACTGATCTGATCACACACTGCCAGACTTTCAAGTCATTACAAACACAACAAACTCATGGAGAAGCATGTGCCATGTTGCTAAGAGATGCATGACAAATGAAAATATGTGTTCTGAAATCAGCTCAGAATATTAAATAGTTCTGATATCCGTCGACTGGATGAAATCAAAGTCTGAAGTTAGAAAATCATAGTCTGTGCCCATTAATACACTACACGATTTTCTGGGAAATCTTGTCAATTCCCATTACCCAAAATCTGTAGACTGCCACAAACCTTCAGCAGTTGTGTATTCCAGATTTTTGTTGATGTGTCAAGGAGATGCTTCATGAATTTGTTTAAAAAAAATTAAATTTATATTGTCCTAAATGTTGTGTAGCAAAAAGAGCTAGTGTTAGTTTTCTAACAGCCCTGCTCTATGGACTGCAGTCCACGTGGATTTAATCTCTATTAGGGCATGTTTTACATTAGGTGTCTCCTGCATTTTTGTCCCTTCAGTGTTCTTTATTTTTTCTTTCGGAACGGAAGAAAAGGAAATCGTTGTTTACCTTGTAAGCTCAATCAGACAGAGGAAGTGAGTGGCTTTTAATAGAGCTAGACACACAGATGGGAGTATCCAAGCCCATTAATCGTCCTGGTTTTGAAGAATATCTAGAGATTTACAGTTGATTTCCCTTTATTTATTTATTTTCCCTTCTTTTTCTTTGCACAGGCTGGCTTTTGGAAACCTGTACCCAGCGTACTACTCCTACAAAGCAGTGAAAACCAAAAACGTCAAAGAATATGTAAGTATGAAAGCAGTGTCCATTCACATACATTTTTTATTTGGTTGTTTGTCCATTTAGCAGGCTTTTGATTTTCCAAACCAACTTGCAGTTTGATTGCTGCAGGCTCAGTCTGCTCTGAAATAACCTGAAGTTTAATGTCCCGCTCAAGGGATCAGTAGTGTTCATTAATCAACACTTCTACAACTTTTGGGTTACTTGCCCAGATTTTTAACTGCTAAGTCACACCACTCCCTGAAATGCGATGTGAACAGCCTAGCAGATTATTGTTTCTGTGCATATTCGGGCATGTTGGGAGGGAGTGTGTGTTGGCTTGTGTGTCTGGATCAGGTGACATGTTCTCGCTGCACAGGACCCACCCTGTGAGAACCCATCCTACATCCTCAGGAGGAAGATCAATGCAGGTGTTACGTTGAAATGCTAATTCAGGTCCAGCCAGAATCAGTGTCATTTATAGTCAGCAGCACCTTTAAGCAACATTGTGGTGAACCTGCAAAGCAGGATATAATGAAGAAAAAAATGCAGAATGTTGTTTTTCCCCATTGAAGGAGAATCTTCTGTCAAAGTTCTTTTTGTTCTTGTAAAATTATTTGAATTTTTTTTTCATTTAAAAAATTAAATTGTGTTTTTACTAGGGCTGTAACGTCCCAGTCGATTAGTCGATTAATTGGTCGATATGGTCTGGTTCGACCAAAAATCTGATTAGTCGATTTTTTGCCGCGCTCATTTCATCAGTTTGGCCGCGCTCATTTCATCAGGTGGAAAGCACTAATTGCTAATGGGGGTGTTTTCAGAGCACCCCTGTTTCACAGGTAACAGTCTGTTTTCAGAACACCCCCATTGTTTTCATTTTTTTTGGATTAGCCCAACCCACTGGAGAAGAGAGACAGATAAGTAGGCTTTAGAAGGTTTGATGCTGAATATTATTTATTTAATAATAAGCTAGTGTAAAAACAAGAAGCTGTCTCCTTCCAAAGAACCAGTGTTAATTTCGTTAACGAAGAGGACGACGAAAAATATTCGTTAACGAACCTTTTTTCTGTGACTAAGACGAGAAGTTGACGAGATAAAATTAATATCTGATGATAAAAACTATGACGAAATGTATGCGCGTCTTCGTTAACGAGACGAGACGGGACTAAAATGTTATTTGAGGACTACCGGACATTCAAAATGCATCCTATAGGCTAAGTTGACTGTCTTGTCTTTTAAAATGTGCGTCCCTGTCACTGGATCGCAATCAGATGAGGGGCGTTTGTATATCTAGTCTCAGTATGGCAGCCGCAGTGGGCGGATACGCTACCAAAACGCAAACTAGCGATCTGAAACAATGGCCTCAGCAACTGAATGGTTATAGGGATAGGGTGACCAGACATCCCGTTTTTCCCCGGAGTCACAATTCGTTGTTGATTAACTTAAAGTTAGCGGAATCACTCTGATAGAAGTGCTCCACTTTCTCAGTTCTCACACAGCGCGCGATCAGTTCTCAGTTCTCACAATATTGCGCAATTGCGCTGTGCCCACTGTTTGTGTTAGTTTTGAGCCTAAGATGCTTTATTTTTCAGTTATGCACTTTATTTGGTTTCTGCTCTTGTTTGTTTAATAAATATTATTTTTTTATTAAAGTGGACGCGCCTTTTGTGTTTATTAAGAGTAAAAGCTTTAAGTCTATTCGTGTCTCAGCCGCGAAGCTGAGCTCTTATGTTCAGCCTCGCTCTGTGCGAGCTGCGCAGAGCGGCTGAAATGATAGTGTCTGACAGTTATACTTATAACATATGACAAAAATAATTTTCTAAATTATGTTGCACATTCCTCAAAAGTTCTTGTGATATCACTAGTTGACAACATAGTACTGTTTTCAGAAATCACAGGCTATGATATTGCGCAGGTGCACGTGATGCACCGCTGTCAGAGACGACAGACTCGTGTGTCAGACTCATTTCAGTGCAAAATAATTAGGTCAAAAACGATTTAATATACTGCAAATAGCCTATTAGTTTTTTATGTTTATTTATAATTAATTTAGGCAGACAACAAGGCTACCAAGTACTGAGCACAGTGCGTATCTAATTAATGTAACGTACGTTTTTTTTCTCTCCACAACGTCATTTTTAGTCGATTTTTAGTCGAAAGTTTCAGGACTTCAGTCGACCAAGATTTTCTTTGGTTGATTACAGCCCTAGTTTTTACATTTGATTTACTTACCCTCCTGTTGTTCCATGGAGCCTAAAGATTCAGATGCTCTCCTTTTGGGTTTGGAATGACATGAGGGTGAGTAAATGAACAAGTTTTATTTTGGGGTAGACTATCACTTTAAACATTCCTCTTACTTGGCTGTCATGCCTTTGTCTACTTCAGATGGCTAATTTTAGGTTTCCTTAGAGGTTGCACTGGTGTTATTTCAGTACCTTAGAAACCTTTTATTATTTATTTGTATTAGTTTGTATACAAATAAATAAACGTTTATTATTTATTTGTATTAGTGCTGCATTGCAGTGAATTGAGTTACTTCTACTGTGAAATGCGTTCCCCTCTACTCAACTTGTAAGAAGCTATGCCAGCGCTACCTCTCCTAAACAGGACAGTTTTATTTGTCATTCGGTATTTCAGAAAGTCCTTAAACTTTGGAAAATATAGCATGAAAAAAACATTTTCTTCTTAAAGTGCCCCTATTAGGGGTAATGAAAGGTTCATGTTTTGGGAGTCCCCAACAATAGGTTGGCATGCATGCAAGATCAAAAAACACTTTCATTGTCTTATAATATGCATTTTTTTTTTTTTTTACCTTACTTGCTCAACGACTCCCAAACCGTGGGACTCCCAAACTCCAAAGTGGCCGGGCAATATGCTAATGTTAACGTTTTAAAAACAACTCGTTTCAATGATTCAGAGTCATCTCTTTCTTTTGAGCGACAGTAACTTTATATACAGTGCACTTTCAGATTTAAAACTTTGCAGGATGTTTTCATGTGTTGCACACTGCATGAAAGGTCATTTTCAAAAATCAGGCTGTAACAGCCTGCAGCCAACATTGGTTTGTCAGCAAAGGTGCTCTCTATTTGTTTTACGTTAACTGTGGTCAGTAAGCATATATCGATAAACCTATATGCATAGGGCATCGACCGTAATGATTTTCTTAGAAAATGGTTCCTGATGAAAGTCTTCATCTGTTGGAAACCAACTAAATACTATGCAAAACATTTCAGATTTAGACACTGGGAGCAGAGGGAGGATATTCCAAGAAAAGCTTGCTTAAAGGAATGTCCGACAGGCATGTTGAGTATGACAGATATGTTGTTTAAAACAAAACAAAACACATCTATGATTTTTTGTTAAAAACTGGCAGCTGTGTTTGCTAGAACCTTACTGTAGAAAATGGTAGCAACATTTAATTTTTTTTTATCGAAACATATTTAAAAAAGAAAACTGATAAAACATATTAACTGATAAAATGTAAGTATACCAAAGTACTAAAATCTCTTTTATATCTTTATAATATACTGAAAACCACCATTAAAACAGGTGGTTAAGGGGTTCATACACACAAATACAGCATTATGGTAACAAATGTGACACTAAAAAAAATACAACAAACATTTACTTAACAATATAAGATGTAACACAACTGATAACTTCCAAAGTGAACCGAAATACTTGTTATATTTATTACAGTTATTTATTGTATATATAGTAAGGGAACTCGTAACCAAGTAATTTTTTTAAGTATTTTTTATTATGATTATTTTACATTGTAGCTCAGAAAATCTTGTTGATGCACACTTCAGTCTTTTTTTATATTAAGAGAATAATGCAAAAACCATGGTTACAGTAACACATCTTCAGTAGAAGTAAACTAGGCCACTGTTCTGGAGTGTTTCAAGGCAGAAATATGCAGCTTGAAGTTTTGTTAAAGATTGAGTGCAGACGGGTAATTGAGAAACCTCTTTCAAATCGCTTTCAAAATAGATCTGGACAAATAATGCTTTGTGTTGCAGGCCTTTTTATAGGGCCGGTGGACTGGAGCTGCTGGTTTACGTTGGACTTAAAATAAAGTTTAAAGGCAGCTTGACAAGCTGTGTTTATCAGCATAGACTAGATGCTCTTAGAAACCGCACTGTGGTTTTTCCACTCGGAGCGAATCTGTCCAATGCCTACAACTCCTGGTTGTTTGATAAACAGAGCGGGTCAGCTCATATGTCTCACTGTTCAATTTAAATGGCGAACAAAGAAACCTCTCCACGGTACACACGCAGAGCAGGAAAGGAATACGTCCATTCACAATCAGTTTACTTCAAAGGGTTTTTTTCTGTTGGAAATCCAGGCTACACAACTGCAGCGCCAAACAGGAAAGTCATGCTTGTCTTGGACGCCGGCCCATTCTTGAATCGCCTTCAACCTGGTTCTTCGAGATGGAACAAAGCGGTGGAAATTCTGCTTACATCTCACATACTTCTCTAATTGAAGCCAGGTAATTGCAGACTTGTAATAAATAGGATTGTCTGGAGGATTATGGGAGAAAGGCTTCTACATCTGATTAGATTTCTTGCATCGATGCAGTCCGCAACCAAAGCGCTCCACTGCTGGTGGATTTCCATAGCGCTCCACCGCTGGTGGATTTCGATTGACGGTTTGTCACGGAGCGGCAGCTTTCCTGCGGCTGATGCAAAGCATTGATCTCTCTCACACCGCTGAAGGTTCATCGGCAGGACACCAATTAAATCTGACGCCTCTTGTCAGGCTGGTAATGCTGCCTCTGCATGGATTCATTTGACTTTGTTCAGTGAGGCTGAAAATATCACCTAATACCTCCGAGAGCTGCAGCTCAAGGCTGGGGATCACATGACTGTCTGCATGGGCGTTTGAAATTGAAATGCTAAGAAGCTGGCTGAAAGCTCGCTGTGGTTGAGAGCAGAGGAGAGGTAGAGCATACCAAACAGGTCCTGCTGCAGAGAGAGACACACAGAGAGCTGGGATGGAAATTAATGTCACGGCCATAATGATTTTTTTGTTACACTTTCTGTCTCCTCCTAGGAAAAGAGGTGCGCTTGGATTTGTGTTAGCGAGCCACTCTGTGCAGAAAGATTAGGCGTTGTCTCTACTGAATTGAAAAAATGCATGAGTTTTATTTTAATATTCTTTAGCGTAGTACCAGATGTTTTATGAGTTAGTGTGGCGCATCTCCTGGCTTTGGCAGTAGGTGATCAGTGCTGCATTAAGAGTAACACTTGGCTTGGAATGCACAGTATATCTGTGCGGTGTATTGGTATCATCCAGTTGGAGAGTTTTTTTGTTTGTTTTAATTGCCGTCCAGCTGTTAGAGGCAGAGGCAGCTTATTCTTTCACCTCAACTAAACAGTTGATCATCAGTCTGTCCATAACAGTGTAACACTGCCCACTTTTTCATTGGCCTCTGGAAGTATGTGGAAGTGCCCATATGGATTTTACATTTTTGCTAAAGAGTTATAAGCCATGAATCATACCGACCAGCTACAAAGTGAATCACAAAATTACAACTTTGATTTAAAGATTAATTTAAAATTTGAATATAATTTTAGAAATATATTTATAAATCAAACAAAAAGGTACAAAACTACAATCCCAAGAAGCGCTGGGAATGCTTTTATTGTTAATTGGAGAAATAATTGATTTAACGATTTAGATTTTATTGATGCCACAGCACTTTAATCAGTAGAAAAACAAACATTTTTATATTTGGGAGTGATGGGATAATGTACAGCACAATGATTCAAGATTCAAGATTTTTTATTTGTCACATACACAATTATACAGAGTATAACCAGCAGTGAAATGTAGACACTTCCTGTCAGGGTTTATTTTGAAATATTGACCAGGATTGACCAGGGTTTATTTTTTGGCAGTGGCCAGCTTCTTTTTTTTTCTCTCTGTGTGATGTTTCATATCTATGCTCTTTGTTAAAAATAAATTAAAATCTGAACAAACATTTTTATAAAAAAAAAAAAAAAAAATCAATAATTGATTACTGTATAGGTCACATTTTCTATATCAGTGCACTCCAGTTTTTTTCTGCTGTGTTTATTCCTAATTTAGTACATGAATGTGTGTATTATGCATTTCTCACTGAAAATCGCTTGTTTTGTTCATTTTTCAGGTGCGATGGATGATGTACTGGATTGTTTTTGCCCTGTTTACAGTAGTGGAGACTGTTGCAGATCTAACCATAGCCTGGTGAGTCTGATGCATTTTCCTGATTACAAGCAGTTCATGTCAGGCTAAAGAAGCAAGCCGTTTCATTTAAGATCTTGTTTTTGTTTCCCTAGACCAAGGAATGCAGGGAAGCAATCAGGGTTTAATGAAACAAAGTTGCCATTTTAATTTAGAGTAGCACAAATTAATTTGTTGGAATACAGCTTTAATGAGTGTAATTATGTGAGCTGATTAATCAGATGTAACGTGGGTCCTCATATCTCTCTTTCTCCCCTCTGATCTGAAGGTTTCCCCTCTATTACGAGATCAAGATTGCGTTTGTGATCTGGCTTCTGTCTCCCTACACGAGAGGAGCTAGTGTCATCTACAGAAAAGCCCTTCATCCTCTGTTGTCCTCCAAAGAAAGGGTGAATCTATGCTTCATACACTGGTTTTGCAAAGCATTTGAGCAAATATTCTACTATTTTTCACCATAATGCAAAATGAAATTTTTTCCTGCTGTTCTGCGACCCTATTAGAACAGGCCACCAGTTGAGAACTACTGATCTAGTTCTCCTATATTCATTTACAATGCCATATTTGCATATTTTATTCTTTGGTTATGTAGTTTGTGACCAGAAAGTACTCAATCTTGTCCTAATGTTCTTTGAAGGAAATTGACGACTACATAGTCCAGGCAAAAGAACGAAGCTATGAGACCATGGTGCACTTCGGCAAGCAGGGCCTGACCATCGCTGCAACTGCTGCTGTGTCTGCTGCTGTCAAGGCAAGTGTGTGTGTTGAATATAGACACAGAATGAGAGAGAGCTGTTTTGAACAGTTTATATATAGTTCTGCCTCTGATATGTAGGTTTATACTGTGTGGGTGTTTCTAATTTCAGTAATGAAGCCAGCTTGAGTCCTTTTAAAAGTCAACATGAAATCCGAACAGACCCTATTTGCTTTCTTAATCTTTTTCTTTGAATGTTCTGTTTCACTCAGGAATACACTACCCTTTAAAAGTTTGGATTAAGATTTTGTGGTTTGTGTTAAGTTTTGTTGTTGTGGAAATTATTACCTTTATTCAGCCTTAAATTGATCATAGGTGACAGTAAAGAAATTTGTTACAAACATTTCTATTTCAAATAAATTGTTCTTTTGAACTCTGTATTCATCAAAAAAATCCTTAAAAAAATTGTGGTTTCCAGAAAAATATTAAGCAGCACAACTGTTTTTAATATTGATGCTGCTCAAGAAATATTTATTGTTATCAAATCAGCATATTTGAATGATTTCTGATGGATCATTTGATACTGAGGGCTGGAATAATGGCTGCTGAAAATTCAGCTTTTCACCACAGGAATAATTAACATTTTTAAATATATTAAAATAGAAAACAGTTGTTATTTTAAATTGTAATAATATTTCACAATATTACTGTTTTTACACGAGACAAAAAAAAAAATCATAGCAACTCCAAATCTTTGAAAGGTAGTGTACATCAGATTATGAAAGTAAACGGGTTCACCTTAACCCTTTTTTTCTTGTCCCTATTCACTGTGCAACAAAGAGCACAAGAGCACTGGCACAAACCTACCAAACCAGCAATAAACGACACACTAATGACTTTCATTTGCAAGCAAAGGTCACTGTTCCTTTGTGAAAACAACCCAAAGCCATTAGTATAAGTGCAGTAGTAAATGTAATCATGCTGATACCCAAATCAGAAGCAGAACACAGGGGCTGCTCAACAGTTTTCATTTGGCCACTGTCCTGCCTAGGCTCTCTCTGAAAAGATGCCGTTATTGAAAGATGTCTCTAAAGTGGAGCCAATGAGCTTGTAAAAGGCTTGTCAATCTTTATTAAACGCTGCCACTTTATACCTCTTCTTTTTTGCTTTTATCCTCTTTCTGGCATATTGCTTCTGTTTTCTTTGTGAAATCCTCTCTTTGGCGATGATCTTTTTCTTGTTACCTTGTACTGATATAGACTGCCCTATAGGAATACAGCCCCCCTGCCCCCCAGTGCAGGTAATGCTATAGTGTCTACAGCATGAGGAAAAGCAGTATCATTTTAACAGCTTTTAGCTCATGCTTTCTTTTTC
Organism: Barbus barbus; assembly: GCF_936440315.1. NCBI lineage: Eukaryota > Metazoa > Chordata > Actinopteri > Cypriniformes > Cyprinidae > Barbus > Barbus barbus. The sequence continues at coordinate 14,356,550 of NC_136760.1, read as the reverse complement.
CCATTTTTTTTCATTGTTTTTCTACATTTTTGCAAACTCAAATATGATGTTAAGCACTAATAGTATTATTACATCAGTTTAAAATATTCATGTTATGAGGCCTAAAATGTCCCTATCCAAAGAATGTTTGTTTTTGTTCTTTGTTCAGTTAAACTCTCTTCCAAAATCCAAGTGCTCTGCATATGTAAGCAACATTTCAAGGTGATTTCAAGTGCTGCCTTCTAAACGTGTGGTCACATTAGCACAATTTTGTCCATATATTCCCGGAAACTAACAAGTGGAGGCAAGTGCTAAAAAAAGCACTTTCCAGTATGAAATTAACTCTACTGTGGGTGAAAGTTGCATCTTTATATCCAATAACTGCTGGGATCAGATCACATACACAATGTTGTATAGGACATTCCAGGATCACACCCAAGTTCTCAAAGGGTTAGTTCACCCATATATGATAATTCTGTCATCAATTACTCATCCTCATGTCGTTCCAAACCCATAAGACCTTCGTTCATCTTCGGAACACAAATTAAGATATTTTTGATGGAATCTGAGAGCTCTCTGACCCTCCATAGACAGCAAGGATATTACCACAATCAACGCACAGAAACATAGCAACACATCGGTAAAATACTCCATGTGACATCAGGGGTTCAACCGTAATATTACAAAGATACGAGAAAACTTTTTGTGCGCAAAGAAAACAACAACATAATTTATTCAGCAATTCTTCTCCCCGAGTTACCTACTTCTGCCGTTTTGGAGAGTACCCCTGAACGTAATCAACGTAATCAGCATTGTTTACGTTCAGCATGCGCGCGCTGTCTACTTAACATAAACAACGTTGATTACATTCTGGGGCGAAGAATTGTTGCGTAAATTGTTATTGTTTTCTTTGCACACAAAAAGTTTTCTCGTAACTTTGTAAAATTATGGTTAAACCCCTGATGTCACATGGACTATTTTACCCGATGTCCATGCTACGTTTCTGTGCGTTGATCGTGGTAATGTCCTTGCTGTCTATTGGAGGGTCAGAGAGCTCTCAGATTTCATCAAAAATATCTTAATTTGTGTTCCGAAGATGAACGAAGGTCTTACAGGTTTGGAACGATATGAGGGTGAGTAATTAATGACAGAATTTTCATTTTTGGGTGAACTAACCACTTAAGGACATCGATAAAATAGTCTATATAACATCAGAGGTTCAATCGTAGTTTTAAAAAGCTGATGCAGGAGCCAGCATTCTGGCGTAGATCCCGGATGTGCTGCGGCTTGTTTACAAAGAGAGGAATGCACACATGCATTGTGGTGCTATCGTGAACGCGTGTCAAATTCTGACACAGAAGAGAAGAAATCAAGTCATTATTTTTGGCTTTCTCATAGCTTTATAAAATTAAGGCTGGTGTTACGTGGACTATTTTCTCGATGTCCTTTCTACCATTCTGGGCCATAAAACATTTCAGTTGTGTTGCTGTCTATGCAGGGTCAGATAGCTCTTTGATTTCATCAAAAATATCTTAATTTGTGTTTGGAAGATGAACAAAGGTCATATGGGTTTGGAACGACATGAGGATGAGTAATTAATGCCAGAATTTTCATTTTTGGGTGAACTATCCCTTTAATATCAAATGAAGATCTACCAATATGCTTTTCATGCCAGAGGCCAGTTTTCTTTTTAACATATTTTATTCATTTGTGCTAGTTTAAGTTGTCTACCAGAATCAACCCTGAATTCATTTTAGAATTATCTAATGCAAACTTTTAAAAGCTTATATATGTTTTTAAATTGTTATTTTTTACTAATTCACCTTGTTACTCACCATAAAAATACACATGGAATCTGGCATGTTGTTAAATTTAAAAAAACACCAACCAACTAACCATTGTCTGTATTAATAATGTAGTTTTAGGCATGTATTATGCATAAGTTTTCTCCCACAGAAATCAATTTCAAAAACCTTTCTGTTGGTCAACACCCTGAAATTCCCATTCGCTCGGATTGACCATGAAATTTTGCCAAACAACAGCAAATGTGAATGCATCTTAAGATACCTTTCAGCCAAATTCTAAGTTAAAAAGTACTGTGACGAACTCCGTGGGAAAAAAATGGCAGATAAAACAAGAAATTTGTGACTTGTTAATATACTTCTTTGTCATTTGATTTTTTTAAAAACAAACACTTCAATTTGATTTCACTGCTGACATGCTAATAATTCCAAACCTACGAGTCTATTTGTTCAGTTGACAACAGGGCAGCTCACTAGGTAACAGGTCACTTGGAACAGAGCCCAAAATCTTATCAGCATTCATTCATTCATTCATACAAGCATGCATGTCGAAATGATGTCATGGTGGATGTCCGTGCACTCTTGTTATGCTCAGTTAAAGCTGTCCTGTATGTTGTCATCGCTGACGTGTTTATCCTAACTGGGGGCTGTTTTGTCTCTACAGGGTCAAGGTGCCATCACAGAGAAGCTCAGGAGCTTTAGCATGCACGACCTTACCCAGATCCCTCAAGACGACACGTATTCATCATACAGGTCCAACCCAGCTAGAAGAGCCATCATGGACCAGCCAGACGGAGCTGGTAATTCTTACCTCTTAGATTAATTATTAACACAACATCCTTTGTTTCCTTTCACACTGGTGTTTCTCAGCTGTGCCCACAACAGAAGGCAGATGCCTTACTCTGCCTGACAGGCAGAAGCTACTTGGTTTCAAAAGAGCTTCCAGTACATTATAACGTCACGTCTAATGATGCCGAACAAATGCGCTTCAGAGGTGATCGCGCAAATATTTAATCAACAGAGTGCATATTTTTCAGTATCAATAAGATGAAAACAATAGACAGTTATGAAATAGCCGTCTTCCGACTGCTTCAGCAGACGCCATGTTTATTCTTTCCTCCATCTGCCACACAGGGTTGTGGTGTATTATAAGCACACGCTGTCTTCATAAACCAGATGAAACCATCGTAGTAGACAGGATGTTATGCAAACATTGAACTCAGATGTGCTTTGATATTGCCTGCGAAGGCAGCATTTTTGAGGTTTCAGACAGCGTTTGTGTGACACAGCTAGCAGGAAAGTGTCTGTAAACATGTTTAGTAGAGCAAGTAAAGTCATCGAGCCTTCATAATGATATCTCAACTAAATCTCACACGCTTCTGGAAATCACTGCCATGTTAACTGGTTTTGGAGCAAATGGAATGGATTTGGTATTTGTCTCAGGCACGGGAGGGTAATAAGTAATAGCGGCACGTTCCTAGCATGAAAGGTCTAGTGCTGCTTTGTGAGAAGATGAAGAAGAGGAAAAAACAGCTCAGAGAGGCTCTGAGCGGAATACCTAATGTTCTTCTATCTCAGTATGCTAATGCCTCCGCCGCGTTTGAAATTCCGCTGGCATCCAGGTCATTTTCATCTCGTCTGCAATGGAGCCATCAGAATGCCAGCTCTGCCAAAATGGCATTCCCTTTCAGAAGCTCAAAGACAAGGTGAAAGATCCTGACTGATCAAACAAGCTGCTAATTGCAGTTTGAATTTAAAAATGGGAGGTAGCCTATTAGGAGAGAGGCTCAAGTGTGTTATTTATTTTCTTGTGCTTTATTGTTGGGTTTTGCTTTTTCTAAAGGAGTGCAGGTCAGCTTTAAATGACGGGCATGACATAAAACATGCCTGTATATATTTTTAGGCTCTCCTGTCAATCATATTGACACAAATATTTGCGTCTTCTGATATTAGAGAGTAGAACTTATATGTGAATGCATATGTTCACACTGGTTTCATTGGCAATTGTGACTTTATATTATGTGTCCATTAAAGAGCATGTCATTAGATGCTTCTTTTTTTTTTTTTTTTACTTTTAAATTCCAAGTCAAATTCTAAAATGTCAATTTTTAATGAATCAATTAAAAATTTAATAACAGATTTGTTTGCATCATTAAACAAATGTGCTGACTGAAGATGTTTCTTTTAGTTTTTTTGCAAAAATATGTAGTTAAACATTTCTGTTAGCTATATTTTGTTATATTGATTTATATAAATGCAAATGTAGTTTTGATAAATGTATTCCTGTAATCTCCTCTATTATAGGCAATATACTGTGTGTGTGTGTGTGTGTATATATATGTATGTTTACTTTATGCTTTACCATGTAAGTGTGTGTGAGAGAGAGAGAGCGAGAGAGAGATGAAGTCATATCTCTCCTGGTTGTTGGACTGGCCTTCAGCTCTGCAGAAAATAACAAAGACCTGTCTGCTGCGTCTTTATATTTGTCCTCTTTCAAAGCTCTTTCTGCTTAGCTTGCAAAAGGTCTTAACATAACTAGAATAGTTCTAGAAAATGAATTGCATACTTTTTTGAATCCCAAGGAAGTTGTTATATTTCAGTAACTGAAAACAGCGGAGGGTGTGGAAACAAACAAAGGAAAGCTTTTCAGCATCATCGGTTTCTGTATTTCTTCTGCCCCCTTATGGTGGAATGGAGACCTGCGCACACCTACAGTTCTGTGCAGTGCAGATTTGATACAGTATGCAGTCTTGTTATAGCCTGTCTTTTGGGTGATGGTGTGTGCAGTGAATCTGGCTGGATTGCCGTTAAATCCTCCTGGCACAGGCTGGCTCTGCCTAGCTCCCAGCGCTACCCGGGGGTGATGGTGCCAAGAGCGGCCTGAACCCGGCAGCTGCTCTCTCTCTTGCTCTCTTCTCGTACTTGTACTTTCTCCACGGCTGAAATCACATTCCCACCCTTTACAATAAACTGGATCGGTGGCTCTCAACTGGTCAGTTGCAACCCAAAAATTAGTTTGTTCTGATAGGGCAATGGATGGGAAAAACTATGCTAAATGCAGAATAATAAACAAATAATCATGCGCAGTTACATAAATAAATAGGCTCATCTTGTTAATAGCCATATCTTGTTTACATAGTTAAATTCAGCTGTGTTTTGGCACAAATTCATGTTACCTAAAATATTTGCATGCTTACAAAAGTTTCCTGTTTAGCATAATCTCATCTTAATGGTTTTTCATACAATTGGGCCTATACTTTAAAATGTATGTTTTATTAATGAATAAATATTTAAATATTTTCAGCTCAGTGTTTGATGTAGGATATATTATTTGTACAGTAAACAACTTTGGTTCTGTGTTACTGGGTCGCCAATGTAAAATCTGGGCGTTAAGACAAAAGCTGTTTGAGGAGCACTGATCTCAATCATGCCTGCTGTTCTGTCTGATCAACATCTTGTTTTCTTAACTCTCGATTTGTTTGCTTTGTAGAGTATTATCACGGTGATGACGATGACAGGAGTGATGATGATGGTAAACCTGTATACTCTGAAGATGAAGCCATGTCTCATCATGGGCTCAGACGATCTCAGAGCGTCAAGATGACGCGTTCAAAACTGCGCAAAGATGTAAGTCCAACAAAACCTCAAAGCACATCTTGTTCTTAAAGTAGTTAAATAAACATTACGCCTGCAAATAGCCTTTTTAGCATAGGATTTTAAAGGGGTCTAGTATGATCTTTTACAGAGTCTTGATTTTGTTTTGGGGGTGTACTAGAACATGCTTAGTGGTTCGAAAAACGCATTATTTTTCACACAATTTACATTATTGCAATACATCTTTCCCCAGCTTGGTACAACTATTTGAATTTGCGTCGGCGGGATTTATTTTAATGATATTCTAATGGGCCGCTTTGTGATATCACAAACACCGGAGAGCAACGCTTTAGTCCAAACGAGCCGTTCGTTGTAGTTGTTGAAAAGGGTTTTTAAAAAAAATGAAATATCTCTCTTTGCAGTGGATTTTGAGATTTGTAACTTTGTAGAGCTTTTTATGACCAAACATACACACTACACACTGACTAAAATTCAAAAAGTGAAAAAGCATAATAGGACCCCTTTTAAAAGCCATTTTTAATTTGCTATGTTTTATTTATTGTGGTGGTGATGGCGCAGTGGATAAGACACATGCCTTTGGTGTGAGAGACCCGGGTTCGAATCCACTGTGAGACACCAATGTGTCCCTGAGCAAGACACTTAACCCCTAGTTGCTCCAGAGGCGTGCGACCTCTGACATATATAGCAATTGTAAGTCGCTTTGGATAAAAGCGTCAGCTAAATGAATAAATGTAAATATTTAAGACAACAGGTTACAGTTTGAATTGAGCAGGTTTTAATCATTGTTTTATAAATAGAAAATATTTCTATAAATGTAAAGGACAATTATGTCATTATAATTGCAATATAATTACTGTTGTTCAATGATGTACTACATGTTGCTGCATTTAAAGAAATAGTTTACCCAAAAAATTGCTGAAAATATTCTCTCCCTTAGGTTATCCAATATGTAGATGAGTTTGTTTGTTCATTGGAACAGATTTGGAGAAATTTACCATTTCATCACTTGGTCCTCTGCAGTGAATGGCTGCCGTCAAAATGAGAGTCCAAACAGCTGATAAAAATATCACAATTAATCCACACCACTCCAGTCCATCAATTAATGTCTTGTGAAGCGAAAAGCTGCATGTTTGTAATAAAAATATTTAAAGTTTAAGATGCCTAGTGTTTTTTTTGTTAGCTGTTTTTATTTGCTGTTTGGATTCTGCATAGCAAGTGATGTAAAGCTTTTCTAAATCTGTTCTGGTGAAGAAACTCCTCTACATCTTGGATGACCTGAGTGTTGGTAAAGTTTAAGTATTCATTTTTGTATGAACTATTACTTTAACATACCACCTTGACTATTTTATCAAATTGAATTTTGTTTGTCAATTATTACACCTTTTTCACAGTTGCATTGTGTTGACGTGTGCATGCTGAAAAATGCATTTAAAGTTCAGTAGCAACTCACTTCTATTCGCAATAGTCACATGAATTCGTTACATTTAAAAGTAAAAGTTACGCATTGTAGGAACAATCATTATACAAAAGCATTGTATCGCTACTGTAAAAGTGACATCACTGATGGAAGTTTGCTGTGCCATTTTTGTAATTTAATTATTAAAGTCCTCATTCAAATCATGTTATATTGAGTTTTTATTGTTTATGGCTACCCTCTTGACTTGCACTGTGCATGAGTTTAATTCTGATAACTAATGCTTGTCATTCATTGGTCACAGGCGCGTTATGGATCTCTGAAGATCAAAGGGAGGAAAAGACCAGCAATCAATGCCATGACTTACTCCAGCATGGACAACTGAGCTGACTTCTGATGTGTGGGAAGATGTGTCCACTTTGTCAGACAACTTTGTGTTCATATTCTTCTCTTTCCATAAGGGCTGTGGACTTTCAACTTTTTCATTGATATACCAGCAGATCTATTTATTACTTCTACCAGCAAGTGTGTACATACAGTGAGTGTCATGAGTTAGAGTAGTATATGAAATGTATGGGGTTTGACTGATGGGTGTATTTGTAACGCATGGCTTTATTGGTCTGAATTTGACATTCAGATGTCTCTGTCTCCAGTATTTGTATTTAGAAATGTGTCCCCTTTGGATGTGGGTTTTATATTTCTGTTTTCATACTTTTGCTGCCTTTTAGAAGATGTTTTAAGTAGTTTTTACAATTGTAGTTTAGGTAAGAATTCTGATTCTTAAAAACTTGAAAGTGAATTGTCAGCATCAGACCAAAAGTGTCTCTTATCAGTAATAGAGAAAATACCAAAGAGAACAAAAGGCAGTGTTGCGTTAATGTTAATACAGTTTTCAAATGGTAAAAAAGTCAGCTGTTTTCTTTGTTATTGATGGTATGTGGGTTTAAAGAGAACCCCTTTTGCACATTCTTTAAATCCTCGATTTAAACCTTCACTTCTGGTTTTCATGCAGAATGTTCTTTATCTGGGAGAAAGTCCACGCCAATGTAACATCTCTGCTGTGTGTACATGTGCAGGTCATGCTGTGCTGTCGTGTGGCTGGAGGTGTCATTCAAAATGAATCCAACAATATGAATAAAGCCGAAATGTTGTAATGCAATTATGTTATTGTTTATACTTTATCATATAACCAAATATGATTTATACTGGGGATAGGGAGTTGATATAAATTCAAAGCATTTTCAGCAGCATGCTATGCTTTAAATCAGTTTGAGTGATTTCTTCTGTAATTACAATAATTAATTTTTCACAATTGTGACCTTGAGAAAAATATATATATTTGATATATGGATAGATATACTAAACATCTACAGTATGTGTCCAAAATCCGTGTAACCTCTCAAAGTTGCTTTAAATAATGCTGGTTGATGATTTGTATTCTGCAGTGTAATAGTAATAATGTAGGTGTATGGAGACATTTGACTCGCATTCTCAAGCACCGCTGGCATTAGTTTAGGACAGATGTTGGGCTGTTCTTGTGGAAAGAGTCGAGCTCTCACGACTATTAATGAAGCGTGTTGAGATCCAAAGCAGAACCTGAGCTTTGAGCTTCACTTGGTGTGAGACAGCAGAGTGAAGATGTCTGAAACTCCCATCAGACACACATCATTGAAGTATGATGCTACAGCTTCTGCATCTTATCTTCTAACGTTTCTTTCATCCAGGAGCACTCGTGTACTTAATGTTTAAAGTTCCTAAGAACTCAGACTCTGATTTGGTCCCATAAATACAATACAATAATCAGACTGAATTTAAAACAATATTTAAGATTTGAGCTGGCTTACCTACAAGATCTCTAGGTTGTTATTACGAGCATCGTCCACTAGAGGACAGACCTTCTTAAGGTTTGTTTAAATCTTTCCACGAATAGCATCCAATTCAATTAGTGCATTAGGCAGAAAAAAAGTGTAAATTATTACATATGGTATTGTCTAGCATACAGTATGAAACGTAGAAAGTTTTTTATTTTTGGTGATTTTGACGACTTTCTTGAATGTCTCCATTCTATCCAACAATTAGATCAATAAACAATATCATAATTTTAACAATCTATTGAATTTATATTCATTTTACTCCAATAAATATTAACTAAATAATTAGCGAAATGTAATTGGCTGTGTGCAATTTTGTTGTTTAAATACATAAATGAATTAAAAAAAAAAATGCTACACCTAGGAAGTGACATTATTTGGATTTAATTCTGATCGAATTAAACCAACCATTAATACGGAAGATGCTTAGGGCCAAGAAATAATAATAAAACCATCTCGAGATTAATGTCGTTAAATTTCGACAAAAGTGTTATTGAATTTTGATATATAAATTGAGAATTAAATTTTTAAATGCCAGAGATGCTAGTGAATGTAGAGCTTTGTCAGTGCAGTCAAATAAACCTGATATAATTCAGTATGGCTAAGTAACTACAGTTAAGTAAAGAGCACTAAAGGGATCCAGGGGGCTGTTCCATAAACCAAGATTAGAGTAGAAGCCAGGCTTATTTCGGTTAGTCAGGCTTATTTTTGGTAGATTCGGTTTCATAAATCAAACTTTAAAAAGTTCAAACTCAGTTACCCCGGCAACTTATGCTGGCAAACTAACCTGGTCCGGAGCAGGCTAACTGTCAGGCTAAGCTGAGCTCCTCTAACACTGACCAATAGGAACGCATCCATATTACCACTGACTCTCTCACATACAGTCAGTTTAATTTATTATCGGTCCAAAAATAAAAGTATACAGAAAATACACCTTAAATAATCAAATAAATAAAAAATAGGCTACAACCAACTGTATTTAATGTATTGTGCCCAAGATGTAGGCAAATGACATTTTAACATAGTTGCTACTTGTGCATTCAGTTGATCAGAAGTTTCTATGCAGCCTTTCTCTCTGAATTTATGACAGCTGTACCTTTTATGGTTATTAGAACATTAAAACATTACAATCTAAAATGGCTCTTTAAAGCATTAAAGCATAAAAACACAATCAAAAGTTAAAATCACTGAATTAAAAATGTAAATTTATAATAGAAATCAGAGTACATTTTAACTGATAAGAGGAACACACATTTAACTCATTTGAGCTAGTGATTAACAGTTGCTGCTATCATAAAAATACACTTATATGTAGTAAAATTCTATGTGTCACATTTAATGTCCAACAACAAATATTTTAGCAGAATGTATATTTTATTCAGAATTCTTGCGCTAGTATTCTATTCTGCTCTGTCTGTGTAGCGCGCATGCGCGCCGCAGCGCTCGTTCTCTCGCATAAGCCTCGCCCACTCCTGACAGCTAAATGGATATATTTGCATGGCTTTCTGACATTTACAGATGTAAAAAATATACCTGTGACGTATCAGTTATGCACTGAGGAAAACACAATGTTTCAAATGCGTTAAACAGCACAAATATATTCGCTGTTTGCTATGGTGGATCGATTTGATCCATGATCGACATTAAGGGCTGCTTCAGAATAAGCGTGTACTCACATTATCCTGACTCACTGAACCTGGATAGCATTAGTCAGATTGCGTGAACTTGAATTGTCGTTTATGGAACCGCTTTAGTCCCGATTGATTTGTTAGGTTATTTCAAGTCAGGTTTTGGACTTTAATCCCCGCTTTTCTTAGCGTCTTTTATGGAACAGCCCCCTGGTCATTTTGGACATTTTGGCTCACTTTTTTTAGAGCCACACTTTTCATCAGTTTACAGAGGCTCTATAGAAGTCAGATTTTGTCCAAGACTTTTTTTTAATGTATTGCACTATATTAGATGTCCACTATATAGGGAGAGCTATAACAGTATGTATTTCGGTGAGAAAACTCCTCCAGACCCCAAAAATGAAAGTTGTGATCATTTGCTCGCCCTCGTGTAACGTAAATAATACGATTTTCTTTCTTCTGTGGAACACAATAGGTAGGTTTTTAAAGCTTTTGAATGCTCAAATATGCCGTTTTCTCGTGTCCTTAGAACAAAGAGGGAGATTTTCACTGATTAACAGCTTAAATTTCAGTCACTATCATATGACATCTTAGAAGACTCATATAGACACTGACTAAATGCTTTTAAATTGTCTTTAGTGTTCAGTGGACGAAATATGAGTTTGTGATCTCCCATTACAATGTTCTTTATGTTGGCCAAACCAGAAGATAGCAACAGTATTGCAGAAAATAAACAACAAAGTTTATGATTTATAGCTTACACATTTTGTTTAATCTTCACCGATGAAGTTTGTTCCTTTATAAATTTTGAAGCCTGTCCACAAATGAAGTAAAAAGCTAAAGTTTGCTATTAACAGACTACACCACAGTCACCATCCAGCTTCCAACAACTCTTTCAGGCTTTATTTAAAAACATTTTCCCTGAAAGTTTGAGTTAGAATAGTTTGCAAAACAGTTGTTGTATAATAAAACGTGAAAATATCTTGAGCTTTTGTAAAACAGACCTTATTTTGGGCATTTAACCAAAACCCACAGGGGCGTAGTTTGGGGGGTTGGCGCGCGAATCACCCTATACTCTGTGCGCGTTCACCAGCGCGCTCGAGAAGTGAGAGAAGATTTGCGCGAGCCGTTCCTATCGAGAAGCTGATGGTAAAATATGAGATCTATTTCAATTCTATTGAGAAACTGCCACTTTAAAATGATATGGAGAAAGTCGAACATTATCTAAAAAAAAGGCACAAACTAAAAAGACTGATGAAAAGAGGAGAAAACAATCTTGCACCAGCACTAACATAATATTAAAATATTTTAAAACTAGCCGACCACCTTTACTATAATTTATCACGTTTTACTGTAGGCTTAACTTGTAGAATTTATAATAGATAATCTGTTAAGCGAATAGATTTTTCCCTAAAGATTTCTATTACAACTGTGGCATGTTGTAGCTATGGCAAGCCGTTCAGGAAATAATTCATGTGTATTGCGTTAATATGGATTGGTTCTCTGGTTGAATGTATGGTTTAATGACAAACGCGTTCGTTTATAATACATTGGTATAACCAGACATATATTGGTTTAGATACATCGGTCTGATCACATGCACGTGGGTTTGCTCCTGTATACCTTGGTTTGTTCAAGTAAACATTGGGCTCCTCAAATATGCAATGGTTTCCTCAACTATATATTGGTTGAGATAAATCGGTTTCCTCAAGTATACACTGGTTTCTTCAAGTATACATTGGTTTGTATATATATCGTTTTCTTCAAGGATGTTATGGTTTAGATACATTGGTTGGCTCCGGTATACATTGGTTTGTTCAACTGTATATCGGCTTAGATACATCGGTTTACTTAAGCTTATATAGGTTTTTTCAATTATAGATTGGTTTAGATACATCGGTTTCCTCAACTATGTATTGGTTATTATATATTGGTTTCTTCAAGAATATATTGGTTTGTATATATATTGGATTTTTCAAGAATATATTGGTTTGGATACATCGGTTTTCTCAGCGATGTATTGGTTTGTATACGTTGGTTTCGTCAAGTATATATTGGTTTGGATACATCGGTTTTCTCAACGATGTATTGGTTTGTATACGTTGGTTTCTTCAAGTACATATGTGTTTGGATACATCGGTTTTCTCAGCGATGTATTGGTTTGTATACGTTGGTTTCGTCAAGTATATATTGGTTTGGATACATCGGTTTTCTCAGCGATGTATTGGTTTGTATACGTTGGTTTCGTCAAGTATATATTGGTTTGGATACATCGGTTTTCTCAACGATGTATTGGTTTGTATACGTTGGTTTCTTCAAGTATATATTGGTTTGGATACATCGGTTTTCTCAGCGATGTATTGGTTTGTATACGTTGGTTTCGTCAAGTACATATGTGTTTGGATACATCGGTTTTCTCAGCGATGTATTGGTTTGTATACGTTGGTTTCTTCAAGTACATATGTGTTTGGATACATCGGTTTTCTCAGCGATGTATTGGTTTGTATACGTTGGTTTCGTCAAGTATATATTGGTTTGGATACATCGGTTTTCTCAACGATGTATTGGTTTGTATACGTTGGTTTCTTCAAGTACATATTGGTTTGGATACATCGGTTTTCTCAGCGATGTATTGGTTTGTATACGTTGGTTTCGTCAAGTACATATTGGTTTGGATACATCGGTTTTCTCAACGATGTATTGGTTTGTATACGTTGGTTTTGTCAAGTATATATTGGTTTGGATACATCGGTTTTCTCAGCGATGTATTGGTTTGTATACGTTGGAGAAACATGTCTGTGTCTAAGGAGAGAGTCAACCTCTCTTTCGACATTATTTTGTCGACTTATTGCATGAGCTAGTGTATTAATTAGCTCTTCATTGCACAAAATAGCCTCTGTAATTGATATCGCGCTGTCTACAATTCTTGCATTTCTGAGGAATGACCACGTGTTCGAACCTCGCGGGGCTTGAGGCAGCTGATTAATTTGTTTATCGTGGATTATCGCCACCAACTGGACTGGAGTGTGGATATTATGATTAGATTATAATCACGATATTATCATTTACATTTACTCTTTCCCCACCATTGACAAGATTTTACCGACATTTATGACACGTCGCTTCCCCATCCGAGGCTCTGTTCTTTATTTTGATATATTGTATGTTCAGATATTGAACCAAAAAAAATAATACTCTGGGGGCCTAAGAGTTTTGTGAAAATGATCAAAAATGCTGATGCTGGCTGGCAACTTTTGAAAAATTAAGCCTCAGCAGAGTAAACAAAAATAATATTACGCATTTTCTTGATGTGATTCTCCACTAAAGATGCTTATAAATGCTGAAAATAAGTCAGTTGTATAGGTAACATTTTGCCACTTTTGCCACTCTAAGGCTATTAGAATTGCTATTAACTCCACTAAATACAACAAAATAAATCAACTGTAAATACAGTGACACTGTACGTTATTACCTTTTAACCCTTGTGCACTGTTTGATTTCTGGTTACACTTATTATGGTCTGGGTCAAACTGACCCTAATTGGATTCAATACAATTCCCCAAAAATCACACTATGGAAAAAACAACAACAACATACAATCAGGTACAAAACAATTAACTTTTAATATCAATACTTTTCACACATTACAAAGAATAAATATCTGTATTTATGATTTATAAAAATATTTTTAACCACTATTTTTAAGACTGCCCCTCTCCGACACTTGTGGGACACTTGCCATTATATATTTAAAACTATGTCTTAGTCTAAACCTAAAGTAATCTTGACAAACTATATAGCATTTCAAAGCTTTCAGTTTGTAATTGTCATATTTAGTGACTAATTTTCAAAAGAAATGACAGAGCAATAGATAAATAGCGATAGATTCTTAATTTGATGCGCTCTGACTCTATCTGTGTTTTTATATGCATTTTAGAGATTGAATTCAAACCAAATATTAACATTACTGCCCAAAATACTTCTAAATAGGATGTCTACTTCATAAATATTTTGAAAAGTATATGGAAATATATGGTTCAGATCACTCAAACCATATATGGAAATCGAAGAGTCACCGGTGGAGTCTGGATGTCATCTAGTGAAAAAGTTTGGTACTGCGCACAAAAAACCTTACTGAAAGTTTTTTTTTTTTAGATATCAACCAAAAATTTGTCACAGAACTTGTTCAGATATTTAGCTTTGATTTTCTTAAGAGAGAAAGTAAGTGATATGTTTCAAAGTTTAACATGTTTTGCAAAATATATATTTTCATATAAAATATAAAAATATATTTTTTTATATATTTTAAATTTTCATAAACTTCTACTACTACAATAATCTGTGAAGTGTTCCCTTTAAAAAATATACCAAACTTAAGGCTGTGCTCTGAAGTATTCAAGATTTTTTAACAATTAAGTTGGAAAAGTCCTTTTCAAGTATATGCTCAAAACGTGGGACAGACAGGTAAACAACTTTTTATTTTCACAAACTTTGAAAATAAAAAGTTTTTAAACTAAGCAAGACACTGTCACTTCAGGACTACAGTTGAAGAGCTCTGACATACAGCACAGAAGTGTTTTGTATTTTGGGTCTGTACAGTTGCTTTTGAATAGCTAAAATTGACCCACAAACAGTAAGAACGTATACAATTTCTGTATGCACATTTCACAACAAATCAGCATGTTGAAACTTTGCATGCATGTTCAGGGCCGGCGCTCCGCACACGCACATCACGCACTGCGCGTAGGGCACCAAGTGCTTGGGGGGGGCACCAAAAAATCTGGGTCGTGAAAATATCATCACAATATAGGCTACTAGTATAAATAACAAATAAAATATTTCTAGCATGTTAATATACAAAAGCAATACAAAAGTAATATAGGCCTAGACCAAATTAGTCGAGAAAAAGGTGAATCTCTGTGCCAGTCTCCCTCTGGTGCCCCCCCCTTCCCCACCTCCCAGTGGTCTGTTCAATTATGCTTCAATCAATTTCAAATTTGGCCGACACCGACCTCAGATATGGCCTCGAAAAGGCACCAAGAGTCGGGGGCGGAAAAAAGAAGAGACAGCGGGATGATGCTCGCGGGTCGCTTGCAGGTAAGACAATGTTTTAAATAAAAATGTTAGTTTTGTGCGTGTAGTATGCACGTCCAGGGGCGTCGGCGCGTCCGCGTCGCTTGTAGTGCAAAAGATCCGGGGCTTTAGCCCTGCATGTTGAGTCTTTTATTTTAACGGGGTCCGGGGGTTTCTCCCCCGGGAAATTTTGAAACTTGGGCTGTTAAAGATGCAGTTTGTTTGAGAAGGAAAGGAAGGCCAATCGTTGGGGTCCTCATCGTCATATTTGAATGACAAATAAAGCTAATTTTCCCCCTAGGTAGGCTATACGTTACAGATGTGTGTGCATATAGCTATTAGTGCAGAACGTTCCCTATTGTAATTTCTTCGCTTCAATATAATGCCTATCTGCCTCTTGGTAAGGTGAACTTTAGAAAAACCCTGCAACTGAACGTGATGTGATTTTGCCAAATTAGACCGCTTAGATAAAGTTTTTTCGTTGTTGTTCTATGCGGTCATTTTCAAGAGGTTCGGCCAAGGGCGACATCTTTTGGTGAAACTGAAATTAGAAAAAAAAAAAACACAATCTCAGTGTTTGTATATTTTCATATTCACAGAGTTGTCAAATTATTAGGGCTGGGAAAAGATTAATCTCGATTAATCGCATCCAAAATAAAAGTTTGTGTCTACATGATATATGTGCGTGTACTGTGTATAATTATTTTGTATATAGAAATTATATATACAAAATAATTATACAAAATTATATATACAAAATAATCATACAAATTTTTTTTTTCAAAGCTGAAACTCATCAAAACGTACCTGCATTCATCAATGGGGCAGGAACGTTTAAGTGGTCTGGCTGTCATCAGCATCAATGGGGACGTGGCTCAGAAACTGTCATATGATGACCTGATAGCTGATTTTGCAGCTAGGAAATGTAGGCGTGTGCCTCTGTAGGGCCTCTGACAACTGATGGTAGTGAAAATGTTTAATATAGTTCTATAGAATAGCAGAATGGTCTCTTTATAGAGATGTAGTCCCTCTGTTGAGTAAATTCTACTGTGCAGTTATGTATGGTTATTTGCAGTTTAAAATGTGCACTTTAAAATTCATACTTCATAAAATTCATACACTTATACTGTTATTTGCACTTTAAACTTTTTTTGCACTTTTAACTTTCTGTGTTTACATTGTTCTGTTCCAATTATTTATTTGCAGCAGTTATTTTGGAAGTAAAGAGAACCTAACTAAGAAATTCTGAATGGTAGTTATTTCTTTGGTGGTGGTGGTGGGGGGGCACCGCCAAGCGTTTGTGCTTAGGGCACCCAAATGGCTAGCGCCGGCCCTGTGCATGTTCATGACCCTAAATAAGAAAAAGTCACAAACTGATATTTACGAAAACTCAAAAATCAATACGGGTCAAATGTGTCATTCTTAAGTTTATCATGCACTTGAAAATCAACTAAACACACAGTACATGGGGTATTTGGTAAAGTAACACAGGGACTAAATTTACTATCTGTGCCTAATTCTGAGGATCTTTCTTTGCAGTCCAAACAGGGTTTCTAACCCTAATATCTTAAGGCTTTACTGCTCCAAAGATATGAACTAAAGAAAAAAAATTAAACAGCACAGAACTGACATAGTTATTGTATTACATATTTGTTTCAAAGACAATTCACTGGCACCCAACTCAACATCTGCCAAACATCTTAAAACATTTATCCCTTTTTTTTTTTTTTTTTTAAATGTAATTGCTCTTGAACATGCATCCCAAAAGTTAACCTTGAGTTTATCCACAATTCCAAGGTATCTAAATACAGTACCTGACCATACAATTTTACATTTATCTTTGGCATAATGCTGCTTTTTATAAAACTGATATGCATCATCTCCACTTAAACCATTTAGCTTCTTGATGTCTGCAGGCCTGGCCCGGTTTCACAGACAAGGCTTAGATTAAGCCAGGATTGGTTCTTAGTTCAGTTAGGACATTTAAGTAGCTTTTATAAATGTGTTTTAGAAAAAAAAGAAACATTACTGGTGTGAATCTTGAGACAAAACAATGGCAGTGAGATATTGTAAGATATGTCAGTGCAAGTTGCTTTCAGTTAAAACAGCTCGAACATGCACTTTAGTCTAGGATTAGCTTAAGCTTTGTCTGTGATCACCCTATTTGCTTGTATTTGCACAAAAATATAAATGATCATAACTTCCTCAATTGCTTAAAAATATAATTAATTTTATTTCCTTGAATTGTCAATTCTATTACTTATATTTTGGATATATAGTTTTTTAAGACTATCCCACCATATGTCACGGTTTGGTTCAGATGAAGATGATGAAAAATGTTCAAACAGGTTTCTCCAAAAAAAAAAAAAGTTATTTAATAAAAAAAAGCTGAGGTAATCCAAATGCAAGAAGGCAACGTAACAGAGTGTCTAAACACATATACCAGATAGCGACTGAATGAAAAAGAGGAACTTAAATTCAAAGCAAATGAAGGAAATAATGACAAACACATGTGATGATAAAATTAATTTCCATAATAGTAATAAGTTGTGGGAAACTGAACAAAGGAACACAGGTGACTGAAAATAACAGTCTAAAAGTCCATGATAATGAAACAGCCAGAACATTAACGTGACACCATAACTGTTTGCTCAAATTATTCCAGTAGGCATATCCAGTTGTGCCATCTTCCCCCTCCTCCCCACCTACAATGTTTATATGAAGAAACTCATCTCAAATAGTCAGAAAAGATCCTCCAAAAATATTTTTTAACATATATAATTTAATTGTCATAATTTCATTATCATTTGTTTTTTGGTCATGAATGCACAAAACCATCACTAGTATGTGCATTTTTTTTTTTTTAAAGAAACTGTCAAAATATGCTGATGCTTTAATTATAATCAAAATCAAACGGTCTGATCAAAAATGTTTTTATTAAACATCTACTTCTCGTGTCTATGTGTTGTTAATTTATTACTGTGTACGACTAAATCAGTCTATAAACTAATCCCACAATTTCACATGAGTAATAAAGAAATCAATATAGGAAATGCAATTTCCATGAATAAATATTTAAAGGAGTGTATATTAATTTAATTGCTTCAACAAATTATATGCACTTTATACACTCTTTTAGTTATACGATACTCCTTTAAACTAATAAAATAATATTTTGGCATGTAGAAAACAATTGGGACATAATACCATCACCAGCAAACCAATGTGTCTTTACCAATACATATTTGAACCAACAACATGTATTTCGACAAACCAATGTATAAATGAACAACACTGAAGAAACCGATGTATCTAAACCAATATATACTTGAAGAAACCAGCGTATACAAACCAATACATCGTTGAGAAAACCGATGTATACAAACCAATATATACTTGACAAAACCAACGTATACAAACCAATACATCGCTGAGGAAACCGATGTATCCAAACCAATATATACTTGACGAAACCAACGTATACAAACCAATACATCGCTGAGAAAACCGATGTATCCAAACCAATATATACTTGACGAAACCAACGTATACAAACCAATACATCGCTGAGAAAACCGATGTATCCAAACCAATATGTACTTGACGAAACCAACGTATACAAACCAATACATCGCTGAGAAAACCGATGTATCCAAACCAATATGTACTTGACGAAACCAACGTATACAAACCAATACATCGCTGAGAAAACCGATGTATCCAAACCAATATATACTTGACGAAACCAACGTATACAAACCAATACATCGCTGAGAAAACCGATGTATCCAAACCAATATATACTTGAAGAAACCAACGTATACAAACCAATACATCGCTGAGAAAACCGATGTATCAAACCAATATGTACTTGAAGAAATCAACGTATACAAACCAATACATCGCTGAGAAAACCGATGTATCAAACCAATATGTACTTGAAGAAACCAACGTATACAAACCAATACATCGCTGAGAAAACCGATGTATCCAAACCAATATGTACTTGACGAAACCAACGTATACAAACCAATACATCGCTGAGAAAACCGATGTATCCAAACCAATATGTACTTGACGAAACCAACGTATACAAACCAATACATCGCTGAGAAAACCGATGTATCCAAACCAATATGTACTTGACGAAACCAACGTATACAAACCAATACATCGCTGAGAAAACCGATGTATCCAAACCAATATGTACTTGACGAAACCAACGTATACAAACCAATACATCGCTGAGAAAACCGATGTATCCAAACCAATATATACTTGAAAAAACCAATATATATACAAACCAATATATTCTTGAAGAAACCAATATATACAGACCAATATATACTTGAATAAACCAATATATAATAACCAATACATAGTTGAGGAAACCGATGTATCTAAACCAATATATAATTGAAAAAACCTATATAAGCTTAAGTAAACCGATGTATCTAAGCCGATATACAGTTGAACAAACCAATGTATACCGGAGCCAACCAATGTATCTAAACCATAACATCCTTGAAGAAAACGATATATATACAAACCAATGTATACTTGAAGAAACCAGTGTATACTTGAGGAAACCGATTTATCTCAACCAATATATAGTTGAGGAAACCATTGCATATTTGAGGAGCCCAATGTTTACTTGAACAAACCAAGGTATACAGGATCAAACCCACGTGCATGTGATCAGACCGATGTATCTAAACCAATATATGTCTGGTTATACCAATGTATTATAAACGAACGCGTTTGTCATTAAACCATACATTCAACCAGAGAACCAATCCATATTAACACAATACACATGAATTATTTCCTGAACGGCTTGCCATATGTAGCTATTGTTTCTAAAGGCTGTTGTTTCTCATAACAAATGCAATATAGATTAATAAAAAAGGTCATTATTGGCCTAGTAATGATTAATAGGCTAGCCTTATTATAACAAATGCTACAGTGAACTATACTTTTTCATAAGAGCCAATGGTTCTAATGATGAGTGATGGAGAAACCTTTTGTCAGTCTGTGTCTCGTGTTCCCCTGCCTCTCGTGTCCATATTTGGCCTTTTGTTCCTGTCGTCGTTCTCTGTTCATTAGTTAATTAGTCCCTAGCCCTGTGTGTAATTGCCCCGCACCTGTTTCTGTTCTTTCTTGTTGATTTCTCCATGTTTATAAGCCCTGTGTTTGCCTGCCCCTGTGTCCGGTATTAAACGTCATATATGTTCGTCTCTCCCCAAGTGCCTCGTCTGTCTGTGTTTCAAAATAAAAGGATATTGTCCCTTGTTTCCGAGAGGGACGTGACAGAATACCGGACCTTGCAACAGTGAGCGGCGTCCAACATTTTTGTTTTTGTTTTTGAAAGTGTTTTCCTTTGTCCTTTGTTCCAGTTTTTGCTCCGCGGCATTGACGCCGCCTCCCGCTTCACCGCCCTGATCCGCGAGGGCTATCCCTTTTACGAGTATGCGGAGGAGTTTTGTAAGATCGCCGCGGCGACGGCGTGGGATGACAAGACTCTCAACAGACTGTTCTGGCTCGGGGCAAACTACCACCGTCCCGTGGACCTCCCAGACACTACCGGCCTGAATTGGAGAGAGGGGATTTACAGGTGTCTGGGAAGCGTCCGGGCCCGAGCCAGCTCACCGTCGTCCGCGGTTCTCCCGAGCCCTCAGCCGTTAGCGCTTCCAGAGCGCACCCAGGTGTCTGCGCTTCAAGGGCGCCCCCAGGTGTCTGCGCTTCAAGAGCCCCCCCCCCTCCCTTGCCGGCTCCTCGCACGTGCCCTATAAACACGAACTGAAGAAGAGATTCAACATCACAGCCCTACCAAAGCTGGTCATTGTGAAGGAGAATGGACAGGTGATCACAGACAAAGGTCGAAAGCAGATCCAGAACCAGGGTCTGGCATGTTTCCGGAGCTGGCTGGAGGTGGCCGAGATCTTCCTGAACTTTAAAGTTTGACTAGCTCCTCATTCTGGATTCAATAAACCTGGTTTGGATATCTCCGTGTCTCCTGGCTTTCGTGTTCCGTGCTCCCTGAGAACTGTGCCACCTTCAGATATTCCAATGATGGCACAGATTACATCATTAACAGCCTGATGAACTGTTAAGTAGTAAGAAATAAAATCAATATAAGAAAATGTTAAATTGACTTCCCATATTGAAGTCCCGTATTGAATTAGAACATTCTGTCAACCTATAGCAGGGGTTCTCAAAGTCTACATTCAAAGGTCCAAATCTGAATTTTCATCAGTGTCAAAGGTCCGGAACAATTGGTTATTACAAAACATGAAGCTGATTTTTTTGGGCCGATTTTCTCTTTTTTTCCTTTTATATCAAAAGAGAGTTTGCGTAAATGGTTATTGCAGGGCACAAGATAGTAAGAGTAGTAGTAGTAGCCTAATTCATAGTAATAATACATGGCTCAAAACTTAAGCACCTTCTCAAAACAGTTCTGAAGCATGCTTTTTTGTTTATGTTTGCTGACAGACACCAGTGTTTCCCGCAGACTAGCAAATGCAAGTTGATTCTCTGCCAGCAGGAGGCACTGTTGGAGCGTGATATATAGCTGTTTCCCCGGTAACGACTGTAATCAAATAAGCGCTACTTTATCAGAAAGACCAAATGAAAATTGACATCAAAGCTTTTCTGAAGAAAACGGACGGTTCTTTTAAAAGATACATTCATATAAAAACACCCGCGCAGCATTTTATTTTTGAAACGCGCAGTGCTCAGTTTATTCAACGAAGTATAAGCCCTTTGGAAAATCTATTTGTAGCGGTCAGTTTTGATATTGTGACAAGCCGCCACAAATAAATGTATACACTGGGCACTGCTATAAGACAAATTGCCATAATATAAGTGATAGCAAAACAAAACAAAAAAAATAAAATATTAGTGGTGAAATGTCGCCCGATTATGTCAAACGTCATACGCTCACTGGATGTCATGATGACAACAAATGTCATGAAGGAAAAGTTTCAATATCTCGCCTGCAATTTCGGACCTTCTCCAAAAGACATAAAAAAATAAGAATAAATAAACAAATGATTTACAAGTTTAACGTGCGTTTATCAAAGTAGGAAATATAATTAGAGTTCTTGAAATATGAAATAGAAGCGGGTCTGGATTGAATTCCCTCCGGGTCCGGATCCGGACCGGAGGCCGGACTTTGAGAAGCACTGACCTATAGCCTAAGTGTCTAAATAATATCAGATTCATTATATCCTATGTAAACAAGTAATTGTTAACTAGCCTTTTGCTTTATTGCATTTACGCAATCAACCAAATTTGCATGTGCAGTGGATAGCACAAAAGTACGGTGGCCGAGAGAGCTCAACGCGCTGCAAATAGAAAAAACGCCTGCAAATTAAGAAAACATCATCAGTTTGACAGCGGGCGATGCAAATGCTCACAACCAAACAAAGAAATGCTCTGCAAATAAAATTTATTTG
This sequence comes from Barbus barbus, assembly GCF_936440315.1. NCBI lineage: Eukaryota > Metazoa > Chordata > Actinopteri > Cypriniformes > Cyprinidae > Barbus > Barbus barbus. The sequence continues at coordinate 14,333,711 of NC_136760.1, read as the reverse complement.
GTTGTATCGTGAGCATTTGCCATGTGTTTCTTTATTTGTTTGTGTTGTGAGCATTTGCATCGCCCGCTGTCAAACTGATGAAGATGTATTCTTGATTTGCTGGTGCTTTTTCTATTTGTATGTTTTCTGAAGTTGCAGTGCGTTTTAACTCTCTCGGCCACCGTACAAAAGACCATTTTACAAAAATAAACATTTAAGCAAACCAACAAATAAATAAACCTTAAGAGGGAGCATGACCCGGTGTCCACTTCATCCCCCCCCAATGTTCAAACCAAAACTACGCCCTTGAAAACCCATATGTGCGTCGTACACTTAGCACTACTATGATGGAAGTACTAAAATTCGAACTTGTTTCTGGGTTTTGGCCTACAAAACATGTCATCCCTGCAGCACTCTCATATTCAAACCTTCTCGACAGCAAACATCACATGAATGTTTTCCATGTGACCGAACGTCCTGGCTGAGCCCGAGTCAGATTACGTGAATAATCTTTTGTTTGTTTGTTTGTTTTCAATCAAAGCTGCTTATTTTCATACCACATTCTTGGAATGCTTAATCACGGCTCCAAACACATGTATGGAGTCAGGCCGGCCTCCTCCGTCACTGCTGTCCCTCAGGGTTTGACCAGAATTTGACTCCACGATTAGAGAGAGGTCAGGCAGCCCCTGCTGGCCCTTCATGTTCTGCTTTGGAATCATACAGTGCTGCTCTATAGAGATAAGAGTCAGCATCATCTGAGGAATCGTGTGTAATCATAACCCCAGCAAGAGATCTGCACTAGCACGCCAGTTGCGTACAAAGCCGCTTCACGATTACTAATATCACACAAGAGAGACATTAGTGATTGTTGGCAGTTTTGCTGGCATATCAGCAAGGAGTGTTCAGCAAACTGACAACGGTTTAGTTTACCTCCCATCAGCGGTTATCTGAGATGGAAGATGTATGCTTCGCGGTTACATAAGACAAACAATATGTGGCGAACGTTTGCAGCTCATCCACGCACACCAAAACAGAATTTCATAAACGGGTTCAGGAAAAGGTCAGTCGCACACTTAACACACACTGCACCATTAACTAAATGTTTTCTTAATTGTTTGAATTATATGGTAGTTGTGTCCCTTTTCCCCTGCCCCCGCCCCGTCGCTAATCCTCATGACCCCTCAAAGGCCGTTCAGGTGGATGTGTGTGTGTGTGTGTGTATGGTGGAGGGAGTGCGGAGGGGAGGAGCGATGACTACACTGACCCATGGCTGAACTTTTGCAGAGATTTCCTGTTGCTGCTGTAGACGGAGTGTGTTGTGCCGTGGAGAGGTGCAGATGGCATGATCTATTCTTCCATTCTCCCATTCCCTCGCTTTGAGCCTCCATTAGTTGGCTCCGCATTATCAGACTTACTGTTATTGTCACCCCCTGGTTTTGCACTTATTTGTTTGGGGTGAATATGTCAGTGCTGTGAACAGTCAGGGTGTTTTGTGAGTTCAGATTTTCATACAAACACTTTTATTGTTGCAATATCAGTGTCATTGAATTGCCAAAAGAAAATTAGACTTTAAGATGTGAATCTCATTAACACATGTCCTTGTCATATATATGTCAAATTCAATCAAATTCAAATTTTATTTGTCACATACATATACATACATAGTACGACATGTAGTGAAATGTATTGTACGACTGTCCAACAAATTGTCCAACAAAATTAAGAAAATACAAATAGAAAATACAAATAGAAAAAGTACAGTAAACATATATACAGAAATAAACTAGCAATAAAATAAAATAAAAAATAGATATGAGAATAAAATAGATATGAAGAATAAAATAGAATATGATTCTAAATAGATTCTATAAAAAGTAAAGTGTATGTCAGTGATAAAGTGTCCGTGTGCTGTGCAGTGCAGTAAAGTGTATAAGTGAGTAAAAGGAATACTAAAGACAAAGACAAATGGTATGTAAGTCCCACTCATTTATCCTTACGTAACCTTCTACAAATTAGTGCAGATTGTATTGAAAGTGTGCAAAGTGGAAGTGTGGGGTGATGTGCTTAGAGTGGAGAGAGGTTCAGACACCGAATGGCCTGCGGGAAGAAGCTCCTCCTCATTCTCTCTGTGTTCGCCTTCATGGAGCGGAAGCGCCTCCCTGAACGCAGCAGAGAAAAGAGTCCATTGTTGGGATGGCTGAGGTCCTTCACTATCTTCCTGGCCCTGGTCAGGCACCGCTTGCTGTAGATGTCCTGCAGGTCAGGGAGCTCGGTGTGAATGGTACGTTCCGCTGAACGCATCACCCTCTGGAGGGCTCGTCTGTCCTGCATAGTGCAGTTCCCGAACCAGGAAGTGATGCTGCCCATCAGGACGCTCTCGATGGTGCAGGTGTAAAAAGTCTTAAGCACCCGAGAGGGAAGTCTAAAGTCCCTTAAGCGTCTCAGATGGTACAGACGCTGCCTGGCCTTCTTCACCAGGGTGCTGGTATGACAGGACCAAGTCAAGTCCTGCGTGATGTGAACACCCAGGTATCTGAAGCTGTCCACTCTCTCCACTGGAGTCCCGTTGATAGTGATCGGCTGGTATGACCGCTCCTGCTTCGTACTGAAGTCCACTATCAGCTCCTTAGTTTTGCTGATGTTCAGGTGTAGACTATTCACCTGGCACCAACTCTCCAGGTTCTTAATCTCCTGTATGTAGGGCGTCTCGTCGTTGTCTGAGATCAGGCCCAACACAACAGTGTCATCAGCAAACTTGATGATGGTGGTGGAGTTGGAAGTGGCCACACAGTCATAAGTGTACAGTGAGTACAGCAGGGGGCTCAGAACACAACCTTGAGGGGCTCCAGTACTTAGGGTGATGGAGGATGAGGTGTGTTTACCCATCCGTACGGCTTGCTGTCTGTCCTTCAGGAAGCTGGAGATCCATTGGCACAAGTATGTGCTGAGACCAAGGACCTCCAACTTGGAGGTGAGTGTGGAGGGAACTATGGTGTTAAACGCTGAACTGTAGTCCACAAACAGCATTTTTACATAATTCCCTTTTCTGCAGTCCAGGTGACTTGTTGTGGTGTGGAGGAGGTGTGAGATGGCATCCTCCGTGGAGCGGTTATGCCTGTATGCAAACTGAAGTGGATCCAGTGTGTCTGGTAGTGATGCAATGACGAAGTCTCTGACCAGTCTCTCAAAGCACTTCATCACCACTGATGTGAGGGCTACAGGGCGATAGTCGTTTAGGCAGGTGGGCTGGGGTTTCTTGGGGACAGGAACAATGGTGGACTGCTTAAAGCATGAGGGGACTATGGACTGTTCCAGGGAGAGGTTGAAGATCTCAGTGAACACCGGTGCTAGCTGGTCAGCGCAGGCCTTCAGAACCCGACCTGTGATGCCATCTGGTCCTGCTGCCTTCCTGATGTTCACTCTCCTGAATGCCCTCCTCACGTCATGCTCCGTGATGGTGAACACGTTGTCCTCACCGGCTTTCTCAGCGTGCATGCAGTTAGCACTGCTAGCGCCGCTAGCGTGATTAGCTGCAGCCTCGAAGCGAGCATAAAAAGTGTTCAGCTCGTCAGCCAGAGAAGCGTCCGCATTCCCCGATCTGGAGGGTGGTGTTTTATAGTCCGTGATGGTTCTAAGTCCCTGCCACAAGCTCCTAGAGCCGCCATGTTGGAATTGCGACTCTAGTTTCCTCCCGTAGCGCTGCTTCGCCTCCTTCACCGCTCTGCGCGCGCTGTAAGATGCAGCCTTGTAATTATCCATGTTCCCGGTGATGAGCCCTGTGTTGTAGGCAGCGGAGCGGGATCTCAGGGCGTCGCGGATGGTTTTATCCACCCACGGCTTCTGGTTGGGAAACGTCCTGATGATGGTTTTCTGCACCATATCATCCATTAGTTTCTCTATAAATCCCACAACCGCTTCCGTAAACAAGCTGACGTCATCAGAGCTGCGCCGGAACATGTCCCAGTCTGCGTCATCTAGCGCGTCCTGCAGAGCGGCCACCGATTAGTCCGTCCAGCGTTGGACCTCCCTCTGCACCGGGGCTTCCTGTTTCAGCCTCTGTTTGTAAACAGGCATGAGGAAGATGGCGGCGTGGTCCGATTTCCCAAACGGTGGTTGTGACTGTGCCTTGTAGCTGTTCTTGTATGGGGTGTAACAGTGATTTAATGTCCTTTCGCCCCTGGTGGGGCAGCTGATGTGCTGATGGAAGTTCGGCAGTGCGCGCTTGAGGTTGGCACTGTTGAAATCTCCCAAAACAATGAATGCGGCGTCCCGGTGCTGTGTCTGGTGAAGGTATAGTGTTTCATGTAAATCCCATATCGCAGTGTCCGTGTCCGCTTGAGGTGGAATATAAACGGCACTGACGATGACCGAGCTAAATTCCCGAGGGAGATAAAAAGGGCGACATTTGATGGTCAGAAGTTCAAGATTCGGTGTGCAGGAGCGTGAGAGGGGAACAATGCTCGCGCTGTCGCACCAGTGTTTGTTCACCATCAGACATACTCCACCTCCCCTAGTCTTCCCCGAGTCCAGCGTTCTGTCCATGCGGTAAACCGAGAAGGACTCGGCCGGCTGGATGGCGTGGTCTGGTACCGCTGGGTTCAGCCATGTCTCGGTGAAGCAGAGAAGGTTGCAGTCCCGAATGTCCCTCTGGAACTTGACTCTTGCCCTGAGGTCATCGAGTTTGTTATCCAGCGACTGGACATTGGCGAGCAGGACACTTGGTAGGGGAGCACGGTGTGCGTGTGCCCTCAGCCTGTTCCTGACGCCGGCTCGTTTCCCTCGAGGACGCCGGTACGGGTCGCGTCCTTTGTTCCTCCTCAGGATCTCGCTCGGCCAGGATGGGTCCGGGTTCAGAAACGGCGAAAGGTGAGTGCATTGTGCACCAATAGAAATAAGAGTGGCCCTGTCGTATGTAAGAATGGCCATCTTACAAAAAGAAACCGGTGATTATGGTTTACAATATGAAAAAATAACAAAAGAAGACAAGGTTTGGTCGGAGCAGTCGTGACGGCAGCCGATCTCACCGGCGCCATCTTATGTGTGTGTGTGTGTGTGTGTGTGAGAAATTGTTTTGCAGAAAGAAAGAAATTTGTTTATTTTTTCATTGTATTTTTTATATTTATTAAAAAAAATCTTTTCATTGTGACATTCCCATGACAGTTCAGCCAAATTTGAACAAAATTCCTATTACTGCACAATATGCATGTTTACTTTTTTTTTCTTAGGGATTTTTGTTGAGTATTTATTACTGTACATTAAAAAAATGTATGTATATATATGTGTGTGTGTGTGTGTGTGATATAATTAATGACTTTTTCACATTTCAGTAGTGATTATTTTATGTAAATTTAGTACATTTTCTTAACTGTCATCAGAATAAGAAAATAAATGTAAATGAAAAGAAAAAGAAAAACAGGCATAATTTTCTTTATGCAAAATATAATTTCATATTATTTATTTAGTTTTTGGCATGTAATATGACATGGACTTATTCCTGACAGATTTTGTAGGGATTTGCCTTAAAGCATTTAATATTATAGAGATAAAAAACAAACAAACAAAGGACCAGTGATGTTTTTTTCAAGCAGGTCAACCCTGGAGCGTTATTGTGAATGAACATGCACTGGGGCAGGCCATGCAAACTAGTTAGCGGGGACTAAGCAAACAGAGCTGCCCTTCAAAGTGAGAGGAAGCATCATAAATCCAGCCTGGAGACAGGAGACATGTACCTCCTCAGCTCCTGCAAACCACTGCTCCGCCTTGCCCATTCTCCATACAAGCAGCCCAGCAGCAGCCTAACTAATATCCCTGCAGGACTGAGCACAGGTGAAGGATTCAAGCATGCCCTTCCTGATTCATTCTTTTTCTCTGGGGTTCATTCCATCCATCCAAATGATTATAAACCTGCTGAGAAGGATGCCAATTGTAGAATACTACACGTCCCATAGCACGTGTGAAATCTGGACTGGTTTTGTTGCTTAACGGGAGCAATCCACGTCTAGCCAAATGGATGCATTTTGCACACTTCCCTTTCTCGTTCCCTCTTTCTAACACATATGCACACACGCACAGCTGTTCTTGGCCTGATGGCCACCAATAAACAAGAAAAGTTCACATTCCTAAAGGCGGCGGGGGTCAGGACCTCAAAATAAAACGGACAAATCTGATTGTGGAATCAGCACGTGTCGCCAGGCCGGGGTTGGAGGGGGGTAAGGGTAAATCATGGACAGAGGCGAGAGAGAGAGGGCAATACTGCCACCCTCTGTGTTTGAGTTTATGAGAGCTTTCCTGTGGTTGTCCCCTCGCCGACCTTGTGACGCTGTGCTGCTTCACCTGTGGTGTGTTTTCTCACATCTATACACTGCAGTACAGCAAGTGCTGATGTCCTGATAGTGAACACAGCACATTTTCAAGTTCCCACTGGGGCCCATATTCTGACATCAATCAAAATATTGCTATAGACCTACACAGTTATCTGCATAATATGAATAAATGTGCACACTTGTCATTGCTGCTCTATGATAGATATCAACTTAAGCTCACTTGGGAAAAAAAATGTGGAAAAAATTCTTCAAACATACAATTCACAGAAGAAATGGACAATAGAGGCGGGAAAAACATTTATTCCTTTTCACACAAATTATGTACAGTTCCTTGCACGCTATGACTTCTCTGATGAAGTAAACTTGCTTAGTAGCTCACCTGGTGAAGTATCACACTGAGCACTTGGGTGCTAAGTCCCACGAAACAAGTGCATTTTTATCTCACTTTTTTTTTGTTAACACTACTGTTTAGGTATAGTGTAGGTAGTATGTCATTTTCGATAGAGCAACAACCTTTTAGCGCAACTCACCATACATACAAACTACATACAGAAAACATGATGCACAGATTGACACCACAGGCATGAATTTCCAATGAGCCTTGGTGAGCCTGGAAATACTTGAGAAAAACCAGTGGCACAAATTGCAAAATGTATGACACTTAAGAAAGTAAGCCGTGATGGTTTATGTTCTTAAAATGTTTGTAAAAACATTCACCATCAGTACACTGAACATGTTCTGAATAAGGTGATTTCAGTCTAATTTGTTTTTACAGGTTAATTGTAACAATCTGTTTGTACGCGTGTTTATATGATTCTTGCATAATCAGAATATGACCAAATTCTGAATAATATTGCAATATTCTTTTGCACGTACCTATTCCGTGTGTCAGCACAGTTAGTGCTTCTGGACACACAGGGAGGCATGAGAGTGGGTTGTCAGGCATGTGCTCTCAGAATGGAGGGCCATAGAAACAACACGTCAGGGATGCATCTTTCCCCTCTACCTCCCGCTGACCTGATGTTATCAGTCGCTTTCACACTTGGTGCCGCTTCTGGTTGTAATTACACCGTGTAATGGAGCATCCTGTCAGCGCGTCTCAAACGCCACTGGGCCCTTATCTCCCTGGCTAAGCATCTGCCGGGGCTCACGAGAGAGATCTGCCAGGACAGTTGCACAGGGAGAGAGGCAGCCAGACAACCGCTCTGCTTGTTGCCTATTTGGCAGGTGGCATTTTGCCCGCTGCTGCAGGTGCAAGAACAATTTTTTTTAATTGTTCAGATGAGAACATTAGCATGGGTATTATGTAGCAACCAAATAAAGAACAGGGTGTTCTGGGTGATTGGTACAGTTTTGCTATTGCTAAGGAGTTCTGGGTGTCTTCTAGTGTATTTTCAGCCATTTCTAGGTGTTTGCTTACTTGAAGAGCCCACCTTCAAAACTCTATGAAAAGTTTTTTTCCGATAAGATGTTCTGCCAAGCAAATATCACAAGTATGAGTTCTTAGAAAAGTAAAAGCACACCTTTCCTTAACAAATGATGGTAACACTTGATTTTAAGGTGATGGTAACACTTGATTTTTTAGCAGTCCTTTAACCTTATTGGCTGGGCTGATCAGAAGCCGGCAACAGCTGTTTTCACTCTAGTTTCTTAGACTGTATTTATTTGATGTCAGAGCGCTGACGCGGAAGCGTCAGTGGAAGCGTTCAGCCTCCTCGTGTGAAGACCAACGAGTGTAAAGACAGACGACTTTGACCGAGCAACGACACCGAGCGCACACTTAAGTATCCTTTATATCTGTCCTCACGCTTTCCTATCCACTATCATGTCACGTAACCCTGCTAACCTGCGCACTATCTCTACATCTTCCACTGCACCTCTTTCTTTCTCTGTAGGTCTTTGGAATTGCCAGTCAGCTGTCAACAAAGCCGACTTCATTTCTGCATTTTCCTTACATTCCACACTCAGCATCCTGGGCTTGACTGAGACCTGGATCCGTCCAGAAGACTCGGCAACCCCAGCTGCTCTCTCTCACAATTTCTCTTTCTCTCACACCCCTAGGCAAGTTGGCCGGGGTGGGGGCACTGGCTTGCTCATTTCTAACAATTGGAAATACTCTACCCACTCTCCCCTAGGCAATATCAACTCATTTGAATCGCATGCTGTTACTGTGACAGCTCCTATAAGACTCCAGATTGTGGTAATCTATCGTCCGCCGGGCCAAATACCACCAACCTTCCTAGACGAGCTGGACGGACTGCTGTCGTCTTTCATGGAGGATGGCACTCCACTCTTAGTCTTCTGCGATTTCAACATTCACCTAGACAGGCCTTATGCTACAGACTTCCAGTCACTCCTAGCTTCATTTGATCTCAAACGCCTCACCACTACTAGCACGCACAAATCTGGTAACCAACTCGACTTAATTTATACACGCAATTGTTCTACAGATAACATTCTGGTACAACCACTCCATATCTCTGACCATTTCTTCATTACATTTACTTTACATTTTGCTACTCAGGTGCCACCATCTCCCTTACCGGTTACTTTCAGACGCAACCTACGCTCCCTTTCCCCCTCCCTTCTTTCCTCTGTAGTATCCTCCTCTCTTCCCTCGCCTACCCATTTCTCTTCTCTGGATGTAAATGCAGCCACTGACACTTTATGCTCTACCTCAACCTCTTGTCTAGACGACATCTGTCCTCTCTCCTCTAGGCCAGCACGGGCTGCTCCTTCTAACCCCTGGTTATCCGATGTTCTTCGAGAGAATCGGACCAAACTCAGAGCGGCAGAGAGAAAATGGCGCAAATCAAACGATCCGTCGGACCTGAGTAGGTATCAGTCTTTGCTTTCATCTTTCTCTACTGAAGTCCACACTGCCAAATCCTCACATTTCCACAACAAGATCACCAGCGCTCCAGACATGCGTAATCTCTTCAGAACATTTAATTCTCTCCTCTGTCCCCCTCCTCCACCTCCCACCACTTTGATAACCGCTGATGACTTTGCCTCTTTTTTCACAGACAAAACTAGAACAATCAGCAACCAGTTCTCAACTCCGCAGGACCTCCGATCAACCACATCCACCGCTCTAGCTCCCATCTTCTCCTTCTGTCCCCTCACCGAGGCAGAAGTATCCAAACTTCTCCTCTCCAGCCATCCTACAACGTGTCCTCTCGACCCGATCCCCTCACATCTTCTCCAAACAATCTCTCCCACACTCTTACCGGCACTCACACACATTATCAACACATCTCTCCTCACAGGCATCTTCCCCACAGCATTCAAGCAGGCTCGGGTAACCCCACTGATAAAAAAAACTACATTAAATGCTTCTCTTTTAGATAACTACAGACCTGTCTCTCTCCTTCCATTCATAGGGAAAACACTCGAACGAGCTGTCTTCAACTAGCTCTCGCGGTTTCTTTCACAGTACAACAGTTCTTGGACCCCTCCTCTTCTCCACATACACTACATCGCTGGGTCCCATCATACATGCACATGGCTTCTCATATCACTGCTACGCCGATGACACACAGCTCTATCTCTCTTTTCAACCAGATGACCCAACGGTAGCTGCACGGATGAAAGAACATCACCTACAGCTCAACCTGGCAAAGACGGAACTTCTGGTCTTCCCTGCCACTCCGACTCTACGGCATGACTTCACGATTCAGTTCGGCTCATCAATGATTACCCCATCAACTTCGGTCAGAAATCTTGGTGTAATCTTTGATGACCAGCTGACCTTCAAAGAGCACATTGCAAAGACTGCTCGTTCCTGCAGGTTTGCACTACACAACATCAGAAAGATCAGGCCCTTTCTGACAGAGCATGCTGCGCAACTTCTTGTCCAGGCCCTTGTTGTTTCTAAACTGGACTACTGCAATGCTCTTCTGGCTGGTCTGCCATCAAACGCAATCAAACCTCTACAAATGATTCAGAATGTAGCGGCACGGCTGATCTTCAACGAGCCCAAAAGAGCGCATGTTACACCTCTCTTCATCTCCTTGCACTGGCTACCAGTGGCAGCTCGCATCCAGTTCAAGTCACTGATGTTTGCGTACAGATCTACCACAGGCTCTGCACCCTCCTACTTCCACTCACTATTACGAACCTACATCCCCTCCAGAAGTTTGAGATCTGCTAGTGAGCGACGCCTTGTGGTACCATCACAGAGAGGTTCAAAATCACTCTCCAGAACATTCTCGTTCACCATTCCTGGCTGGTGGAATAATCTTCCCACTCCTATCCGGAACGCCGGATCCCTGGCAACCTTCAAGCAACAACTGAAAACTCATCTCTTTCGGCAGTACTTGACTTCATCCTAAACTCAAAAAAAAAAACTTTCCCTCTATCTTTCTCTCCACCTACTAGCTTGTACTTATTTGAACAATGACTGAGACTTGGTGTTCCTCTGTCTGACTGCCTCTTCAAGATGAATCGCTTTTTGTATTCCCCAATTGTAAGTCGCTTTGGATAAAAGCGTCTGCCAAATGACTAAATGTAAATGTAAATGTAAGGTCTAATTCTCGCTATTACCAAACTACCGCTATTAACTGCGACTTTTGCCTCAATAAACTCCTAATTTGATGCTCTTTAATAGTTATTTAGGTACTTGTTAAATTTAGGTATTTAGGGATGTAGAATATGGTCATGCAGAATATGTGCTTTGTAAGTAGTAATAAACAGCCAATATCTTAGTAATATGCATGCTAATAAGCAACTAGTTAATAGTGAGAATTGGTCCTTATACTAAAGTGTTACCCAAATATTTTGACAACAAATCATATTAGGATATTAGGTATCAGTTTTCTATTGTTAAAAGCACCAGGCATGAGATGGCTTTAAAATCTGTTCAGTTTCCATCTGGTAAAAAAGCTTTAAAAATAAAAAAACTTCCAGTTGCTCCCTTTAGAGGTCACCACAGCGGGATTATCATATAATGATAGTATTTCAAATATAATGGAATAACTGACCATTTGTGATCAAAGCATTGAAAATGAATTTTAATACCAGGTGGGATTTAAGTGTATGAGCAATATAGTTGCCTTAACACTCCGCACTAAAAAGTTGATCTCAATATTTATTGTTGACTTAGTGGCTTTATGTAGTATATTTTATAACAGGAACCAAAGATGCAACTGTCACAGAAAATTCAGTATTTTCTAGTTCAGAACTCTGAAATTCATTACAATGTAATTTGTGATCTATTATCTATGACTCCTCAGTTTCCTGTTGGCTCCTAGTCAGCCAACTGAAATCAGCACCTCATCATTTGTGTTTAAAACAAAGGATCCAGATGGTGCTGCCTTTAAAGTGCCTGTATGTGGCTGTAACTTCTGATGTAATCTTACACAGATGAAGATGAAATATGAGTTGATTTTGGTTGTAATCACATTTTTTGGTTGTAAAAATGATCCCTTTATAAAACTAACTCAAGGTTTACACAATGGTCCACAATGTCAAAACAATCTTTTTGTTGGACTCTCTTCCCAGCTGTTTTTTGGACGTAGCTCTCTTTAAAGAGCTGTTAATAATGGCACCATCAAGGCAGATTTTACAATCGCTCATGCAGTCATCTCCTCATCTCCGCTGCTGAACGGGCAGTTGTGAAACACAGCTCTTCCCTGTTTAATTTGAGGTTGGTGTGAGATGATTTCAGGCACATGGACAATTCCAGTGAACTCTTTGATGGGAGCACTGGGTTCACCCACAGTTCAGGGTAATTCTGGGTGCAGAGACAACTCCCATTCAAGCCTTTATTTTGATCAGCTACCAATTAGCTTTGACACTGAGGTGCAGTCATTGCCGCTTGACTGGCTCGACTTGGGTCAGGGAAATGTCTCTCTTTGAAAGGTAAAAAGCAAAGCAATTGCAGATAACAGATGATTTTGAGAAGATAACCTATTTAAGCTGTCTCAAAAACATTTACGGGTCTCCTGGAAATAATATACAGTCACTTCAACACAAAATACATCCTTGGACTCACATTCTTTCATATTATGAGAGTGTGATAGGACTATTCCCTCAAATTGAATCTCTTTAACATCACAATTGTTTCTCTCACGTAGCCATGAAATTCAGCAGGGAGTAAACTCCTAAGAAAAACATATATATATATATATATATATATATATATATATATATATATATAGTATTCTAACTTTTGTGTTCTTCAAAGTCAAAAATCGAACTTTTTTCAGCTAATTCTTTGAGAAAAATGAAAGGAAACATAACTGAGAACTGATTTAAACCACCTGTGAAATTTGGGCATTTGTAATTATTACATGTCACACAATCAAGTCGGATTCATAACATGGACACAGCCTAACTAAAAACAAAACAATTCTATTAACAATAAATCCAAATAATTATATTCAGGATTAGTTAAGTGATTAACTTGTCTGTTAGCTTTTTTGTGTATTACACCTTAAAAATAATTAAAATACAGCATTAGTAAATATAAGTCACTACAGACTTGTGTCAGTCCTCAGTGATCTCTAGGCTATATATAGATTATAGACATATGATTTTATGGATAAGTGTTTCTGCAATGTTTCAAATCTACATGTCCTTTCCAACTCAGCAACTCATTTATCATCTAGAATGATTTTTCCACTGTCATTCATTTGCTCTGAACTCATAATTATTATATTTTTGATTCCACTTGAAGGGCACAGAAGTCTCCTGAGCTATGAATGAAGAATTCTGAATAACAAAAAACTTGCACATACTGTTGCAGCTCTTTGCTTATGCGTTGCCACATCTGGGACATTTTAATATTTCTGGCAGTATAACAGTGTGAGGAATAACACCTTTATTCAATATTTGCCTAGAATTGATTATTAGGGACATTAAGTTTATAGGGTTAAATATGGTGGTGACTCATAAAATGTATTCAATATCAAATAGAAAAGTAGCTGTAAATAATACACACAATAAATGTAACAATAAACACTCTGCAAGGACACATTTTAAAAGGAAGATAATACATTTTGGTATTATTACTTTTTCAAGTTTTGAAAATCTGAATGACTAATTGAATTGAAATGAAACCAAAATTGTGAAATGGCTTAGTGGTGTTATGCGTCGGGTGGTTGTGGTAAATAAGGCGCTCGAAGGAATCAAACAAAAGGAGTATTCTTTATTAAGTGGCATCAACACACTTCTAGACATTAACTAACTTAAGAACGGACAGAGGACTAAGGGAAAACTCAAGACTTATAAAGGGATCGGGCAAACAAGGAAACAAGATAATTAATCTAACACAGGTGGGGAAGATCATTAATTAACAAAACTAGGTCAGGAACTAAAACAGGAAGAACCAAATATGGGCAAAACCAAACTGAACAGAAACGTAACAGATATCGCCCCCCTCCCGGAAGGTGCGTCCCGCACCGTAACAGTAACATCGGGGAGGGGGGGTGGGCGCCCTGGGGGCTAGAACAGGGCCAGGACAAGCAGGAGACTCGGGAAGCCTCCAGGGCGGATCAGGAGACTCAGGGAGCCATGGCGGGACTGGAGACTCGGGAGGCCATGGCGGGTCAGGAGACTCAGGGAACCATGGCGGGACTGGAGACTCGGGAGACCATGGCGGAACTGGAGACTCGGGAGGCCATGGCGGGTCAGGAGACTCAGGGAGCCATGGCGGGACTGAAGACTTGGAAGGCCATGGCGGATCAGGAGACTTGGAAGGCCACGGCGGATCAGGAGACTTGGACGGCCATGGCGGATCAGAGAGCTTGGACGGCCATGGCGGATCAGAGAGCTTGGACGGCCATGGCGGATCAGGGAGCTTGGACGACCTTGGCGGATTAGAGGGCTTGGACGGCCATGGCGGATCAGGGAGCTTGGACGGCCATGGCGGTATTATTCCTTTGGGAGCCCAAGGTGGATCAGGGAGCTCAGTGGCCTTGGCCCTTGGCCCGGCCACACAGGAGGAGACTATATGCCCCCCCCAAAAAATTTTTTTTGGACTGTTCCCCTCTGGGGGCCACACTGGAGGAGCAGGCTCTGTGGGACGCTCAGGAGGAGCAGACACTGGAGGGCGCTCTGGAGGAGCGGACATTGGAGGGCGCTCTGGAGGGGCGGACACTGGAGGGCGCTCTGGAGGAGCGAGTGCTAGGGGGCGCTCTGGAGGAGTGGACTCTTGGGGGTGCACGGGAGGCGCGGAGCTGGACAGAACCAGCGGGGAGACGAAGGAGAGCTGGACGGGACCAGCGGAGACGCAGGAGGGCGCTCTTGTAGCGCGGACACCTGAGGGTGCTCTTGCAGCGCTGACATTCAAGGGTGCACGGGAGGCGCGGAGCTGGACAGGACCAGCGGAGACAAAGAAGAGCTGGACGGGACCAGCGGAGACACAGGAGGGCGATCTTGCAGCGCGGACACTTGAGGGCGCTCTTGCAGCGCGGATTCAATGGGACGCTCTTGCAGCGCGGATTCAAAGGGGCGCTCGGACAGCGCGGACTCATGGGGTTCGGGATCGGCACTCATGGCCGTGGCTTGAGAGCTGGACTCTCGGGGTTCGGGATCGGCACTCCTGGCCGTGGTTCGAGAACTGGATTCTCGGGATTCGGGATCGGTGAATTCTCTAGGGTGCTCGGGAGGTGTTGAGCTGGACGGAACCAGTGGAGACAAAGGAGAGCTGGACATACTCACAGCCCGAGCCGGAGCAGCATCTTGAGGGTCTCTCCCTCCAGGGAGCTGGCGAGGGCGAGAGGCGCAAACGCTAGCACAAACTCCACTGGATCCCTGATGGTGTGGGCCAACTCAAAGAATTGCGCCAGTTCCCCCATATTCAGTGTAGGTCCGTTCTTCTGTTATGCGTCGGGTGGTTGTGGTAAATAAGGCGCTCGACGAAGGACTCAAACAAAAGGAGTATTCTTTATTAAGTGGCATCAACACACTTCTAGACATTAACTAACTTAAGAACGGACAGAGGACTAAGGGAAAACTCAAGACTTATAAAGGGATCGGGCAAACAAGGAAACAAGATAATTAATCTAACACAGGTGGGGAAGATCATTAATTAACAAAACTAGGTCAGGAACTAAAACAGGAAGAACCAAATATGGGCAAAACCAAACTGAACAGAAACAGAACCGTAACAAGTGGAAATGATGGCCATAAATATTTGTACTGTAATTTTAATGTTGTAATGTAAAATAAAATAATAATAATTTTTCTAAATACACTTTATTTTACAGTTAAAAATTACAATACTGATATTTCTTATTTTGATTTTATTCTATTATTTTTAATTATTTTTATTTAGTAATAATAACACATCTTGTCATAATTTATCAGTTAATTATTATTATCATTTTACAGTCATACTGATAATATATAATGCAAATGTTTGAACAAATTGTGCAGCCCTACAGCAAACTTGTTTTTTTTTTTAAATTGCATAGAAATTTAGAAATTTTGATCCACCCCACCCCCCCAAATTGTGCAACCCCATAAACCCATAAGAAGATATGAAATATGTCAAATGTTCCCCAGAAAAAGGGAGCTTTTTTCCAAGCACATTTGAAATTATTCTAAACTTTCACTGACAATACAGTGTGACACTGAAGAATAAAGGTTTGGGTGAAGCAGATCTGGCAAGCGGCCATATTTGTGTAGTTTCTGGAACGTGAGACAGCAAAAGCTCCAGAGGACGGCTGTAGTGTTATCATGGCAGATCTACCACAGAGCAGGACTGTTCCAGTGCTCACTGTGAATGTTATAAACCCCTGAACTCTCTCTCTCTCTGATTGACTAGTCTATAAATAAAAGCTTGTAAGTGTGAGAGGGTCACACGCAGTGTGTGGTTAAAACGCATTCCTGGTGAATCTTGGCTGAACCCAGATTTGCTGTTCGAGGTTCCAGCCGCAGAAAACAGAGCTTCTCTGCTGGTGACAGATGGAGAGGGATGGAGGGTTCGGCAACAGCTCAAGGTGAATCAGAGGACAGGCCAGTGAAAAACCCAAGAGCAGGGAGTTACTTTCCTGCTACAGACGGTACACCTCGGCTTCTCTCGCGGCGACAGTGTGATGTAAGGATGAGACCTGGCACTCCTGTCCTTTAACCCCCTCTCTTTCTTTCTCACTCCCACAAAAGGAGACGAAACAGTCCTTTGATGGTGACAATGAAAGATGGCCGATACTAAGGAAAACACTCGGCTATGATTGATCATTTGATGCATGGCCTCAACAAAAGTGAAAATGGATGATAAATGCACCAGCAAGCACACGGGGGTAGGAGGACATGTGAAAAGAAGCAGCTAATGGAAGCATTGAAGCAATTGGTTTGCAAACTGGTGCTGGACACACTTGTGCCAGCCTGAAAGGATCATTAAACATGTGCCGAGATACGTGCCAACAATAGAAAAAATAACAGATGAACTGTTGGATTGTTGAAATGTAATGCCCACTAGGCCACAAGTTTGTCTAAAGGCATTTTCATCCATTAAAAAAACTCTTTTGGGTGTAGAACTGTTTCCTTATGTCACTAATTAAATGAGAAGTGTGTACTTTTTTAAGATTTATAAGAACTGTCTTCTGTCATGTTTTAATATACAGTGCCCAGTTTGTGTACAATGCCCAAAATCCAACAGTAATCCATACATACATATCACAATAAAGGAGTTGTTACCTCTGTTTCAAAGTTCAGCAGCAACCCATTCACCAGTGATTTGAGTTTGGGGTGGGACTATCTGTTGACCAACTGGAGAGAGTGTTCAGGAAACCTGTTTGAAACATTTATTAGTTTTGCATTTCTGATTGTTGATGCTATCGGTGCAGAAATTACACACTTTACCGAAGTTCTTTGCTTGGAAAAAGTCAAAGTTGTTGTTACGAGTACATGGAGAAATACTAAACTGTAGTGATGGTAACAATCTTGGAACTGCTTTATGGTCATGCAGTTCTGGGGAATGATCCAATCGTGATAGTGCTCTGTAAAGTGGACCTCACAAGAATTAGAAATTTGGCTAAATCAAAGTGGTTAAAAGGGGGTTCATTAATTTTACTCGGGCATGGTTTCTGTAGAGTTATTAATAGGTACTAAGCACACAATACTGTCCAAACCAATAATCACATCACATTTATTTTTATAATAAACATTGCAACAGTCATTTAAATTCATGAGTTTTGAGCATAATAAATTATATTAGTTTAAATATGCAATAATATATTTTATATATATAGGTAAATATATATATATATATATATATATATATATAATTATAATTATAATGATTTATATAAATGCACATGGATGTATTATATTCAGTATATTAAAGTATGGTGTTATTATGTATAATAAATCATAGTAATCCAATGTTTTAATGTATATCTCTAGAGCTAATTTAAATTAAATGTATAATATATTTTATATAAATTTGCATGTATTACAGTAAATAAAAGTCTTTTTTATTTATTGGCATACAAAAAATATGATTAAATATTTTTATGTATTTTATATAGTTAAATATATATTTAAGTTTAAATAAATAATAATATATTGTATATAAATTCAAGTGGATGTATAATGCATATGAAAGTATGTTTATTGGTTTTTTTATTTGCACAATTATATGAAGATATAATTGTGAAAATTAGATTATATTAATAATAATTTATAATAATTATACACTTTTAATGTAATTTATAGTAATATATATTATACATAAATTCACAGGACATATAATATAGAGTATGGAAGTATGACAGTTGAATTGTTTATTTATTTGCATGATTATGTTAATAATCCATATTATTTAGTTCTAATGTAATTTTGTTAAATATATAATTAAATTTAAAATATACAGTAGCACTCATTTCATAATAACACAATCTATGAAAATATTTAACTGACTATATTTATATTTTATACTTATATAACTATATATTTTTTTATTTTCACAACTATATAATGTCATCATATTTAAACCTGCATGACACATTTCCTGTGTTTAAAGACGCATTTCAAATGAACAAACTTTTACCTAATGAGAACGCTGCATAAAGACCATGCAAATCAGAACGTGGCTATATAGAAAATGAATGGATGTGCAAAGAGCCCAGTTTTTTTTAGTTCAGGTATAATCGACTATGACGACCAAAACGTTCTGGTCTGTGTTATTCAGAGTTCAAAGAGGTGACAGTTTAACGTAGAAAACAATGAAGCAGAAATGATCTATGTGCTGCGGTCTCCATGAGAGCAATGCTGAAACCATCTGAAACCGTGCCTCTGTATCTGCCTCGGCACTTCCCCGAGGTGGACTGTAGTTAACCCCTGACCACGACTCCTTTCACTCCTTGTTCTGACAAATCAGGGCCTATAAAGTTGAGTATTAAAGCCGATTTATGGAGGAGAGCGTCTTTCATTGCACCACCTAAATAGTCCCTGAGGCTCCTGAAGATCTGAGGATGCCGTCTCACACCACGTTCAGAGCACCATTATGACATCGGCACGTATCAGACTGCTTTGACGCAGACATAAAATGCAAACGAGCGCACCGGGGGGGGGGCTTCAGTTCAAAGAAACAGGGACCTGTCCTGATAATGTGTCTCCGCTTTTCACAAGCAGGCGAGGTGTCACGCGACATAATACATCCCATAATAACTGAAAGTGTGAAATGCGGCTTCGCAGATTGCAACTGCAGACCTAATGCCAGTCACAAGCGAGATAAGAGAGGGTCGGATGGGAGGGGACAGACTGAATGACTAGACTTGGACCGTCACCTCTCTTGTTCCTTTGTGTCCTTCTGTCCCATCTCTACCCCCAGCCCTGGTTCAACCTGAAGGGCCCCAGGACAATTCACATCTCCAGGTCTGACAGGAAACAAGGGCCATGGTGCACAATGCTTAATGATGGCACTTAGCAGGTACCTCTTCAGACGGCCCTGTGCCAAGTGCCATAAACGACACTCTTTTCATATGGAGCCATTCCCCCATTTATCCCATTTTCCCTGCTGTTTCTCTTTGTAAATTTAACTGAGACTTTGCAATAGCTGTAACACGTAATAAGAGCTGAGAAAAGAAACAGATGCCTATTTTATATGAATTTGCAGAGTTTTGGAAATAATTTTAACCCTAAACTTAAAGCACTGTTTGTTCTCTATAATACCTCAGAGTTTGTCATTTTGTGAGAAACTTTTAAACTGCACTTTAGGGGTACAACAGCTTGTCACTAGTGCACAAGTCTGTTAAAATATGAATCTGGTTTAACTATTTTGATTAAGTTAAAATAATGGGGAAGCATATGTTGACTTGACTAACTGATAATATCATCTTTCCTTGTGAAAAAGAAGGACTTCAGTATATCTTACTATGTAATTTCATAATTACTTTCATTATCTTATATCTATGTTTGAAGTGTGCTACCAAATATACTGACAAGCATTTTTGGCAAAATAAAATATCTTTTCTATTGAAACTTGTATGTAAAGTGTATTTGTAACTACACAGTTGCAGTTTAGTACATTTAAAATATAGTCATTTTGAATACAATATCAAATAACACACTGCAGTTAAAATTATAATCAAGAACTTTATCAAGAACACTTCAAAATAAGTGTACTTTTTTGAAGCATGACAAATTTTTTTAATTAGAATTTGGCATTATTACAAAATGTATTACAAGTAAAATGTAAACTATTACAAGTGTACTTAAGTATGTTAAGAAACAGTCATGAAAATGTGTTCTATTTAAGTATGCTTTGTATTTTATTAATAATGTTATCTGCAAGTACAGTTAGGATTTGAAGCACACTACAATTGCACATTCAATACAATTAACAGCACTTTATTCACTTTGTTTTAGTTAAGCATATATTACTGCTCTGGTACTAATATGCATGTTTTAGGGGCTAATTTGTATAAAAAATATGGGGATAAATAGTTTTTTAAAGGTATATTTTTTGCACATTTTTCTGACAGTAAGTAATATCGAGCAAATGAGAACTCAGAACTTATTACCATTATGGAGGCAATTTAGCACATTA
Source organism: Barbus barbus (assembly GCF_936440315.1). NCBI lineage: Eukaryota > Metazoa > Chordata > Actinopteri > Cypriniformes > Cyprinidae > Barbus > Barbus barbus. The sequence goes on along the minus strand of NC_136760.1, from coordinate 14,313,410 downwards.
GAAAATGTTTTAAAAGGCAGTTGCTTTTTTAAAAAGCCCAAGAAGTTACCAATGGCCTGCTTGTAAAGTGCTCCGTACATGATGAAGATCAAGAAGGGTGAGAGACTGGACTCGATGAGTGCTAAATCACGCTACGGCATGAGAGGATGAAGCATTGCTCTTTAATAGGCAATAAATAAGAATTAGCATCAGTGGGGTTATGTTCAGGTCAAGAGGGGTCTGAGCAGGGCTGTGGAGTTCACTGATAGACTCCCTGGCCCTGACTGGATTCCCAGCTGTGAGCGCCAGCGGCCCTCATCTGTCCCTGTCTGTCTCAGCATGAGCTCATCTCAATGTTCCTCACCACACCTACCACACCTACCACACTCCTGCTACCTCCAACATCTACACCGGCCAGAGAGTGGGGTTCAGAGCTTCCCCTTCAGTCCCCTTCACGTAGCTGGTACTTCACAGTAAACATGAACAGGTGACATCTGCTCATTTTAAAAATGTCAATTCAAGGATTGCATGTCCTGATACTCAACTGATACCAATTGCTATTCATTATGCAGATATTAATGATATTATTGTCATTGGTTATTAATTGAATGTAAAACACTGTAGCAAAATTTATTCAGTCTTCTTAAATGAAAATGAAATTAAAATAATTTTTTTTAAAAGGAATAAAGTTTTCATAAACCAAAATGTAATAGAAATGCAATAAGTAAGCATTTAAAGCTTAATGAATTGCAGAAAATTATGGAGAGAATAAAAAAGGAGAAGAACATTGGAATGTTTATAATGCAGTATTTTTAAATGTTTTAAAAGAAGTTTCTTATGCTCACAAAAGATGCAATTATTTAATCAAAAACACAGTACCAATATATAAATATAAAAATATAAAATATTAATAAATTTTAAATAATTGTTTTCTGTTTTAATATATTTTTAAAATGTAATTTATTTCTGTCAGCAAAGCTTCATTACTTTTCAGCATCATTACTTTAGTCTTCAGTGTCACACGATCCTTCCGAAATCATTCTAATATGCTGATTTGCTGCTGAAGAAACATTTCTGTGAAAATCATATTTTTTAACAGCATTCATTTAGAACAGAAATCTATTATACAATTCTTTATTGTTACTTTTGATCAGTTAATTCATCCTATTAATTAAAAACTTGACCCCTAAATTTTAAACAACGGTGAATGAAATTATTATAATTAATTTTACGGCATATATCATGAAATAAATCCACAGTCATAAATAACAACAGCACTAAACTTATATTGTTGCAATATTAATTGTTATTAATTGTTGGTTTTAATGTCTTTATATTTGGGCTCCCATAAAAACCAATAATGTGAGAGTGATGACTTGTTCTTACTTCAAAATCTGATAAAATGTTTACCAAAAATAGCCATAACCAAATTCAAAGATATTATTGAATCATTAACCCCCTCTCAATGCATTTTTCATAAATTTGGAGTGCCCAATATCTGTTTATTCTCAATCTGACCTCAGCAAAATCAGAACTGTAGTTAAAGTCATGAAATTTCTTCAAAGTGAAGCCTTTCAGGTCATGCATGGAGGTTAAAAGTCTGGTTCAAGCTGCTGACACAGTCCAGGCAGTGATAGTGTACAGAAAGACTCAGCACTGAATTTTGCTGAATTAAAGACAGGCCTGAAACGGAGGGACAAATGCGGCACTTGTCAGATGGGCCGGATGAAGGATTAGGTGGTCGAGGAGCCAAGCAAAGCTATCCACCATTAGAGTTTTTCTCAACTGATAAGTTACACTTCCAAAGCAGCCCCCGTCGCTTCAAACCCTCAGCGTACAAGTAATAACTCATCGTTTTTGATCATTAAGTCAGAAGATGGTGTTAGAAAGCATTCAAGCCTCCCCAGTAGAGCCAAACCGTGTTTTCTTTTTGCAATGACGGATGTCGAAAATAAATGGCGCTGCTTGCTCGGTCTGGCATGGGAATGAACCCGAAGAGTATCGGAGGAGAAGATAATGGTAGGTTGGATGAGGGTGAAATGTTGCGAAGCGTTCCTCTTGTGAAGGAGGTAATGGGAGATAGAGGTAACTCTTTCAGCATATGTGTGTCTGTGTGTGTGTGTGTGTGTGTGTGTGTGCATGTGTGCACACAAATGTCACAGACACAACACTCTATATTGCCTCTGCCCTCCCAATGAACTGGGTCAATCTTCCTCACTTGCTTTCAAAGTCCATAGCAGCTGTTCATAGACAGTCTTCTGATGGGAACAGCAAATTAATCATTTTGCTACAAGCTTTTTGTGAGAAGCTCCACCGCTATCTGTTTCCACATACCGAAACGACTTCACATACCTCTACCTGCGATATTGTGCTCTTTACAGGATTAGCAAACTCATTACGGACCAGACGCTTCAGTGAACCTTGAGAAATGTCCTCGTAAAGTACCCTCAGTAAACAAAAGCGTCACGTATCTAACGCCACTAAAAAGTCAGAATGTTCAGTTCCTTATAATGGATTCAGTTTATTTAAATTACATTAATAATACTTGATTTTGATTGGTCAGTCATAGCATTTATTTTGTGTTTAACTGACTATTGTTGGAGGCAACTGATTTCCTAGTTATGCTACTTTTTTTCTTCTAACATAAATCATTTATTTATCTACGTTTACCTATGTGAATAAGTGGGATAATATCATAAACCCCGAAGTAAGATGGTAACACTTTTGCCTAACACTAATGCATTAACTAAAATTAACAATAAGCAATTCATTTGTATTGTAATTCATACAGTATTTATGAATCTTTGTCAATGTTATTTAAAAATACAGCTGTTGCATTGTTAGTCCAGTTAAATAGTATTAACAGATACATTTTTTTAATAAATGTAGAAATTAACTAACATTAACAAATGTTTTAGAATTAGTTTTCATTGCAGGGTCATAAGGCTAATAAAATAAACCTTGTTATTAACAAAAATGTACAGTTTTAAATACCAGGGCATTGCAGTCAGTTCAGATTTTACAATGAGATACTTGATGTAGAAGCTATTGTTATTTTAACATGTCAGTGCATCCCTATGAGGACAGAGAAAAACAGCTGCTTGTGTGTTAGCAGGTAGGGAGTGAAGGGTAAAAAGTCAGCAAGGGTTCATGTGCAGGCCAAATGAATGAGGACGGTGGAGGGGAGGACATGACAAAATGAAGAGGTAGAAACCAGCAGCATCAGGTGTTTCACTTTCCACTAAATGAGAGTTTCATGAGCTCTCTTTCATTGCTCAGTTAAGGAAAAAAATGAGATTAAACAGAGAATCCCCTGTGTCTCTTATATTTCTATGGAGTTCTCAGTAATAGTTGTGTCCTAAATTACATAATTGTGCATTTATATGAACTCCACATATATAGTGGATGACTATTGTACACTTCTTCCAGGAGTTTACACTACTTGCACAACTTATACTACACTGTATACTACAAAAGTGCATAAGTATGCAAATTGGGACATGTCTATAATGTCTCACAATGTGCAGATCTTCCAAAACGCCACAGTTGGAAATTTTGATACAAACAATTCCCTGAGCCAATGATCTGAGCCATATGATCGACATTAACTTAATAACTCTTTCCTGTCTTTCCATTGTCTTAAGTCTCATCTTTATTTTTTCTGTTAAGAGAAAAGTCAATGAGGTTACAAGGTATGGAAGTGCAATAAAAGAGCAACAAAAGTATGAGATCCCATCGATCACATCCATTGATTACACTATTGTGAATGACTTGTTGAAAGGTTGAAATGTACTTAAAATATCTCCAAGACACATACATTTGTACTTTAATTTTCAATGTAACACAGCGATAAAATATGAATATAAAAGCAATAGCATAAAAACATGTAAACCTGTATTTACAGGCATTTCCAAAAATCTGTCATACATTTCTCATTGCATTAAAAGAAAATGTTTTGTAATGGCATTCTGAGAATGAAACACTGGTCATTAAGAGATATGAACAGAAATGTTTTTTTGGGGGGTAATCTCAGCACAATAAACTGTCTGACAGAGGGTTTGTGACTTGAGAGAAGACACTAAACACAGAGACACACGGACTAGACTCTGTTTTATCAGCAGTGCTGAAGACTCTCCGTCTGCTCTCAGTCTCCTGAGGCCTGGAGGAATCAGACCTACTGCTTGTAAGTCAAGATGTGCAAATTAATACAATGATGTGTAAATTAACCTGCAATGCTTTTCTCATTCTGACAAGAAGAAACATGACGGGAAGATTCAGCAAAGAGTGCAAGATGACAAAAATATACAAATTTGACATTCAAAATAAGAAAATGTTATCCTTTGTCAAAACGAAGTCCACTTATAGTTTTACTGTAGTGTTATTTGATGTTACATTTAACGTTAATATACTTTAAATGTACTAAATTGCAAAAAACATATATTTAAATACAAGCCACTGATTAGCCCGAGATCATAAGTTAGTATATATCCTACAAGTTATTTGAAATAATTATGAATTGAATGAGGAGCCACTGAATTGTGGTTATTGACATATTTATTCTCTCATTCATAACTATACGACAGGGGAGAGGTTTCCACATCTTATCTGGATGAAGTTCGGCCTTGTTATGGCTCCTGTGACCTCGGAGCAACCCTACCTGTTCCACTTCTGAAGTGTGCAGGCATTTATATGAAATGGAATGTTACCCGTGTAATTATTTTCACAATAATTGTATCGCTGTTCTCCACAGAAGTTTGTGTTATTCGGGAAAGAGCGTGGGTGAAAATACTGCGACTGCAAAACAACTTGAGTCCTGACAAAGTTCATGGCTAGACTGAACTTTTGAACTTTCAGTGGTATGTGGCTTTGTGCTGGAGTTCAAATCAAACATTTAGGCTTGTAGCATTAAGATGCAGTAGTAGATTTTCTGAGGTCTCACAATGATCTCACAGGCTATCAGCCTTTGATTTGCCACTGAATGCCAAGTGCGCTGGGCTAAACATCTACAAAACGCAAACATCCCTTAAAGGAAAAAGAACATTGTTTTGTGTATGTGGTGTAATGTAATGCGTTTATGCGGTTTAAGGTTCAAAAAACACATTATTTTCCACATACTGTACATTATTGTTGCTTCTCTACAGTGGCATGCGAAAGTTTGGGAACCCCTTGCAGAATCTGTGAAAATGTGGATAATTTTACCAAAATAAGAGAGATCATACAAAATGCATGTTATTTTTTATTTAGTACTGTCCTGAGTAAGATATTTTCCATAAAAGATGTTTACATATAGTCCACAAGACAAAAAAATAGCTGAAATTATTAAAATAACCACATTCAAAAGTTTGGGAACCCTTGGTTCTTAATACTGTGTGTGGTTACCTGGATGATTGAGGGACTCAAACGCAACAATTAAAAAAGGTTCAAACATTCACTGATGCTCCTGAAGGAAACACGATGCATTAAGAGCCGGGGGGTGAAAACTTTTGAACAGGATGAAGATGTCCAAATTTTTCTTATTTTGTTGAAATATCATATTTTTCCATTTAGTACTGCCCTTCTGACGCAACAGAAGATACTTGCATGTTTCCTGGAAGACAAATGAAGTACAATTTACCTTGATCTTCACATTCAAAAAGTTTTCACCCCCGGCTCTTAATGCATCGTGTTTCCTTCAGGAGCACCAGTGAATGTTTGAACCTTTTTTAATTGTTGTGTTTGAGTCTCTCAATCATCCTCAGTGTGAAAAGGTGGATCTCAAAATCATACAGTTACTGCTGGAAAGGGTTAAAATATGCAAAAGATGCTGGAAAACTGAAGATTCTGCAGGACCTGGAGGATTTTTCTGAAGAACAGTGCTCAGTTTAACTGTTCAGAACAAACAAGGGACTCATGAACAACCATCACAAAACAAAAAAACAGTCGTAGATCATCCAGGTAACCACACACAGTATTAAGAACCAAGGGTTCCCAAACTTTTGAATGGGGTTATTTTAATAATTTCAGCTATTTTTTTGTCTTGTGGACTATATGTAAACATCTTTTATGGAAAATATCTTACTCAGGACAGTACTAAATAAAAAATAACATGCATTTTGTATGATCTCTCTTATTTTGGTAAAATTATCCACATTTTCACAGATTCTGCAAGGGGTTCCCAAACTTTCGATCCCCACTGTATGCCCAGTCTTGCTGAAACGTGCCGATTTTTACAATGCTCATCGTTCTGAGAAGCGAGGCCTGCTCTGATTGGCCAGCTATCGAGTGCATTGTGATTGGCCGAATACCTCAAGCGTGAGGCGGAAATGTTACGCCCCTTACTGTATTGTGATGCCATGTCCTGGCGTGATGACACTAAAACAATAAAACACATTATAAACGAGGCATTTGTTGCATCCAGTGGGGACATAATTACTGATTATAATGACTTATACTGCCTTTTTAAAAACATTACCACGTCTGTATTTGTGATCGGAGAAACGACAAACAACAAGCACTACTCTACACAGCTCAAAACTCGCGTTTGAATAGTCAATGGCAAATTCTTTAAATATGAAAACATACTTACAGGCTGTGGGTCAGAAGCGCCAGGCTGTCCTTGCAAAGTTGGAATTGCCCCACTTTATAGAAACAGCCTTTGAGCACAGCTGGCAGGCTACTCAGGTTCAGGAAATAGTCCTCCGTAAAATGCGCTGCATACACTCTAATATTTGGGTTGAACTGTTCTGGAACAGTGTTGTAAATACAACTTAACCACTGATTTCTAGTTGTGTCCTCTTTTGGAAGCCCAAACAAAGTACTTTCGCTTTCACAACGAAACACAGCGTCTCCAGGACATGGCACTGGGGGCAGCAACAATACTACAGCGAGAATAAAAATCACGCCCCCTATATTGCGTATACATTTGGGCGGTGTTTTGCAAATCTTCCCATACCGTGACGTAGACATGTGGGGGCGTGTTTGAATGAGCCATTTTAGGAGGGCGTGGTCGAGTCTTAACTTTTATAAAGAATATCTCTTTGGTTTTGAGACTTTAGTCTTTGCAACTTCAGGGATCTTATCTGTGCACAAACAGCTTGTAACACTCCGAAGAGGAAGGAAAACTTGAAGTCGCATCATATGACCCCTTTAAGATTCATTGCTGTTATTCATCAGAGCTGCATGAGCTCAGGCACATAAATCTTTACTCAGAACCCCAAAACCCAATTAGTGAGCCATTAATTTGAGTATTACAGTACATTCAAATTCAAATTTATTTGTCACATACATATACATACATAGTACGACATGTAGTGAAATGTATTGTACGACTGTCCAACAAAATTAAGAAAACCTCAAGTTTACAAAAATACAAATAGAAAATAAGTACAGTAAACATATATATAGAAATAAACTAGCAATAAAATAAAATAGAATAAAATAAAAATAGATATGAGAATAAAAACAGAATATGAAGAATAAAAATAGAATATGATTCTATATAGATTCTATAAAAATAAAGTGTATGTCAGTGATAAAGTGTCCGTGTGCTGTGCACTGCAGTAAAGTGTATAGTGAGTAAAAGGAATACTAAAGACAAATGGTATGTAAATCCCACTCATTTATCCTCACGTAACCTTCTACAACTGAGACTGACATTAGTGCAGATTGTAATTGAAATTGTGCAAGTGAAAGTGTGGGGTGATGTGATTAGAGTGGAGAGTGGTTAAGACTCCGAATGGCCTGCGGGAAGAAGCTCCTCCTCATTCTCTCTGTGTTCGCCTTCATGGAGCGGAAGCGCATCCCTGAACGCAGCAGAGAAAAGAGTCCATTGTTGGGATGGCTGAGGTCCTTCACTATCTTCCTGGCCCTGGTCAGGCACCACTTGCTGTAGATCTCCTGCAGGTCAGGGAGCTCGGTGTGGATGGTACGTTCTGCTGAACGCACCACCCTCTGGAGGGCTCGTCTGTCCTGCATAGTGCAGTTCCCGAACCAGGAAGTGATGCTGCCCGTCAGGACGCTCTCGATGGTGCAGGTGTAAAAAGTCTTAAGCACCCGAGAGGGAAGTCTAAAGTCCCTTAAGCGTACAGACGCTGCCTGGCCTTCTTCACCAGGGTGCTGGTATGACAGGACCAAGTCAAGTCCTGCGTGATGTGAACACCCAGGTATCTGAAGCTGTCCACTCTCTCCACTGGAGTCCCGCTGATCGTGGTTGGCTGGTATGACCGCTCCTGCTTCGTACTGAAGTCCACTATCAGCTCCTTAGTTTTGCTGATGTTCAGGTGTAGACTATTCACCTGGCACCAACTCTCCAGGTTCTTAATCTCCTGTATGTAGGCCGTCTCGTCGTTGTCTGAGATCAGGCCCAACACAACAGTGTCATCAGCAAACTTGATGATGGTGGTGGAGTTGTAAGTGGCCACACAGTCATAAGCGTACAGTGAGTACAGCAGGGGGCTCAGAACACAACCTTGAGGGGCTCCAGTACTTAGGGTGGTGGAGGATGAGGTGTGTTTACCCATCCATATGGCTTGCGGTCTGTCCTTCTGGAAGCTGGAGATCCATTGGCACAAGTATGTACTGAGACCAAGGACCTGCAACTTGGAGGTGAGTGTGGAGGGAATTATGGTGTTAAACGCTGAACTGTAGTCCACAAACAGCATTTTTACATAATTCCTTTTCTGCAGTCCAGGTGACTTGTTGTGGTGTGGAGGAGGTGTGAGATGGCGTCCTCCGTGGAGCGGTTATGTCTGTACGCAAACTGTAGTGGATCCAGTCTGTCTGGTAATGATGCAATGATGAAGTCTCTGACCAGTCTCTCAAAGCACTTCATCACCAATGATGTGAGGGCTACAGGGCGATAGTCGTTGAGGAAGGTGGACTGGGGTTTCTTGGGGACAGGAACAATGGTGGACTGCTTAAAGCATGAGGGGACTGTAGACTGTTCCAGGGAGAGGTTGAAGATCACAGTGAACACCGATGCTAACTGGTCAGCGCAGGCCTTCAGAACCCGACCTGTGATGCCATCTGGTCCTGCTGCCTTCCTGATGTTCATTCTCCTGAATGCTCTCCTCACGTCATGCTCCGTGATGGTGAACACGTTGTCCTCACCGGCTTTCTCAGCGTGCATGCAGTTAACACTGCTAGCGCCGCTAGCGTGATTAGCTGCAGCCTTGAAGCGAGCATAAAAAGTGTTCAGCTCGTCAGCCAGAGAAGCGTCTGCATTCTCCGATCTGGAGGGTGGTGTTTTATAGTCCGTGATGGTTCTGAGTCCCTGCCACAGGCTCCTAGAGCCACCATGTTGGAATTGCGACTCAAGTTTCCTCCCGTAGCGCTGCTTCGCCTCCTTCACTGCTCTGCGCACGCTGTAAGATGCAGCCTTGTAGTCATCCATGTTCCCGGTGATGAGCCCTGTGTTGTAGGCAGCGGAGCGGGATCTCAGGGTGTCGCGGATGGATTTATCCACCCACGGCTTCTGGTTGGGAAACGTCCTGATGGTTTTCGTATTTTTCGTATCATCCATTAGTTTCTCTATAAATCCCACAACCGCTTCCGTAAACAAGCTGACGTCATCAGAGCTGTGCCGGAACATGTCCCAGTCTGCGTCATCTAGCGCATCCTGCAGAGCGGCCACCGATTGGTCCGTCCAGCGTAGGACCTCCCTCTGCACCGGGGCTTCCTGTTTCAGCCTCTGTTTGTAAACAGGCATGAGGAAGATGGTGGCATGGTCCGATTTCTCAAACGGTGGTTGTGACTGTGCCTTGTAGCTGTTCTTGTATAGGGTGTAACAGTGATCTAATGTCCTTTCGCCCCTGGTGGGGCAGCCCATGTGCTGATGGAAGTTCGGCAGTGCACGCTTGAGGTTGGCACTGTTGAAATCTCCCAAAACAATGAGTGCGGCGTCCCGGTGCTGTGTCTGGTGAAGGTGTAGTCTCTCATGTAAATTCCATATCGCAGTGTCCGTGTCCGCTTGAGGTGGAATGTAAACGGCACTGACGATGACCGAGTTAAATTCCCGAGGGAGATAAAAAGGGCGACATTTGATGGTCAGAAGTTCAAGATTCAGTGTGCAGGAGCGTGAGAGGGGAACAATGCTTGCGCTGTCGCACCAGTGTTTGTTCACCATCAGACATACTCCACCTCCCCTAGTCTTCCTCGAGTCCAGCGTTCTGTCCATGCGGTAAACCGAGAAGAACTCGGCCGGCTGGATGGCGTGGTCCGGTACCGCTGGGTTCAGCCATGTCTCGGTGAAGCAGAGAAGATTGCAGTCCCGAATGTCCCTCTGGAACTTGACTCTTGCCCTGAGGTCATCGAGCTTGTTATCCAGCGACTGGACATTGGCGAGGACACTCGGTAAGGGAGCGCGGTGTGCGCGTGCCCTCAGCCTGTTCCTGACGCCGGCTCGTCATTGTTTATTGTGGTATTATTTAAATGATAATTAAGTGATTTTCCATTTAAACTGTCTTCATATTTGAGAATTTTTCCTTTGGGGATTTTATGTTTTGTGTTTGTTTGCTACAAATCTTTAAGAACTTTTTAATAAGGCAAGAAAATTAGTCTTTTCAAGTTTTATGAGTCTTTTCAGGGCTGGTTGAGTAACTGAGATATGTTTTAAAGAGAAACTGAAGCACTAATGTATGTTTGTTCAGGTTTATATGTAGGGATGCCGCAAACCTCAGAATGAGCAGCTTGAGGCCGCTGTGAGGCATGAACTCTGAGGACTGTTTGAACTTGTCTTAAAAGTGCGTCAGATATTGCCGTCAGAAGGCCATAATAGCAGATGTTGTCTCAGACAGTCAATCATTAGTTCCCACCTCAGCGGATCGCACTGTAATTGGTTGTCTTACGTCTTGTCTGGGTGTCTTGAGGTGTTTTAAGGTTGTGTCAAAAAAAAATGCACTTGGGAGACAAGTGGATTCAGTGTTGGTATAATTGCTGTTTTTGTCTTATGGTTGATAAAAGAAATTACACTTATAATAATAAGTGTATTACCAGAATATTACCATTTTCAAGCCTTTTTGCCAAGGATTACACAAGAAAACTCAAGTAGAGCGTGAAAAATTAATTTCTAATGTTGCATAAGCATTTATTAATGATAAAACTATCATTAATTACTTCACAATTAGTTAAGGTTGGTTAACACATTAAATAACATTTTAGCAGTAAGAATTACAGCTCAGATCCATTAGATAATATTAACAGACAACTTTTGATTTTGATAATGTATTAGTAAATGTTGACAAATTTTACATTAACTAAGATTAATAAATGCTTTGAAAAAGTTTTCATTGTTAGTTCTTGCTAATGTAGTTAACTAATGTTAACAAATGGAACTTTATTGTTAAATGTTAACAACAAATGTATTAAGTTCAGTTCAAATCATTTTAGGGAATCAGTTCAATCAGACAGTAAAATTCAAATAACCAGTTAAACACAAGATTGACTGATTAATTTGACCCGCCATAGTCGTTATGTGACTTTAACTGAATACCGCACTTAATCACTATGTTTTTCAACAGTTATACAAGTTAGACTGCTTTATTAGTTTTATTTAGTTTTTATAAACACACATTTGTTCATATATAATGTAACTGTAATTCAAATAAACTGCATTGATTGCAAAAACTGTCATCTGAAAATTATTGCCTGAAGTATTGTCCCTTAAATACACCTAGCTTCCTTTTCTTAGTAACTTTTACTTCAGCTAACTATTTTTCTGAAAGGTATTGTACACTACTTTAAATTATGAGCTTGTGTCTTGAAAAGCCACAATTTCTTACTAGTTTCCTCAACTGGATATAAAGCCAAAACAACCTCACTAATGGTTATAGTCATGCAACTTAACCTGAAAGCCACAGGTAAAAGCAATAAATCATCTTCACTTCGAATAGGCTCCTGATATTCAGCTGCCTATACTGGTCTTCTTTCCAGAAGATTTAGGGAATTTGTTTTCACTTGTTGGATGCTAGCATTGATGACCTTGGTGTTATTCTAAGGACTAAATGGTGCATGCTTACTGTTTACGCTGCTGGTCGAGTCAGAAACCTGAGTCGCGTCTGCTTGACCAGAATAAAGCCACCTCTTGAACTGTGTCGGGTGCGGATATATACATGCTCAAACATCATTACATTTGAGCACAGCTTCGTTCTCTGATACCTTGTTTGACAAAAGCTCATGCACAGAATCTCATCAACGAGAGAGGTTTTCATATCTTTGTTCGCTGTGATTTCAAACTTGTTGTGACTATATTGGATGATAACTAAGTAGATTTGGATATTGTCATGGAGAAAATGTAACTGGGGTTTGCCTGGGCATAACTTGACACCATGATGAAAGGGTGAGATATTATTGCTATGCAGTTGCTATAGGGTTGCTTACTGTCCCATGCATGTTCACCCAAAGATGTACTCACTCTTACATCACTCACTAAGACATTCAAACCGTTGCTCTTCTACATTTTTGGCCTGTGTGAGAATATTTTTGGTCAACTTTCTTTTATGGGTGAAGATATATGCATTCAAGCTTCACATTTTATTGGTTCTCCAGTTAAGGAGTTTTGGTTCCTTACCTGTCATCTTTGGTGTAATAGTAATATTATAATATTAAGCCAACATACACTTGTTACATATGCTGCCGGACACAGAGGTAAGTGTTAACACAGTGACTTTATTGACAGGAATCGTGCAGAAGATTAGTGGAGCTGGTGATAGGAGGTGAGTGCAGGTCTTGAGAGTTCGGCGAGATCTTAGGCGTGAGTTGATGAGGTGCAGGTACATGTGATCAATTACAAGGTGCAGGTGAAAGTGATTGCAATGATGCTGGAGACGGGCCATTCTGTGACATTACCTCCCCCTCCCGGAAGGCGTGTCCCACGCCGTAACCAAATACCGGGGGGGGGGTGCCCTGGATGTCGGTGGAGGAGTAGGACACTGGGGAGGCATCCAGGGCGGAACCAGAGACTACGGGAGGCCATGGCGGGACTGGAGACTCGGAGGCCATGGCGGGACTGGAGACTCGGGAGGCCATGGCGGGACTGGAGACTCGGGAGGCCATGGCGGGACTGGAGACTCGGGAGGCCATGGCGGGACTGGAGACTCGGGAGGCCATGGCGGGACTGGAGACTCGGGAGGCCATGGCGGGACTGGAGACTCGGGAGGCCATGGCGGGACTGGAGACTCGGGAGGCCATGGCGGGACTGGAGACTCGGGAGGCCATGGCGGGACTGGAGACTCGGGAGGCCATGGCGGGACTGGAGACTCGGGAGGCCATGGCGGATCAAGCGACATGGCGGCCATCCATGGCGGATCAGAGAGCTTGGAAGGCCATGGCGGATCAGAGAGCTTGGATGACCATGGCGGATCAGGGAGCTTTGTGGCCTTGGCCTCTGGCCTGGCCACCCGGGCCGTGGCTATATAGCCCCCCACCCAAAAAATTTCTTGGGGAAGTTCCCTGTGGGACGCTCTGGAGGAGCGGGCTTTGTGGGGCGCTCTGGAGGAGCGGGCACTTGAGGGCGCTCTGGAGGAGCGGGCTCTGGGGGACGCTCTTGAATCACGGATTCTTGAGGGCGCTCTTGCTGCATGGGAGGGCTGGACGGGACCAGCGGAGACGCAGGAGGGCTGGACGGGACCAGCGGAGACACAGGGGGGCGCGCAGACAGCGCGGACTCCCGGGGATCGGAATCGGCATTCCTGGCCGGGGTCTGAGAACTGAATTCTCAGGGTTCGGGATCGGCACTCCTGGCCGTGGTTTGAGAACTGGACTCTCGGGATTCGGGCTCGGCGCTCCTGGCCGTGGCTAGAGAACTGGATTCTCGGGGTTCGGGATCGGCGCTCCTGGCCGTGGCTTGAGAACTGGATTCTCAGGGTTCGGGATTGGCACTCCTGGCCGTGGCTTGAGAACTGGATTCTCGGGGTTCGGGACCGGCGCTTCTGGCCGTGGGCTGAGAACTGAATTCACGGGATTCGGGATCGGCACTCCTGGCCGTGGCTTGAGAACTGGATTCTCAGGGTCGGGGATCGGCACTCCTGGCCATAGTCTGGGAACTGGATTCTCGGGATTCGGGGTCGGCACTCCTGGCCGTGGTCTGGGAACTGGATTCGGGATCGGCACTCCTGGCCGTGGTTTGAGAACTGGATTCTCGAGGCTCGGGATCGGCACTCCTGGTCGTGACTGGAGAACTGGATTCGCATGTTGCAGGCGGCGGAATCTTCATCGCCACGGGTGGTGGCTGGACTGCAGGAACCTCCTCTACAGTTTAAGATTGTTGTAGGGAGCCCGGGGTAGTGGCAGGTGGCGCTCGGAGGAACAGGTAGTTATCCAGACCGCCCCAGAAGACGGTCTTTAATGTCCCATCCGTCCACGATACGTAGTGGGAGAGCCAGAGGAAATCCTCTACATAATCTTCAATGGGGCAGCCGTCCTGAGACATCTGGAGCAGTTCATCCTTGAGAGATTGGTAAATGCAGTCCATTATTCTGTGTTGGTCCGATCTTCTGTTACATATGACAACGGAGAGGAGCACAGGAGGTAAGCACAAACAGGTACGGAATTTCAGAGGTTACACTCAACAGGTCTGGTAGACGATCGGGAGGTTCACGTTGCATCAACGAGATCGGACAACACTAGTGGCTGAGGTGTGTGCTTTCATGTGTTCCTTGATGACGGTGATGAGGTGCAGGTGCGTGTGATCAATTACAAGGTGCAGGTGAAAGTGATTGCGATGACGCTGGAGATGGGCCATTCTGTGACAACACTATTGTATGAGAACTAAATTTTAACTAAAAGAACTGAAACTTAACTGAAACAATATTGAACTAAACTAAGCTACATATTGAGATTATTATCGTTGGTAGAGCTGCACTATAGCTGAAATGTAATTTTTTATAATTCATGAATTTTACAACATTTGTTATTTTCCCGTTTATCTGCTTTAAAACAGTCTGTATTTTATAAATTATTATGTAAATAATGTGACTTAAGTTCAATATTTACTGTTAGAAGTTAAAAAAAACAAAACAAGTATGAACAAAAGTAATAGTGATTCTTGTTTTACTTTTCACACCAATAAAAAAGGAACAAACTGCAAGACTGTTGAAAAAAGATCTAAAAATGTGTGTAAATGTTTTCTGGATGATGTACTTTATACCTAATGGAGGTTGCATGCTTCATTTGCTCTTTTCTTGTACAAGTGGCTTTTGCATGCTATTTTGAGCTCATTTTCTTCATCAGTGGTAAACCAGACCTGCAAAAGTTCCAGCTCACGAGAAATGGATAAATTAATGTCTCACTGAGGTCATGCCTTTTTTGTAAATGACTGAACTTTTCCTGACCCTGGGTACCCGTGAAAAGCCCCCTCTTGATTATAAATAATAGCAATGGGCTGCTAATAGTTAATCCGATTGAAAGCTGGAAAAGTCTGATATGATTCGGCAGGAGGGCAAGAGGGCAGCAGACGTGTAAATGCTTTTAGAAACGTTCTCATTGACCCTCGTGGTAATGAAAAAGTCATTTTCACTTCAGTGTTGGAGAGCCAAATCAGTCAGCACGGTTCACACATCTTTAACACTTCCCCTGTGGAGTATGTTTAGCTGAAATTACATGTTTTTGAATAAACCTATAACCTTCAGAATAAAACAGACATGTTATGTAACAGACATGAACAAAGCCACAATTCATGTGGATTGTGCTACTAAGTCAAATAAATATACTAAAATGTATTTGAAATAGATTTCTTTCATTTTAAGTTTACTACAAATACATTTACATAAATATGTACTTTTGGTATACTAAACTGGTATACTTAAAGTCTGCTAAATTGGAACAACTAGTTTTGTACTTAATGCACTTTAATTGTGCAGATGTAGTGGTGGAGTGCGACTAAAAATATATTTGGGGAATATCTGATTGTGTAAATTGGAACTATTGCAAGTATACTTAACGTAGATTTTAAATATCTTGCATTTAAAGACCAATATTATTCAAAGACAATACAGTCCTCATGTAGGCTTAATATTAAGAAATGTGCATTGTGCACAAATAGTAGTACTCCAAAACAAGTTTAATTAAAATGTATATCTCAATAAGTCTCGAGCAATATGTAAGTAAATATGTTAATAGATTTGAACTATACTTAGTATGAAATGAAAGTATTTAAAATATATTAATTTTTTACTAGGGAAGTCATATTTATATAGTGCTTTATACAATACAGATTGTTTCAAATCAGCCTTACATTAACAAACAGGACAATAGCAGTGTTCATTTTGAAGAATTCCTCAATTATAAAACAAAGCTCTACAGAAGATGATAATATTGTTATTCAACTCAAGTCAGTTCAGTGTTGATTCAGTTATGAACTCAGTAACAAAAATATCACAAAGTCCATTAGTTATGAAGTTGTTATGAAACAAGTTCATTTCAGCTATAAGCAGCTCTACAGGAGGAAATAGTGCTTGACTTCAAACTTTGTTCTCATCTGATATATCAGTGGAGTTTAATTGAAAATATTGCTGAAAAATACTTGCCTTCATTACTTTAAACGATCAAATGTTCAATATTTGTCTGATGGACAATAAAACAGGTGAACAAATCCCTTGAATTTGCAATGAAACGGGGACTTGAGTCATACTAATATTTAACAGAAACCAGCAAACCAGAAACACCTTATAAAAACATCCAACCAACCATATAGGAACACTAAAAACAATTATAAACACCGTAGCAACTGCAGTGCCACAGTACTGTGACTTTTGCACAGGCATCGCTTACATTTTGTGCAGAAAATGTAAAAAAAGAAACTTCTCAGCTAAAAATGCTCCTTTTGTCCTCTTCCCTTACGCTAAACAACAAGCAGTTCAGTGTCTGAGGGAAAACACCCTGCAATTACGCTGATTTACTCTGTGTTCAGTTCAAGGGAGTGAATAAAAACAGGCCTCTTTCATTTGCTTGCTATAAATTCTGTATATACGCACAAATTTAGAGAAAAAATGGCTCTGGGAATAAAAAGTTTTGTTGTCGCCCCTAGATGTCAAACAATAGGCCGGACAGACGTTCTTTACAAGGTGATAGGAGGAAAAGTTCAGCTATATCTCTCCCAAGGCCTGGACCTGCAGTGATAGGGTGGCTGAACATAAAGGTGTCAGGCCTGCGGCGGGACGCATGTAAATCAGCAGCAGAGAAAAGCAGAGAAATGGCCGAGAGAGGCATCTGCCAGCATCTTACCGCCTTCTCTGTCTCTCATGCCGTGTCACACAAGGACAAGTCCCTTCCACATGACCCCTGTGCGCTGGGAGACGCGACCCCTCCGGGGGTAATGAATTTGCGCAAATTTGCAACAGCTTACGTGGGACGCCTATGGGGGTCGTTAGAACAACCATACGGCAGAGTAATGAGCTTTCGAGACAAGCTATAGGACAACAATAAAGACAACTATACTGTAACATTTTTCGTTTGCATTATTACTCAAAACAGAGAAACAGCACCAGTAATAATAAAATAAAATAAAATAAACAGATGCATAACTTTCCTCCCACAGTAACACTTGAATGATGATTTCTATTTATCTACAAACATGTGGAAAGAAGTCTAAAAATTTTTAGTTTTTACTTATATTTCTAAACTTATAGTAAAAATGTTAAGGCAATCACATGTTAAGTGATAGTTCAGTAGATAACCCTGTAAAGTCTGACATATGATTTTTTTTATTTTATGGAACAGTTTATTGAACCTTTAGACATTTTGTTTTTAAATCATATGCTATTGTTAGCAAAATAATAATAAAAAGACTGCCAAAAAACAGACTTTTAAGGCTCACATATAGTGAGAATATGGAGCTCACTTTTATTCAGAGTCCCTAACTGCAAAAATATGCAATTTGTTGATATTTATATGGCCAAAAAGTTCTGGTAGCTTGTAATGATGAAATGAGATCTTTATACTTTCATGAAATGTATATAAATATCAGTTGCCACTCTATATCTCCCAGTAATCTTAGTAAAATTATTTTTAAATGTTTAGTTTCATGATCAAAGCTCTGTAGTTTTTAAAACATTTACAGCAATGCAATAATTATAATTCAGAGATGGACAAATAAACATTCCACAAAAGCCTGATTTATTATATTTAATACTCCCATTTTAACATGATTTTTCTAAAAAAAATAAAAAAAATAATGTATTGATAATCAAGTAAATCTAAGTTGCTTTGGTCCAAAAAATATTTGTCTTGAAATATTATTTTTATATTTACTCTGTATGTGTGCCATGACTTGAAGCTGGAATCTTTCACAGCTCTACTAAGACAACAGACGTTGTTCCACATCCATCTACTTCCAGACACAGAGAGCTGTTTGGATGTTTAATCTAATTGGCAAGGATTGTTTTCTGTGACAAAGATCTCTTCAAACTGTTTGACTCAAAACCATCATCCTTATCTGGACCCACATTTGGTCTGTTTCTTTAATGTCAGGGCCTCCAGGTACTTTGCATTTCATAATGCTTTAGTTGCCAATAAGATCTCAGTGTTCCTGTTTACCTAGAAGACCTTTTCAGGCAACATACGGATTCCACTTTTTACATGAGAAAGGATCAGGACATTGTCCAGAATGTTCAGTCTTAAAATTTGCATATGCTTTGCATGTGAATAAAATTCTACTATTAGCATCGACTTATTGCCAGTAATGAAAAGTCTGTTGAAATTTAAAAACTTGTTTTATTAAATAAAACCCATATGATAAAGAGCAACTAACTACATTATAAATATACATTATAAATATTATATTTAATACTCCCATTTTAACATGATTTTTCTAAAATCATGTTAAAATGGGAGTAATTCTGAATGGGAGTAGAATTACAGTGATCCATGAAAAAGTAGTGCCCTCGCTTTTGCTTTCTTGTATAGACTTATATACACATCTTTTATATAAACAAAATATAAAATATCCAATACATCACAGCTCATCTAAAAAACATATGTACAAAGTTTATGTTAGTTCAGGACTAATTTCTGACGTAACTACTGAACTTGGTGGGGAGATTGTCCACTGGGTAAACGGTCGGCCCAGTTTTCATTGTCGGGGGTCCATTCAAAAGAATCCAATTGCACTGCTGTGTAAGCTCAACTAAAAAGATCTTGAGTAACACTTTGGCGAATTCTTTGCCCACACACATCCTGGAACCGCCTCCGAAGGGGATGTAGTTAAACCTGGAGCCGTCCTCCAGGCCTTTGCTCATGAACCTCTCTGGTTGGAACTCATCTTTGTTAGGAAACACCTCAGCAACGTCATGTGTGTCACAAATGCTGTAGATGACGTTCCATCCTTTGGGTATCTGGTAACCCTGAAGGAAAATTAAAGAAAGATTTTGTGTGAAATACACCATGGGAGAACATTTAGAATATTAATGATCAAGCCTTAAAATTCAACTTGCATTCAGTTCAAAGGTTTTGAGTGCCACTCTGAAGCCTCCAGGGACAGGAGGGTTGATTCTAAGAGTTTCTTTAATGACACATCCAGTGTACTTCAGTTGTTCCAACAGCTCCATACTTAATGTATTTCCAGGTGAATACATGCCCATTTCAACCTGCGAATAAAAATTTGTCCATTAGCCCACACATTGCTTTAAACGTGCCTCCAAATTGAGAAGAACTCAAAAGTTAAAAGTTTTGGATCATACCTTCTCCTCAATCTCCTCTCTGACTTTCTGCACCACTTCTGAATTCAGACCCAAGAACATCACCAGTGAGGTTGCAGTGCTGGCTGTGGTCTCGTGACCTCCAAACAGAAGCTCAGTAGCAGCTTCTTTCATTGCCTGAGGGAAACACACTTTATTATTGATGTTCCCTGACTGGATGTCACTTACTTAATATCTGATAAGTCTAATGAGAAATAGTTACCTGCAAACTGAAGGGCTCATCACTTCTCCTGCTGTTCTCAATCAACAGCTGAAGAGCATCTTTGTGTTTTTGCTCGTTTTCATTGTCATCATCTTGAATTTTCTTCCTGATGTTCTCCTCGATTTTGGAATGAATGAAATTGCGTGCTCTCAGACCCTGCCAAACAAATTACAGGTTGTTATTTTCTCACGTTTATTTCACATACTGAAAACGCATCTTCAGACTGTCATTCTTCAGTAACTTACCCTGTACAAGCCACTGAAGGGAACATCAATAGGCAGGGAGAACAAGTTTTTGATCATTTCCTCAAAAGCTTCCACCAGTTCCTGCTCATCTGTCTTGATTTGCTCAGGCTTGAAACCGAGAAGGATTCTCATGGCTATACGAAACATGAGTCGCTTCATCTCTGGGTAAACCAGCACACATGTATCTCTTTGCAGCCAGTCTTGTATGGCACTCTTCACCTCCTCCTGGATAACTGGAATGTAGTGCTCAAGAGCATCTCTTGAGAATGCTCTCATAATGGCCTAAGCAGAACATTATATATGAAAAAAAAAAATCAGTGCATCTTCGCAAACATTTTTTTTCTCATTTCAATGCAAACAATGAATCTGGGGTTTACTGGAAAGTTTAAGATTGACACTGTAAACATGAGAATATTCTTGAGAAACCATCTGAAGTTCCTAAAAAAATCTGCAACTTCTAGGCTAACTTTTGAAGATGCCTCAAATATTCCATTGATCAATCAAAGAACATCTCAAGTGCCTCAAAACTTTTCAAACGTAATGGCTTTACAGGAGGAACGACTGACAAACTGACAAAGTTCTTGCAGAAGTTCCTCAGAGAACATTGTTGTAATATTGAAAGAAATTTACCAAATACTACAATTCACATCATTAATGTAACTTAATATACAAAACACAAAAATAGCATGCTTACCTTTTTCTTGTTTTTGTGTTGAGTGCCATGAACATTGGAGAGCGTGTCAGAGCCCAGTATAGTTCTCACTGATGCTGGCCACTGAACAGAAACCAGCTTGTGTTCGCCCAACAGAATCTGCCTCACGTTATCAGCTCCCATCACCCTGACAGTCGGGTTACCAAAGAGGTGCGTTTTATAGATGCATCCGTATTTCTGGCGCTTCATCCGGAGGAACTTCCTTCTCTGTGTGTAAGGAAAACGCGTTATTGGCACAAAGATTCCAAACGCACATTTTGCTCCACATTTATCCGTTATTAAAACAACAAAACATTAGAGGGCATCGCATTTAGCTACCAGATAAGCACATTCGACTGAACTTGTACAAATGGCACTAAAAGCGCACGCGTACCTGGAGGATCAGCTGGAGCGTTTCTCCAATGAAGGGTAAGCCCATGGTACCTGGCGGCAGGGTACTTCCACAGTTCGGATCGACCCGGCGAACCAATAACATCTCCCACAACTTAACCGCGGCGAGAAAGAGCAACACGGGGAGCACGATGGTGCAGAGAAAGGTGACTATGAGCGTGTACAGCCCCATGGTGAAGCGCGCAAAGATCGCAAAAGAGCTTCTGGAGAGGAGACGCGTCTTTACGCACAGACTGAAGGCGTCCTCGCTTGTGCGCCCTTATATATCCATTGCGCGCAGGTCTCCTCCTGTTACCTTCCTCAGATAAATTAGTTCACACAAAGTTCATCTTTAATTGTGGTGTCATCTCGCCCCGCCCACAGGGCAGAAGCTGCTCCAAACTCTGAACCATTTGTTATAGGCACATTTTAATACCACCTCCTGTAGCAGGCAGACAATCCAGAGATTTCACTTTGAAAAGGTGTTAATTCCCCCGACACAAAAGAAAGCATCCGAGGCTCTTTTGTTGCCAATATTCCCGTCGTTTACACTCATTGCTCTGGGCTTGTGTGCCATCAGAAACGCCGTAGAGGATTTAATTGAGGAGCTTAACTGTGAAGCTCTACTTTTACATTTTAATTCCCTTAAATGTCCCTCTTTTTGTATTTCTTTGGCGTGGGGGTCCTTAAAAGGCCATTACAGAGTTTAGAAAGCTTATCTACACGTATGGAATGGAAAATGGAAAAATATTTTTTAATATTAAACATTAAGTATAATATTTCTTATTACATTTTTATTATGCTCTCTGTAGATTTTGAGTTTCTATTTATATAGAAACCTATAGATGATTTGCTGTAAAAATAGTTGATTTGAGTCATTATTATCAGGTTCTGATTACAATATCAATATAGTTTTCACAATATAATAGTGAAAATCTGTGTACATCAACCTAGACATATTTAAGTTGTTGAGGTCAGTGATTAAAATAAGTTAGGACATTTGTCAGGGCTGTGTTGCTGGATCTGATCTCACATTAGACTTTAACCTGGAACCGTGCCATAGCTGTTATG
This sequence comes from Barbus barbus, assembly GCF_936440315.1. Lineage (NCBI taxonomy): Eukaryota > Metazoa > Chordata > Actinopteri > Cypriniformes > Cyprinidae > Barbus > Barbus barbus. Next base: position 14,291,165 of record NC_136760.1, on the reverse strand, counting down.
CCCTGTTTTCATGTGGAGCAGAGTGTGCAGTAATATCATAAATATGATCATTGTCTCGCTGTGGGTTCAAACCCAGGTCAGCTTAAAAAGTGACGGAGCAGAGCAAGGTTACCAGTACATGAAGAGCAAACACCCACAGTCTGAATTACTGTTTTTACGACAGTCATAACCTGGAAAAAACAAGCTGGGAAGTCAGTCAGTTAAAGAGACAGGATGGCCCCAAATTTTTCCCTCTCTTCATTCTTTGATGTGTGTCTTGCCCTGCATTTCACCTTTCATCCTGTGTGATGGGATGGGGAAAACTTACGCGTGACATATCTATGTTTGAGGGTATTTTAGGCATGTGTCTGTGTAAGCAACATGTTCATATGTTAACCTATTACACAACCATTGCCATATTTATTCTTCGACATGACCTGACCGTGCCAAATGCCCTGAGCAAACCTTCAAACTTGTCCTTATTTGTGAATTTGTGCACATATGAGACTTGTTTTCCCTCGCCAGAGTCATAGCAGTGTGAAATGCTTTGACGAACCTAATAAACTCTTTTAACCTGGGCCGAAAGCAATGCAACCTGAAGTTCAAGGATATTTCACCGAAGAAAGCTTGTATAAATTCTTAGCTCTCAAATAGTGTTTTATTATTGGTATTTTTTTTATTTTATTTTTTTTATATCCAATATGTAAACTGTGATATTACCAAGTGTAGTGTTGTACTTTAATCCATTTAATCCACTGGAAACATTTGTGACCAAACTTTTCGGTTAAGTTGTTTATAGCTACATTACAAAAAGAATTGCCAACTGTAAATGAAATAGATTTTATATCAACATATAAAGCTGCTTAAAGCCCTCTGAAAGATGTGATACAGGCTATGTCACATCATGAACGGAATCATAAAACATGTCAATACACATGCAATATACATACAATTTTTAAAAGTTCTATTAATAATGTATCAGGTCTCCTAGAAAACACGAACACAGTTTTTTTTTGCAACCTTCCGTTGCAACTGTGCAATATTTATTAGCAAATAATAATAATAAATAACTGTAAATATAAATACATTTGGAAATATATGGAAAAGACTGCAGTTGGTTGCATAATGCAAAAACATGATGATTTAGCTGAGCTGGGAATGCTTATTGTGGGATTAAAACAACTACTCCTGAAAATAAAACTGAACAAGGAACTGAATTGAATCTTATATTGTTTTATTCTTTATCATTTCAGTCTAAATATATTCCCGTTCACGTTGCGCTGATTGTTATTTTCACCACAAAATTGAGCCAAATCATGCAGTAAGAGCTTCCATTACTAAAAGTATAGGCTACTCCAAAGGGAGTTGCCTAAACGCATTGCATCCACGCTGTCCGCTATTTATTTCTCACTTCGATGTTTAATAGCGATTTTGGAGAGTCATCTCTGACCATACATGGCACGGGTGAGCTGTAATATCCAGCGCTGTGTTTGTGTTGGTCTCTCAGTGCGCTGGTGACCCGCTGGTGACCCTGCAGCGCGGACCCTGACATCTCTGTGAACTCCTCAAGTTCGCCAAGCTCACTGTCCATCAAATAACGAGATACGCAGCCCGAGCAGCAGTAATTATCCACACTGCCATCTTCTGCGCAATCAAATCAAGGGCATCATTAAAGCCACTTACAGTAATGTTCTAATTGGGTCAAGATATAAACAGCCTTTCACTGGTGTGCGAGAGTAGATCGTCGCTTTTATCAGTTCCATCCTCATCATGGCTATATTTAGATATACAAAACGGCCGTGAAAAGTAGTCTGCAAGCTTTATAATGATTTCAAGAGAAGTTCGAAGTTTTAAATGAATTTGTCAGCAGTTTTCAGGACGCAAACTTTCAGGCAACCCAAATTGTTAAGAGACACTTTTATGATAAACATGTCAATTTAAATGTTTAATAAAGAGACAAATAATGCCGTTTTCGAGCAGCTGTTGTTACTGTTACCTCGTTCGCAAGCCTCTATTTAGTGCGCCCTTGCTTGTAAACTTTTTATGCTTGAAAGTGTACATATATTTATACGGAAAATGTACTTGAGGACTCAAGCCTTAATTAGGGGCGTTAGACCCCCCTCCCCCATCCCCACATAATTCGCACCTATGATGAAACGGAATCGTTTTCGATTACCATGTATAAAAATGTCTCTACCCTCAGGGTAAATTAGCTACTTTATATACCCTGCGATCATATAAAAATATTCAATGTCAGCAGCTATCAGATTATAACCCGCGCACCTTTACCTTTGTGTAGGATACGCAGCCTGCCGGAGCTACTCTAGCTGTTGTTGTTTACTCGCATTAAATGACTCACATTAGCGACACGTGGCACAGCTATAGGTAGTGAATTTGTCTTTGATTTATGAGTTTACATGACATATAGACCCGCGAACGCAGTTTGAACCGTGAGCACCGCAGGAGGGGGTCACCAGAGCACAGCCAAACAGTTCACTAAAGGGTCAGACTGAAGACTGACTTTAAGCTATATAACCTCCTGGAGTCTCATTCCGTCTTATGCATTTAAAAATACTGCTGCTATTAAAGGCTTTTTCCTTGCCAAACAAAAAGAAAAAAAAAAGTATTTCAATAAAATTCTGACTTTTTTTAATGTTGTCATTATATCTTCTGAAGACATTCTGAAGCTGAATTTTGTCACAAGCACTTAATGATATTTAAGCTGTTAAATTTCCATAAAAAAGTCATTAATTGCTGGTAAATAAAAGACTAATAGAATCCTAAAGAAAGTGAGGACACAGGAAATAATAATAATAATAACTGAAGAAAAAACTAATTAAATTAAAACTATTCCCAACAAAACATCAAAACATGGTTTGCTTTACAGAATAGAGTGAAGAGACATTTGTATTTTTGTAATACATGGAAAAATTGATTTTTTGACATTAGTGGAAGCTAGATTATAGGCACTAGTTTCGAGCATAACTGTAATGCCTCAAATAGGCTACCTACAAATTCCAAATGCAAAGAAATTCAACAATCATATGTTAAAATAAATAGTAGCCAATGTAACAGTAAATCTGCATTTTATTTGAATGTTACAATAATTTCCTCCTTCTTGGTACTGTATTCATACAGAGCATTCGAGTGCAATATGTTTCTAAGTGCACTCTGTTTAAAAAAAAAAATCTAACTAAACAGGTCTGAAAATATGAACAATGAATCTTATCTGCAAGGCTAGATGATGTGAAATGAACATGGAGTCCATTGGCAGGGTGAAGGACAGATACTGCATCTTTGGGATTGTCTTGGTAACCAGTTTCCATTCTGAGCTGCTGAGCATCAAGACTGTTCATGATGATCTTGGCCACTCCTCATTCCACCTTCAAATGGGATGTAACTGAAACATCCTGGTTTGCTCTCGGAAAGCGGTGAGGATCAAATGGAAAATGGGATCAGTCTCATGCATTTCACAGAAGCTGTATAAAACACTCCATCCCTTTGGGATCAGGAAACGCTGCACACTATATATATATAGTGTAAAAAAGATACAGCATGTATTTATTTGTGCAGTAATGCAAATTTTAATTTCTGACATTGATGGAATTTCATCCTGAACTCCACTTAGATAATTCCGTCTTCACCAGATCTTGCAGATATGGAACACTCTTATAAGTAAAGGTTCCATAAGTTTTTCACAGCGATGATGTAGAAGAATCGTGTTTGATGACAGGAGAAATGTTTGATTCCCCCAAAAAACCTTTCAGTGATCAGTTCTTAAAAGTTCTATTTTTTTCACTAAAAAACCTTTTGTGGAATGCATAGATTCCTTGGATGTTAAAGGTTCATGGAACCATATGCCAATAAAAAAAAAAATGAAGAGTGAATGTAGCTCTCCAAATCTGCGTGACTGAATGCCTTTGTCAAAATCAGTTCGCTCAGGATAGGTTCAGAATAAGAATCTTCAATCTAAGAACTGCGTTATGACTAAGAAATTGTTTTTAATTGGTTTAATGTCTCACTTTGCATTTATTCTTGTGAAGGTCCCCCAAGGAGTTAGTCCTTTATTTCAGCTCTTCACTGACATGGTTGTCGGACGTAACCGTCAAAAAAACTTTATTACGTGAGAAAAACAACTTGCAAAATAGATATAATTAAGAACATTTTTATCTTATTTCTTTGATTTATTGTATTTTTAAGCAATCTTTAATTGGCTGTTATCAATTATCTGCTTCAATCTGTTGTAACTTTCTTATTTAGGGCAAAAAATGTATATTATATAACTATAATATATATAGCGACATAAAGGGTACTTACTGAGTAGCAAAAGCAATGGATGAGGGAAGGGAAAAAATGCCACTTTTATTAAGAGTTTCATATCACAAAAAGAAATCTGGTTTTCATTTTAAAAATCTTTATCTATAGGACACAGAAGTGTCTGAAGTTGTTAAAACATCCCGTGTGATGGACCAGTGCAGGGCCCAGACCACCAGACCACCTCCATCAAGATTGAATTCCAACTAGAACTGATCCTTCTAGAGAAAATCCCAACTGGAATACTTCGGAAATTAAGTTTAGAAATATCAGCCATCATCTGTTCAAAAATAAGCATGACTTTAAATGCAGTAAAACAATTACATTGAATATTTAACAATTAACATTAATATTTAATATTAAAATAACATATACTCAACAACAGAATAAGATAATTCCCCAGAAAGAAGTTTAACATGGCTGGGTATCTTAATTTATTTTCATTTAAAAAAACATATATTTTAATTTTTTTTTTTAAATGAAACAATCTGAAGGGAACTCTTTCTATCTGAGGAGTTAATCTGTATATAGAGTCACAATGTTGTAAAGACATTAGAAGCAAAAAAAAAAAAAAAACAATGGATCAAAATGTATTTTTGTGGTGAAATTTTATTAAAGCACACAAATAAAAATGGGTGGACCTTGAAAACAACTGAAGTCACTTGGCTTTGTGTAACTCCAGGTAATGCCAGTTATTGTGATTCTGTTTGCCTCATGGAAATGTTGAATATCTGGGTGATATTTTACAGTAACTTTCATTATTAATTTGAACAAATTCCACAATGCATAACAGATCATTAGTTAATGTATATTCAAACACTTGTAACATCTGAATGTAAAGGAACTACTGATTTATTAACCATGTCTTTAAGTTATGACGGTTGTTTTAAAGTGAAACCAATATTAGTGTTGTTACAACCATAAGACAACAGAAAACTGAAATATGGAAACACCCTCAGATGACAAATGTTTTATCTTTACATTCCATTTTTCTCCAATTTTAATAAAATATTATGGTATATACAGTGGTACTTTAAATACATAAGCATACAGTTGCTTATTAAAAGGCAAACTTAAATAATCTTCAGTGCAAAATGCCTGCTCAGAATCAATTTTAAGAAACAAAATAAAAGCATGTGGATAAAGATATTAATCAGGAATTTTTCAGGACCAATTATTGCTTATTTTCACCTAAAAATGAGATTCTAAAGCATCTGAACCCACAGCTTTCATTTCACCCTGAGAAAAGAAAAAATTCTATATAATTCTGTGGTGTGTTTGTACAGTGAAATGCAGCTGACAATTTGAGATTCTTTTCAATAAAGAAGTGTAGTTTGTGCACATGAGCTGGAACAAAGTCTGCCAACGTAAAAGAAAAACGACATTCTCATGCAAATGTTTAGCATTTTTAAGTTACCTAATTTGAGTCGACTTCAACTCAAGGCAGACTGTTTCCATAGCAGTGTTAAATATATTTCAAAATATTTACAATAAAAATTTCATCCATGTTACACCAGGGAGAATTTCATCCAGGTTGCATCACCAGTCACATACACACCGCCGCTCTCTCGCGTGTAGTGTTAGGAGTCATTGCACTTTCACAATGTACAAAACATAATTCTCAACCTTTAAAAATACATTACAAAAAATTACTGCATAACTTCATCTGTTCACTTTTTTCTCTTCATTTTTGCACTGTATTTACATGATTAACCTACAGTGGTAAATATTTTGGCAGAAGACAAGGAGGATGCAGTCAAAATATACCACAGTACTTTGAGCGTTGTTACCTTACAGCCAGTTACTGGATTTCGAAAAAGGGCCAAAGCAAGAAGTATAACATGGTTTGTAAGTTACATTGTCAAACCCAGCCCAGTGTTTGGAGTTCATGTGAACAACTCTAAGAATGCTGGGACATTCCATTCACCAGACTTCTCAGCTGCTTCACCACTGTCTCGATCAATTTCTGCTTGTCACGGTCGTTCTTCCTGAACTGGGAGAAGATGTTGTTCTTTTTACTTGTGTCTTTCATTCTGGAAAAGCAAAATGAGGGGAAAATATTACAGTCCAATATATGAAGAAAATAACACAGTCCAGAAAACGGCTATTGTTATTATTTTCCACATTTTAGAATAATAGTAGCGTCAACTAAAACTACAAAATAATACAATCACGTGAATTATTTAGTGACCAAATTAAAACTATAGTATATTATGAACCAGTGTTATTTAAAAAACACTGATATGCTATTAGTTTTTGTTCATATTTTGAATCCATTTTAATTTTAGCTTAAATTTTAGTATATATATATTTTTACAATTTCAATTAAGTTTTACTCTATTTAGTTTTAGTTATTGTAGTACTTCATTAAAAACAGAAAATTTGCCTTGGTAAGTTCAATTTTTTTTTTTTTCAGTTAATGTTTAATCTTTGGACCACAAACATATTTTGCAACCCTTTTGATGATGCTAGTGATACAGAAATAACACACTTCTCTTTTAAACTCATATGTAATAATTACAACAATTCCAGTATAAATGCATATTTTTATGATATATATGCTATATCAGATGCGGATTCAATTATGCATATGCATCCTAAACGCATTTAAATACATGATCAAACAGAGATTTTTCAGTGCAGTAAAAATCATGAATTAGTAATGATGTCATATGTAAATTATTCAAATTATATTATTATTCAGCCTCTCTGTACTGTATGCATGCTGCAGTGGGTGTGGGATGAATAAATGATGATGAAATAATTTTTTACATGTAGGAATGCAAGAGTCTATTCATGCAGCATATCATATTACTATGGAGAGAGAGAAATCCATGTTGGATCTACGTACCCTCTGTTGACTCTGGCATTGATAAGTAAGAAAAAAGAAAGCGGACGAAGATTATATATTAGGTTAAAAAACAAAGCAGAGCGCCACTGTTCAAATCACTTATGTTTGAGATTCTGGTTATAAAAGTAACTGTTGTAAAGCACTCGAAGAAGCTTCAATTATTTCAGTGGAGTTTGATATTAGCATTTCTTCACTGAGCTGAAGGAAAGAGTAAAAACACTACATACTTTTCCAAAAGTGCTAGCGCAGTGGAGGGGTTCACCCGCAGGTATTTTGAGGTGGGCTGTCCGTAGTCTGCCAGGTACGTGGACCAATCCCACACCATGAACAGATCTAGAAGCTGAATGAATTACAACAACAACAAAAAACACAGTGTGTCAAAATCAGAACTTTATAACTTCTACCCCCGGTTTCACAGACAAGGCTTAAGCCTAATGCCAGACTAAAATCTAAGTCTGAGCTTTTTCAACAGAAAGAAACTTGCTCTGACTGATCTTAAAATATATCAGTGCCTTTATTTTGTCACCAGTAATGTTTTTTCTAAGGCATGTTTATAAAATTAACTTAAATGTCCTAATTGAACTCTGGCTTAATCCTGGTTTAGCCCTGTCTGTGAAACCAGGCCAAAATGTTTTTAATTTTATAACTTGAACCAGAACCAACAGAATAGGTTGTAACACACTGAAAAATAATAAAATGAATGTAATTGCCACTTGTTTTGATTTAGCATACAATTAGGGCTGCCACACTTCTTGAACAAAAGAATTTCCAAGGAATGTATACATTTTCAAAGATTCTTAAATACAATTTTACAGAGAATGCATACATAATTCAAGCCAAAGAAATATATCACAGCTGAGAATAAAGTGAAAAAAAAAAAATAAATACATTAAAAAAATATTTTATTCTCATGACTTTTCTAGGCCTGGTCAGGATTATTATATTTAAAGTATACTAAAACCATAAAACATTTTAATTAATTAAAATAAAATAAATTTGAACAAAAAAAAAAAAAAAAAAAAAGCATTTTCCCCCAAAATTTATTTCAGCTAGTGGCCATTTCTCATTTTCAGTTAAATTTGATGTAATAAAATAACTAAAACTTAAATAAAAATGAATCTTTTTTTTTTTTATAATTCTATAGTTTTTAAATATATAAAAAACATATAAAAAAGATTAAAAAACAAAAGTACTAAAACAGAAATTATATATATATATATATATATTTTTTTTTTTTTTTTTTTTTCAAAATATTAATAAAAACTATAATAGTATCTCAGTGATATTAAAATAACTGTTCTGGAAATTCACGGATATATATATATTTTTTTTTACTTTTTCTATAGAAGAACCCCAATCATAAGAAACAAACAATATTCAAGGCCCAAAAAAAAAAAAAAAAAGGAAAGTTGCAAGAGAAGTGTGTGAGGTCAAACACTAATGGTGGTGGTTAGTACTAGGGCACTTGTTGGGGAGCTGGGAGCACTTTAAATGCAAAAGGAAGAGAAATCCCTTCGTGACCTCCAGATAACCCACAGAGGATCTAATCCTGGCTCCACGGTGCTCTGGTCAGTGGGCTCCCTGCCACTTTGCAACTCGGATTCAAAGCAAGGCTTTGGACACATTGAACTTAATTTGCTGGAGAAGGGCCAGATCACGCTACCTCTATATATGCAAATCAATATCAATCAATGGGGGACAATTCCTGGATGGCTCGTTCATTATGGAGAGCCGGGAGAGGAGGGTTCAGGGGGCTAATAGCACTTCACACCTACTATGTGGTCCATATTGAGGAGGTCTGTTTTTCAGACCGCTATTTAGTGCTGTTTGCTGCTCCTGCTGGGCTGTGACAATATTGCTGCTAAACACAGCAAGACCCCGCGGAGCATCATGGGCAACAAGATTGTGCTTGTAAATGTCAATATTAGCAGACCTTGGGCCAGGGCGATACAGCTAAATCAATTATCCAAAACAGATTTAAATGCCATTCATGGTATGCATGATATAAGGTCATGCATTTCCTGGATACCCAACCAACGACTAGTTTGGACTGTTATGAATTAGCTCTTGATGAATATTCGCTACATGGTGGGATCCTAAAGTCCCAGACCACCCTGAAAATATCCAAGCAATATCTTAAGATTCTGCACTATATATACGTCACTATTTAGACATTATATACATTATTTGTGTGCCTTTATTTAGGATTATTATAATTCCAGAAAAGTGCATTCTCCCACAGGGCAGTCTAAGTGCACTAGTCACTGGAGCACTAATCATGACCTTTTAGGGATCTCACCACTACAGACTCACAAGCCCAACATGACCCGACAAAGTTCACAGTGAGTAATCTACAGAAAAAGTTCAGCTCTGAATATTTTAGTCAAAGATGAGTTGAAGGTTCATTTGAAGGGGACATATGTAACTATCAATTGCAATGAGCATTTATTTAGAGCTGCATTCTTCTGGTACAAGACAATGAGGGGTTTTAAATTGCAACTGACAGCATTACATTGACATTAAATAGACCCTAATATATACTGTAATACACCTTGTTTATATACAGTATATACACTGCTTTTCAAAAGTTTGAGATCAGTAATACTTTTTCCAGAAAGGAGGTATTAAATTGACTAAAAGCGACAAGAAACGCATTTATATTTTGAATAAATGCTGTTCAATCGAATGCTCTATTCAAGGAATCTTGAAAAATTAAGCAGAAGCAGTGTTTTTAACACTGATGCTCATAAGAAATGTTTCTTGAGCACCAAATCAGCATATTAGAGTGATTTCTGAAGGATCATGTGACACTGAAGACTGGAGTAATGATGCTGAAAGCTTTCAGTTTTGCCATCAACGGAATAAATGACATTTTACTATATATAAAAATAGAAAACAGTTCTTTTAAACTGTAATACATTTTCTCAATATTACGGTTTTTATTTAATTTTTAATCAAATAAATGCAGCCTTGGTGAGCATAAGAGACTTCTTTCAAAAACATAAAAAACAAACAAATTCACAGATCCCAAAGTTTTGTACAGTAGTGTTAATGGTGAATCATTCATGTAGCTCAAAACATGCAGTATGACACTAATAACTCCAGGGTCATTGTTTGATTCTTAGGGAATGCAGGAAATGGTAAGCAAGTAAGTAAATGTAAGAAACGAAGAAAGAAAACCGAATAGCTATAAATAAGAGAGAATATGAGCATTTTTGATTATTGCCTCAGTTCACAACAGAGACTTTAAACAGCGATGTTTTAAATGTTGTTTTAATTGCAAACTGTTGCAAAAAGTAGCTAGTTACTGGAAAAGCTGTATTACTGTGAACAACTGATCTATTCCCACGCTACTGAAAAAAAGAGTCAAGTTGGCATCATCGCTACTTTTAGATACTTATTCGCGATGCTGGTGAAAGCAAAGAACACAGGAAAACTTGGCGTGTTCAGAAATGTGCCTTCAGATTTTTTTTGTCTCTTTTAAGTGATGTAAGCAAGTGAATTTTTATCAGTATTAGTACAAACATCTGCAGCCATGCACAGTATCACCTACAAACAACAAGAACTTAAAACGTTTAAAACACAACGGAGTAAACAAGAGCCGCTCCATTAGCCGCTGCGTGATTGGCAGGGAGACTGTGACCTCTCTATTTGGTGTCGGTACATGCTCAAAAAAAAAAAAAAAAAAAAAAAGGCAGTAGCCTGGCATCAACTTTGTGTCTGACTGTGATAGAGCTCTAGGGCAGATCTGCGTCATAATGCATGATGTGGTTAGCTACACGGAGGGGTTGGGGTGAATAGGTAAATTCTGACGGTCAGCGCTCCACTCTCCTTATCTCTGACCTTGCCCAAGCTCACTCTGCCCGAATTGGAGCCAGAGCTCGCTGAGAGCACTTGAGAGAAGCTGTCAGCAAATCCTCCAAGAAACCAGGCGAGGATCAAAGCGGCGTCATGCTAATGGTAATCGAGAGGTCTTGGCGAGCGACCGCAGTCGTGACACGCTGAAAGACGTCACCCCGACTGGTGCGTGCCTCGCAGATCAAGCCAGAGCTTTCCCATGAACAGGTGGTGTATGTGATTCAGCATGTGGCTGGAAATTGCACCCAAAATACTGAAATTTTGTCATCATTTACTCACCCTCATGTCATTCCACACTCTATCACTTCCTTTTCTTCCATGGAATACCAAAGGTGAATTTCTGAAGAATGGACCCATTTTGTATGATGCAAGTCCACATTTATTAACATTTATATCATTTTTAAAGCGTATCATACATTTATAACATATTTCACATTTATAATTTTTTTTAGCTCTTTTGGAAAGTCATAGAAATGATACAGTTGAAGCAAATGGGAATGCAGTTTAAAATTTTTTTTTTTTTTTTTTTTTTTTTTCTCCATTCTGTCTCTGATGGAGTTTTGGTTCCCTGCCGCTGTCGCCTCTGGCTTGCTTAGCTGGGGACAATTCATTTCCAGCGATATCGTCGACCTGATTGCAATTTTTTTTTCCTTTTTTCATTTTACACTATTGACACTATTTCCTTTTTTTCTTAATATTGTGCAGTTGCTTTGACACAATTTACATTGTTAAAAGCGCTATATAAATAAAGGTGACTTGACTTGAATGCAAAAAATACATTTGTTGTATTTTCTATTCAGCACTATAGAAGTTCACCCAACTATGATGACTTGCGCTTCGGAGAAATGTGGTCCATATAGTGGCCGCTCTTTATAATGAATGTAAATAAGGACTCAGGCTGTCAAGATCCTAAAGAGCACCAAGAAGTATCATTAATGTGTTGTATATAAATGGTTTACTATATTCTAAGTCCTCTGAAGTCATACAACAGCATTATGTGAGGAACAGACCCAAATGGGAATAAGATTTAGCTTATCTTGTAATCATTGAAAACCTGATGTTAATGGCATTTAATTAAAAGAATCATAAAAGTAGACTGTTTGATTTAAAGGTATTTTGAGAAGATATTTCATGCTTTAAAGTGGAGGTGAAGAAGAAAGTGAAGAAAGAAAGTCATAGGTCTGAAACGACATGAGGATTTTCATTTTTCGGTGAACTATCCCTTTAAGAGCTTGAAAGTCCCAGTCCCCTTCGATTATTTGTTACATGGAATAGACAACTAAAATCAGGACAAGGGGGTGGGCAATTTATGAGAGAAATACAATTTTTTCCCCCTTCAACAGCATCCTAAAAACAGAAGGAATACTGCAGCATGTGTGATTTGAAGACACATTCAGCTGTCTGCTGAACATAAATAGAGGTATTAGAAACCAAAGAGATTTTAAACTGAGTGTTATTAACTCCACGCCCTACTAATACTTCCTTATTTGACATACATTTGTAGAAGAAACCTTGACATGATCCCAGTTTTACACCATTAAGCACCTCAGGCCCAGATTAAAAGTTCAAATTCCAAGCTGCACAAAAAAACAGGACCAAACGAAGAAAGAGCTCCTGATTGCATAATGAACCTCACTGCTAAGTGATTTCCCCTCCTGAAGGTAAGTGTGTTCAGGTTGGGATAATCCATTGGTGCCTGTTAATGCTATATGTTCTCCACCCTTCCCCTCAGCTCACTCACAGGGACTGTGGATCAAGATCGGTCATGTCTGCAGAGAGGTCTGTACCTGTCGGAGGTCAATGAAGGCCAACTGCAGCGTGTCCCCCTGGAACCCTGGCACGGGCTCTGAACTGGCAAACACTGTGAAAGGAACAGGAAAATAATATTTAAAAAACAATTAGTTGGCGTGGGTTGTGTAAAGACATCAAATTAAACCCCTGAATAATATTTACAAAGCATTTTTGTTACCCTGAAACATTAACCAAAACTTCATAAAGCCAACATATTGATCAACTATTTATTATTACTACATTTCTGAGACTAAAATTTCTAATGCCAAGTTGTCCTAAAACGTTTAAGCTACATCCACCAAACTTGGTTCAGACTTTCAAACTATTCTGACTTGTGTTGCTGTTTATATTTGTAACTTGACTTGACTAAGACCAGATGATCAAAACTAACTAACTAAATCTATGGTTTTCTAAAACTAGATGATCGTATCTATCAGACTGATATTAGTGATAAAACCAGCTCAGCTATGCTGAAGATCAATCAAGATCATTTCTGACTGTTGAATGCTGGATCAACCATAAGAATCAAGTATTCCAGACAGCTTTGTAATAGAGTATGACCATTTATGAGAAGAAACATTTGTGTTGTTCAGACAGTGAACTACACTGGTTTAAAGTTTGTGCACTTTTTTTTTTTGCATAGTTAAGCTGCAGTCTTCAAGTATACAAGAGGCAAAATTAAATATTTTAAGGACTAAATTCATGTTGCATGTCACCTCTGTCCTTTAGAGCAGGGGTTTTCAAACTGCGCAGCTATAAAAGCATTTCACATGTACGGGTTGAGCAGGACACAAATGCGGGGTTAATTTAACACTATACAAACATTTGCACGTGCTAGCACAACAGAATTTACAACATTTCCTATTATTTTCATGCCATGTCATCACTATATAGAGGGGAAAAAATGTGCCAAAGTTAAAAAATCTTTTGAAGAGAACATTTATTTAACATCGCAAAAGTACATTTCTGGCTCAAGTAAATTGGTCATTTCGGTTTTAAGTGTTTATTTAAAATGAGACACATCTGTTTATTATTTTTTACAGTTATGTCACAATTATTTTAATCTCCAAACTGTTTGAGATAATTCTGCTTCGCTTCTTATGCTTTGCAAAAAAAAAAAAAAAAAAGGTTTTGGGTTGTGAAGGCATTTTCTTCGCTGAACCCCGCGATGAGTTTAACAACACTCGCAGCGCGGATTACAGTTTATAGCCGCACCGGAGTGAGCGCATTTCGAGGTTTTATGGACATATTTCAAAAGACTCATTAACATCTGTAAATGAAGAAATTAAAACGTAAATATTAATAGTGAAATTTTACAGTGGTACTATAAAATAAAACGGTTATTTTACTTAAATACTTAATTTCTGCCATATTATACTTTTAATTATGATTAAGCTTATAGTAATGTCAATCATTTTTTGATCTCAAATATTTTGGTGGGTCTTGAAATAGATTATACTTGTCAAGGTGGGTCGTGGAATGGAAACGTTTGGGAACCCCTGCTTTAGAGCAAGTGCACGGAAGCCACGTGTGGTCCCATGAATCTGTATTTATGCTGGACAAGGCCAAACTACAAAAACAGCACTGGTAAGATTGGAGCTGGAGTGTTTTAAACATTTAAAAAAAAGACAGATTACTGTTTCAGTCTGAATGAAAGTGCATGTATGACCTTGATTACGTCCCAAACGTATGTGACCTCACTTTTCCTACACCTCCCTGTCAACTATCCACTGACACACTATAAATTACACGCAATTATTCAGATAAATCAGACTGTAAACTCACAACTTGGGATAAGTATTCCTATGGGTGCATCTTAACTGTCTGTGTTCTGACTAGCGTAAGATAAACTGCTGCTAATGGGACAAACCATTCAGACCTTAGAAAAGTGTCAGACATTCCCTGTCGTACCTGTGGGGTTGAACCCTCACAAAGCCTAGACATCTGTGACCCGAGGCAACAGATACGAGCATGCACACACACAGCCTTTCACTTCTGCTGACAGTGATGTAGCGTGACTGAAACCTTAAATGGCTGAGGAGAAGAAGATGTGATGCTAGAACCAAAGAACTGTCCACATATTAACATTATTGATGAACGCTGTGCTCTGACATCTCTATTGTGCCATTCAGAACCAAAGGGGCTCATGGATTTCCCCGGGGAGATATCAGAGATGAAACCTCAATGAGATCAGTTTTCAATTTTACATCAGACAATTTTAATCAGAAATGTTCCTTGAAAGAGTGTAACTCAGATAACTACTTTTGAGAACAGCTGATAATATCAATAATACCTGCTGCATGAATGCATCTAGCGTCATGCTGCGCTTCACAGAGCATAAGACTGACATGCCTGTCTGTTAAGTGCATTAGTCATATTACACTTTGAAAATGGTTTACGGTAATGCTCAAACTTTCAGAATGGATGTATTTTGTAAAAGGTCTGGTTTATTAATTAATGATTTACGGCAGATAAGATGCATTCAATAAATGATTACTATTGTTTTAGACCTCGCTTACAAAGCTGTTGCATGGCTTCAGAAGACTTAAAATAAAGCATATGGTCCACTTTTATAGTGTACAGGGACTACACTGTAAAAACCATCATAATTTTAAAGGTGAAGACTGTAAAAATGCTACTATAAAAAGGTTCTTTTACTCTATATGGTGAAAATTTGTAATAAATCTAATTGTAGTTTTTGGAAGTGAAAAAAAAAAACAATTCATCTCATAATTTACAGAGAAAAAACATAAACGGACATTGCCAGAATTCCCTGTGGGACACTTTTCATTTTAAATGTAATGTTTTTTCCTTGAAATAACTGTTTCTTCTTAGTTGTTCTATGCACATTAGCATTCTATGTTATATCTTAACATGTGTATTACCATGATTGTGTTTTGTATTTGTGTATGACACTGTGTGCACCTTGTATGTATTAATATTTACTTCAGCCTGGGAAAAAACTGCTTGCTGATTAGCTGGATTCTACATGTGGCTTTTTTTATTTGTCCCCCCCCCCCCCCCCCCCCCCCCCCAGTGTATTAGTGATTAGTATTTCAGTGGGTTGATATAATAATGTAATATAAAATAATGACAAAACCTTCATTACTGGGTGGACTATTGAAATGAACATGGAGGTGGCATGGCAAATACGCAATTATTAAAGACGCACTACTCACGCTCACACTGCATGACATCCAGGTTGAACTGCTGAATGGCTCCCATGCTGATCTGTTTGAGCTCAGTATCCAGCAGCATCTGCATCAGTGATGTAGCCAGGTGTTTACAGGCAGACATACACGCCGTCTGCGCCACCTTACCCTGAGGAACAGCACACAAACACACCAACAAACCGTTAGGACAGGTGTCCTCAGCTTCACACGGCATCAGTGCTTTTCTATCTCAAAGTCTTAATTAATTCAGAGTATGAACCAAAGTTAGTATCAGGGATTGTGCCACTCTAGGAACATAAAATAATGGATAATTTAGAAGTATCTCTGAGCAATTTCACCCTAAAATATTGCTCCAAGCCCATATGATGTTTTCCTTATATAATCTTCTCATTAAAAAATGAGCTAATAACAATACATAATTTAGAATCCCAACTAATGAATCAATACGTATTGTGCCTAAATTAGATTCAAATAAGTACATTATTTTACTGAATATGCACTATTTAAATATTTCAGACAATATAAATCATGTACAAAATCAGCAGGGGATCAAATCATTTTTTTCCCCACTGTATATTGTCTGTTTACCCACTGACAAATAAATGATCAGTCTATAATTTTAATGGTAGGTTTATTTGAACAGTGAGAGACAATAACAACAAAAACCCCCCAGAAAAATACGTTTCAAAAAAGTTAAAAATTGATTTGCATTTTAATGAGTCAAATAAGTATTTGATCCCGTATCAATCAGCAAGATTTCTGGCTCCCAGCTGTCTTTTATACAGGTAAGGAGGTGAGATTAGGAGCACTCTCTTAAAGTTGTCTTGGCCGTGTGTTTTGGGTCATTGTGATGCTGGAATACCCATCCACGACTCATTTTCAGCCCTGGCTGGCTTCAATGCCCTGACCCTGATGGTACATGGCCCCGTCCATCGTCCCTTTGATGTGGTGCAGTTGTCCTGTCCCCTTAGCAGAAAAGACAGCTGGGAGCCAGAAATCTTGCTGATTGATAGGGGATCAAATACTTATTTGACTCATTAAAACGCAAATCGATTTCTAACTTTTTTGAAACGTGTTTTTCTGGATTTTTTGTTGTTGTTATTCTGTCTCTCACTGTTCAAATAAACCTACCATTAAAATTATAGGCTGATCATTTCTTTGTCAGTGGGCAAACGTACAAAATCAGCAGGGGATCAAATCATTTTTTCCCAAGTGTAATTGTTCAATTGTAAAAACATGAAATAATAATTTATTCAATTTAACATTTATAATATGGTCACTTATTAAATACTGATCCAGTGACAATGTGCAAGCTATTGTGTTCAACTCAATTCTGTATTTTAAGAAAAGCAGAATTATATGTATTTCAATGCTGGTGTGACCATTACCTTGTGCATGGGGAACCAGAAACTATTTCAGCAAATAAGAACAAAAATATATACAGGCAATTTTAATCTTACTGTCACTAACACTAATTACAAAAGTGCATTATGATTCACTGCAAAAACAAAAAATGCAAATATTGCAGGCATTTTTTTGATAAAAGCTTCAGCAAATTCTGAAATTTTAGGGTGTACAAATCTGAAAGAAAAAAAAGCCAAATCCTGGTGGGACTCATATACAGTATATAGACAGAAAAATTGTGTAGGATTCATTTAAAAACAATTTCCAAATTTGCTATTAAATATAACTCCATTTCATTTTTCCCTCGAAACTGAAAAATCTTTTTCATTTTTCAAAATCAGTAGCTGCGTTTACCTTTTAAATTGCGCAAATTAAAATTGCTAATTGAAAATACGCCTAATGGAAACATTGGTTAATGGAAACGCCGTCATTTGGCAATACTTTTTTGTCGACATTTATAAAATATCGCCAAAGTTTTACGCAAATGTGTAATGGAAATACACCTACTGTAGCATATATGACTGCTTATTTCTATATTATTTAAAGTGAATGTGAATGGGTCTGTCAAGAACTAATAAAGACAAAAAAGGGAATAAAAGTGGTCCATATGATTCATACTCTATGTTTAAGTCTTCTGATAGTGTTATATCATAATATAACTTTGTTTGATAATATAGCATAATATAGCTTTGTATGTGCAGCTCCAGTCACCATTCACATTCAATTAATTTTTAAAAGATAAGCCTGGTTATTCTTTAAAAATTCCTCTTTTTTGTTCCACTGAGGACAGAAAAACATTGGGTTTGGAACAACTTGAGGGTGAGTAAATAGTGACAGAAAAAGTGAACTACTTTTAGGTGAATGTATGAAAGTAAGCACATAGATACCTTTGGAAGTGCACGTTTATTCATTTCCATAATTCATAAAACCATCCTTAACACCTAAAATCTAAATCAGTGGAAGTAATGACGCAAAATGGAGATGACAAAGGTTTTCCACCTCTTGAAAATCCACCATCTGATGGATTTAAATTGAGACACAAACACACGGAAACATCTAGTCTCACATCTACAGCAGTCGTTCATGCAAGCAGACACGCTCAAAATGAGCAGGGCTGTAAAGAGGAAAAAGGTGAAAGACCAGTAAAATCCGGAAATACCAGACGACAAACATTCAAACACACGTAAAACTCATGCAACAGCTGCTCCACCAGTACATGCAAAGAAATGAATAAAAAAATTCCATTTAGTTATTCTATCCAAAGCAAAAATTGCAAACAAATCCCTTCATAAAAATGAACCCCCTGTTATTATCAGTGATGATATCCATTAGACACCTCACACTATAAACAAGACTAAATATTTCACTTGTATTATTTTATGTCTAAGCAACATAAAACACTCAAGCACCACAACCAATTCTGTTTAACAAGCCTATCAGAATTAAAAAACCCCAAAACAATAAATTCAGAATGCATGGACATTATTCTATATTTCTAGAGATATAAAAACATTTTGAAAATCAGGACTATAAAAGCAGGCCCTCTAAAAAATTCATGACATTTAGAAATCTTTAAGATGCTCTCTGAGACCAAAAAAAAAAAAAAAAGAAAAAACACACTTAAAAAGACGCTTATATAAATGCAACTATTTTGCACAAAAAATGCAAATGTTGCACCACAAATATAAGTCCTAACCAGGTAAGAGGCACATGTTATTATATTTAATAAAAAAAAAAAAAAACACAAAAAATAGTTACTTGAAATAAATGAATGTTAACTGGAATAATATATATTTCAAATAGTTTCATTTATGTAGAACGAAAACTAAAATCCAAATGAATAAAAACTATATAGGCAGAAAAAGACTTATAAAACTAATAAAAATGGCAAAAACACTAAATTACTAAAACCTCAACTTAAATTAAAATGGAAACGGGAAATATAAAAATGAAAACTACTTCAAAATATTAATAACAACTATAATAGTATCTCCATGATACTAAAATAACTGATGTGCACTGGATTTGACTGGGCCGAACCCATCACAACGCCGGAAATAAAAACTGAACTGGAAATAGTGATTAACAAAATGGCTAGCCATTTGTCTCATCCCACTGTGTTAAAAAAACCATGCATCCCGTCTCATTAAAACGTGAGCTGAATGGCTATTATGTTCTAAAACCCTTTCTTGTGCTTTCATCTCTTTCAACCACAAATACAATTTTTATGGCCTATGTTTATACTAAATCAGCATATATTAAATGAATTGGTGTGAAGTGAGTTAGCTGTGCTAACATACAGATTATGTAACATTTGAGTATACTTGACATATAATGACATCTAGCTGTCCTGATAGGGTAGTAGGTTAGAATGTGTCATTATGCAGCATTCATAAAGCAACATTCTGAATTGAGAGACACTCATTATTGAGACCATTTAAAAGAAAGATCACCTTAAAAAAGTTTTGTCCATACAATCAAAGTCAATGAGGTTTTGGACCCATTTACATTCATTTAATGGGCAAAAATACTCAAAATAATTTATTTTGTGTTCCGAAAAAAGAAATAAAGATTTTTGGAACAACATAAGTTGACAATTTTCATTTTTGGGTGAACTGTCCCTTTAATGCGGTGACTAGTGCTAGTGAATCTCAAGTAAGAATGGCACACGTGTTCTGCAGATACTGGTATCAGCGTCAGACAATAATGGGCAGCAAATCAGGGGCAGCATGCCAATCGATCTGGATTGCATTATGCATTGCAAGTGAAAAGGAAAGCAAAACAAGGCTGGCAGCAAGTCCACAGAGCTGACATGAACATGCAGTTTTAATGTGTGTTTTTTTTTTTTTTTTATTATTATAATTGTTCTCTTCCTCCTCTAGGGTTCGAAGAGGGTCTACTTACCGACATCGCAGCATGATCATTGTTGTTATTCTGAGTGGAAACCCCAAGAAAATAAAACACGGACCGGGAAAGAAAGTATAGCGATAATAAATGGACAGACAAAGGAAAATCAGAAAAACCAAGCATGCCTGGCAGAAAATAAATCAAGGAATACATTCACTTACAGGAAAGATGTTACATTGTAGAGAAACCAAAGCATAACCAATTTAAACTGGAGGTTAAATTAATTTGTTTAAGAGGACAGGGCAGCTGAAGAGAAACGCAAGCAAGCTGTATCATTCTCAGTGAATGGATGGGCTGGGAGTTGTCTGTGTTGATTATGTGCAGGACTAGACAGAGATTTGATTGGTTTTGGGAACGGACGTCGTATGTTTGTGTAATGACACCTATAACACCAAACAAGACATTCCTGTGCACTTATGCACTGATTTACACCTAATATCAAACAGTGGAAAGTCAAAAGAGAGGCATAAACTAGAAACAACTTCCGCCCAGGTATGACCATCTAAACACCTATAAATGCAACACTGATTGAAGGCACACATACAATAACACACATTACATGAACTCACGGGTGAAGAATGGTCACAAATTCATGGTGAGACTGCGTATGAATAGGATGGTACGGAACTTACTGGAAGGTGTGTGAAGACCTGGAAGGTGCTACGCAGGAAGTTAATGAGGTCCATGAGGTAGCCGCTGGCCCTGCCGTCTGACTCTGCCATGCCCCATTCATAATCAGCCAGCTGAATGAATTCATCAATCTTCTGGTTGAGTTTGGTGTATATTTCTCCTTCGGCTGCATGTCTGGCATCCTAAAAATAGAAACCATGCATTCAAAATTTTCCTGAAGTATATAACCAATTACTAAATGAGATGATTTTAAACAGTATTGAAACAATAAATGTTGCAACCATTAAATGTACGCTTTTTTGTTTAACTTTCAAAAAAAGGAAATGCTCCCTTTCAAATGCAATTCCAAGAAAATTGCATTTGAGATTCAAGAATTCAAGAATACACTTCTTGGAAAATTCCTCCAGAAGTGTACAAACACTGGTACAACCAATTGCCAACTGAATCCAGAGATGCATTTAAACAGTACTAAAACAAAGACATCTGTTTTACTTTTGACACTACAATCAAAAATATTCACATGCATATCAAATGGCAAGTATATTTTTCATATTAAATGGTAAAAATTTCCTATCAAATGCAAAATTAAAAAAAAAAGCAATGAAATGTCGAAAATTCCTAGTTGCACTGGAAATCAACTGCCAACTGAAGCAATAAATGTTGCAAACACTAAATCGTCATGCAACAATCAAACATAATTTGCATAGATATCAAATGGTAAACATTTTGTGGATCTCAAATGGTTAATAATTATCTATCAAATGCAATTCCAAGCTGCAAAACAACAAAACGCGAAAAAAAGGTGAGGGTTAATACTTATGCAATGGAGTGTAATCAAACTTGAGCAATGCTAACATGCTTTTGTGCGTTTAATGAGTGAAAAGAGGTCACCTGATGACACCTTAATTTTGACCTCTGTCATATATGCTAGCTTTTACAATTAAAAAAAATTTCTAGTTATAATAATTGGTAAACATGTGGTGGATCTTTAACGGATAAAAAAATCCTTATTAAATGCAATTTCACGTTGTAAAAACAAAACGAGGAAAGGGGTGGGGGTGAATACTTATGCAATTCATTGTAAACAAACTTGAGCAATGCAAACATGCTGCTACATGTTTAATGTTAAAAAGAGGTCACCCGATAACACCTCCGTTTTGATGCATTTAACACATTAGCATCAAAACAAGCTCTGTATGGAGTTTGTGAAGCCTGAGGCGGCTCCTGTTCTGTGCTGTCGATGACAGCTTTACTCTGAGGGAACCACTCCAGACGGCTGCTCTTTGATCACAGTGAGCCCATGGCGGTTATACACTCGAGTGAAATGTGCAATTAAAGAACATGTCTGTGAATGACTTTTACCTTGAAGGTGGAAAGCCCGTAGAGTCTTGTGGTATGAACCGTTTCCGGGGAAACATTGGTGATGTTCGTTATAAAATCCTCCAGGTATTTACACGCGTGCTCTAAATGGGTGGTGTTGATGATAATTTGAACTAGCTGAAAAACATAATAGAAAGGAAGGCATACGTCATTTTCGAACTGAGCTTCGCAAACAGAATGGGGCAATTAGTCACATTAACATTACCTCGGTTAATCCTATATGTGTTTTTTTGATGAGATTTTGTAAGCAGCTGCTCAACGTCCTCGTCAGTAGCAGGTTAGTGGATTTGCGAAGCATGTCGTCAATCTCGGTTGAGCTGAAACACAAGTTAACCGAGAAATATGATCAATCTTTGCACAAAGACATTCTTTTTAATTATGTCTCATAATATAATTAGGAGACACAGTCGACAGGACCCATTATTAACCCTTGCACGGATTGTTAGCTCATGCACATATATACTCAGTTTTCTGACGCATAGAAGGTTAAATTATTCTTAAAGGCTTTGTCTGGACAACCACATGTTATTTTCTTGATCAGGTGAACCTAAATTTGATTATATATTTGAATGGCAATCATTAAAATAAATCATCGCACACCATAACAGTGAACTCAACATAATTGACAGTCAATTATTATAGTCCTTGACAATAGGTTTTATTGTAAGGCAAGGCAAGGCAAAGTTTATTTATATAGCACATTTCATGCACAATGGTAATTCATAAAAGGAATTAAAATAATCATAAAACATAATCACAACAATAAAACAAGGAATTTTTTAAAAATGATTTAAAATGAATTAAAACAGTTAGGAATAAAAATTATTATACATAAAATACAGAACAATCAGTTCGGGTGTAGCACAGCGCTCATTCAGTAAATGCACAGCTAAAGAGATGGGTTTTGAGTCTAGATTTAAATATGGCTACTGATTTAGCACATCTGATCTCTTCTGGAAGCTGGTTCCAACTGCAGGGAGCATAATAGCTAAAAGCAGATTCCCCTTGTTTTGAGTGAACCTTTGGTATGTCTAACTGACTTGATCCTAATGATCCGAGTAGTCTGCTTGGTTTATATTTAGTGAGCATATCTGTCATGTATTTAGTAGGGCTGCCCCCTAATAGTCGACTAATCGTTAGTCGACCAGAAGATTCCAAAATTTTATTAGTGGAAAAAAAAAAAAAAAAAATACACAGGTAAAGTCACGCAGTTTGTGGTGGACAGATCATTAATGGCGGTAATACAGTACATCAGGCAGGACATCCAAACGCTTACCTATCATTCATCAATCTCAAATATGGCTTATCATCTGATATTAGCAACTTTACATGACCACTCAATCTAATGTTAACCTAGAGAAATGTGCTCTGTTCAAGTGTCTGTGTGGCGTGTGGAAGCTGAACAATAGCGCTCACTGGAAAACAGATGGAGGCGCCGGTCCGCTCACTTGCTCTTAAAATACTCCATTTTTGGTCATACAGATAAGAGTAATACATCTTTCAAATCTGTAAAGATTCTACGTTTATTTGTGTGCACTCACAATAACAGCAAAATATGCTTTTGAAAAATAATGAAAGCAAACAGGATGCGCTTTCTGCCGTCTAGGTCTCTGTGAACTTGAGCACGAAACTCTGTGTATATCTTTGCTTTACAGACATTAAAAATATCTCTATAGAGAGTGAAATGTTTACTTTCAAATGGAAAACAAATATTCTCAGATTATGTAATACGTCTGAAACATGCATAAAGGCGCGTCCTCTACTGCGGAGATGAGTCAATGTTGCCGACTTCATCTCTTAAACCGAGAACAAAGAAAGCACTAGTTTATAAAATTATTAAAATGTTAATGCAGCCTCCTCACTGTTTTTCCCTGACACATTCATAATCATTACTTCTGCCGGTGCACTGTGGCAATCTTTATGTGTGTGCTTGAGCGCTTATTAGGCTATGTAGGCAATTAAAGGCTCATTATAATGATTTAAATGGTTTATTAATAAACGTGGGATTAGTCGACTAATGCTTAAAATGAACGACTACTAGTCGACCGGAAAAATCCTTAGTCGAGGGCAGCCCTAGTTATTAAGGTCCTAGGTAATTTAATTTAAGGACATTTAGTCATTTATAAACGAGTACTTTAAAGTCAATCCTAAATGTAACTGGAAGCCAGTGTAAGGACCTGAGGACTGGTGTGATATGCTCAGTTTTTCTGGTTCTTGTCAGAATCCTGGCAGCAGTGTTCTGGATGAGCTGCAGCTGTCTAATGGGCTTCTTGGGAAGGCCGGTGAGGAGACCATTACAGTAATCCACCCTGCTGATGATAAAGGCATGAACAAGTGTCTCCAAGCCTTGACTGGAAACAAAACATCTAATTCTTGCAATGTTTTTGAGATGATAGTCTGCTGATTTAGTTATTGCTTTGATATGACTACTGAAACTAAGGTCTGACTGCAGAATCACACCAAGATTCCTGACTTGATTTTTAGTTTTACTGTAGATAAAATACAAGAATAAGACAAGAAAGTAATAAGACAAGAAAAGGACACTTAAAATAATGTGTCCAAAATGTCCACCACAAAAGAAAAAAAAAATCATCATGATGCTTGATGCATGGTGATGAAGCATTTATTAGTTGTTCAGTTAGTAAAAAGCTTCTTTTTTTTATTTTAAAGAACATTTGAATTTTAAAAACACTTATTTAGACTTTAAAAATAAATTTAATACAGATAATGTCATATTTTATTAATATATTTATTATGTTATTAATATAGGTCAGGCTATTTCAAGAAAACAAACACAGGATGCGCAAAAGATTTGCGTGAGATTATTACATGGTTTCCCTTGGATAAAATATGATTTTTCTAAAGGAAATTGTTAGAAAAAAATTACTGTCATCAATGGACATGAAATTTGCCTTTTCTGGCATTTTTCACCAAAAATTTCAATTTATTTCAGTAGGACAGATCAGAATTGACAGGATGTGAAATGGGAGAGAGATAGGGGGTGGGACCGGGAAAGGTCCTTGAGTCGGGTTTCGAACTCAGGATGCCTGTTGCGCAACGGCGCTGTATGTCGGCATGGTGCCCAAGGCTATCGGCGGCGACTGATATGTACCTTTTAAATTTTAAAATTACTATACTTCACTATACTATATTTCAGTTTATTAAAGATATGTGGTATCAGGTCACCAATTTCCTATGCTATACTATTCCTATGCTATGCTAGCTTTTAAAGGGGTCATATAATGCGATTTCAAGTTTTCCTTTCTCTTTGGAGTGTTGCAAGCTGATTGTGCATAGATAAGATCCCTGAGGTTGCAAAGACTAAAGTCTAAAGAGAATATTATAAAGTCTAAAGAGATATTCTTTATCAAAGTTAAGACTCTGCCACGCCCCCCTAATACGGCTCATTCAAACACGCCCCCACATGTCTATGTCACGATGTGGAAATATTTGCATAATGCCGCCCAAATGTTCACGCAAAGAAAGAAGGCGTGGTTTCAGTAACCGCAGTAGTGTTGATGAAGCCATGTGTGTTTCTAGTCGAAATCAAAAGCACTTTATTTGGCCTTCCGAAAGTAGATGCATTTAGGAATCATTAAGATTACTTGCAACAGAACAGCAATGCATTTTATGGATGACAGTTTCAGAAGAGGAGGTAATTCTGACTTTGCTATGACAATCTGGCGCTTCTGAATCTGTGACTGTAAGTATGTTTTGTTATTAGTTTAAGAGTGTGTGTGTGTGTGTGTGTGTGTGAGAGTGAGAGAGAGAGAGAGAGAGAGAGAGAGAGAGAGAGAGAGAGAGAGAGAGAGAGAGAGAGAGAGAGAGAGAGAGAGAGAGAGAGAGAGAGAGAGACAGGGTCACATCACAGTGGAGTCAGCTGCCTTAATCACGGCTTGTGTACTGTAAATATATACAAGCATCCTCACTGTGTCTGTCCTGTGACTCAGTTCCCCTTTCGGGCTTGAACTGATGGTAAAACTAAGGACATTATTAACTGTCTTTACATTTATTTTGAAAGATGAAGCTCACGATTATGGAAAGGGGTGTTACATTTCCGACGAGTGCTTGCGGTGTTCGGCCAATCACAATGCACTGTGCCAGTTGGCCAATCAGAGCAGACTGTGCTGAGCAGACGACGCATTTGAGAAAGGCAGGGCATAGAGAAACTACAATAATGCACAGTATTTGAAAAATAATGTTTTTTTTAACATTAAAGCATGTCAACATTCTGTTACACCAAATACACAAAATAATGATCTTTAAAAAAAGCATCATATATGACCCCTTTAAGTCAACCATAACATTTTTTGCTCTTTCTTCAGACATGCATCTTTTAAATTTAGAACAATGTTTTATGTATATTTATTTATTTATTTGTCAAGTAGACACCTAAAATGACACTACTTGAGCAGGAGAGAGAAAATTCAAATACAGCATAGCATTATGGCAGTTGACATGCTACACTGCTATTTGCCAGAAAAATTAGCTTGTTAGCAGAAAGCTACATTGCTTTGAAAACAACTACGCCACTAAGAAATTTATTCACATCTCTACTTTTGTAGATTATGCCCAAAAATGATTTTTCTTCTGCAGAATGCAAAATAATTTTAAAGAATGCCACGGTCAAAACAACATTTGAGCCCCATTGACTTTCATTGTACGCACAAAAACACTTGGCGAGTATAAAAATGGTGACAGAATTTCCATTTTTTCCCTCTCTTTAACCAAGCACAGTATGCTTGCTGTCTGCACTCATTAGTACTGACCGGGTCCACAACTAGCCCTACTGCTGCCCAGCACGCTTGTAAGGTGTGAGTGTTTACAGGACACTGCTGGTTGGTGTTGATTTTGCGGTTGGGGACTGTGTGTCTCAGTGTGAGGTGTTGATTAGGAGGGAGTGATCAGGTAGAAAACACTCCATGAAGAGGTGCAGAGGTCGCTCATTATCGCTTGCTTAAATAACAAAGAAACCATTAGAGAGGAGTGTGAAATCTGCAGTCATTTGCATTGATTAGTGGAGGGACAGGAGGGGAAAAGACTGTGTTAGATCAACCCATAAGTGCTCTGACAGCCTCATGTGGGTCTCCTCACACTCTTCTCACTGCTCAAAGCCAAAAACCGTTTGGCTGGTATTCTGTGCTAATGCCTGGGCAAGCGTCGGTTCAGCCACTGCACCACTTTGGTGAAAAAGGGACAATAAGATGAAAGTCCACTGATATGCATTTTTGATGACCTATATAAAGCCGATATATATCACACCATTCCTTTTAAGACTGCCGTTCGTAACTTTTTTGTGTTCAAAATTTATATAAGCGAGTGCATCATTAATCCATTTTCCAAACAGTGTTTTTGGCTTATCCTGAATCATTACGTTACACTTATAATAAGTTCGGACTATTTCATACTGGTACTGGTGGAACCACTACAGAGTAGCCCAGTACCTGCGTGATCCGTCATAGACATAAACAGAGAGAAGTAGCTCCGGCTACAATGTTCTTCCACAAGACACATGCAGTTCTGTTTATTAACTGCTAGAGCACCAAAAGTTACGGCTGCAGCTTTAAAAGGTGATAAGTAACACATGCAACAGTGAAATTTATATTTATTTTACATATTTATAACCCAGTTTCCACTAAACACTAACACATTTGGTAAATATATTCATTCTGGGACTATTTTGACATCATACGAGGCACTAATTTGTTCAATTAATTCGCCAAAATGGCTTTCTTGGAAAAAATCTGTCAGAATATTCATTAACAGACTGATTTCCGAATTGATTTTCAAACTAGAAATCATGTGAAAAAATTTATAACACATTTTTCAATTTAAATAAAGTAAATAACATGCTGCAAATGTTTAATATCTAAATTAAAAATCATTTAAAAATAAATGAATATACCCAAGTCCTTCTTTAAAAACTAGATTCGATTATTCTTCCCTTTCTATGGAATTATAAGAGTTACAGAATCAAAAAAGTTCATCTTTGTAAACCCAAACATGAGGGGGGTTCGGCCCTTCCAGATTTTCGCCTATTACTGGGTTACTCATTTAAAAGTTGCCCCAGATTGGCTTCAGAAAGAGCAGGATTACCGTCATCCTTATGATCTTGGAGCAGTGCTACTCTCCCCAGTGATATTAGACCAGCAGTTAATAGTATTGTCATAAAGAGCCAGTTACGTGTTTGGAGACAGAGAAGAGAATAGCTTAAGATAAAATCATTCTCTTTCTTAATTACAATTGCAAATAACTGTAATTAACTACTGAAAGAGTTGTTACATGTAGCAGAACTGCTTCTCAATATTATTAACTCATCGTTATATTTAGGTCACGTCCCAAAACCATCCAAGCTGGCGGTTATTAAGCCTCTTATTAAGAAACCACAACTAGATCCTAATGAACTGGCAAATTACAGACCCATTTCAAATCTTCCGTTTATGTCTAACATTTTAGAAAAAGTTGTGTCTGCTCAATTGTGCTCCTTCTTGCAAAAAAATTATTTCTATGAAGAATTTCAGTCAGGTATCAAGCCCCACCATAGCACAGAAACTGCAATTTGTAAAATTACAAATTACTTTCTTCTTGCGTCAGACCAAGGCTGCATCTCATTGCTAGTTTGACTTAATCTTAGTGCTGCGTTCGACACTTTAGATCATGACATACTCATAGATTGATTACAAAACTATACGGTTATTCAAGGGCAGGCTTTAAGATGGTTTAGATCCTACCTGTCCGATCGCTACCACTTTGCTTATTTAAACGGTGAATCATCTCAATTATCACCAGTAAAGTATGGAGTGCCAAGCTTCAAAACATGCTACCTGTTTCTGATGGAGAAAAGCTAGCTTATGCATTCATGACCTCTAGACTGGACTATTGTAATGCACTGCTAGCTGGTTGTCCTGCAACTTCAATAAACAAGCTACAGGTAGTCCAAAATGCAGCGGCTAGTCCTTACCAGGTCAAGAAAATATGATCATGTTACCCCAATTTTACAGTCTCTGCACTGGCTACCTATTAAGTTCCGGATCAGTTTTTTCTAAAAAAAAATTAGTTAAAATATATGACTATTCAATTTAAAGATAGAAAATAAAATGTTGCATTGAAATTTACGTTTATTTTACATAATATATACTAAAGTCAAAATAATTTGAAAAAGGCAAAAATGATTTGAACTTAAAATCTAGCAAGTACAGCAAATTATATTTTCTCTCATTTTACATACAGTAAACCCTGAATATGACAGTACTTCAGAGGATCTAAAAGTTGGATTCTAAAAGTTTGCAAAGTATGTGGCATTAAATATTTCTGAGATATTCAACACCTTTTTATTTTTGTTGAATGCTGACAGCATATGAGAAAGTATTATAGCGCTTACCTTTGTATTATTATTAATATAAAAGTAAACGCAATAATATTTTTTTCAAATTTCATTTACTTTCTTTGTTTAACAGTTCAGTCTTATAATTTATAAGACAGTAAACAGTTAAATAAAGACAATAAACTAAATAAAATGGAGAATGAGAGTTCAGGTGCTGGCGTTCTCAGCGTTGCCAAAATAAAAAAGCCTTTCTTTTGACACTTGTTGGACAAAGAGAGAAAAGTAGCAGCTGCTACAGTATTTAAAAAAAATGCCAAAAATAGGCCGATAAATATCAGCATTGGTGATCCACTGCTCAACCATTAATCTCTGCTGCTGAGCAGTGGCTACTCGCCTCGGAGGGACCGTGAGAGGTAAAATCCTCCAGCTATGTGCACTTCTAACCCTCTGGTGGTTTTAAAGACAGTTCAAAACCGTAAATGAGGGCTTCCCATGGAGAAGGTCATGTCACGATAACAGCTTCACAAGTCAAATTCTGTTTCTAGATGTCTTCTTTTTGGTTGTTTTGCTAAAAAGATTCTACATCCAAAGTTGATTTTCGATTAATATTTGCATTTTGTTCTGAACAAGAATAAGAACACTGGATGAATGAGACTGAAAATTGCTGAATGTCTGCTGTCTGTAGATTCATGGGTGTTGTGGATTCTGCTCACCTGCGATGGAGTGACTCGGAGAACTTCAAGCTGGCGTAAATAAACTCCTTCACTTGAGAGTAGATTTGAGGCACTGACTGAGACATGGGCAGCTTCTTTGGAAATTGTTGCTGATTAATAAACAAGAAAGACAATAAAAGGTGATTCATGTCCAGACAACAAGAACAGATATTCACAACCCATTTTCCAAGAAATACTAACACTTTCTTTTGTGTTTACTTGTGAATCACACTGGTGATTCACAAGTATATATATATATATATATATATATATATATATATATATATATATATATATATATATATATATATATATATATATATATATATATATATATATGTGTGTATATGAGACTCGAGACAAATTATCCCAAATAATTGGCCAAAATGGCTTTCTTGGAAAGAATCTTTCAGAATAATAATTTAGTCATTTAGCTGACTCCTTTATCCAAAGTGACTTAAGCAATCAAAATCAACAAAAGAGCAATAATATGCAAATGCTATAACAAGTCTCAGTTAGCTTAAAGCAGTACACGTAGCAAGTTATTTTTTTTATTATATAAAAAATTACAAGAAAACAGACAGAATAGAAAAAGAATAAGAGCAACAAAGGGCTAAGCAAGTGCACGACACTGACAAGGTATGCGAAACAGATAATAAAATAAAATAAAATAAAATTTAATTAAAACTGCTGAACGAATACAGCAAGGCCCCGAAGCCCATTCCAACTTAAAATAATGGAAAAATTAAAAATTAAACTAAATAAAATTTTAGATTCAAGAGTAAGACAGCGTTTTAGTGCCACGTCAAAAAAAAATATCCAAGACCACGAGATCAAAGTCATAACATTTCGAGAAGAAAGTCGAAATTACAAGAATAAAGTCAAAATATTACGAGAATAAAGTCAAAACACCATGAGAATAGTCAAACTATTGAGAACAAAGTCGAAATACTACAAGAACAAAGTCTAAATAACACGAGAATAAAGTCAAACTATTGAGAACAAAGTCGAAATACTACAAGAATAAAGTTGAAATAACACGAGAATAAAGTCAAAATGCTTTGAGAATAAAGTCAAAATATTACGAGAATAAAGTCGAAATACCACGAGAATAAAGTCAAAATATTACGAAAATAGTCAAAATATTACGAAAATAAAGTCGAAACACCACGAGAATAGTCGAAACACCACGAGAATAAAGTCGAAACACCACGAGAATAAAGTCAAAATATTACGAGAATAAAGTAAAAATATTACGAAAATAAAGTCGAAACACGAGAATAAAGTCAAAATATTACGAGAATAAAGTCAAAATATTAAAAGAATAAAGTCGAAACACCACGAGAACAAAGTCGAAACACCACGAGAATAAAGTCAAAATATTACGAAAATAAAGTCGAAACACCACGAGAATAAAGTCAAAATATTACGAGAATAAAGTCAAAACACCACGAGAATAAAGTCGAAACACCACGAGAATAAAGTCGAAACACCACGAGAATAAAGTCAAAATATTACGAGAATAAAGTAAAAATATTACAAAAATAATGTCGAAACACCACGAGAATAAAGTCAAAATATTACGAGAATAAAGTCAAAATATTAAAAGAATAAAGTCGAAACACCACGAGAACAAAGTCGAAACACCACGAGAATAAAGTCGAAACACCACGAGAATAAAGTCAAAATATTACGAGAATAAAGTCGAAACACCACGAGAATAAAGTCAAAATATTACGAGAATAAAGTAAAAATATTACGAGAATAAAGTCGAAACACCACGAGAATAAAGTCAAAATATTACGAGAATAAAGTAAAAATATTACGAAAATAAAGTCGAAACACCTCGAGAATAAAGTCAAAAATATTACGAGAATAAAGTCGAAACACCACGAGAATAGTCAAAATATTACGAGAATAAAGTAAAAATATTACGAAAATAAAGTCGAAACACCACGCGAATAAAGTCGAAACACCACGAGAATAAAGTCGAAACACCACGAGAATAAAGTCGAAACACCACGAGAATAAAGTCGAAACACCACGAGAATAAAATCAAAATATTACGAGAATAAAGTAAAAATATTACGAAAATAAAGTCGAAACACCACGAGAATAAAGTCAAAAATATTACGAGAATAAAGTCAAAATATTAAAAGAATAAAGTCGAAACACCACGAGAACAAAGTCGAAACACCACGAGAATAAAGTCAAAATATTACGAGAATAAAGTCAAAATATCAAAAGAATAAAGTCGAAACACCACGAGAACAAAGTCGAAACACCACGAGAATAAAGTCAAAATATTACGAGAATAAAGTCAAAATATCAAAAGAATAAAGTCGAAACACCACGAGAACAAAGTCGAAACACCACGAGAATAAAGTCAAAATATTACGAGAATAAAGTCAAAATATTACGAGAATAAAGTCAAAATATCAAAAGAATAAAGTCGAAACACCACGCGAATAAAGTCGAAACACCACGAGAATAAAGTCGAAACACCACGAGAATAAAATCAAAATATTACGAGAATAAAGTAAAAATATTACGAAAATAAAGTCGAAACACCACGAGAATAAAGTCAAAAATATTACGAGAATAAAGTCAAAATATTAAAAGAATAAAGTCGAAACACCACGAGAACAAAGTCGAAACACCACGAGAATAAAGTCAAAAAATTACGAGAATAAAGTCAAAATATCAAAAGAATAAAGTCGAAACACCACGAGAACAGTCGAAACACCACGAGAATAAAGTCAAAATATTACGAGAATAAAGTCAAAATATCAAAAGAATAAAGTCGAAACACCACGAGAACAAAGTCGAAACACCACGAGAATAAAGTCAAAATATTACGAGAATAAAGTCAAAATATCAAAAGAATAAAGTCGAAACACCACGAGAACAAAGTCGAAACACCACAAGAATAAAGTCAAAATATTACGAGAATAAAGTCAAAATATCAAAAGAATAAAGTCGAAACACCACGAGAACAAAGTCGAAACACCACGAGAATAAAGTCAAAATATTACGAGAATAAAGTCAAAATATTACGAGAATAAAGTCAAAATATCAAAAGAATAAAGTCGAAACACCACGAGAACAAAGTCGAAACACCACGAGAATAAAGTCAAAATATTACGAGAATAAAGTCAAAATATCAAAAGAATAAAGTCGAAACACCACGAGAACAAAGTCGAAACACCACGAGAATAAAGTCAAAATATTACGAGAATAAAGTCAAAATATCAAAAGAATAAAGTCGAAACACCACGAGAACAAAGTCGAAATATTTCGAGAAGAAAGTCGAAACACCACAAGAATAAAGTCAAAATATTACGAGAATAAAGTCAAAATATTAAAAGAATAAAGTCGAAACACCACGAGACCAAAGTCGAAATATTTCGAGAAGAAAGTCGAAACCACGAGAATAAAGTCGAAATGTCCATATAGAATATCCATCAGCATAATAGTTTGATTTCTGAATTACTGGATTATTGGCTGTTGAAAATTCAGCACTGCCATCACAGAAATAAATGACATTTTAAAATATATTAAAACAGAATTCGGTTTGTTTAAAGAGACTTTCTTTCAAAACCAATACAGAAAAAATACAGAAAAATAACAAAAACATAAAAATCTTAATTATTCCAACCTTTTCTATCTCTGCATCATGGAAGGGGAAGCGACTGACCACAGCCATATACTCCTCTTCATTTTCCACTGGAATGGGGCTATAGTTGTCCTGCTCAAAAATATCCCTGTTTCAGCAGAGGAAACATAGATGTCAATGTATAACACAGAATCACCCATATCAATTCACTAACACCGAAAACAATGCAGTTGTAGTTCAGCTCACCTGAAAACCAGGGCCCATTTTTTGAGCAATGTTTCGTTGTACTGATCTCGAACCTCAAACAAAAGGTCAAAAAGTCTGTTGACAGGGAAGCCATAACCCTACAAAACAAAGGCAATTACAGAATCAGAATGAGCCTTATTGCCAGGTATGCTTACACATACGAGGAATTTGTTTTAGTGACAGAAGCTCCGCAGTGCAACAGAATGACAGTAACAAGACAGATAATACAAAGAATAATATACAAATATACAAAATAGACATGTATGTGCAGGTATGTTATGTGCAAATCTGAAATGTAAATAAGTATGTTTTAAATAAATAAATGGATGATAGTGTTGTGTGTTCCACGTTTTATTGTCAAGTGCTCAAGAGATGTAAGTGTTCAGTGAGTAAGCAGCAGAAATTATAGCTCAAGTTTATAAATATCTTGACACTGTTTGATATAAATATTAATAAAAAAACAAAGTGTAATTCAAGTGAAATCAATAGATATGCTTTAAACAAAACATAGTTGGAGAATACCTGTAAAGTGTCTGCAAATATAACTATCAGGTTCTTCAGTTCTAGGACCAGGTCGGGATCATTGCAGTAGGACTAGTGGCATAAAACAAAAATCAATAATAATGATAAGAATGACAACAGAATGGTGCATCTTCACATTAGCAGTGTTTATAACATAAAGCATCCACGGGTGAATCTTTGAAAGAAATGTGCAGGTCATGTTTCACTCCAAAATAAAAAGAAATAAAATTAGCTAAATTATTTTACAAGATTTCAGAAGTGAAGCCAATTTATCATGCAAAAAAAGAAAAAGAATTATATATATATATATATATATATATATATATATATATATATATATATATATATATATATATATATATATATATATATATATATATATATACACATACATATATATATATATATATAAAATCAATTTTCCATAAAGAAATTTCCAGATTTATTTTTAAACTGATAACTTTTTAATGTGTGTGTGTGGAAAACTGGATGACATTTGTACTTAATTAAATGTATTATTGCAAAATAGATTTTCTTTCATTCTTTTAATTTTGGTTTGAAATATAAGCCAGACATTCTTTCATTTGAGTCACCCCTAAAACTGCACAATAAAACCTTGTGTTATCAATCCATTCAAACAGAGGATCCAAGATCCACTGAATCACCTTTCTGCAGACCAGATTAGTTTAGGTTCAGCATTTCCCTCTAAATGGGTAACTCACAGCCAGTCACTCATTGATCAAATACACTTGTGTCTTAATGAGTCTTTAGAATACATTAGCATCTAAATGAGGCCATCCGGCCCTCCCCCGCCACTGATGGAGGAGGCCTGTCCGCGAGGTTAAATAGGAGAGAGCAGTGCTTGACCCAGGTAGGGAAGTGATGACTGACAGGATTAGTCAATGTCTGAGCACACAGGCCTGCCCACCCACCGCCGTATAAAACCCCACGGCACCGTGCAGCACCGCTCCAATCGCCAAGCATCTGTGATGTGATAAGTGTCCAAACTCAAACACACTTCATTACATCATTAAAAAAAAAGAAGCTATTTGAGACTTCTATAACAAGAACAGACCCCAAGTTAAACATGTCTGGATGAACTTTTGCTATTAGCCTCTTTTAATACACACTATTTACTTTATTAGGTAATTAAAAACATAAAGAATACTATAACCCCTATAATATGCAGTTATTGTGTTATATTTTAATAATATCTGAATGTTAATAACATTTTCCATTATTATCTTTCTTTTTACTTTTATTTAAATTGGAACTGGTTTAAAATAAGTAAAAGGTTAATTCGATTTTGCCAAATTCTATTATTTAAATAAAAAGTAAATAAACAATAGTACATCTCAATATTAAATACATTAATATAAATACTAGAAATATCATTTAAATATAATAATAAAAAAGTATAAAAATAATACAAATAAAAAGAGGGATGTTAAATACGTTTGGGGTGTGTGTGTGTTTGTTTGTGCGTATATATATATATATATATATATATATATATATATATATATGTGTGTGTGTGTGTGTGTGTGTGTGTGTATATAGATAGATATATATACGCATACATTCATACAAATATTTTCCAAATATATACTGCATGTGTGTGTATTTATATATACATAATATATTTGCATGTCTTGTGTATATTTATTATGCAAACAAAAACTTCTATTTTGTATTGCTGCCCCAGGTTTTGGAACTTAACGCATTTCTCAATCAATTATTGATGAGTGTTCAACTAGTTAATGATTCACGGTTAACTGCAGATGTGAGTTATGCTATGAGAAACCACTATCAACATTAACATACGGCTGGCAGCAGCTTTAGCCTCCACAAAGATCTCCAGAGCATTTAACCATGAGCCAGACGAGTCTCTTCCAGGTTGGTGGGGTCTGATAGTGAGGGTGGTTGTACAGGAGCTGCAGGTTTGATTTACAGCCCCTTGCACTAGTGTGATTCTCTTGTTAAACATTTAGATAGGGCGCAGTGGCCTGCCTCTCAGACGCGGGTAGTGAGTGCGTAAATCACACAGTTAAATAAGCGCTGGTCAGACTGCAACACACACCGTCACTCCACACTTCAGGACGTGATGTACTTCATTGACAAGCATTTGGACAAGAACACAAACACACACGACCCCTAAAACAAAACAAAGATCGTAAAATATTTTCATAGGATACTATTTAAATTCCATTACTTTAAATTATTTATAAGGTTATGTGTGATGTAATTATTAAATTATATTATTTAAATATATAATTATTTTAAATTATATGTCTATTATTATTATTGTTTAATATATTCATGATTTATATTTATATCTTTTTATTTAAATAATATAATTTCGCAAAATCTAATTAAACTGGAACTTGTTCAACATAAGTAAATGAACAAGGATATAAAATATAACACGATAACTGCAATATTATAGTGGTTGCGTTAAGAAAAATATATTCAAGCAATTCCTCATGATACACACATCATATTTTCATATATCATCATATTAGTAATTTTTTGGATGGTTTCATAAAAAAAACAAGAAAATAGCTTTTGTGAGTGTATAATTGCAGCCTGAAAGTATGTATTTAACTGAGTTAAGCACTTAAGGTTCCCACGCATTTTAACCAGTGAATCACCATGACTTTTTGTTCTTTAATTATTACTAAGATTTTGAAACATTTTTATAGAGATTTCTGGTGTCCGGTATCAAATCTGGGAATTAATACATTTAAATGACTGTAATGACACATCTACAATGATTACTGGAGTACATTTTACAAGAAAATACTACTTCAGTCTTTCTACTTCAAAATTGCATGTTTAATATGCTCCTTGCCGTTTCTCTGCAATTATTTGTGAAACTGACTAGAATTTCTGAACGAAAATTGTTTCAAAGTAAATCCTACACTAATTTGTTTTCAGCGCAGGCAGCTCAGGAGCTAAGAGGGCTTTAGTCGTGTCTGTCAGTGAAGTTTATTTTCAAAACAAGGCATTTGGAATGATAATTGGAAGCATTTCCTGGTGAGCCCTTTCAGTGGCGATCCATTCAATCTGATCTAATGGAGAGGTCAGTTGGGCCTAATGAGGACAGATTGCAACAATAAACAGCAGATTAACTGTGAATATTCTACACTGCTGGGGCTGAGAGTGTGTTTGGAGGGCCAGTCAGTTGTAAATCAGTGAGGGATTATGCAAATACCCTGCGGCTGAAGCTCACAGCCTGAGTCCTGCGGCCCGAACAAAGGGGCCAAGCCTGCTCTCTCTCACCGCTAGCTAACTTTCAATCACAAAAAAGAGACTCGGGCCAGAGCACAGTGGAGAGAGAAAGAGAGGGGGATGTCAAATCCTTGCATGGGACTCCTTAGTGCATCCCCTGCAGTGCTCGGACTCGCTCGGGTCGAGTGAGTGTGTGTGTGGGACTCACGGAGTGTGTGCGGAGCACTGCGATGATTTTGGACAGGGCCATGTTCCACAGCTCGTCTGTGAAGGCTCTGGTCACCAGGCCTTGTGTGGCGTGTAGTATGTGATCCTCCACCACAAAGAACCTGCAAAGCATGATGGGAGTTGGCATTACTTGATCAACTTGAGAAAACTACATAAATAACTTCACAAATAAATCCAGATTTAATTTACCCGACAATCTGATTAAAGTACTTCCTGTAGCCCTCCACTGTCTCGTGCTGAAGTGAAACACATACTATTACAAAATACATTAAAACAAATCAAACTACTGGGATTGTACAAAGAGAAAAGAATACTAACCATGTTAGACTGAGGCTGCAGTACTAGTCTTGCTTGTT
Source organism: Barbus barbus (assembly GCF_936440315.1). Taxonomy (NCBI): domain Eukaryota; kingdom Metazoa; phylum Chordata; class Actinopteri; order Cypriniformes; family Cyprinidae; genus Barbus; species Barbus barbus. The sequence goes on along the minus strand of NC_136760.1, from coordinate 14,252,642 downwards.
TTTTTCTTTGCTTCCTATAGTAATTTTCAAATGTCTCCCTGTCTCCCTATAAAGAAACAGAGCGTGGCATTAAAGTGTTTAAAAAACAAATTAATATCCATTTAATTTCATTCATTCAAGAGCATTCAACTTGCACAGCATGTAATTGTGCATTATACCCCAGAGCAAACTGTTTTTGTAATTAATCAGGTTAAGGCACACAAGACACGGAATGTTTTTTTAATGCAAACCAGTCAACTGTACCATCACTGATTGACTTTAGCAATTCATTTTCAATATCACTCGTTAAGTTGAGCAACACCCTAGCAATCATCCAGAATACCTTAGCAACCACATAGCAACACCTTAGCAACCACCCCGGGTACCCTAACAACCACATAGCAACACCCTAGCAACCATCCAGAATACCTTAGAAATATTTCTAAGCCATATGATCTAACAGACTGTATTACTTTTAAAACTTTCAATTTTTAAGCTTTAAAACTACATTAAACTACATTTCAGACTGAAAACCATCAAACTTTTAAAACTTTTTAAGAAAAATTTCAAACTTTCTGGTCAGGCTTTCTCAAGCCAGCTTCAAAGTTTGTCTTGACTAACTTTTTTATCTAGTTGTTGTTTAACGCTTTCTATTAAGCTCTTTTGTGGCGTCTCGTGACTCTTGTTTCAAAGGGGAGTCATACTCCAGGACTCTGCATCGCAAGTGCAATGCTGTATGTGGGCTACCAAGCAAGTTTACTAAATCCGAAAAGCCATACATATGAACCAGGTTATGCAATGCAAATATAAAAATTTACACATCAATCACTACGGTAACAGTATTTTGAGGTCATAATATAGTATTGTGCAAGGAAATGTGTGGAAGCTTTTATTTTTTCAATTATTTGCCCCGTTACTGTAATTTGTGTAAAAAGGAATAAAAGTGGTTGCCGTTTTGCTGCATCTAGTGTTCGTTTCAGCTGTAAACTGAAGTGAAATGTATGTATAGGTACGTTTATATGTGGTTTGACTGAAATTTAGGCGAAATGTATTTCCAGAGAACTGGAAACATCTAATCTCTCTGAATGCAAAGCACCTGCGCCCCTTCTCTCTTCTCAGTGCGGCTGAAGAGTGGCCCTCGGCCCTTGCCAGCACCTGTGAGCGCTCGTGTAGCACAGCGGTCAAAAGCGCTCGTGTTCTCAATAACTGAACCACTGAGGGAAAAGCCCTCAACTCATCCTCCGGCCAGTGAATGCACCGCAGTTTGTGCACAATCTGAATGCCGAAGCGAAAGAACTTTTTCACTGCTTTGTTTTTACGGCGAAAAGGGGGTTACTGCTCGGTCAGTCCCATTAGATGCTGCAGTCTGACCCCTTTTGTTGGCGTGTTGAAGGACTAGGGATTAGTTCTGACCAGATGAGCAATGGCACTGAGCGCTAACAAACTCAATCTCACCTCTCCACAGTTTGTGTTTGGTTTAAAGCAAAAATAATATTGATGGCACGACAGTCAAAACTCTGGAAATCCCTTTGCTTATACAAGCCATTAATGTTCGAGGAGCCACTTTGAGAGAAAAGCCTTTCAATGAAAACGCACTGTCAACTAGAAACAGATCAACAGGAATGATTCTCAATAAAACACATTGTGTTCTGCTGCAGAACCCAAACAGACTTTCATAACATGTTACGGAGACAGGCTGTTGATATATTGGTTGTTCACTGGGTGCACGGCACATTTGTAGTAAAAAAGATGCTAGGAATTACCAAAACAGTGTAGATGTGAAGACATCGGTAGACTGGCGAAAAATCCACCAGATCCTGCGCCGTCAAGACCTTAAAAAGAAAACCAAAAAAGTTAAAGGAACATTTCCTGACCTCAGTGGCTTTACTGGCAATGGAATAAACAATGATGCCTCAACTATATTTATGATGTTTTGAATGGAGATCTTTGAATTGAACAGAGATCAAACAACATATAAATATTCAACAAACTACCATTTAAGGGCATTTAAAACATAAATATATTATTGTTTTATAATTTGTTATACAAGAAAAATAATTAGAATTTTTATGTATTGTGGTATAAGCATAATAAATTAATAAGTAATAATGAACCGTTTAATTACACAATATATATTAATACATATTGTGTGTGTGTGTGTGTATATAAATATATATGTGTGTGTGTGTGTGTGTATATATACAAATATATATATACAAATTTTATATATACTGATTTCATAGTGAAATATGTTATGGCAGTACATGGTGTCACAAAAAAGAATTATAAGAAGATTTAATAAGAAAGAAGATTTGGAACCCTTGGAAAGTTAAATGTTGACTTGTGGTAATTTCCAGATTAATACAATTTGTGTACAATTAATCAGAGCACTTAAAGTTGCAAATATTTAAGCAAAATGCACTTTGTTATAATGCACTTTTGTCTTCAATAAATTGAAGAAAAATGCAGAGTTCTGTTTGTTGAGTAAATGTGTTCAGCATTAACTAATTGGCTCTGGCCCGTGTATTTTTATTGAATCGTATCGAATCGTGTCACATTGTATCAAATCGTATCGAGACAGCTCTGTATCGAGGTACGTATCGAATCGCGACCTGTGTATCGAGGTATGTATCGTATCGCCAGGTTCTCCAAGGTATACAGCCCTAATATATATATATATATATATATATATATATATATATATATATATATATATATATATATATATATATATACACATACATACATATATATATGTATGTGTGTGTGTGTGTATATATATACACTTTAGTGTATATATATACACTAAATTGCCAAAGGTATTGGGTCACCCCCTTCTAATGAACATGTTTGACTACTAACCTTAATGTTTAAGCATATAATGATATTCTAGAGAATTGTGTGCTTCTAATTTTATAGCAACAGTTTGGACAGGACCCTTTTCTTTTCTAATATGACAGTGCCTCTGTTTATAATGGGTATATAGATTGATTAATTTCTTTTTGAACCGTGCCTTATACACAGAGGCACTGTCAGGTTAGAATAGAAGCACACTGAAGAGATAATCACCCTATACTACAATGAAGCGTTTTACTGCGTAACTCAAATCTTATACGAGATAAATAATATACATGATATACACACAAACCACCTGAAGTGTTTTGAGATCGGTAAGTTGTACCCTACCTGATCGAAAAAATCCAGTCTTTCACATGCCTTTCACATTTCACATGTGTCAATTTGAGTCTTGTTAAAGATTTAAATCCCTGCCGCCAAGATCCTCTGTCGGTCACGGATTATAAAGTCAAAAGTCGTGACGTATTGTCAAGTATGGTGACCCATACTCGAAATTGGTGCTCTGCGTTTAACCCATCCAAGTGCACACACACAGCAGTGAGTAGTGAACAAATGCACACACACACACACCGTGAACACACACCCAGAGCAGTGGGCAGCCATGCTGCGGCGCCCGGGGAGCAGTTGGGGGTTCGGTGCCTTGCTCAAGGGCACCTCAGTCGTGGTATTGAGGGTGGAGAGAGCGCTGGACATTCACTCCCCCCACCTACAATCCCTGCCGGCCGGGGACTCGAACCCGCAACCTTTCGATTACGAGTCCGACTCTCTAACCATTAGGCCACGACTTCCCCGGAAAGTGAAACTTAAATCTATAGGGGTGGTTGGATTTATTCACGCACGTTAAAATATTTACTCTTATTTACAGCATTATTTTAATGAGCTGTATATTAACTTATTGGGAGAAAACTGATAGTTTTAAGTGAAATCAAAGATTTGAGCACCCCCATATAGCCAAAATGGCATGATCATAACACCCTGTGAATATTCGACTGTGAGATTGGGATTCGAATCGGGCTCCTCCTATGGAAGCATCAAATCGTTGACTATGACTATTCGGGGTCACCTTTAATACACATACATACATACATACATACATACATACAGACACACATATTTATTACAGTAACGGTAATATATATCTTTACATTAAATATAATCAAGTAATAAGTAATTATCAATAATTAAATAATAATAATAATATATTCTCTATTATAAATGCACTAACTAATAATATAATATTTTATGTATTAAAGAAATGAGCTTTATTAACAGTATAATTCAAGTAATTATGATGTAGTAAGTAATTCCAAGTAATTTTTGATGTTGGATCACAGGAAAATGTTTGCAGTTATAAAAAAATTAATTTTCTTTGTCAAATATAATTCCGGGATGAAATCTAGACATTTTCTAGAAGACCTGGATGTTAATGCCATACATAAAGCAGGGCCACAGTATGGTGCTTTAAAAAAAGTATGTTTATTTTGGGCTCGATGATGCTAAATATCCTCAGAATGTACCTCCTCATCCATCTCCTCTTCATCCGCTGCCTCTGTGTTCAGGCCGTTGTGATGGAGGGGTGTTCGGCCATTCAGACCATATAGAGGTTTGGCACAGCTCAGAGTCACCTGCTTCTGCACCGCACTGTTAAACGTCCGGTGCTGCTGAGCCTGAGAGAACAGGGAGACCAATAATAACGTCAACAGCCTACAATCCCATTGCAACTTTAGATTTCTACATAAGTGTGCAACAAATTTAGGACACATTATCTCCATTTCAAAACCTAGTTAGGTGTCTGCATAAAACATTTTAAAGCATCACGGTTTTGCTCAGGCTGTAAAAGGTAGTCAGCATTAACATGCAAACAGCAAGCTCTGAAACCAATCAATGAATCGATTCTCCAAATGCACATTGCATGATATGCAGACACTTATGTACAGCACTCCAAATCAAATCAGAATCCATTTCAGTTAGTTTGTAACCATAGACTAGGTTTTGAAACCTAGATTTAAAACAGCCTAGTTTAATAAAATAGTTCAAATAAAAAATAAAGAAATAAAATTAAATTAAATTCCTACCTGTCTCATTGCAGTTTCACCAATTTTATCCGAGTGCTTTCGGATACTCTCCAAGAAGTCTTTTAGGTCAGACATGGAGATCTCCTTAATCTCCTCCCGGAGTTTAGGAAGTGTCTCAGCCATGATTTGGCAGAATCTGTACTGGCTCACTCTGGGAATATAAATGTTTTCTAGCTGCTCCATGGTTTTCAATGCAGAGTAGTATCTGAAAAGGAAAACAATCATGTCAGTCACCAGTTTACTAGTCCCTAAACAAACCTCTAAAAATCACTGAAACATCAATTTGATAACAGCAATGTGATGACCAATAAAGGCTTATTTTTAAGCAAAAATCTGGGTTACAGTGAGGCACTTACTAGGGTTACAATGATGCATCCATATGTATAGATGCATTGATCAAATGACTAATGATATGATGGATTGACAACACACAAACGATATCTATATTTTTAAGATGCACCTTTATTTTGACACTCGTGTTCATTGACTGTTCCACGCATATGTGACCCTGGACCACAAAATCAGTCTTAAGTCGCTGGGGTATATTTATAGCAATAGCCAAAAATACATTGTATGGGTCAAAATTATTGATTTTTCTTTTATGCTAAAAATCATGTTCCATGAAGATATTTTGTAAATTTCCTACCATAAATGTCAAAACTTAATTTTTGATTAGTAATATGCATTGCTAAGAACTTCATTTGAACAACTTTAAAGGCGATTTTCTCAGTATTTAGATTTTTTTGCACCCTCAGATTCCAGATTTTCAAATAGTTGTATCTCAGCCAAATATTGTCCTATCCTAACAAACCATATATCAATGGAAAGCTTATTGATGTATAAATCTCACTTTTTAAAAATGGACCCTTATGACTGGTTTTGTGGTCCAGGGTCCCATATAACAGAGGTGTCATCAAGTATTTGATAAGTTATAACAACCTTTCAGCTTTTAGGAAGCTCATTTCAAAGTTCATGTTATATTTGGGCTGCATTTGTGAGTTAATAAAAATGTAACTGTGTAAAACAAGCACAAAATATCATAATAAATCTAATCAAATTGTAATTGTATTGCGGCATGTTTTGAGGTATCTGTAAAAATTGTATCTCTGGCTAAGAGAATCAGTGTCAGATCCCATTATGATGAAAGTGAATGGGGCCAATCTGTACTCACTCTTTCAGCAACACATCCACAAGCTATAAACCATATGTGCATTAACATGCTTTTAGAAGAAAATTGCTTACCAACCTTTTCAGTGTAACGTCATATTAAATTTCACAAGTCTGTTGCCATAAAGTTGTTGTAAAAATGATCAACAACTTTACAGCTCAAACAAGCATTAAAACAAGAATCAATGCAGGTGTTTTAATCAAATGCCCTTATGCCGTATTCATTGCAAGTGCCTCATTGTAACTTTGTCTTTAAAGAAAACAAGAGACGGGTCACTTTTCTACTGCCATAAATGCTGTTGATTCAGCTTAATTCTTTGAACTCAGAATATTACTATGAAGTTATTCTTTCACTAAGTAATACAGTTCATATAGTTAACTTCAGACTGTTTACGGTTGATAAGCAATGTTGCAACTTTACCGCATTAATATAAAGTGTGTGGTCACAGGTGGGAGTTTATCAGCACTGAATAACTACAATACTACCACAACAAACAGAAGTTTATTAAAGGCTTGTGTTCCTATGCTCTTCACACCCAATTCATTAGATATTTTGCTTGTATTAGTAAGAGTAGTGGCCAAATTTATGAAAGTATGCCGCTATCAAGTCATGGGAAAGCATGGGGGTCTTTTTTCCATCTATATCCAAACTTAATTTCTAGTGGTCAAAAGTTTTGTACGATTAAGATTGTTTTAATGTTTCCGAAAACGAGTCTCATTGAGTCTGCATTTATTTAATAAAAAAAAAAAAAAACAGTATAAATATTTTTACAATTACAATAACTGGTTTTAATAGATTTTGATGGTTAATATTTTGTGAACCGTGATAGCCTACCATTCAAAATTTTGGGCTAAGTAGGATTTTTGAATAAATAAATATATAAAAAATAAAAGACGTGAATACTTTTATTCAGCAAGGATGCATTAAATTGATCAACAGTGACAGTTAAGATATTTATAATGTTACAAATGTTTTCCTTTATTTTTATTAAACAAATAAGGTTTTTGTGAGCATCAGAAACTTCTTCAAAAGCATTAAAATAAAATCATAATTATTCCAAATAATTAAAATATATCCGGTATATATGTAACAAGGGCTGAAAAATAACAAACTTGCACAATGCATGACCTGTGTCTGTCCATAGTCAATGTACTTAAATGCTTATTAACTTGTACCGCAGTAGCCGGTGCCTCTGAATGCTCCCTGACCTCACCGCTCTGAAGGGAGCGTGCGTCCATGTGGAAGGCCAAAGTGGCGCCCTTCCCAGCAAGTATTACATGTGAACTGAGAAAGAATCCCTGTCTGATTAGACCATGTCCCAGCCTAGTCATTAGCGCGCAGTGGCGACACAGATTAATGGAAAAACACATTACACTAATTGCCTAAATTTGGAGGAGGCCTGTCATGGGCCTGCTGGTACAGGGCAGTGCTGTGAAGAAGGGCACACACAAGGTCAATTGTCTTTGCGTTTGAATAGTTTATTTATTCATGATGTGTTATGACTAAGTAGACATTAATGGACAAAGAAGGGTCATTATTTTCAAGTTCAACGTGACCTTACATCCATGCATTCATTCTTGGAGATGACCGAACACTTCTTTATAAAAGAGGTTTAAATGCATTTTTAGATCAATTTTAATAGTTCAATTAATTTTTTAATACATAGTTTGGAGTGCACACTCTTCTATATGTTTAACCTATTACAAATTTTCTTTTTACAATTTTCCATTATATACATATAAAGTAGGACGTTTTTAATGCTAAATAATTCAAATGTCTATATCTTTTCTAAAAGAATTTAATTTTTAAGTGACTAATTATATAATATTCTGCTGTTTTGGGTGCAACCCTTTTATTGCATGATTTTCACACCATTTAAAAAAAAGAAATCTTTCAAATTGTGACAAACCATAAACAGTCTCTCACTTTTTTCAAATTTTACACTGTGGTGTTGTTGACTACACTGATCAAGCTCACACATTCAATTATTATCATATTGTAGATATTACAGTATGCAGATATACATGATGATGAGAATATTTTTCTTTAATTTAAGGAAAAGTTAGGTTTGTCAGTAACTAAAAATCAAACAAATCACTAAAATAATAGTTTTATACCGTATTTGGACCGCAAAGTACAAACCTTCAACCTATGATGCAACTTAAAATCTCATATAATATTTAAGTTTAATATCATGAGGTGGATGAAAAACATTGTCTGTTCAGCATCTTTCATTGAACTTGTGAACTGAAAGAAAAAAACTATTTTTCCAACCTATTGTGTAATACTGATGAATATGACTGATTTGCAATAAAGATAAAAACTAACATTACTCCAAATAAGTAATAAGTTACCTTTTCGATTCAAGCTGCTCCTTTAATTTGCTGTACATTTCCAGGACTGCAGAAACGTAAACAAAATACAATGTGATTTCAAGTAAAGACGACCATGTATTAAAAAGAAATCAAACCGAAACATTATCTTCATTCAGTGAACTGTAACCACTTCCTAAATACTATTTCTTTTCAAAAGAAACAGACCAAAGAAACCACAACCTAACTGCATTTATCTATAGAATCATCCAATAGGTTTCTTGATTAAACCACTGTAAAAACAAAACATTTGTTTGTCCAAGCAATTAGGAACTGTCATATCAAGTTTTAAGGCAGACAGACCGTAAAATATAAACACATAAGGACCTGGACTCATTACTGTAACAAGAAACCTGGGAACATTAGCGTTTACGGTATCTGGATCGTTTTTAATAGTCTTCTAACGACATCTCTGGGAAACAAGCACCAAAAAGTAACGGTTACAGGTCACACGGCGAGATTTTTGCGCAACTGTGGCATCTCACCGGGAATGCAGAGCTGCAGCTTCTCCACCGTGGTAGCCATGTTCCTCTGTTGAATTCGGCAGCGGATGACCTCCTCCGTTTGGGCCGTCACCTTACATAAGAGAAGGTCAAAGAGTGTGAAGCCCTCTCAATTAACGAGACAGTCCTCTCTGTGCTATTGTTTGATAATCGACATTCTTTTGTTCTGCCCATCTAACAGCAGATATACTAACAAAGCCAGACTGTGCCATACCTCCCGTCCGGCGTCTTGAAGTCTTCGATTGGTGTCGCTCACTTGGCCCTTAAAACATAATATCACTTTTGTTAGACAAATAAGCCCACGATTCCCTGTTGTAACTGCTCACCCTTGTAATCAGATCATACTTCATGAGGAGTCAAGAACAAAGGCATGCAAATTCAAATTAAATGTGCAGCGGGAACTTGAACTTTTGGTCGGAGGGGAGCTTTTATGGCCAGTAATCGCTTCTGACAGCCCTTTCTAACAGATTCTGTGACAATCTTCTCAATTTTACTTGGGATTTTTGAACTTTGGTTGTTCCTCTGGCTCTGTCAAACAATTCAAATCAATGACCCAATTGACCACTGGTCCCTTGTTGGTAACTTCAATGAGCTCTATGTGCCATTCATTGTCTGGGATAAAATGCGGAGAGCATTTTCTGGTAATTCTTGGTAAACCTCCACACCACTAGATTTATGTCGAATGTCACCTGATCAAAACAGAAAAAGTCTCATTGAAATGGTTTGTCAGCGAATGTGTTTACAGCTATATGAACTGATGTCGATATCTATGGACTTTTAAGGTAAACATCTAACCTAGCCAAACTCCTAAAATTAACACTAAATGAACTTAATTTTGGCCCTATTATGTACAAGTTCTTTTAATTTCGATATTACTGAAGTATATCAGGGCCTTCTTAATAGTCAGATAAAAAAAAATGTATAAGTCTAATAAGATATAGAAAATAAGATACTGTATAAACATAAATTTGACTACCCCATTAACAAGTTATTAACCACATTAACAAAAAAGTAAAAATGTAGCAAAAAGTACCATGTACCATGGTAGCATAACGGTGTTATTTGCAGTAACCTGATGTATCACACAAAAACTATGATATATTAAGATGGTATTCGTTCAGTTTTTACAACATTATGCAGAAACAATATTAAGATTATTATGTCAGCCTTCTGATATTAATGATCACATACCTCAATATATTTAATAATAATAACAATAATAATAATAATAATAATAATACAACCCGAATTCCGGACATGTTGGGACATTTTTTTAAATTTGAATAAAATGAAAAATAAAAGACTCTCAAATCACATGAGCCAATATTTTATTCACAATAGAACAAAGATATATAACATAAAATGTTTAAACTGAGAAAATTTACACTTTTATCCACTAAATGAGCTCATTTCAAATTTGATGCCTGCTACAGGTCTCTAAAAAGTTGGCACGGGGGCAACAAAGGGTTGAAAAGGCAAGAAATTTTGAAAAGATTCATCTGGGAGAACATCTAGCAACTAATTAAGTCAATTGACATCACGTCTGTAACATGATTAGCTATAAAAGGGATGTCTTAGAGAGGCAGAGTCTCTCAGAAGTAAAGATGGGCAAAGACTCTCCAATCTGTGAAAGAGTGCGTAAAAAGATTGTGGAACACTTTAAAAACAATGTTCCTCAACGTAAAATTGCAAAGGCTTTGCAAATCTCATCATCTGCAGTACATAACATCATCAAAAGATTCAGAGAATCTGGAGAAATCTCTGTGGATAAGGGACAAGGCTGAAGACCTTTGTTGGATGCCCGTGGTCTTCTGGGAAGTCGTGGCCTAATGGTTAGAGAGTCGGACTCGTAATCCAAAGGTTGCGGGTTCGAGTCTCGGGCCGGCAGGGATTGTAGGTGGGGGGGAGTGAATGTCCAACGCTCTCTCCACCCTCAATACCACGACTGAGGTGCCCTTGAGCAAGGCACCGAACCCCCAACTGCTCCCCGGGCGCCGCAGCATAAAATGGCTGCCCACTGCTCCAGGTGTGTGTTCACGGTGTGTGTGTGTTCACTGCTGTGTGTGTGCACGTTGGATGGGTTAAAAACACGAATTCCGAGTATGGGTCACCATACTTGGTAGTATGTCACTTCACTTCTGGTCCTCGGACGACACTGCATCACTCATCGGAATGATTCTGTCATTGACATTAATAAATGGGCCCAAGAATACTTCCAGAAACCACTGTCGGTAAACATAATCCGCCGTGCCATCTGCAGATGCCAACTAAAGCTCTGTCATGCAAAAAGGAAGTCATATGTGAACAAGGTCCATAAGCGCCATCGTGTCCTGTTGGCCAAGGTTCATTTAAATTGGACCGTTTCAAAGTGGAAAAGTGTTCTATGGTCAGACGAGTCCAAATTTGGCATTCTTGTTGGAAATCACGGATGCTGTGTCCTTGGGGCTAAAGAGGAGACTTTCCAGCATGTTATCAGCATTCAGTTCAAAAGCCAGCATCTCTGATGTTATGGGGGTGCATAAGTAGAGTATGGGTAGCTTGCATTTTTTGGAAGACACTATAAATGCTGAAAGGTATATAAAGGTTTTAGAGCAACATATGCTCCCCTCCAGACGACGTGTATTTCGGCAGGACAATGCAAAACATCATGGCTTTGTAGTAGAAGAGTCCGGGTGCTGAATTGGCCTGCCTGCAGTCCAGATCTTTCACCTATAGAGAACATTTGGCGCATCATTAAACGAAAAATACGCCAAAGATGACCACGAACTCTTCAGCATCTAGAAGCCTATATCAGGCAAGAATGGGACCAAATTCCAACACCAAAACTCCAGAAACACATAACCTCGATGCCCAGACGTCGTCAAACTGTTTTGAAAGGAAGAGGAGATGCTACACAATGGTAAATATGCCCCCGTCCAACTATTTTGAGACCTGTAGCAGGCATCAAATTTGAAATGAGCTCATTTTGTGCATAAAATTGTAAAATTTCTCAGTTTAAACATTTATGTTATCCATGTTCTATTCTGAATAAAATACTGGCTCATGTGATTTGAAATTCTTTTAGTTTTCATTTTATTAAAATTTAAAAAGCGTCCCAACATTTCCGGAATTCGGGTTGTATAATGATTTTTTTTCTTTTCCTGATAATATTATTCTACCATGGTACTGCCACAATATTTTGGAAAAAAATTATTATTTATATATTAAAAAATAGATTAATAAATTATATAAGCCTTTTGGGCTAAATTTAAATGAGTGAGGACCTTTTGAATTTTTTGGATCTACGCACCTTATAATATTGGCCTATACTGGACTTTTGGATGAGTGTTTGGCGCTACGACCTTGTTCAATAATAATCAATGCATAAATATGTTACTAATCCCTAAAATAAATGTAATTATGATTTCCACGTACCATCAGCTTCTCAGCATCTGCTCGGACCTTCAGCAGTTCTGTGATGGCATCCACGAATCCCTGATGATGGAAGTTGCACATTTTCTCAATCTCTCTGTCATGGTTGCGTATTCTGGCATCAAGTTTCTCCATAAACTTTTTGTGTGCATTGGGCTGATCATCGTAAACGGATCTATAAAACAAACATCACACATTAAACTATTTCAAACAAACAGTCTGCAGAAATATTCTTTAAAGATCTTAAAGTGTCCCATGAATGAAACCTGACAATTCAGTAAAATTAATAATAACAATTCACTTCAGAAAATGCATTATTTTTATGTAATGACAGTCCAGACCTTGTGTTTCCCCTTCAGATAACACACACACTTCAATATGCTGCAGGTGTCTCTGTGTGGTTTTATCAAACTAAGAGCATGTGCGTATCATTAGCTGTGTTATCTAGCACTGGCCTCTGTGTCTGTGTACAACAGTGAGAACTGGCGAGGTCAAGCCAACAGATGGGCCGCTTCTTCAGTGTGTTGTGAGATCACAGAGCGTGTTGCCCTCCTTACTGCTCCAGATGGCCAAGAGAGCCTTCTCTCTCAGTGAAGAACAGTCTGAGATGATTCAGGGTTTTCACTCACTTCCTGACACAGATCGAGGGGAAGTGTGGAAGGAACTGTACCAGCTGACACTGTACTGCATTACTTATCATTTACAATCAATGTGAAACACGGCCATTTTACTTCCATAAAGTATTTCAAAGCAAAAAAAGTGTTCAATTTTTTTTTTAGGACCTACCAAAAACTCAACTCACCCCCCATATCATTCGAAACATGTATGCCTTTATAAGGAACATAAAAGAAGAAAAATGTTTCAGCGTTTTTCTTTTGACACTGGACATCAATGGTGACCAAGACTGTTTGGTTACCAATATTCTTCAAAATAACTTTGTGTCATGCAAATTTCTTACAAATTTCTCAAGTACACTGCAGGTTTGTTAACGTTAACTAAAACCATAAAAATGTCACTTGAAATAAAATAAACATCAACTGAGTAAAAACTAATAAAACTGTATATCAATAATAATAAAATAACAAATTAAACAACTTAATTTAGTTGTCTTTATAGTTGTTTTTTAAATGTTCATTTTCACATATATTTAATACATAAGAAAATGTAGCTTCCTTTATATTTTAGGAAGTGGATCCCACAAAAGGATAATGTTTGGGGGTCCTTAACATTAAGCATTTAACATTTAAGCATAAATAGCCCAGCAATCTATGAACATTGGGCTAAAATGAATAGACTATGAAAAAATACAGTATATACTACACTACACAATGCAAGTAAAAACCACTAGAGTGCAGAATGGAGGGGGGGCATGAATAGTTCTCCAAGTGCGCCACCCTGTGGGCAACAAGGGAACAGTGCATGTTCAACCAATGATGCATATGCAAATATTTAACCAAACCAGCAGCCATAGATCAGTGGCTCTCATGTGGTTTACACTGAACACTGAACATGAAGTGGTTACCCAGCACAAGAACCAAAAGTGCTGTGCAAATGTTTTAAAAAAAACCTAGTTAAAATCAATGTTACCATGTATTGAATAGGACAAACAACATTCGATGGAAAAGCATGGCAGTGTATCTATCATGAACAATAGGAATGCATTATTTTTCTTGGTAACAGTGCTGGCTTAAAGTTCTGCTTCCTTGTTTTATATGACCTGAAAAAAATAACTCATAAAGGATTATGAATCGTGATGAAAATAATACATTTAAAGTCAAGTCAGGTCTGCTTTATTGTCAATTCTTCCACATGTACGGCACATACATACAGAGAATTGAAATTGCGTTACTCTCTGACCCTTGGTGCATACAGTTAACATTTAAGACACTGACAGTAGACGTTCAAATATAGATAAATACAGTTTAAACATATGTACATACAACTATACAGATATACAAATGAGGACATTTGTAGAAAAATAAATAAAGATCGATAAAGTGGCATAAGGCACATGGCAGATAGTGTGTAAACCAGTTAAATAAAAACAAAACTGTGCAGATATGTGTGTAGTGCAAGAAGAGCTTATCAGTCTGAGGACATTGTAGAAAAATAAAAAAAGAGATAAATAAAGTGGCATAAGGCACATGGCAGAATAGATAGAGTGCAAACCAGTTAAATAAAACAAAACTGTGCAGATATATGTGTAGTGCAAGAAGAGCTTATCAGTCTGTTAAAGTGACAAAAGAATAGTCTTTTCATCAGACTATCCGAAGAGGTAGTTTGCAGTCAATGCTGGATGAGGTAGTGCGGATGTGGGGAGCTGGGGGGGGGGGGGGGGGGGGGGGGGGGGGGTCGTAGTATCAAAGTTCAGTGTTGCAAGGGGTAAAAGAGGGGAGGGGGGCAAGGACGGGAGGGAGTTCAGCTTCCTGACAGCCTGATGTATGAAGCGGTCCTTCAGTCTGCTGGTCCTCGCCTGGAGACTCCGCAGTCTCCTCCCTGATGGCAGCAGACTGAAGAAGCTGTGTGTCGGGTGGGTGGGATCACCTGCAATGTGGAGGGCTTTGTGGGTGAGACGGGTGCTGTAAATGTCCTGGAGGGAGGGGAGAGAGACACCAACAATCTTCTCAGCTGCTCTCACTATGCGTTGAAGTGACTTGCGGCAGGATGCGTTGCAAGCGCCATACCACACAGTGATGCAGCTAGTTAGGATGCTCTCGATGGTGCCTCTGTAGAAGGTGCACATGATGGGGGTCGGGGCTCTGGCTCTTCTGAGTTTGCGGAGGAAGTAGAGACGCTGCTGTGCTTTCTTGGCCAGTGCTACAGTGTTGTTAGTCCAGGAGAGGTCCTCTGTGATGTGCACACCCAGGAACTTGGTGCTGCTCACTCTCTCCACAGTCTGCTGAGTGTGTACTCTCCTGAAGTCAACAACAATCTCCTTCATCTTCTCCACATTCAGAGAGAGATTGTTGTCACTGCACCACACTGTAAAAAATCCAACTTTCGAAAAGTTCTACTAACCAATGTAAAAAAGTAGCCTGAACAAAGAATTTTTAGTAGGAGAAGTCAGTTTAATTTTTTGTGTGAACTGAACAAAAATACTCTAAGCATGTCGCTAACAAAAGTTGTTTTGTTTACCTTACTTAGATACTCAAGTATTTGTTGTAAGTATTCACAACATATCAAAATGTTCTCCCAACTTTTCAAATTGAGTCATCTGAACAAACAATTTTACATTGAACAACATTGCACAAGTTCCCAGCATGCATTGAACATTTTATGTTAATTATTACTAAAATATTATAATTGTTTTACATTTTACTGGCTTAATTTATGCTCCTGCTGCTGTTGTCACTGTCAGTTAGCTGTCATGTGGATTAGAGTTCATATTTTACTGATTTCAAATTTGTTGATCCTCACCATGGTTGAGAATCGTGTGCTGAGGTACTGTATATGTGCATCTCATTGCAACTTGTTAATTACATTTGTCTATTAACATAAATGTTTGCCTTTAGTATTAAGAGACAAATGCTACCCATATTATGTTGAAGGCTTTGGAAACAAACATATGTTTAAAAGAAAGAGGATTGTTAAAAAAGATTAGCATTGCTAAATGCTAAAACATCTTTAGTTGCTCTAACAGATCTTTTAACACTCAGTAAACTAACTTTTATTCATTAGATGAACTAAAGTTTTTAAGTTGTTGGTTGCTTGTTGAGTTAACTTAAAAAGTTGAATGTGATAGGTTGCCTTATTTTTGTGAGTTAGGTCAACTTTTTTTTTTTACAGTGCACCCGGCCAGGCGGCTCACCTCGCTCCTGTAGTTTGTCTCATCTCTGTTGCTGATGAGACCCACCACAGTCGTGTCATCCGCAAACTTAATGAAAAAGTTGGAGTTGTGTGACGGTGTGCAGTCGTGGGTCAGCAGAGTGAAGAGGAGGGGGCTCAGCACACATCCTTGGAGGGCCCCAGTGTTCAGTGTGATGGTGCTGGATGTGTTAATGCCGTTCCGTACTGCCTGAGGTCTCCCGGTGAGGAAGTCCAACAGAGGTGTTGAGCCCCAGCTGGACCAGTGTGTGAGTAAGCTGTTGAGGGATGATTGTGTTGAATGCTGAACTGAAGTCTATGAACAGCATCCTGACATATGTGTCTTTTTTGTCCAGATGTGTGCTGGCGATGGCATCTTCGGTCGAGCGGTTGGACCTATATGCAAACTGGAAGGGGTCCAGGGAGGGGGGGGGCAGACTTGATGTGGTGCATGACTAGCCGTTCAAAGCACTTCATGAGAATTGGAGTAAGTGCGACTGGACGGTAGTCATTGAAGCAGGATGGAGATGACTTCTTCGGGACTGGAATGATGGTGGTAGCTTTGAAGCATGTGGGGACAACGGCCTGATTTAACGAGATGTTGAAAATGTCTGTGAAGACATCAGTGAGTTCCACTGCACAGTCTCTCAGTACACGCCCAGGAATGTTGTCAGGACCCGGAGCTTTGCATGCATTGATCCTGCTGAGGGATCTCCTCACACTGTCCAGGGACAGCGTCATCACCTGGTCACCGGGAGGAGGTGGAGTCTTCTGTGCAGTGGTGCTGTTTTGCAAAGCAAAGAAGGCATTCAGCTCGTTCAGCAGGGGGATGGTGCTGTCGCAGGTCTGTGGTGGGGGCTTGTAGTCCGTGATGGTCTGTGCTGTGTTTGTGTCAAAAGCAAAAGTTGCTGTAAAACTACTTCTGAACAGTCACAGCAATTAGCATGAGATTCATATTAAACAGTCTCGCCCAGCATAAAAATAAAGATATTCATAATAACAAAGTAGCAAAGTCTTGGACGGCTCACTGCTAGTGAAAGCGCCAGCTGGCTCTCTCTTTCAGATGCCAAGCAGAAGGCTCGGATGAAATCCAGGTTGCCATTGGCAACACAGCCTCAACGTCTAGACTGTGAATGACAACCTTTAAAATGGGCCGGCTAGCTGATCCTAGTTCGGAGTCATTTTTACCACACTGCAATATAACTGCAGGATGTTCTGAGCGACTGCTAGCAGGGCTGGGAAACTAAATTTAAAAATTCATTAAATATTTCCAAAAACTGAATTAGAATCCACAAAAGGGGCAATAAGTATTTTGAGAAAAAGAGAAAATTGGAAAAAAGTTTATTGCAAAACATGCATACAAGTATTTTGAGAGTATATGGAGACTAACGTAATTGTTCACGTCTTTTGGCACAATTTGCTTTCTGCAACTCTCTGATTGGTGGAATTTTCTGTACAGCATCATACCTTGTCACCACAAATTCATTCAAAACTTAAATAAGTCAGACGTTTTTGCAGAAAACATGCTGAACATCTCTGCAGAAATAAGTGTGTCGTTGTGAAGTGCAAGTCAAGTGGAGTAAAACAATATAATATATTCATAGAAAGAGAACGATGTGCACCAAATGAGTCGCTGTAGAAACTGAATACTTCAATGGTTGAAGTGCGCTCAACACGAGAGACAACGCAAACGCAATGACATGTGAAATAAAACGTCCTCATGTATTAAAGAAGAGTGGCTTGATTAAGTGCTGGAAATAGTGGAGGATGGGCAAAGAACGGTAACAAAACTCTGAAACGTGTACAGTCACAGAAGAGTATTGTACAAACTGTACTTCATAACGATGTTTAGACAGCTATAGAAGAATTCATGTGTTCACGTTTTTTTTATACTTAACTTACAGATCTCAGCTTAAGTTTTGCTTCAGTTTGTATTCTATTCTATCAGTTTAAATAGTTTTTTTGATAATATATTATGTTAGGGCTATATTATAAACCTGATAAATAATTGACCAATTAATTTTCATTTTTACACCAGACATCGAGTTCAAAATATCGGTCATCGGTCTATTTGATCTGTAAAAATCGGTATCGGCCCTGGAAAACACATATCGGTTGACCCCTACTCAGAGATGAAGTTCAAGTGTTCATGTCCTCATATAGTGAGAGGAGACGCAGTTAGAGACACAGAAAGCACTGCAAGCATCACGTGTGTTTGAGTTTCTGTAGTAGATGAAACTATGCCAGTCATTCATACAAAGATCCAAAACATGTAGACTTATTAGCCACATGCACAAATTGGCTGTTATCAACTTTATTTCTGCAGTGTAATAGGCTGTTAGATTTAACCATATTGAATAAAAATCCACAGCTTATCTTTATCAACATAAATTATTGCAATCTTAATATGATATCGTATATATCACCCAGCCCTAATTCGGATGTATACTTTTGCATAGTTACTTTGTGCTCAGCTTTTTTACATCCAACCCGTTGCAGTTATCTTGTCGGCCCTTTCCTGTCAGCCAAATGGAAAATGCTGAGGGTCAATTTCTACTCAAAACACGCAAAGCTTTCTAAAACCGGTACCCACATCCACTGCCTTACAGAAGGTCATATTATGCCCCATAATGGGATATCCTTTCTGCGAATCTGCAAATATGCACACAGAACTACTATCAGCAGGGCCATGTTCACAATGAGTTTCCTCCTTCCTGTTATTGAATTCAACAGACAAAGAGCAGCAAGTTACGGACAACTGCCAGGAGGTACTGAAGGAAACAGAAACCCAGAGCGAGTAAAAGTCAAGCGTTTCAAAATCAAAACGCGCCGCGGGTCTTTTATATGAATGTATCTCTGAAGGGAACCGACTGTCTTCAGAAAAGTTTCGATGACATTCAAACAATCAGACAATCAGATTGCATTTTCAAGAATAAGCCCGTCTCAAGCAACATGCTGTTGTTGTTGCACAATTTTGTTTTTTTGTTTTCTGCAGCAACAATTCATACTCTTTATCCTGGCTGAAGCACATTTGTTTCAATCTATAAGAACAATCAGCCGACACTACCAGTCAAACGTTTTTGAACAGTTTTAACGTTTTTTTGTTTTTGTTCACCAAGCCTGCATTTATTTGATCCAAAGTACAGCAAAAACTGTAAAATTTTGAAATATTTTTTACTATTTAAAATAACAGTTTTCAATTTGAATATATTTTAAAGTGTAATTTATTCCTGTGATCAAAGCTGAATTTTCAGCATCATTACTCCAGTCTTCAGTGTCATATGATCCTTCAGAAATCACTTTAATATGCCGATTTGCTGATTATCAATATTTAAAACAGTTGAGTACATATTTTTCAGGATTCTCTGAATAGAAAGACCCAAAGATTAGCATTTATCTGAAATAAAAAGCTTTTGTTACATTTATACACTATTCCATTCAAAACCTTGGAATCAGTATAATTTATTTTTTTGGAAAGAAATTATATAAATTAATACTTTTATTTAGCAAGTATGCTTTAAATGGATCAAAAGTGAATGATAAAGACATTTATAATGTTACAAAAGATTTGTATTTCAGATAAATGCTATTTTTCTGAACTTTCTATTCATCAAAGAAACCTGAAAAAAATCTATTTAGCTGTTTTCAACATTATAATAAATGTTTTTTGAGCAGTATATCAGAATATCGCCACTATTTAGCAATATTGCTAAAAATTCAGCTTTGAAATCACAGGAATAAATTACATTTAAAAATATTTTAAAATAGAAAACAGTTATTTTAAATAGCAAAAATATTTCAAAATGTTACTGTTTTTGCTGTATTTTGGATCAAATAAATGCAGGCTTGGTGAGCAGAAGAGAATTCTTAAAAAAAAAACATTAAAAATCATACTGTTCAAAAACTTTTGACCGGTAATGTATGTTAGCCTTTAGTTTGAAGTTAAAGATATTAATATTAATAAGGTGAGTCTGAGATTTGACAGTGATTTCACAGTGATTTCTTGTTTGTATGAAGGCTAAATACAAATAAAACGTGAACATTATTTATTTGTGCGGTTTTTTTGTTTGTTTTTTTAAAATAAAATATATAGTTTTATAGGATGAGGTTTCGTAAACTTGGCAAATTTATTTTTCATAAGTTTGTAGGTACAGACATCTGTTGCGGCCATTCTTGGCAGTTTTTATGAGGCTTTTTTAAAGTATAGTTCATATCGATATCGGAACTATATCGTATCGACCAAAATTAAGAAATATATCGTGATATAAATTTTGCCCATATCGTTCAGCCCTACTGAAATCCTGATTTTATCAGAAATAATAAAGCTAAAGACATCAGGATGGAAAATCATAAACTGATCAGAAGTCATGAAGCAAAGATGCCATGCCCATAATGAGTGCTACTGAAATCATGATTTTATCAGAAACATGATTATGATTAGGCCTATATCAGAAATCATGAAGCCAAAGATGTCATGATGCAGCTGAGCACTACCAAAATCATGATTTCATCAGAAAACAAAGCTAGAGATCTCATTATGGGACACGTCTGAGAGCTAATCAAATCATGATTTTCTCATTAGGCCAAAGATGTTATGACGGGACACAACTGAACACTACCGAATTCATGATTTGACCTGAAATCAAAGCCAAAAATTTCATCACGGGATGTCGCTGAGCATTAAAGAAATCATGATTTTATCTGAAATCATGTAGCTAAATCCTTATTATGGGACATAGCTGAGTGCTGCAAAAAAAAAAATAATAATTTTATCAGAAATCATAAAGATGTCATGAGATGCTACCGAATCGTACAGCCAAATATATCCTGGTTGGATGTAGCTGATCATTTGATCAGAAATCATAAAGCCCAAGATCTCATCACAGGACTTGGCTGAGCACTATAGAAATCATGAAGCCAAAGATCTCATTATATGGGACACAACTGAGAGCTACAAAATCATAATTTTATCAAATATAATAAAGCCAAAGATGTCATGAGACGGAATGTAGTTACGACTTATCATATAGCCAAAGATCTCATGACTGGACACAGCTAAGCACTACCGAAATCATGAAATTTATCAGAAACTATAAAGCCACAGACTTCATTATGGGATAATAGTTAAGCTCCATCGAAATTATGATTTTATCAGAAATCATGAAGCCAAAGATCTAATGATGGGATGCAGATGAGCACTAGCGAAATTATTTTATCAGAAAACATATAGCAAAAGATCTTGTGACAGGGCCCAGCTAGCTTACCGACATCATGATTTCATCAGAAATCCAAAGACAACAAATCTTTACTGGAACAAAAAGCATTATCATGAAATCATGATTTCTACTGAAAGATGAATTGCATGATGAAATGCAACTGGGCTGAAATCATCAAATTGTGAGGGCAATCGTGCTTTCTACTGAAATTATTCAAACACAGATCACATGAGGAGATAAATCTGAGCTCAGAGCAGAATATTAATATCCTACTCAACTCAGAATGATTTATTAAAGCCACACCCACTCATGTTTACTCAGCTTTCATTCTTCCGCATTTAAAATGTGTTTGGAAAGGGAAACGGACAAGTATAAAGAAGAATATAACTTGACAAGAGACGTTCATTTGGCAAAACTAAAGCTATTTTGCTCGGAGCTTTCCACCTGTCGACAGCTCCATCATATTCATAATGCAGTGCGACTGGGCCTGTGCTGATGTTTACATCTTATGTTATTAAGACAGACAGACACATGCTTAGCGAATTCTAACAAATAATTCACACATAACGTCCCCCAGTCGTACACGATGAATGACAGGAAAACAGCGGTGTGTGTCATTGACTGTAGATTCATCAGCAATGACATAAAGTGCATCTTTAGCAAACAAAGGCCTGCTTTCCATCCATCAGACAGAAGAACCATCACATCGCCATCTGAACGGTAAATAAGAGCAGAAGATGCTCATCTCTCACCGTAGCGTCGGCCCCACGCACGCCGTGTCCGTGCTCTCGATCTCCTGTAAAATTCGCTCATGTTCGGTGATAGTCTCCAAGCTCTCGCTCTCCGCCATGTTGGCTCTAATCGTCACAGTGTTCATTTGTGATTATGACAGTGCCGACAGAGATGCAGTAGCTCCAGTCCCCCGACAGGTGGCGCTGCTGCAGCAGCCGGGGTTTGCCAGACATGAAGCTGATAGAGGTCACTGTTTTGTGGTTCTGTCATTGAGCTAAAAGCAGAGCTAAAATGTGACCCAGTCATAAGGGTTTGTTTTTGTTTTTAAATTGAGGTTTATACATCATTTGAAAGCTGAATAAATAAGCTTTACATATCGATGTATGGTTTGTTAGGATATTTGGCCAAGATACAACTATTTTAAAATCTGGAATCTGATGGTGCAAAATATTGAGAATATCGTCTTCAAAGTTGTCCAAATTAAGTTTTTAGCAATGAATATATTACTAATCAAAAATTAAGTTTACTAAATATCTTCATGGAACATAATGTTTACTTAATATCCTAATGATTTTTGGCATAGAAGAAAAAAAAAACGCAAATTTTGACCCATACAATGTATTTTTGGCTATTGCTACAAACATACCCAGCTACTTAAGACTGGTTTTGTGGTCCAGGGTCACATATGGGCTTTTAAATATGTACACATTCATATGTATATGCACTACCATATATATACAAATGATTCAATATGTTTACTGGCAGTGTATGTATATATATATATATATATATATATATATATATACATACACACTACCAGTAAACATATTGAATCATTTTTATTACTCATACAATTTTTTTTAAATTACTTATACAGTATATTCACAGTTTGAGAAAATCAAAATAATACATCAGAAAAATTTGTTTTAAAAAATTAAATACAGATATTTATTGCTTTATTTTTGTAATGTGTTCAAATATTTTTGGAATTACTTAATTATAATTTTACAGTATATACAGTTTGAAAATTAAAATAAATTATACAATTTTTTAATATTTATTTTGTAATTATACTATTTTATTTAATTATATAATTGCATATAATTTGATTTAATATTATTGTATTTTATTGTTAATATAATAATCGTTTTCTCTATTTGACTACCATATAGGCCTAAGTCTGCATTTCATGTAACTGTGGTAAAATAACAGGTTAAAGCATCCATCAAAAGCACAATTATTTCATAATGCATAACAGTGACTCTACCTTAAAGTTGTTCCTAGGGGCAAATCTACTGACTCCAGTTCTGCAAAAACATTCCCGTACACCTTTCCTTCTCCTTTGTCCTCTTCTTGGGGACTTGTGGGAATCTTGAGACTGCTGCTGCTGCTGTACATGTCTGTTAGACTGTGTTAGACTGGGACAATCGTGCTTCCAGCAGGACATACACATACTACAGTCAGCAGAAAACTGCAGCTAAGGAAAAAGGACAGACCTTGTGATCTCTAGTACTTTGAATCCAACAAAACAGGCTTAAGTGCTGTCCTGTTAAATATTTCCCAATTGTGCTTCAAGATTTATCACACTACTGGACTGAGATCTGAATTTTATGGTACACGATACACTATAAAAAAAACTAAAAAGTAGTGTGAAAATATTGTAAAAATGCTATGTTTATAAGTTAATTTATACAGTACATTAGTAACCTTTTTAAGCTATTTGTAAGTATAAACCCTATAACAGCATGTCTTAAATATTTGCACTTGGCTACTGCTCATGAAAATTGAGAAGTGAAAAAAAAAAGAAGAACTCAACAGAGAAAGAATAAATATTTACATCATAACTGTTTGATTACATGCAAGATGAATCATCTTACAAATTACACAGATTACAAAATACTGTTCTGTTTGCAAACTTAACGGTTTCCTCTCTGCTTCAAAACAACAAGTAGAGGTTGTGACCTACCTTACAGGAAATGAGATGAACTTTTTTGTTTGTTTTTACAAAAAAAAAAGTATGTTTGCTTTTATGTGTCTTTAGAAGCAACCTGTTTTGTCTTGCTTTCACTATCGGTTTGCGGTCATGTCTTTTTTAACTATCATTACAAAAACAGTAATATTGTGAGATATTACTACAATTTAAAATAACTGTTTTCTATTCAAATATACTGTAAATGTCATTTATTCCTGTGATGCAAAGTTGAACTCAGCAGGCATTTCTCCAGTCTTCCAAGTCACATGATCCTTCAGAAATCATTCTAATATGCTGATTTGCTTAAGAAACATTTATTAGAAATAATGAAAACAACAGTGCTGCTTAATATTTTTGTTTTGAATTTGAAGCCACATTTTTGAAGGTTCCGATGAATAGAAATTTTTTCAAAAGGAAAAGCACTGCATAGAAGCAGAACAAACATTTAAGGAAAAAAATAAATAAAAAGATTTGAGTCATTTTCCATAAAATCTCATGACTTCATACATGTATGATGACAGGGGTGTGATGTCACCCATGTTTTTCTTAGAATACTGTACACATCTGTTTTATGAACTTCATAAAAAAAATGTTTTCTTTTTCTCGGATGTCAGCTATCTAACCACAATATCAAGACAAGCATATAGTCGACTTTAAAGTGTAGCCCAGGATGTATTTCCATCCGGATAATTAAACAGCTGCACCTGTGAATCACAGTGAGTTACTGAGGCACACATCAGAGAGAATCAAAAAGGCACATGTGAGTCAGTGTACGGCCCGTCACAAAGGTTTGGGAAAATTTAGCACTGAATACAGGATCAGACAAGAGCAGTTTAATCTGGGCCGGTCAGGAGCTGTGGAGCAGGGTGTGAGGGCATTCTGGGTGCAAAATGTGCCCTGGGTTGTGAAGAGGTTTTTTTTGTTGTTTTTTTGTGAAATTTAGCAAAACAAAAATACATTGTCAAAAAAGTTGTTTACATTTAAATGTTTACAAAATCATATGTAACTATAGGGGAATGGATTGTGTTGCTCCCAATTTTGAATTATTATTATTATTATTGAACATCTTTAATTCAGAGTTTTAATTCAGTAACTAGTGACACATTTCTGTTTTGGCTCAGTATTTAGGTTGAGTTTAACCACACAGTGTAGCCTGTTTTTCTCTCCTCAAATCATAATAATATAGTTTATTAAAAAGCATTTATTGTTATTAATTAGATATTATTATCATAATTATTATAATATTTTAAAAAACGAACCACTCAAAGCTTTCCTTTTCAACTTATTACTTAATGGCCATTTAATGAATAAATAACATTTGATAATAATGCCTAATGTGAAATTGCTAGTAAATCTTACAAATAATTAAAAGTTTCAAGTTAAAAGTTGCAAGTTTCACATTGAATTAAAAAATTTAATTTTTACCCATCTTCAAGAAACGGCTAAAAACTCATCTGTTCCATCTTTACTTGACCCTCTAACTCTAACACTATCTATTCTAATTGTATTTTATCTATGTCTTTTTATTAAAAAATAACAATAATAATAATAATAATTATCTGTACTGCGTTAGGCTAACCAGGACTTGTAATAGCACTTGCACGTTGTTGCTCTTTTGTTGGTTTTGATTGCTTCTTATGTCCTCATTTGTAAGTCGCTTTGGATAAAAGCGTCTGCTAAATGACTAAATAAATAAATAAAATAAATAAAAAGTAGAAAGACTGAAATTGTTTTATTTAAAACTTTGAAAAATCAGTTTTCACAGTGTATAGTCATACACTCCCAATTCAGCAAACTGACATTATTTTATTTTATTAAAGTAAAAAGCATTGCATCTTTATTTTATGAGATTCATTTATTACTACTATTCTGCATGTGACATTAGATTGCCAATGCTTCCATTTGCAATCAGTAAAAAGTTTTAAAAAAATATTTGGAATTACAGACATTCACTTCACCACAATAGTCTGTAAATGATAAATTAAATTAATTACAGTATAAAGCATTTTGGCCTGTTGATTATTTTTCCAGCCACACATTCAAATGTTTTACAATATATTATCATACACTAACAGACAAAAACCAAATCTTACTCGAGGCCAAGCACAACAGGGTATGCGTGTGTTTTAAACCATTGTTTAAAAAGTACTTTGTGTTTCAGATACTCCCACACTATAATTTGTTTTAATGAGTCACATGATGATTTCATGTCTGGTCATCTTCTTGGAATGGTGGGTGGTCTCAACACAACCTTGACTGTGTCGCCTGTGACCTGCAATGTGAAAAGTCAGTTTAAGAATAAGTGAACGTAAGACTTCTTATAGTGCAGCTGAAATTATGGAAGCATTTGAGCTGCTCACCTATAAAGCATCACATTAACATTACAAGATAAACTGTTAAATGCATGCATAATAATATAATCTCTGTCAGAATAAATGTAACTGACTTGATCTGTCCTCCAGGAGCCTGTTGCTAAAGATGGTTTGACTGGAGGAACAGGAGGTGGAGTTGGCTTGATTCCCTATAATTACACAGATATTTTTAAGTCCACAAACACAATATATCTACTTAAAAATGTTATCAGCTCTGTTCCAAAACCTATATGCTACTGAAATAGGTGTGGTCTATTTAAGTCACAGTAACAAACCAAAAACACAAGCTTTTACGAACTAGGCGAGGAGTAAAAATCATTTTCAGTGGTAATGAAGAGGAAACCGCAGATGACTCAACTAATGGGTTAGGGTGAACTTGACCTAAGATGACCCGCAAAATATCTGTGTTGTATTTTGACTAAATAAAATGACTAAACAGTAGTATGTTCTTTATTTTGGAAATGTAATTGAACAAAAGTTTTCAGTTTCAATATTACTTGAGTAAAGTACAAATTCTGTTCAATAAAATGTAAGTAATTCAGTAAAATCAAGTATTACAGCCCTGATTTCCACAGCTTAGAATGAGGAAACTATTGCAATAGTGTAACTATAGTTTTTAACTATTGACTAACAAGCAATGCTAACAATGTACTTAAATCTAGCACTAATTACAACTGAACATTGAACAAATAACAATATTTGACAAATTAACAGCATTTCACTTCAACTTTCAAATGCTAAAATATATTTCAAAATACATTCCAATCTTAAAATGCATTTTAGACAAATGTTTTTTTTATATAGATTTTAAAAACTGTAAAAAAAAATAATAATAAAAAAAAAAATTATATATATATATATATATATATATATATATATATATATATATATATATATATATATAAATAAAAATAAATAAATAAATAAATAAAACTAACCCAAATTTGTTAATACAAATATATTTTAAAATTTCTTTTAGAAATATATTTTTGGCCATTTTTCGTATATTTGGAAATATATATAAAAATATATCTGAAAAAATATTATTTTGCCATATAGCCTGACAGTCCCTGGTCACTGCTGAGCAATAGAAACATTCAATTTCCTTTTATGTTCAACAGAAGACAGAAAGTCGTACAAGTTTAAAATAACATGGGTGGATAATGGCAGAATTTTCATTATTGGGTGAAATATTTTCAATCATAAATAGTATTTTACAAAATACAAAAAGGTGGATTTCTGCTATAAGTAGTTGATCTTACCTGTTTTGCTATGGTCTGCTGCGATTGTGATGGTGACTTTTGTGGAGGCTGCAAGCAGAATAAGAGTACAAATGTATTTTTATTTTTTTCTACAGAGATGGGAAAAGACTACTTAATTCTTATCCGTCCAGGAAGAACATTATGTGTGAAACTACAAGTATTTAACCCCATTGGCCTTTTCATATACCTGATATCCTGTGCACAAAACTAGAAAGCACTTGTAAAAAATTGTAAACTACATACAGCATGCCATAACGTGTGCATTCAAATCTTTGAACAACACTAGAGTGGTGTTTGTGTAAGTACTGTAGTGATAAACTGGATTTCCACGAACAACATGTTTATTCAACTTGTTTAAACAATTAGTACTTAAAACAGAAATTCCATTCACATTTTTGGACAAGTTTTTCCATGCCAGTCTATTATTATTGTATGAATAATTTTAGATTTTCCCAGCCCTAAATGGCATGTACAAACCGTGACAGGTAGCATTACATGCTGGCAGGAAGGTCTCTTTTCATCTAGATTTCTATCCAGAATAAGCTGTAGGGTGAGTCAGATTTTGTGTGCAAAAGACAAAAGTATGGCTACGCAATATACATTTGATGCTAACCCAATTTTCTATTTTATTTCAGACTCACAGGTCTCAAATAGGGGGAAAAAAACCTACATTTCATTCCGTGAGAAAAGAGTTTTTGACTTGATAATGATAATAAACAGGCTGCATCATAATGAAGGTTCTACTAACTGGTGGAGCAGGACGGATCGGGCCCAATCTAGCAGTTAGAGGGGTACAGGGTTGAGTTATGGTGGTCCCCATGAATGTGAGCTGGCTGATCTCAGGGCGGTCCTTCCTGGCACTGTTGTTCTCAAAAAGGTTCATCTGCCCTGCAGATGGAGTTTTTCTGTAAACAAGCAGATAGATGTGACATGAATGGGCAGACTACTATAATTACATTACTCACAGCTACCCACACCTTCTGATCAATAAATTTGCAAGACCTTTAGAAGAAATCAGCAGGATGGTTGCTATGCAACATGGCACATTTGAAAAAAAAATACACAGTAATTTTCCTTCATTAAAAGTTTTACATATAAAGCATAAATAGTACTTTTGAAGAAAGTCAAATGAGATGAAGATTTCAAGAGTTATCAACATAATTTGCCATTTTTTTTTTAAGTGTAAAAAAAGATATTTTTTTTTTTTTTCAGAAAATTATGCAGAATGGTTTTATGGCCAATAAAAATATTCCTGGCTGGAAAATGTTCACTTGCAGTTCATTCAAAACCCTGGGCGTGATAAATTGCATAAAGCATAATCAAAATCAAACAACTTACGTCTTGTGGCTGACGATGGCTTTTCTTCTTTTACAGTAAAGCAAGACTCCACAAAGTGCAATTGCAAGCAGAGCGATTGCAACTGCTACTGAGATGCCAATTATCTTTGCTTGTCCTAAAAAAATTGGAAATAACAGTAGAATTTGTCAGAAGGGTACATTACTACAGGCACTACATTTAAACATGCTTTTCAGAAAAAGCTTGTTTGATTACCGGATGGCAATTCAGAATATCTGAATTCGCAGTAAGGAGGTGCCCATCCAGGTTCACAGTGGCATTGTTTTTTATGATTACAAATCTGCAAAAATTAGACAAAAATGACAAATGACTTCTTTTTAAAATTTAAATTCTTTCAAAAGACATCTTCCTATTGGTTTAAGTGAAATAGAGATTTGATCTCACCCCTCTTCCATTGCATTGAAGTGAGCAATCGTCATTACTACCGTAAACATTCAGGTCTTGGCACATATTATTGTAGCAAACCTGTTGAAACACAACCCAGAGTTTTCATTTTTGAGCCTACAAGTCCTGCCGTCAGTCTAAATAACATTCTTCTATGCTTACCTTATTGTGCCCACATTTTGTGCCAGTAGGGACCATGCTGAGGGCGTCCTCTTCAGATTTGTCCCCAGCTATGTTGCAAAATATGTCCCTGTTTATTACTAGCACAGCTTTCTGACCAGTGATGGGGAAGTCATTTCCTCCATCGCAAAAAATCTTTCCACAAAACATGTTTCTATATGAGGAATAAAAGTACATTTAATGTTATCTATGCTTGATGTATTAGGTTAGCCTTAAAAAACAGGTGCTATGACAAATATTAATGCTGGAAAAAGTCATTTTGTGAGCTTTTTTGAATCAGAAAATGAAAAAAGATGGCATACTCTTTTGAACAGGCTCTGTAGCCACCTTTGACCTTTCCACAGTGAGAATCATTTTTTCCAAATGTGTTTCGAAAAAAGCATGCATTAGCAGCCACTTTGGCACCTGGGGAAATAATCAGAAACACAACATTTAAGCAGATATGAATACTGTGTTGATATGAGTCATTATGCACAGCAGGATACTGAAATATCAAGGTAGAGGAAATCAATACAGCTTGTGAAAATTAATGAATGATGGTAAAGTAGTTGGGCTGTAGGGAATTATAGAACATTTTATTATACTGGTTCAGATTCCAGTTTCAACCAAAAAAAAGAAAATTCTATCATCACATTCTTGAAGAATGTTGGCAACCCAATAGTTTTGGTCAACACTGAATTGCATTGTATGCACAAAAAAAAAAAAAAAAAAAAAAATGATACATTTCTCTAAATATCTTTATGTTCCACAGAAGAAAGACATACAATTTGGGACAACATGAAGGTGAGTTGATGACAAATAAATTTTCATTTTGGGGAAACTTTAACGATTTTGGTGCCTTAACTGTATTAGTACTTGAAGAATAACTGCTCCTAGCTAAATGCTTAAATTAAATTATATATATTTTTTTTAAATTAACCATTTCAGGTGGGCACGCCAATGGTACTTGTATGGTACTAGAATAGACAGTTCTGTGATCAAGTCAATAACCACTCTAACTGATTTATTGAGCATGATCGATGAACAGTAATTTAAAGGTGTCTCTAGTGTTTTTGAGTCTTTTTGGAGATTTAGTACCAGTTAATATAATGTTCATAACTCAACTAATAAAGCATTTATTTTTTGCCATGGTGCTTAGACGCAGTGGTGCAGAGCACATAATTTTATTGCACTTCCAACCCTACAACCCAGATATGAACCCTGACTGTGCTTCTGAACAAAATACTTACTCTAGGTTCTTTTGGGTAATAAACTCATGCCTACCTGTTCCCCAAAGTCTTTGGCAGTGCTGGAAGTGAGTGGGGCATTGGCCATTATAGCAGTAACCCTGACCAGAGCTGCAAGGAATGCCGTTCATCTTAAAATCATTCTCTGGGCAGTGCTCTGAGAGCCCTGTGCAGTACTCTGGAACGTCACACTCATTTACAGGTGCGCGACACAAGCTTTCAGCATCTTTTATCTGGCATGAAAAAAAAAGAAAAGAGAAGCTGTAAATAACAAAAAATTGTCAACCACAACCTTTACTAGAGTTATTGTTAACACTACAGAGTAATGACTTCAAAATGAGGCCATGCAAAGGTTGCTGGTTCAGGTCCCGCCAGTGCTGTAACTTGATTGAGTGCCCCCCCCCCCCCCCCCCCTCATAAAAAGCAAACAACAACACAAAAGAAGCTTGCATGACATATATGCCACCCACACAATATATAACAAGTCAAGTCCAGCAGTTGAGTCTGATTTACAGATCCTTGTTTCAAATCTCAGTGGTGCGACTTTGCTCTCCTGGCTCACTCTAGGAAAGCACCAAATATTGCTTCAACATTTCAAACGAGGCTTCTGTTCTTCTGGGACTCAAGGAAGTCTCTTTCTTTGGCCCTGTGTTTATTCCAGAGATTTGGACATACAAAAGCCTCGAGGAAAAACCATCAAGTGTCCTAAACACTCAGTGGTCCATTGAATAGCATTTTGGACTTCCAGATTGAGGCAGTAAATAAAGGCAATATAGTTTGTGTCCCACCAGGAATCTTTTTGACACCCTTTCTCCACCCAAAAACACATCTAGAATACATCTAGGAGACATCTACATGACATTTGCAAACTCTTATAAACTCCTGAAACAGAAGTTTGCGTGACATTTTAAAACTCTTTTATGCCGCCCACACTATATGACAAGTCAAAGGCAGCAGCCCAGTCTGGTTTTCACATCCTGGCTTCCAATCCAAACGGTGCGCCTCTATCGGTGACTTTGCTCTCCCACTCTAGGAAATAATGGTGATTCAACATTCTGAATTCTGCTGACACTCAAGAAAGTACCTTTTTTGCCACAATGTTGGTCATACAAAAGTCAGGAAGAAACGTAGGTTATGTGGCGCAATGGGTAGCAGATTTCTAGAATGTAAAATGAGGCCGATCAAATGTTATGGGTTTGGGTCCCACAAGAGTCATGAAAACTCCCACCACCCCAAAAATACCTTTAAGAGAAGCTTGTCTGACATTTTAAAACTAGTACCTTTTCAGTGATTCTGTGATGACCTAATGGTTAGAAAGTCGGACTTGTAACCCTAAGGTTGCAGGTTCGAGTCTCGGTACCAGCAGGTATTGTAGGTGGGGGGAGTGAATGACTAGTGCTCTCTTCCACCCTCAATACCACAACTGAGGTGAGGCCATTGAGCAAGGCACTGAACCCCCAACTGCTCCCCGGGTACCACAGCAAAACTCTGTGTGTTCTGTGTGTGCGTGCATGCACTTGGTTGGGATAAATGCAGAGCACAAATTTTGAGTATGGGATCCCATACTTGGCTACACGTCATGTCACTTTCCATGAGGGAAAATTAGATGTTGGTGCGGTGTAATTAACTTAGATAGGGTGGTCACCTAACAAACAGGCAATCCTGAGTTTGAATCCCAGTGATACTCTGATGCAGCCTTTAAGAAACATGGTTTTCCAGCAATTTGACATTGAGCAGACAAACAGTAATTGTGCAATAACAATGTCTGTTTTTAATGGTTTTCTTCAACACTTTCATTGGTCGCACAATCAGATAGTGCTGCTGATTGTGCTCACTTAATTGTATCTGGAAAATACACAGGAGAAGACTGTCCCATCCTTACATATTGCATTTCTCATTGAATATTCTGGTTCACCTAGAACTACTTCAATTTAGGAAAGTAAAATCACTTTTTTTCCACAACTTATATTCAGCCTGTCATTCACAGCCTGTCTCTTTTCAGCCTTTATCTCTTTTTAGAAAAGAGCAGCATGAAGATTCTGCTAAACCTCTTCTTTGAAGGAGGGTGAATTGAGAGAATTTTCATTTTTGGGTGAACTATTTCTTTAATAAAGATCTATCCTATCTATTCTATGTTCGTAGTGCAATTTTCGTTTGAAAAAAAATGAAGGCGGCCATGAACAGTTTTCATGAGAGTCACTTACAAGGCAATTCTCACAGCAGTCTCCATGAGCACATTGTGAGCCTTCAGTGAGCCTGCAGGTCATGGGATCACAGCATGGATTTTCACATTCCTTACACAAAACATTAAATCACAGTCATCAATGAGACATCGGATGTGAGTCAAAGATGATCCTACATTAATGCATTAATGATGTCATAAAAAGGATAATTTGAGCTAGATAAGGTAGGCTAGACTGAGTCACTACAGACACAGGATATGTGTGCAATACCTCCACTGTTCCGCAGTCACACTCCTCTCCAGGGTCCAGGAAAGCATTACCACAGACAGACCCACTGTACAGTCTGGATGAACTGGGGGTGTCCAGCAGGCAGCTGGGGTTGGCGTTGTCTAGAAACACACTCAGCTGCTCCAGACTACAGTCACTAAACGACTCCGGGAACAGTGTGCTAGATAGACAAGGTCAGAGCATGTCATTTTCGGACAGTGCACACTATAAACTGCTACTAGGCAGAGTAGACCACATATTTTGTTGTTTGTTTATCTAACTGCAACAGAAGGCTCACATTGTGTTTTCAGTATAGTGAAGTTTAAAGGTACAAAGAGTTTTATACACTTGCATTACTACCCTTATGAAGTAGTGCACATAATTTCAATGAATGTGCACTTGTAGTGTACTTTAAA
The DNA here is from genome assembly GCF_936440315.1 of Barbus barbus. NCBI lineage: Eukaryota > Metazoa > Chordata > Actinopteri > Cypriniformes > Cyprinidae > Barbus > Barbus barbus. Next base: position 14,218,908 of record NC_136760.1, on the reverse strand, counting down.
CCTTAAAAGTATTTTTTTTAAATGCACTTGAACGTAATATAATCTAAGACAGATCTGGCATCTGACCAAAGTAAAAATTGAAAACACAGTGTAATGTTTCACAAATACTGCTTACTCTACATGTTCTGTCATGATACATATGGAATTGAAATTTGATGAGCCACAGGTGCAGTGATCTTCATCATGGGACATGCCCATGTTATGACCCATCTCATGAGCGATTGTGGATGCCAGGCCTAGTGAGTTCTGATTATGATCCTAAAAAATAACAACATATAACCATTTATCCAATTACACTATGTCTTTCAAGAAAGAATCTTTATTGTTCAAATATAGGAGATAATTTGCTACCAGAAAATCATCACTAACGCAGATCATAAATACCTGATTGACTCCCCCTGAGCTTTCAGCACACATCGCAAATTTGTTTGCCAGGCCAACTGTGTTACCCAAAAAATCAATTCCACTGGAAAGTAAAATCAATAAATAAAACAGAACAATAAGATTCATTATTAGTGTACTAATGTAAAATAAAGGTATATTTTCACACTTTATAATATGCTTGCATTTGTTGACATCAGTTAATGCATAAGCTAACATTTTTGTTTTAATATTTTAATGTTTTAATATTTTATACAGAATTTATTATTCTTAGTTAATGTAAGTTAATAAAAATATATTGTTCATTGCCTGTTCAGGATAGTTCACGGTGCATGAACTAATGTTAACAGATACAACTTGATTATAAAAAAATGTAGAAGAACATGTTGAAATTACTATTAAATATTTTGAATAAATGCTTTAGCAGTATTGTTCATTGCTAATTCATAATGTAGTAAACTAATGACAAAAAATAAGCAAAGTGTAGTAAAGTATATTAAAGTGGACTAGTTTCTGTTATGGTGTATTGATGGTCTTAGTCATCCAGCAGAATAAATGGGTAACTAGGTCATACTCACGTCACAAACTGAGCGTTGTCATGCTTGACTCTTTTAAGCAGATTGCTCTTTCTCCACTCAATAAACCAACTGAGAGTGTCATCAGAAATCAAACTGACCTTAATTTGGTCATGATTTGTCCAGACCTCAAGACCCACCAGCATAACGCGGATATTAAGGGGTCGATACAACTGAGCAAAGAATACAGAGTTCACTCTCTTGCATTTCCTTATGACATTTATTAACTGATTTTCACATATCACATATCAGTAAATACTATTTGTAAGGTTAACTCTATTAGATCAAGATATATGAATATACCTTGTCAACATGATTTGCAACTTCCAGCATCCTGGGTCTGATTATGTCCATGTTAGACCCAAAGTTTCTGTACTATAAGAGAAAAACATAGCCTTTTTTGGAAATTCTTCCTTTTAGCTTTTGTATTGACCAGTAGCATTTGCCTCATTATGAAGAGAATGGTCAAAAATATTATATAAGAAAATAGACTGTATTGAATGCTTCAGCATTTTTTTAAACCCAGTTTTCTTATTGTAATATGTTCTATCAGATATTAGCATAAAAGCATCAGTCAGTGTAAAAAACAATAACAGTTGACTGCTAATAACTACAAGTTTGTGAAAACTTAAAATCTTACCTCAGTGTTATCCACCACAAGAAACAATTCCACAAATCTTGGAGTGTGAAATCGCTTGGTTTTCTGAGAGAATATATCAATGATTTAAAATCTATTCATAATTTCAATCATATGCAGAACAGCTGCTAGAATTGCGATGGAAATGTTATTACCCATCTACTGGACTTTAAGGGGACAGCCACTGGTTGTTCATGGTCATAAACGGAAGTGCTTGGTTCACCATATGAGCTTCTCTTCCACCTCAGATGTTCGTGCTTATAAAGTGCATGGTCTCCATCACTGTGGTTGGTCAGGGGCTCAATCAGGTATACTTGCTGTTTCACTCGAACAAAACCTCTATAGACAGATAACATAATGCATAAACATGGAATCTAATATTTGTGCATTTCAATTAGTACATGTATGAAAAGCATGTTGTAAAAAACATGATGTAAAAGGAGCATGTCTCAAACCTGATTCCAGAACAGATTCCCACACTGACTGAGGAATCTTCCAAATCCTGAATATGGCCATGATAGTAGCAATTGTCCTACAAAAGACAACATTTTCTGTGCTTAACTGATCATATTATATCCAGCTTAAATAAGGGAACTTCAGTCAGTCTGACATGACTTGTTCTGAATACTAGCTGGAAATACACTATACGAGATATGCTATATACTGCAGGAATAGTATGGGACATATGCTAGTATGCTGATCTGATCATATTTATTTATAAATTACAATAAAATTTAAGTTACCTTTAAATTTGGATTACTGCTCACAATCAATCCATCATCTTGATAGTATACTTCAGTGTAATTATGTCCAATGAGTTGCCTAAATTACAGTAAATATTTATTTAGGACAACCTTAGAGTATAATGGTGTATTTCATACTATTAACCATCAAAATGAAATGTACAAAAAGCTCCAAGATTAAACTCTGAAATATAATACACTCAAACGCAACACTCACCTGTTCTTTTCCAAATTAATCACATGATTTTTCCCTCCAAAGGATAATTGATATGTGAGTCTATCAGGATACGTCTCATGGCTTTGTGGACTTTGTACCTGCAGAGGATCGGAGCTGGGTAGATTACTTACAAATTGTAATCCATTACTGATTCCAAATTACATGACAAAAAATGTAGTCAGTACCGTAATCCATTACATTACACATTTAGGTAATATAATCAGATTACTTTTAGATTACTTTTGGATTACTTTTGACCTAACTCGTTTATCACATTGATTTAAACAGGATAATCTTGTATCATAATGATGTAAAAATACAAAGAGTGAGAAAATATATTCCGTTTGTGAGTTTAATGAAAGACAAACATGTAATTAAATCATAAAAATGTCTAATTAAAATAAATCATTTTACAATAACAATCAAACTAATTCACTTACTAAAAAAAGGAGAAATATTTTATGTTTACCTGCATGCCATATGACCAGTTTTTACGGCAATCCGCGTTCTATTACGGTAAGGAAAGCCCTAGCGCATGTCCTGAATGAGTTACGGGATTTACGGGTCTTACGGGTCCGAATACAAGACGATCGGCATAAATGGAAGGATCAGAGAAAATGTAGATTATATATATAGATCATATATATGTAGATCATGATTTGACCATTTTGAATCTGATCGGGACGAAGTAGTCAGTGAGAGAGATGCTTTTACAGACACAGAAACATCTCTAGTTGTGTATGGACCGATAACCCGTCAATCTGAACCTGTGTGTGTGTGTGTGTGTGTGTGTGTGTGTATGTGCGTGTGTGTGTACAGCATGTATGTATGTATGTATGTAGCCTATTTGTGAGTGTTTGTGTGTATAAACGTGTGTGTGTGTGTGTGTGTCTGTTCGGTTTATTGAATGCAATTTCAGTTATTCATATAATTATTTACAGGTGAAATAATATGACATTTGAATGTATTTTGCTTGAAAATGCACTACTTTTGCATTTTTCTCAGTTTTTTGTCCAAAATGTTGTATTTCTGATAAAAACCTATGTGCATTCAAGTGGTGATAAAACATGAACACATGAAGATAGAATAAAATAGAGGCTTGGTTCTTTCTTTTGATATATAATATGTTCATATATTCATAGTAGAAAATTTTTTGAGGGCCGTCAAATTTAGGTGAAAATCATCAAAAATGCTGGCGGTGGCTGGCAACTTTTTTTAAAACGCTGGCGGGGAAAGAGTTAACCAGTGTCAAGAGAACTGTGAACATGCAAATGTGATACTTAATAATTATCATAATTATTTAAAAATCTCAGGGGTACTTAAAGGGGTCATTGATTATGATTTCACTTTTTAGACTTTAGTTAGTGTGTAATAATTGTTATTTGAGCTTAAACAACATCTGCAAACCTTTAAAGTAAATATATTAGATGAAAGAGGTCCAGATGACAAAAAGTTTGAGAATGTCTGCAAATAAGAAATAAGGAGAATTTGTGCATTTTAATGAGTCTGAAAGACAAAAGGCTTTCAATAATACGATTAAATAACCTACTGAGTAATAATTCTAATAAAAATTAATGTGTTCATCAGTAGATGCAAACACTTCTTAAACCTGAAATGATGTAAATCCATTGGCCAAATCATGTCGCCAACTGACTAATGACTAGTATATGTGTGAATGTCCACAAAACTGGACTTTCTGAGTGTATATAAGTGGTAGACTATTTTAGAAAGGAAAATTTAAAAGATAAAAAAGAATAATTCGAGAGAATCAATAAATGATGAATAATTTATTGTTATTGTGTGAATAATATGTAATCAGTAAAAAGCAACTATAGTCTGATTACGAGTAGTTTAAAATGTATTTTACTCTAATTACAAGTACTTCATTTCCAGATTACATGTAATCAGTTACTTACTACCCAGCTCTGCAGAGGATTGATGTGTTAATCCACACACATAAACAGAACAACCCTAAGGTTGCTTTTATCCTAAAACTACAAATATATATAAAAAATTGAACTCAGGCATATCTTGCTGCTGTAACAGATCCAGGTTGTAAATGAAAGTACCTTTCTGACGCTCTGTCTTCTAGGCCTCACCACATCAAACCGCTCCACATGAGGTAGTGCATGGATACTCTCTGCCACACATCCTGATGAAGAATCACAAAATAATTTGATATTTCATAAATGCACTATCACACCCAGAAACGTTAACAGCATTCTATAAACATAAGCATAGGTTTACTGACCATGAATTACTAAAATCTGATCTTCAAAGTCTCTGCAGCACAAAAAATATTAAAATGAATTGTTCTACATTTTCTTGAAAGTTACAAGAGACTTTCCGTTAATTAACCTACTTGGGACTTGGCCAAAATACACAAATTCGTGTATATTAAACATTTCCCACATTTCAAATGAGGAAAAACAATAAATAAATTTAACTAAAAAAGCTACAAATATTAAAAATGCATTTTTTCTATCAAATTAACCTAAAGAACAGTAAAGTTCCTCCATCACAATGTATATCCTACTATTTTAGGCGTATCCCATTCGCAGGAATGTAAATAAATATAAATAAATTCACAAACTAGACAAAAGCGACCGGTTAAGTCTTCCAGCGCAAATACTTGCATTAAGGAAAAAAACATAATTAAAGGAACATCATACATACCCCAAAGACAAAGACAGAAAAGTACATGAGTTGTGAAGGCAGAACACGGCATGATTACTGTGCATTAGGGTTCATGCCAACGTTACATGTCAAAAGATAAACTTGAGATCCGCCCAAATGGGCAGCATTTCTACTTATCAGGACAAACGCAAAAACAGAATAAATATGTAGAACGACCATAAGCACTGAATAGAAGTTTTGAAAGGGGCGGAGCTTACAGACGTCACGAAGGATCGAAATAATTATTCTCAAAATCTAACTGTTATTTTTTAATCCTATTTCAATATACAGTTTCTCAGTGTTATTATGTAGATGTAAATTGATATCCATACCGCCGCTAAAATAGATCCTCGACGACGTTGTCACGTGGTAGCTAATACGTTTCTCAGCGCTGGTTGTAGGGAACCAATCACATTCGTTTGTGATTACACGATAAAGTGTTTTTTAATTGTTTTCTATAGGCCGCTGAGGTCAATTTTCATTTTTGTGTTAGGTTACATTCTTTGAAACTTATAGGATTTAGTCATTTTTCTTTTCAGTGTGTAAAACACAACCTGAGATTTGAATGCGTTTCAATGGAGCAATAGTTGATCTGGGCCTCCCTCCGAGGCCCCTGCATGAACACAGCGGTGTTTTCTTACTTAGCACCCCCGGGACACACAGCAACATATCCCGTAATGACAGTGACTCAGAACATTATCGGAAACTCGTCACGTATTAAACCGTATGTTTAAGATTTAGTTATAGCTATAGAGTTCTTCTCGTTGTATAATTGTCGTTTATTGTAGGCTACTGGACAGTAATTTATTATATTATAAATTATTAATTATATTATATACATCATCACGTTAAATGATCATACTGCCTGAGTTTGCATTTGAAAATCCTATTTCACTTGCATTTCATAACCACTAGAGGACAGAAAGATCATATGTCTGCAATACACAAAGCTTATGTGTCTCATTCAGCCATAAAACCTCTTACATGCGTTGCACATTAATTCACAATGTACATGTAGCCTATTTAGTTAGTTTGCTAGACTTTTTATTTGGTCTGTTCTTGAAAACTTGATATTTTTTGCTGTTTGCAAGACTGTTTAAGGATTTATATTTTGACATCTTTAAATGCTTAAGATTGCTTAAAATAACTAAATTTGGAAGAATAACAAATTGGGGCAGTGGTCATGATGTGAAAAGTAAGATTATTGTTTGGCCTGCTTTTTCATGCACCATGCCAGAGAATCATTCAACAGTAAATCAAGAAGAAAGAAGACAAATAACAACAAAACAGGTAGTTCCACTATGGAAAAATAAAAATGTTGGTGTGGCACTGTACTTGAAACGTAATGATTAGCTCCCTAAAATGCAGTGGTGTAGTGGTCCCTGGAGAAGTGGGTATACTCTTAATTTATACCCCCAATTTTTTAAAGCGGTCCAGCAAAGGATGAACACCATGGTTATAAAGACCATGTAAGACTAATCGTGCATATTTAGTTAACCCCAAAATGAGTAGTACATTTTCACTTAACCTTCTGCTGCCTGACTTCACAGAATGGGGATCATTATGAAATTAATATTAGCCACAGAAGACGTGTAGATTTTGCAATCAATACTGGCCCACGGACTACAGGAAGAGACAACTACAGTACATACAGTAATGATGAATTTTGAGTGAACTATTCCTTAGTCCATCCACACCACACATGAAAATTGGACAACTGTTTGCTCACCTTGCAAGTAGTCTGCTGCACCAGTATATTTACATTTACATTTAGCAGATGCTTTTATCCAAAGCGACTTACATTGCATTCAAGTTACAGTTTTTACATTTAATCAGCTCTTGCCAGTAGGCTACTTGTAAGGGGCATTTTGCAAATATTACTGGTCCTACACAGGACTAATGCATGAATATAAGATATATTCAAGATAAGGCAAACATGGTGTTTCAGCCAGAGATTAGTTTATTTTTAACATACATTAAAATATCATCATCATTCAAAGAATTCAACAATATTTTTTAAAACAATATATGTTAAAAAAAACAATATTTGGTTTAAAATATCATCATCATTCAAAGAATTCAACAATATATGTAACACAATATTCTAAAAATAACAATATTTAGTTAAATATAATGAACAAAAATATATACATTTTACAATGAATGCATGAAAACCACAGGTATATATACTCTTTTATCCAATGCAGGGTTTCTAAATAAGAGTTAACATTTTTGGTCCAAGGGACTTAACTTCAGGTAGCTAGTAGTGACATACTTGAAATACAATGAAATAACTGATTTTGAACACACAATTTATTGTCAGTGTAGGTCTTTAAGCCTATAAACAGCCTGTCTACTCCCTGTACTACAGTATATTCCAGACAGACTTGCTCTCTGCTGGAGTTTTCACAATGCATTGTCTAGAACACACAGAAGAGGCAGCACGGTGGCTCTTCAACCAGGTCCTTGTATACTTTCTAGGATCAAACTTGGAAGTAGGGGGCCCGTTGATGTTTATCATCATTAAGTTTGAAATGTTTGATACCAGTAGGACAGCCCTTTTGTCTGTGTTTATGTTGTTCATAAGGCTAAAGTTTCTCTCACACTCTGCTGTGCTTACAGGGATTGTTTTCATAAGGTTAATGAATGGTTTTAAGCCATTGGGCTCACTATTAGGCTCTTCCAATAGGTCCCGCATCCCATTCAGTGCTTGGTCCGTGCACAAGTTAAATCGCTTGCACAGCCGCTTAACTTGTTCTTCACCATGGCGGATGCTGGGGTTTGATGGCCATTTACTCTGATCAAGGATGCTGAGGTCCTTGATAGTCTCCTCTTCGAAAGACAAGCATTGCTCAAGATTGTTCACAAGGCTTTGTAAGAACTGGCCTGGATTTATAGGCTTGAGCTTTGCATTTCTTTTCAAAGCTATAGATCGATACACCCCACTCTCTTTTGCTTCTAAAGCCTCACTATATTTCTCACCTGGACTCTCTCTAAATGAATGTATAACTCTTATTGTGCGTTTCAGCAGATGCTCTGCTCTGAGGAGAGTTACAGAACGAGCCTGAAGCTCCTGTGACAGGACACTTAGTTCATGGAGTGTGTCATACATAAGCCCAAGGTCACAAAGAAATTCAGGACTTTGAACACGGTCCAATAAACCTCTGTACATTTGCTTCTCTTTGTTGGACCTCCTCTCATCAGAACAAGCATTCTTAAAGTGCTGCACAAGAGCTCCCAGTGATGTCCAAACAGCATGAACAGCCCGAAAGCTACTGGCCACCCAGCGTACATCCAAGACTCTGCCAATGTGAAGAAGTTGTGAGCCTACTTCAGCTGCTGCATCTTTCAGTTGACGCTCATTTTTGTTTGACATACTGTACAGAGAATGTAGCTTGTGCATAAATGCTTTAAAGTGATTGACAGAGTTTACCTCATCAACTGCATCTGACACAGCTAGTTCAAGTCTATGGTTCATACAGTGCCATACAAAAAGCTTTGGGAATCTCAAGGTCAACCTGGTTGCTACTCCTGACTTTTTTCCTAGCATGACGCTGGCACCATCAGTCACAAATGCTACCCAGTTTTCTAGAAGCCATTCTTCTGTAAAGCCAGCATTCGTTAAACAAGTGAGTAAACCCTCTACTATGCCATCTGCTCTCTGATTTTCCAGTTCAACAAGCTCAAGGAATATGAATTCAGGGCTTTCTTCTTGAACTGATGCTTTAATTGAAACTGTCATGACAGCTTTGTGACTTAAAGAAGAGGCCTCGTCAATTATGACAGCTAACTTACACGATGATGCTATAATGCTACTGACGATTTTGCTCTGCATCTCACTGGCAACATGTTTGATTATTTGTGTAGCACTGTAACGTGAATGAAGTATCGAGCCCATTTTTACGCCATTCAATTCTTGCAGCTCAATGAGGCTCTCATGGTCAGAAAAGGGTCTGTTCTTTTTGGCCAAATGGTAGGCTGTTCGAAACACAGCTTCAGTTTCCTTCATGTAGGACTCAGTCATAGCCGCCACTGCATTCTCAATGACCGCTTCCTTCTGTTGTTCTGCCATCTTCACAGCTTGAGTGTGTGCCTTAGACAAAGCATGTTTCCTCACCTTATTTCTCAAGGCTGATAGACTTGTCTCTCTACTTCCCTGGACAGACGCCTGAATTTCAAAGTTCATCCATTCTCTTGAGAGAGATACACCTTGCTCCTTGATGATCCCAAGGGAGTTCACACTGCTACAGACCAGACACCCTGTGAAGCATAAACCAACAATGTAACTACTGTATTCACAGTTGTATGTGTGTAGTGTCCATTTCTTCCACATACAAGCACACAAACACACACACACAGTATATTTCTCCGTCCACTGTTTTAGAAGCTGACAAAACTAACAATCTACCTAAGCTTACCCAATTTTTTGTTTTTGTGTCCTAACCAGGGGTTTTTGGACGTAAATTCTTCTTTTTGTTTGGCTGTCCACAGGTCTGGCCAGTCATTATTGGTGTCTACAAAAAAAACATAAGGATTGAATTATGGGCTATAAATGTAACAACAGAAACAATTACCATAACCTGAACATTACTGAATTTAGTTCATTGACTCAAGAATTTCAAACAGCCTCACTAACAAATTAATTGGAACCTACATGTCAAAATAATGGACGCATTCAAGTAACTGAGATGCATATTATATTGAAAGAAGAAATAAAAAAAACAAATAAATAAATAATAATAATAATAATAATAATAAAGTGTTTAACTTCATCTTTCTCTCCCCTTCCATGCATCAGTGGAGGTTTAACTGTCACAAACTGACAATAGCATGCTTTTAGCCTACATTCAGCAGGGGTGTAATTCAATGCGGACAAAAATCAACAAACAATGGGAAATCTAAATTTATTTGTCATTGAATCATTTATTCAAGAGATTTGTTCAAAAACACTTAATCATCCAGTAATAAAACAACTGGTCTTTATGAATGAGTAATTGAATTATTCATTAAAATTGATTTTTCAAATAATTAAAATGTAAAAAATTAAATAGGCTGCAGCAATTAACATTTTGTCAGAAGTTTGTTATAGTAAATCACATGCTTTGTTGTTTGTGCAGAATCGTGGGCCAATCGTGATTACTGTTTTTCTAAGCATGACTGACTTTTTCTCCCATGATATACAATGACGGCCATATGGTAATTTCGAGGCTGAGCCCTAACTTATGTTAACAATTTACAAGGTCATCATGTTATTAAAAAGTGCTCACCTTGGTTAACGTCTTCAGCTGAAGAGGCAGCATCTCTGTCGTCGGCACCCTCTCTCAGGGTGGACGAAGGGGGCGTGGGCGCCGGCTCGGGTGCGGTCGCTTGACTCACGTTAGCCGCGGTACTGTCTAACAGCACAGTTGTAGCATCGCTATCGTTAGCTGAGCTGCTGGCTAACAGCACCGATGTAGCATTGCAAGGTCGTTTGTAATTCTGAAAACAAATTTTTGTTTGAATAGTTCTCTTCATCTTTCTTATTAATTGAAATGGCGTTGAACATTGCTAAAATGACAGGCAGCGAATCAGGTAATGATTGACAGTGCTCTGATCCAATGGCGTTGGAGATTGGCAGATTACCGTGGGGTGGGGCGGTTGCTATCATATTTCAAGGGAAGCCGGCTCCTCTGGGTTGTTTTTAGGGAATATTTGCATTTATTCACAATTTGATTGGGTTAGCTACTCATGTGCTGATCTTTAATTTTTTTTCGCTAATGCAAGACACTACTGAATAGGGTGACCAGATGAGATTGGTTGAAATTCGGGACGGGGGGTAATGAATAATAAAGATAATGAATTTCAAACGAAAATGACTGAACCAATCATGTTTTTATTAATATAAGTAGCCTACATATACATATAATTTTATATAATATAGAAGTAACGTTAGGCTATTTTTATACTTCAAACTGAAGTTAATGAACCAAAAAAAAAAAAACAAGATGCTGCAGCCAATGAGCAGCCGGCGGGGGCTGGTTGCCAGGCTGCAGGATGACTCAACCTCGCTCCACGGACAGTTTTTTATGTTTTATCAGACAATAACTATTTAAGATTTTGCTTCAGTATAATTTTCGGGACAATTAGAGCGGGATTCGGGATTCGGGACAGCAGCTTAGATTTCGGGACTGTCCCGAATTTTTCGGTACATCTGGTCACCCTACTACTGAATGATGCGCATCAGACGGGATTTAGAAGTGGGTATACGGAATGCCGACTGATAAAGAAGTGGGTATACGCCGTATACCTGCGTATACCCTCCACTACACCACTGCTAAAATGGGAGACAAGTATAGAAAGAGTCTTTACAAGAAATACATTTGTAAAATAACAGAAAGTAGTGGCAGCTCATTACCAGAACATTATCCATTCATTTTATGGACAGCTCTAAAACACAACACAATACAGTGTAAAATTCAAAATACAGAGAAAACACCTGTAAAAAAAATATTTTTAAAAATAGATTTAGCATTGTTATATTCATAAAAGTTACATTGCTTCAGCTATGAATTCTTGATGAGCAAAATGTTTTTTTTATTAAATGTCCCTTTTAGTCTCTTTTCCGCTTGGATTTTTTTCAGTTTCCTAAATTGCAATAATCATGAAATTGCAGCTGGTATTCTCAATGTGTGATTCTCTGACTCATTAAATGTAGAATATGTCATCTTAATTCACACAAAGATTTGCAATCAGAGACAAGTCTGTTTAACAAGCTGTAGATGACAAATGGTCCTTTTTAGGAGCAGACCATCATACGCACAAATCCTGCTGTTGTCAAAAATATAAACGATACATCATATTACGAGATCCTTTCAGAAGGCACAGTGTGTAATAAGTGTTCTCCCAAGTTGATATTTTATTTCAGGTAGTTGCCAAAGCAGCATTTCTTATTTTCATTTCCTTTAAATTAAGGGGAGACACTGCAGGCAAAAACACAGTTTTTCATGCACCTGTCAAATTTGAGATTTTGGGCTTTTTGGTTTTTCATAAAGTATTTTTTTCAGACTAGTGGAAAGAAAACATCCAAAAGACACTAAGTGTTTCTTTTATAGCACTTTATCTATTTGTGTCAATAGATTTCAATTACAATACATATTTTTAAAGGCTGTTTTCTCAAAATGAGTTTTACACTGAGCCATATATCTCCACTTCAGTAGCACTTACACAACACCAAACTTTACATCTTTATTCCTCTCTATATCCTCAAGGGTTTTACAGAGGGATTTGTTCATATATAATTTGCTTGATTATATACAACATTTTATTCCCCCCAAAATTGTGAAAATTTATTGTTTTCTGTCTGTTCTAAGTATTTTCTGAATTATGGAGTGACAAAATGAGATACCCAAAATTCCCTCTGTAAAAACTTTTGACTCTAATATGTCAATAAAATGAAGAATTTTGAAACCAACTTCATCCAGTGTTTAGATTTTTGTTCTGGAAATGTATGCAAATTAGTGCATATTTAATTAAATAATGCCTCATTTGCATATTTAAACCTAACATTTTAGAAAGCTTGTAGTGCAAAAGATGTTTGCAATTATCAATGTCATCAATCAACTAGGTAAGTAAGGTGATAGCTATTAGTTATTTTTTTACCCTATTCACCTGCAGTGTCTCGTCTTAATGCACTAAAAAACCTGAAATAAAATGAATTAAAACTAACTATAACTATATATATATATATATATATATATATAAACACACACACACACACACAGACAACAACGACAACAAAAATTACAACAAAAAACTAAAAATATAATGAAAATGCAAAATACAAAAATAAAAGCTAATTAAAACAAAACAAAAAAAACTATAGTATCTCAGTAATGCTAAAAAAAATGGTGTTGGTGTTGGCACTGCTATTCAGATAGTGTTACTAAGGCTTTTAATGGTTCTTTTATACAATTTCAGACTGATCATCTTCTGTGGCACAGCTACTGAACTGCCACAGAGGAAGTGTTTGTTCTCAGGCCTGTTTCACACTGCTCTCAAAAGCAGCGTGTATTTATTTCACAGCCAGTATGTTAGCACTTTAGATCAGTGCTTCTCGACTGGTCTTACTTCAGGAGCCAGATTTTACTTGAGCTATCAAGTGGCATACACAAAATTAGTTATCTGACAAAAGTAAGCAAAAAAAAGTAAAGACATAAAAGAAAATCTAAAACGTTTGCATGGGTGTTTGTTTGTTTTTTTGTTACATTTCTCATATTATATAGTGTGAATGTGGAGCTCTAGCCTATTTGAGAAGAAAAAAAACACCTACATTTTATTCAGAGGTGTATTTCAAATGTACTCACCTTGGTGCACAATTGATGGCAAAATTAAGATTTGCAATGCAAAAATCATTGAGATCTTTTAACAGGCCTATAGCAGACTACTTATATAAAATGCATGAAGATGTCACTCTGTAGGCCTATAAGCTAATATTTAAATGCTTTATTATAATTTTTTTTATCAAAGTTCTATAACTTTAATTGTGTGGTGCAAAACAATGCATGATTGAGAGATATAGCCCTACAAATAAACGTTCCTCAAAAGCCTGATATTTAGGCCTACATTTTAACATAATTTTGATGCATAATCAAATAAACCTGCTTCAGTCTAATAACTGTACATCTTGAAATATTAATATCAATATAAAATTGATTCTTATTAAACATTACGCCTAGGCTACATGTGTCAGTCCTCTGTCATGTGCCTCTTGTTTCCATATTTGGTTTGTTTCCTGTCCTTGTTATATGTGATTATTATTTAATTCTTGTCCAGCCGTGTTTGTCTGATTAGCTTTGATTATACTGTGCATTTATAGTTCTGTCTGTTCAGTTTGATTTCGTCTGGTCTACTTGTTACTCCCCGGTGTGCCTGTGCCTGTGCCTGTGCCTGTGCCTGTGCCTGTGCCTGTGCCTGTGCCTGTGCCTGTGCCTGTGCCTGTGCCTGTGCCTGTGCCTGTGCCTGTGCCTGTGCCTGTGCCTGTGCCTGTGCCTGTGCCTGTGCCTGTGCCTGTGCCTGTGCCTGTGCCTGTGCCTGTGCCTGTGCCTGTGCCTGTGCCTGTGCCTGTGCCTGTTATTGAGTTACATCCTCGTCTGCGTGTTCCTCGTTCCTCCCTGCTGTGTGCACCGTGACAACATGTTTCACAATTTTGAATCTTCCTTGCCTTCAACTGGCTCATTTTGTCTGAATTTATCTCCGTTTTTAGGAACTGAGTCGCAAATAAGTTAGGTACCAAACAGGTTTCCCCTCAGCACTTGTTTCACATGCTCTAGCTGGACTATCCTGAAATATATATTTTTATTATTATTGCTGATTTGAAATATGTTGTTGAAATGTTTCTAAAATTAGGCTCTACTTGCAGCTGCTTGCAGTTTGTTTTTGTTTTTTGGACAGGGCATCTAAAATGATGATAGGAAACTATGGGTAGTTTGTACTCCTGCAGAATAACGTCTCCAGGTAGGCTAAGCTACCAGTTATAGAACTTTAAATTAAATAATTTTATCAACATTGTTTACCTTCCTCAGATAGTGGTCATTTCTGGCTTGCCTTGCGCATCCAAAAAACTGTCCAGTGAGATGATATACTTGAGGATACTTCCTGATTTGCTTGTCATATGGTGTGTTATGGCGACTAGCTTTTTGGGAGTCTTTTCCCAGCTTGGCCTAGGCCCCATGTGCCTGACAGCGGGATTAAAAGGACATCACATTCTTCACAGATGGGTAAAGACTTCCAAAGCTGCAGCCTTGAGGATTTAGGCTAGAGAGGCTATACTTCTGTTGCCTCTCCTGAAAACATATATGGAATCTCACACACACTTGGTCACACAAAGTACTGTAATGTAAAATATAATTCGCCAGGATCATATAAAATTTTCTTTTCACAGCATATGAGAATAAAAACCATTTTCCTTCTCTTGTTAGTATTTTTGCTAAAAGCTTACGGGGGCAGTATTATGGAGTAGCTCATATGAGCAGATATGGTATACATCCAACATATGGACTTTAAATCTATATAAAATTTAAAGGTTGCATTTTTATGAAGTGTAAGTTGTAGCCAGTAAACATTACTTTTTTAATTCCTTTTGACTTTACTTCTAATCATTCTTAATAAAATGTACTTGCAGGTATCATAATATTAATGAAAAAAGGCCACTTAAATGTAGTTCACTCAAAAAATAAAATTCTGTCATCATTTACCCACCCTCAAGTTGTTTCATACCTGTGACTTTTTTTCTTCTGTTGAACACAAAAGGAGATATTTTGAAGAATGTTGGTAACCAAACAGTATTTTTTCCATGCTATGGAAGTCAAAGGCTACCAGCAACAGTTTGAAGTACACACATTTTGATATAAAGCACATATTATTAATTATTATTTAAACTTTAATAGTCTATATTATTCAATATTACGTTATATTTTTATAAATTGTATAATTATATCGATATAAATTAACTGTACTAAATTGCAATTTCATCATAACAAATGTGTATATATGACATATAGAAATGGCATTCGACAAAGTCTATTTTTAATATATTTATATCTCAAATATAGTAGAATTATGAAATTACATATAAAGATATACTAAAGTTCTACTTAAGCGGGTCAAAAAGCATTCTAAAGTTCTAATAATTAAAACTAATTACATTTAATAAAAATGTAAATTATAACATTTCATTTAATGCAATGTACATGTAGTCAAGTGTCTGAAAATATTACATTTAAGTTATAATTAGTATATTCTGTTAAAGTATATTATTTCCATAATAAGAATTATTTTTCAAAGTATGGTACAGTGCATATTTTTTTCCACAAGGGTATATAGTAATACTGACAGCTGAAATTGCTTCTATGTCTATGTCTAATGCCTCAAGAGCATGAGTTCAAAACAAGAGCCCTCTATTTAAAAAAATCCCCATCATTTCATTTACCAAGCCAACAAAATGAAATGTGCCCCCATCAATGACCCACTCATCTTTACCCTTCTATTGCACTGACTGTGAATCCAGGATGCCAAACATATTGCATGCTACAGAAAAACCACATTACAAATTCAAATGTCTCTGACACTGCAAGATTGCAGCGTTTGCAAAGCTGTATGAGATGCATCTGTTTCTGCTTCGTTGAGGAGTAAATTCATGAGTCTGAGTCATTCCATTTCAGATTTTAAATTGATATACAGTTTCATATCAGCTTCTCACTATTGAGAGGAGGCAATGAATGTTTTATTGTGCTGGTTCTGTAGATGACCTGACACGTCACCAACCCTATTTGTTCTAAAATTAGAACACGGAAGAAATTGCACTGATGAAAGAATCATTCATTTGTATTTAAAAGCATTTCAGTGGGAATAGAGCTCAGTATATTTCTGGGAATTTATTTCTTGGCAAAATAAACTTTGTGAACTTTTAACGTTATAAAAAGAAGTTAAGTATTCAGGTCAAAAATAAACCTAAATTGTAAAATATTCAGCAGGCAAAGGCATAGTAACATAATCATGTGCAATTATGTTAATGTGCCTGACTTTTACTATTAAACTCACATTTATATGCAAATCTACTCCTTTGTGTCAAACCGTATTCTCCTGCTTCTGTGCAGCTCTTTGCAAATGATTCCAGCTCTGTTATTGTTACAGAAGAGGTACGGAGACAGAAATAAGGTTTAACAGGTTGTTTATTTGAACCAGCAGAGAGATAGAAGCAGATGAATTGAGGTGAGTACTTGACTTGGGATATTGAAAGGATAAGCTGGAGGGTAATCTTCGGTCTTGCTTTTACAGGCATCCCGGAGCAATGGGCAGAGTGGCGGAGACACACACACCGCAATCATGGAGCTGAATCAGAGAAGTCACTGGAGCAGGTAGACGAGGAATCCTAGGAGTATACACACAACAGGCAAGTACGTCAACAGGTTAGTATCACAGACAGGTAGCAGAACTAGGCTTGGGGTAGCACTAGCAGTCCTCTTCGCATTAACGAGACCGGATGTCGAGTGTTTGGCGGTGTGTGTCTTTATAGGAGGCAGTGATGAGGGACATGAAGTGCAGGTGTTCGCGATCAAAACTCAGGTGAGGGTGTGCGCAGTGATTGGTTGGTGGCAGAGCCTGGCTGGTCTGTGACATTACCCCCCTCTCCACGGCCCGCTTCCGAGGGCCAAGGACCCCGACGCCGTGGCGGTCTGCCTCTTCCTCTGGGTGCAGGTTGTTCTGGGTGGTTGGAATGGAACTCAACAAGAAGAGCCGGATCAAGGATGTTGTCCCGAGGTACCCATGACCTCTCCTCTGGACCATACCCCTCCCAATCAATGAGGTATCCCAGTCTACCGCCTCGGCGTCGGGAGTCCAAAACCTCCTTCACCTGGTAGATGGTACCGTCTTCTAGGATCAACGGGAGAGGGGGATCTTCCGTGGGGCCAGGCTCTGTGGGGGAAGAAACAGGAGAGTGGTATGGTTTAAGTAGAGAGACGTGAAAAGTCAGGTGAATTAGGTATTGTGAGGGAAGTTGGAGCTGGTAAGTGACTGGGTTGATCTGTCTTACAATGGGGAAGGGGCCAACAAATCTGGGACTCAATTTCCTGCAGGGTAGACGCATCCGGATGTCCCTGGTTGACAGCCAGACCTTCTGACCGGGTTGGTATAGGGGAGCTTCGGATCTACGAAGGTCGGCTGTCATCTTACGTCTACGCACTGCTCGCTGTAAGTGGTGGTGAGCGGCGTCCCAGACCCTCTCGCTCTCCCGGAACCAGTGATCAACCAATGGTACTTCCGACGGGTCGCCCGACCAGGGGAACATGGGTGGCTGGTAACCGAGTATGCACTGGAACGGAGTCATACCGGTGGCTGGTTGGCGCAGTGAATTCTGGGCATACTCGGCCCAGCCAATAAACTGATTCCAGGAGTCCAGGTGGCTATGGCAGAAAGTTCAGAGAAAACGGGCTACCTCTTGAATCTTCCTTTCCGTCTGCCCGTTCGTCTGGGGATGGTAGCCAGAAGATAACCTGACGGCCACATCTAGGAGTTTGAAGGCCTTCCACACTCTCGAAATGAACTGGGGTCCTCTGTCAGATACGATGTCTTCAGGAATTCCAAAGTACCGGAAGACGTGATTGAACATCAATTCTGCCGCCTCCATAGCGGTGGGCAAACCTCTGAGAGGAAGAAGGCAGCAAGCCTTGGAGAAGCGGTCGACTATCACAAATATGCAGGTATTTCCGTCTGAGGGGGGTAGGTCGGTGATGAAGTCAACTCCTAGATGTGACCAGGGGCGGTTTGGAATGGGCAGAGGAAGAAGCTTGCCTGCAGAAGCTCCCTGTTGCCGATGTCGTAATTCCTCTCCGCCGGGCTGAGCTTGCAAAACTCAGGTGAGGGTGTGCGCAGTGATTGGTTGGTGGCAGAGCCTGGGTGGTCTGTGACAGTTATGGTTGATTACAACTCTCAGGTTAAATTATCATAAACTATGCACCTCTTCTTTGACTTAATTACTCTAAAGTCCCATGTTTAGACACCGTTTCCGTTTTTTATTGGAAAAGATTTGGAGAAATATAGCATTACATCACTTGCTCATCAATGGATCCTCTACAGTGAATGGGTGCCGTCAGAATGAGAGTCCAAACAGCTGATAAAAACATCACAAAATTCTACAATTAATCCACACGATTCCAGTCAATCAATTAACGTCTCATGAAGTGAAAAATGGTGTGATAGTGATAATCAGTTAAAACTTAACTTCAAAAAACGTTGTCTTGTTTGAATCAGGAGAGAAATATGCACAGAACAAATGCTGTTTACAAGCGGAAACAGTCCAAAACAGTTCTAAACCAATATGTTGGTGGATTTTGATGTGCGGGAAAACAGCAGATGGACTTTTTAACTGGACAAAATGTTATTATGGGTTATGGACTCTTATTTTAACCAGAAATGATGGTTTAAAGTGAAAAGAAAAAAAAAGATTCTTAGCTTTTCACTTCACAAGATATTACGTGATGGACTGGGGTTATGTGGATTACTTGTGGATTATTGTGATGTTTTTATCAGTTGTTTGGACGCTCATTCTGATGGCACCCATTCACTGCAAAAGATCCACTAGAGAGCAACTGATGTAGTACTCATTTTTCCAAATCCGTTCTGAGGGTGGCCTCAGAAATTTTCATTTTGGTGGGAACTATTCCTTTAGTGTTGTTCCTTATATTGCCATTTAGCTGGTCAGTTGGTACTATTCATTAATGACAGAAGAAATAAAGTTGAATAGCCTTTTATGTTGTTTCTGAAGACCTTCATACAGAATCTTTCCTACAAACCACTTCATTCCATTTTAGGTGGACAATTAAACTGATCGAATATAAAAAGGACCTTTGAAAAGAACCCTGACACAGGGAACCCTGAATGGACTGACACATTCAATTAGGCTCAGCATCTGGACTGAAGCGATACGAGGTGAGAAGCCCATTTCTTGTTTTACAGATGGATAGCTTTAGATGAGAGAGAAAGAGTAACTGCAGCCAAAGACTGACAAAAAACAAACTATAATTTATTGAATATGTGTAGCGCCCTCATCGCCTGATGAGGGGAGATGTGAATAGTTAATAAAACACAGGACACAGAGCTGCTGCTTCACCATCAGAGTCTTTGTATTTTCTGATAAACATATAAAGCATTGCAACACATTTTATCAAGTTTTTTTCCATCTCAACATAGCTGAAACATGAGTGACGTGAGAGTGTTTAAACTACATGAAATATATTTTTAACTGGCAACATGTTCATGGTACTTTCCTTTAAAATGTTCTTTCAAACATATGAACAGTACAGGTATTCAAACACTTTATACACCCTTTTTACCAATTTAGAATATTCTCAGAGTTTCTTTTAGGTTTCAGAGAACTCATAACAGTTGAATTTAGACAAATAATCATTTTATAGATGCATTTTATATACTCACATAATGAGAACATGACTTAATGAACTGTTATAATCGATTCGATGAACACATTTTAACTGATAAGCTCTTCGGAATGCCATCTGCATTTTTTAAATACAGGAAAGTATATGAAACATTAACTATTTAACTATTAGGACACATTTGTAACTGATACCGTTTTTGTCACATTTATCACAAATGTATTATATCTGTATTTCGCTAAAATACATTACATCGCAGTCATTGACTTCGAGAACACGTGTCTCCATCATTAGCATGGAATGTGTGATTAGCACACGCTGAACTCGATAAACTTTTAAATATCCGAAAACCTACGGTGGCCAAGAGGGCTCAACGCGCTGCAACTTCAGAAAACACATGCAAATAGAAAAAAACACCAGCAAATAAAGAAAACATCTTTATCATTTTGACAGCACATGCACTGCAAATCCTCACAACACATGCAAGTTAAGAAACGCTGCAAATCCTCACAACACATGGAAATTAAGAAACGCTGCAAATCCTCACAACACAAGCAAATGAAGAAACTCTGCAAATCCTCACAACACATGAAAATTAAGAAACGCTGCAAATGCTCACAACACATGCAAATTAAGAAACGAGCTGCAAATCCTCACAACACATGCAAATTAAGAAACGCGCTGCATGGACCACAATGGAAATGTTTCAAGGGGACCCAAAAAAAGTGACAGACCAGCTGGGATTTGCTTATTGTGCAGTGGCTATTGGTTGAGTTGTTGGTGAACTGAAAGGTGAGTGTTTTTTTGTTGTTGTTGTTTATTTTAACACCCTCATTGCATGATTTCTTTGTCTTTTGGATATTATTAGATTAATAATGACAAATTACACGATTAATGTTATTATATAAGATGGCTAATTTAATTTAATATCCTCAACTAAATATAATTTCAAGGTTAATGAAAATAAATTCGCAATGCTTCATTAATTGTTAAAACCAGGTCAAAATAAAAATGACAATAAGAATAATATTTTAAAATGTATTCAGGCCCTTTTAGTAGGCTAATGAAAGAAAGGACATTTGCATGTGTTGTGAGGATTTGCAGCGCGTTTCTTAATTTGCATGTGTTGTGAGCATTTGCAGCGTTTCTTAATTTGCATTTGTTGTGAGGATTTGCAGCGCATGTGCTGTCAAAATGATGAAGATGTTTTCTTGATTTGCTGGTGTTTTTTTCTATTTGCATGTGTTTTCTTGAGTTGCAGCGCGTTGAGCTCTCTCGGCCACCGTAGAAAACAACAACATATTGATCCTTTAAGGGATAACATTTGCATTTCTCCTAACGCCTACACATCAAGAAGGCATTCTTTTGACATTTTCAAGACTTTTATACCTGATAAGGGGAGATGTGAATAGTTAATAAAACACAGGGCACGGAGCTGCTGCTTCACCATCAGTCTCTCTGTATTTTCTGAGAAGCGCGCCCCCTCCCCAAACAGGTGAACACTTCCAAGGAAAGAACAATCAAGCAATCAATGAAACATTCAAGGCTGAGCAGGGAACATTAATAGTCACAGATAAGGCCCTATAAAGTGCATTCAAAAAATGCATTCACTTGTATTAAATTCAGTGTTACTCTAACATAATTTATTTACATTTTTCCTTCGTTTTACACATTTATTTATTAATGATTATTTTCCATTTTATTTATTTATTTATTTTTTTAATCACCACATATGCTCACAGGTTTCTCATCCATCCTCAAAATACAAAGCGGAATGTGGCAGCAATGAACACCCACACCGAATAACAATGACTGCGGTTATTGCAGGAAATTTCGGATCATTTATAGACTGCCTATATGAACATGAACAGCCTAAAATATTAAATATTGCAGTGTTTATTCGCTGCATCAGGTGTGAATTATTAAGCTGCAATATAAGACTTTGAATTATGCTTTTAAAGCCACACCAAATTACATGTTTTGTCACCGACATTCCTTTTGTTTTGAAACAAGATTGAATTGTTGACAGAGCACAAGCTCTCTGAGGCACTACATCCATTATGGCACTCATTTGTTTTCAATGACTGACAGGAGCCCATTTGTGCTAGACATTCAATTTAAATAAATGTAATCAAAGGACACTCTTGAGATCTTTTAGAGCAAAATAGTCCTTAGTCACTCTATTTTCCCTGCTATAAACAGTTAAAAATGTAAATTATGGTAATGCATTAGGGTTATTCAGTATGCTTGTGAGAGAAAAAATTCTATAATATATTTGCAAAAATAGAGCTAGCTTTGCTGTGCTTCGGGTGAGCTTTGAAATTTGAACTGTTTTATCTAAAATGAGACAACACATTATTCAAATGCAATGTTAAACATTTAAGCACAGAATATTAAGAGATATTAAGAGAGACTATTATATGTATCATGTTATCGATGTGTGCACATTTTAAGCTTAAGTGGTGGCAACACTAAATACTATGTTTCTCTCAATAAAATGAGTCAAATGCAGAGCATTACACAGCTTATTTGGGTATTTATAAGTGATGCTTGTGTCAAATTTACAATAATCAGCACTCATTTCCAATGTATCTCTATGCTACTGTATCTTATCTGGGTCATTCTTCATTTGTGGTGGCAAGTGGTGTCCCTCTACTTTAAAACAGTTGAAATAAACTTTAAATACCAATAATAAAACAAATTGTTGCATTTTTGTATTCTGTAGGATAAACACAATTTGTGCACTATTAATAATTACATTTTTGTTTTAAAATACATATTTAATTGAGTTTGAGAGATTACATTTGTAACAAAATATGCATGTTCCCGCCATACCTCAGAGAGGTTTCATGGAATGTAATTGCAACAAAATAAATTTTTTAACACAAATAAAGTGGTTATATTGTGAATATAGATTTGATTTAACATGTACAATTATATTAAATAAAAATACATATTTTGTAATATTTAAGAAAAAAGTAGTGTCCCCCAAATTCATGTCTGTGGTGTTACATCAATGGACGTCGTCCTTTTAAGAAACGGGGGAGATCTATTTGGACTACTTCCTGTGTGTAAAGGTCATTGCAGGTGCTGGTTGATCTGAGGGGTGCATGGTGAGTACATTCTTTCTTAATAATTTTCTTAAAGTTAGCTAAATTCCTGACAATTTCATGTGTCGCACTTTATTGGTGTCTGTGGTGTTATGTTGATAACTTGCAGATTTTACAAATTTTAATCAAAATTTTGATAAATACATACTTATTCATATCTCCAAAATATCCCCTGATCTTTAAATCATCATGATGGCAGCCTCCATTTTAGAAAAGTCTGGATTTAGGCTAACTTGTCTGTGGTGTTACTGTCTGTGGTGTTACTGCCTATCCTGGTAACACCACAGACTCTATAGTAACTCCACAGACAACATACAACCAGAAATGTTGTATTTTTAATAAAAAGATGTTCTGATTTTTTTTTTTTTTTTTTTTTTTATGTTTTGTTAAGTCTGTGGACAGTTTTTTTTTTATTCTCTATTGAAACATATTACACATTGTAATTGCAGCACAATCCATTGTGCAGACATGTTTTTGAGAGAGTGAAACACTCACTGTGAGAAACAGTGTTTATGTAGTGTTTTAATAATATTTTTTTATTCAGTTTTTCTCTAAATGTTCTTTTATCAGAGAAGATATAATCCTACTCATGATGAATTTCAGTATTTTGCTCAATAAACTTGAAATTGTTAAACCGTTTATGCAATATTACGTCTGTGGTGTTACTTCAAAAAATATCTGAAATTTCTTTCCTTCAGAGCCATTTGATCATATAATTTAATGTTTTTAGACTGTAAAGTGGTTGTAATATTTTAGAATAAAGACTATAAAAGTAGCACAGACCATTTTTCCTGCCCTTTTTATGTATATACACATTTTTTAAAAAACGAAAATTCTTCTTTGGCAAAAATAGGGGCCAAGATGAACAATTAAGCATTTATTTTGAAAAAAATTATTTAAATGATCAATGCAACTGAGTCCTTACAGTAATTTTTGTATTTATTAATTATTACCTAAAGTTGCATATCCCTGCTCATTTTAGAACAAACCAAAATTTTACTTCAAATATTGGTAACACCATAGACATAAGTGGTTGTTTCACCAGTTTTTTATTCAAATTATTTAAAAATCTAAATGTTATTAAGCTTCAGTTTTAATTGATATATAATATGAAACTAATTTTAAATGCATAGCATTACATTTTATTAAAAGAAAACAAACATTTTTAAAATTTCTGCCTCTCATTTGCCACCCCAATTGAAGAATGACCCATCTGCATTAATTTCTAAACAAATTACGCACAGTCAATTTTCAGTTAATGAAGTGAAGCTGGCATAATTATAGTTTCTGAAATATAGCCAGCATGCTTTCACAGATCACAGAAAATCTTTTGCACTTGAGGATAATCTTAGAATGCCATTTGTCCGGATTAATGTGAAATGAATTTAATTGCACAGAAAATTGTGGAGATGTGTTTGTCAAAATCACAGGGTTACAATTCACTTAGCGAGTGTACATCTCAATCTTATAGTGACAACAAATTATCATCTGTTTTAGTCACGCTAGCAGAATAAGGAATTAACTAGAATAAATATATTAATCTCTAACCGAGTAATTTTCACATGAACAAAAGCCTTAATTTGTCATTAAATTTGTAATTTTCTTTTAACTTCTGGTGCGGTGATACAGTCATAATATATAGCAGTAGGAATATTTATTATTTAGCATTCTTCAGATTTCTGCCGGGGAGGAGTTGGTAGGAATAACAGACAACCACATGTCAGGGCTAAAGCTTCTCAGCGGTACCATTAATCTTGACTTGAGCCACACACTCTGGGTTTGTCTGTAAATCCCACCACAATTTTCCACTCATATGGACTGATTTCAGAACAAGTCTGGTATTCATTTATTTAACTGAAAATAATAACAAAAGAAGACAACAAAATAGCCAAGATAAATATATAATTTACATTAATACTTATAATAATAACTTTGATTGATAACTTTTTAAAACTTCTTTAATTTATTAGCAATATTACATTATGCATTATAAGTCTAAGCCAACACTGGGAAAAAAAGAGACATGCCAAAAACTCTCCAAATTCAAATTATGCTGGAAATAAAAAATGTCTTTAATTATATTAAAAAAAGCAAATCATAAATAGATGCAAAATAGATGCAAAATCATAAATAGATGCAAAATATTATTGTGTAGCAAAGAAACTTAAAAAAATATATTTAGACTGAAATGTACACGTGCTCTATTAAGCAGCATGTGATGTTTGATAATGACCTATTAATATTTCCATCTCTGTCTGTACATTCCCATGCTACCCAAGTCAAATGCTCTCACACACGGTCGTCGAAGACACGCTTTTACTTCTGGTCAGTTTGAAAACAGGGTAGCTCCTTGTTTCCGAAGCAAATCTCCTGGATGAGCCAGAGTTGCGCTGCTAGAGTTTAGACGCGGAATTTCTAATTGAATTTTTATTGGTCAGACTCAAGACCGAAGACATCTTCTCTCTGTAGCTTTCTCTGAACCTTTTGGCCGATCTGTACAAGTTTCCAATAAAGCAGTAGCAGAGGGGATTGAGGGACGAGTTGGTGAGACCCAGCCATTGCGCAAAGGGTCTGCTCTGGAGAATCCAATGATGCTCAACGTTGCTCAGCTCGTCGTTTCGATCAGGAGAGCTGGGGATGTTGGAATCGATCCAGATGTCCAGGGCGTAGAGTGGCAGCCAGGAGAAAGTGAAGAGCAGCACGAGCGCTAAGACCATTTTGGCGATCCTATTGCGCGTTTTCAGGCGCGATGTCGAAGAGGTAAGAGCGAGCTGGTTGGGATCTGATATTGATGCTGTGCCTCCTCTACTCAGTTTCCAACCGGTCAGGAAGCAAATGATTAGGTTAAAGACCACAGGGAATCCATACAACGCGCAGAAGAGTAAAAAGTTGTAACCCTGGCGCAGTTTGACTTTAGACCAGCTTTCCACGCACACGGTCACGGTGTGCAGCCCGTCCAGAAGGGAAAGCGTCTTAGTTGTGTTCATGAAAAATAACGGCAAACATAACGCGGAAGACACGACCCACACCACAGCTATCATGCATATCATCCTGCTGGCCGTGAAGAAAGACCTGGCGTGCAGTGGACTGTGGACGCTGTAGTATCTGTTCAGACTGATCACGGCCAGACTCAGAACGCTTGCAGAGACTGACACCGCCTGAACGAACGGCACAGCTCGACACAGAAAGTCTCCAAACACCCAGGCGTTATACACCTGATGTCCTAAGTTAACCGGCATGCAGACACACACCACCATCATGTCGCACACCGCCAGGTTGACCAGGAGTCTCCTGGTGGCTGAAGCTCCAGACAAGCGATTCCTCCGGCGCGTCAGGACCCACAGAGCCATGATATTCCCCACCAGTCCTGTCACGAAAGATATCACATACATTACCATTAAAACTATAGTGTCCGGTTCATGACCCGCAAACAGAAAGTCGATGGAGAAAGGCGTCAAATCACGAGTGGTCCAGTTCTTCCGATGCTCCCAAAGAGAAAAGTTGTTTGGGAAGAAGCGTCCGAATGTGCTGTAAATGCTCGAGGTGTTCATGTTTCCTCTGTGTGCCATTTCATCTGACCATCCGCTTCTTGAGGAACTCCATAACGCCCCCACCCTCAGGTATATAATAAAAGAGCAATGATTCGCTGAACAAGAAAAAAAAAAGACTCAAATATTCCATAACATGTTAAATCTCATAATGATGTAATTAAAATATATATTGCAGCTTCAGTGTACTTCAGCATCTATCTATCTACATTTGGTTAGTAACATAGACAGAGGTGATATATATATGTGTGTGTGTGTGTGTGCGTGTGTGTGTGTGTGTGTGTGTGTGTGTGTGTGAAATGTGAGGTAAAGTATGTGACCACCCTGCTGCGTAGAGTTTGAGTCATAAAAAATATTAAATTATTTGTTTATATTTTGTTATGTATGTATGTATGTCTATGTCTATTTACATGTGTGTGTATAAGTTTAATTTAAATTAATTTAATGTGTTATAATGAGTTTGCACTGGACAGTCCAGCTGCGTTTTCCGAATTCTGGTGGCAGTTGAGAGAGAGTAGAGTTACCGTGACAACTGCAGCGCATCCTCAGAGGACCGCTTGGGCAACCACTAACTCTTGTCTCTGTCTCTCTCATTCACTGTCAATGTTAGTTACATTTATCAAAAGTCAATGCCAAACTACAGTTTACATGCTTTAATGTGTTAATAATTTGTTTAAATTGATCATTTGTGTAATTGTGTCATTTTAATACCTGTTTCATAGAGAAGTTTATCGTTTGTGTACTACCTGAAATACTTACCTGAGTAGTTGATCTGAGATATTTGAGTAAATCCAGATGTGTGGAAGATCTACAACATTTCTGTATATATGATTATATATTTATTTGTTTACTGTGATTTGATTTGAGTATTTATATGTGTTAATGTTTATTAAAGACAACAAAGAGGACCGCTTGGGCAACCACTAACTCTTGTCTCTGTCTCTCTCATTCACTGTCAAGGGAGTACTACAAATTTTGGAGGCACCGCTGGGATTTTTATTGGGTGGTTCATCTTCTTGATCAGCAGAGCCCCACCCTGTAACATTCATACTTACCTACAAGCAGCAGTTTGAGGCAGCTAAGTGAAGTGGTACTGCAAAACGGATTGAGCTGTGCATGCGCCTGAGGTACAGTGACTACTAGAGGCAGCAAAGTCAAGTCAGTGAGGTAAACGTCCACTTTCATCACACTGTCAGCCACTGCAGATACAGATGGATACACTTCAGAGCCTTCATGATGAAATAGGTGACCGACTATGTGCACTAACACGAGGAAAGCTCATTGAACTCTGCCAATTCTTAAAAATCTCTGCAGAGGATATTGAAAACACAAATCGCCTGTCTTTAGTAAACCTCCTCAGTAAACATCTTTTAAGAAAAGAATTAGAAGAGCTGGAGGATGGAGGCATGGCCGAGCTTCTCAGCATCAATGAGAAATTAAGTGATTTGGTGATGACTGATATAAAGGAAGCTGAGCTGAGAACAGAGTTAAGACCACCTGAAAGAGGAGAGAGTTTAGCTCAAAAGACAATTGAGACAACTTAGCAATGCATCTGAATCATTGTCTGCCACGTATATAAGCCCTGCTGTGTCACAGAGTATGCCAAGAAGACAGATAACAACTGACAATGCACGTGGTGATTCTACATCTGCGTTTCAGGGACAAATCACGCCAGCAATGTAGCACAAAGACCTTAAAATTTCAGGCCTCATTGGTGAGCCAGGTCAGAAGGACCGATAATCATTTTCAAGTCTTGCACGGCAAATAGAAAGTGGGTTAAATAAAGGCTACCTTGAGCAAGATATTATTGATGCGGTCATCCGAGCGATCACACCTGGACTTCAGTTGCGTAGTTATCTTGAAGGCAAAGCAGACCTCACACTTCCGATATTAAGAAGAATTCTCCACTCTCGCTATCAAGAGAAAAATGCAACAGAACTATACAAACAGCTCAATGCAGAGGCCCAACGTACTAAAGAAACACCACAAAGCTTTCTCATTCGTGTTCTTGATCTGAGACAGAAAATTCTGTTCGCTTCACAAGAAGATGAGTCTGGCTTAAAATATGACCCGGCTTTAGTTCAAAACATGTTCCACCATACCGTGTTGACTGGCTTACAGAATGACCGTATTCAAAGTGACCTCCAGCCATTCCTGTCTGAACCCAAAATTTCAGATGAAGTGTTGTTGGAGAGATTAAATGTTGCATGTTCCCATGAGACAGAAAGACAAAATAAACGAAAGTCCGAATGCAGTGCATGTCACACAGTTAAATGAATCAAAACATCAATCAAAACAGACAAAAGTTGACCTAATGTCGCAACTGCAAAGCTTAAGCAGTGAGATAATGCAAATTAAAGAAACAATCCAACAGCCCTCACCTGCTTCTCAGTGTTTTGCTGTCAGTAACAAGGCTCCAGTGATGACGACGACTCATCAGCCGCTACAAGATGTCTCACAAAGTTACCAGCCAGTAGCAGAGTGGAATAAATAGCTGCCAAACCAAACATGGGGAATAAGTCACCCAACGTATGAACAACATCAGTATCCACTGCAGCCCCACCACCCTAAATAACAACAGAACTCAGTTTCACAACAACAGTATATGGCATCACAGCCTCACAGTCTGCAACCATGTTCAGTGCCATTACAGCAGCCCCTGCTACATCCAACGTCAACACAGTATGCAACGCAGCCATCAAGATATGCTGTTCCCCCACAGCCTTGCCCACCACAGTTTTTAATACAGCTTCCCAACAGTATACAGCAACATTGCCACTACCACAGTACCCTCAGAAGTTTCGACAGCCACGTCCCCCAAGGACAAGACAGTGCTTTTATTGCCAGCAAAGGGGACCAGAGGAACTATGCACTCATTGTTTTCGTTGTGGTAGCAGCGAGCACTTTTCAGCAGGCTGCAGAACCAGAGGCGCAAGATTTCAAAGTAGAACACCTTTAAACGGAAATGGGTTGCCTCCACGGGACAGGGAGTGACCCGAACAGCAAGAATGTCCCATCAACGTCCAAAGCAGCACTTTGAAAATGTAGAACAACAGTCTGAGTTGTCTCAACTTGATCACATTTTAACTGCTTCATGTCAAGTTAACAAATACTCACCTGTCACTTCTCTCATCGGCAGTAACTGTCTGGTAACCTGCTACTTACAAGGACACAAAACTGAGGCGTTATGGGACACAGGTTCTCAAGTATGTTTTGTAGATGAACAATGGAGAAACAAGTACATACCTGAACTGAAATTGAAGGACATTACTGAGGCAACAGAAGCTCCAGATAGCCTGCAGCTTGTGGCAGCTAATGGGACCAGTATGCCTTATGTTGGATAGGTAGAGATAACTTTCAAGATTCAAGAGATTCAAGAGTTTTATTTGTCACACACACAATTATACAGAGTATAACCAGCAGTGAAATGTAGGTCAGGTCCGCTCCAAGGACAGTGCAATTATAAAGAATACAAATATTAAGAAGAAGTACAAACATAAAATAAAAGATAAGATAAAATAAGATAAGATAGGATAAAAAAATATAAATATAAATGTGCAGGTCAGTATGTTGTTGACAAATAGTAATGAGAGGAATGTGCAAAAAATAATGTGCAAAAAGTTGTACAGGGTATTTGAATAGCAGCAATATGAGGTAGAGAAAAATTATGAATAGCTTATTGATATATGATATTTACATGGAGAAAAAATTATGAATAACTTATTGATATGGTGATATTACATGGAGTCAAGTGATATTATGACACAGAGTTAGAGTTTAGGAGCCTGATGGCCTGGGGGAAGAAGCTCCTCCTAAGTCTCTCAGTTTTTGCCATCAGGCTACGGAAGCGCTTACCAGATGGAAGCAAAGTGAATAGACGGTTACCAGGGTGATTAGAGTCCTTGAAGATTTTAACAGCTCTACTTTTGCAGCGTTTGAGGTAGATGTCCTGCAGAGAGGGGAGAGCAAACCCTGAGATGCGCTCAGCTAAGCACACAACTCTCTGTAGTGCTTTGCAGTCCTGATTGGAGCTGTTTCCATACCACACTGAGATGCACTGAGTCAATACACTTTCTATGGTCCCTGAATAGAAAGTTTTCAGGATTGCTGGTGAGACCCTGAATTTCCTCAGCTGTCGCAGATGGTACAGTCTTTGCCTGGCTTTCTTAACCTGTGATTGGATGTGTGTAGTCCAAGTCAGGTTCTCGGAGATGTTTACGCCGAGGTACTTGAAGCTACTCACCCTCTCCACAGGGGTCCCACTGATCCTGAGAGGAGAGTAGGGCTGCTGCTGTCTCTTCCTAAAGTCCATGATCAGTTCTTTAGTTTTCCCCACATTCAGAGAGAGACAGTTGTCCTGGCACCATGATGTGAGTCTCTCTACCTCATCCAAGTATGCGGTCTCATCGTTGTTGGAGATGAGGCCCAGAACCACAGTATCATCAGCGAATTTGACAATGGATGTGGAGCTGTGAGAGGACACGCAGTCATGCGTGTAGAGAGAGTAGAGCAGGGGACTCAGGACACAGCCCTGTGGGGCTCCTATGTTCAGAGTGATGGAGTTTGAGGTGAACTGGCCAACTTTCACCACTTGAGGTCTGCCGGTGAGGAAGTCTTGAATCCAGTCACAGAGTGAGGAGTTTAGGCCGAGGTCAGTGAGTTTAGATGCCAGCTTGATGGGGACTATAGTGTTGAAAGCTGAGCTATAGTCAATGAATAGCAGCCTTACATAATTCCCATTGTTGCTGTCCAAGTGTGTGAGGCAAGAGTGGAGAACGTGAGAAATGGCATCGTCCGTGGATCTATTTGGGCGATAGGCAAACTGAAGAGGGTCCAAAGTATCAGGGATGGAGGAGCAGATGTGGCTCTTTACAAGTCTCTCAAAAACCTTCATGACTATAGATGTGAGGGCAACTGGGCGATAGTCATTCAGGCAAGAGGGTTTATTGTTCTTTGGCACAGGGATAATAATGGATTTTTTTAATGGAGTGGGAACTCCATTCAAATTGGCTTCCCCTGTTGATAGCGTAAAAGAGTTAGTCATTCCTGTCCTCATCTTAAAAGATCAAAGTTTATCCAAACCAATCATCGGCTACAATGTGATTGAACAAGTGATGAGACAGAGTGAAGCAAGTGAAGATAATGAAGTGAGTAAAGGACGTTTGCACAAGATTGTCAAGTATGCCTTACCTGGCATGAAGAAAAATAAGATACGGATCTTCATTAATCTTGTGACTACTGAGAATCCGGGTGAATTTTTGGTGAAAACTATGAAAGACCCTGTGAACATACCAAAACGCACAATTATGCAGATAGCGTGCCAAGTTAAAATGCCATATATGAAGCAAGACACTGTTTTCTTGTTTGAACCACATGTAAACCCACAGTGTACAGATGGTCTAGAACCTCTGGAAACCCTAGTAACTCTTCAGAAAGGAAGTCGTCCAGTGGTCAAGATCAGCATACAGAACATGATATCAGGCTTGCAGGGAAAACTGAGCTTGAGACAATGCAGTCAATAAAATCTGTACCACCAACTGCAGTATCACATTGTGCAACAATAGCCATTATCAGTGAGGTTAAAAAAAACACCAATGCTGATGTAAGCCACTTACCTTTTCACCAGCAAAATAAAGTAAAACAGCTACTACGAAAAGAATGCCATTCATTTTCAAGGTCAGATGACGATATTGGGTGCATCAAAGATCTTCAGCTAAGTATCTCTCTGACTGATGATACGCCTGTTGTCCGCATGTACACTTCAGTCCCCAGGCCACTGTATCAGGAAATGAAGGACTACCTGCATGACTTAATTGCCCAAGGCTGGATTGAGAAAACCCATTCTCCCTACTCTTCACCAATCGTATGTGTTCGTAAGAAAGATGGCAGCCTTAGGTTGTGCATTGACTATAGAGACCTCAATAGGAAGACACTACCTGATCGCCAGCCTATCCCGAGAGTACAAGACATTCTAGACAGTTTAGGAGGTAATGCCTGGTTTTCAGTATTAGATCAGGGCAAGGCTTACCATCAAGGTTTTATGTCCCCAGAGAGCAGACCATTGACAGCATTCAGTACACCATGGGGTTTATATGAGTGGGTTCGAATTCCCTTTGGCCTCATGAATGCACCTGCAGCATTTCAGCATTTCATGGAAGAGTGCTTAGAAGGACTGAGAGATGAAATTTGTGTGCCCTACTTGGATGACATCCTGGTTTTCAGCAAGACATTTGATGGACATGAATGAAATGCAATGAAAAAACCGTTGCAACGTTTACAAGCCCATGAAGTAAAGCTGAAACCACGAAAGTGTGATATGTTCAAGAATGAGGTTCGCTACTTAGGCCGAATTGTTTCCGCAGAAGGCAGTAGAATGGACCCTGCAGACACTGTTGCAGTAACAGCACTTAAATAGAAAAGATTCAATCGGACTATTATGCAGATGCTGAAAACTCTCACAGAAAAACAGAAACTGAATTGGAAAGAGGAACTGAATAAGCTAGTTTTTGCCTACAATTGTACTAAAAGCGAAGTGACTGGATTCTCACCTTTCTACCTCATGTTCGGTCGCTCTCCAAGACTTCCAGTTGATGCGTTGTTTGGCCTCAATCCAGACAAAGGTTGCGTCGACCACAGTAAATATGTGGAGAGGTGGACAAAGGGTATGCAAGAGGCTTATGAGATTGCCAGTGAGCACGCAAAGAAGTGTACTGAGAGAAACAAAAGAAATTATGACCAAAAAGTAAGATGTACTAGTTTATATCCTGGTAGCAGAGTTCTGGTGAAAAATCTGGCTCAAAAAGGGGGTCCAGGAAAACTTTGAAATTTCTGGGAAGATGAAGTCCACATCGTTATTCGCCGGGCTGCTGAAGATACTCCAATCTATGAAGTGAAACCAGAACAGGGCATAGGCAGATCAAGAGTGTTGCATCGTAATCATCTTCTCCCCTGTGATCACTTACCTCAGGTTACCACACAGACTCAAAATGCCACACTGAAGCGAAAACACCAACAGAAAATCACAGCTTTACCTATTGAGAGAAGGGAGGAACATGAGCCAGAGAATGACAGTGAAAGTGATGACGAGTACTATGTCCAAGTTGAACCCTACCAGTTCAGAACACAGCCAAATAGTCATCATCAGATGGAAAAGGAAACCACATCACAACTGTTACATACTAGTGAGAAATCATCAGTTCAGTCAGAACAAATGCTTGAGTTGACAGTGTTGCCACATCTAGCTGAACAGGAACAAGATGTAATAGAATATGTTGACTTACCTGCTGGAGAAGAACACTTACCTGCTGAGGAACACCGCTTACCTGAACAACATTTACCTGCTGGAGAACACTGTTTACCTGAACAACACTTACCAGTTGAAGAATGACGATTACATGATCAACATTTACCAGAACATCACTTACCTGCACAGAGGAATCCTGCAGATGAACCATCTAGAATCCGACAACGACGACCACCAAAGAGGTTCACATATGAACATTTTGGAACCCCTACATGCTACAGTGTACAAAATGCAAGAAATGACTTTAATCTACACCCCATACATACATGGACACCAAATATGAATTCTTGGGTACCAATGCAGATTCATTATTCTCAGCCCTCACTTATCTATTATCCAGAAAATTAAAGAACCCCAATGAACCTTCACTTGACCAGGTCTCAGGTGGCACTGCAGAACTGTACTGACAAACTGCCATCATATTGACACTAACTGCATAACTGATTGCACTTATCTGTTGCCAACAAAGGGACTGTGACACTCATAGAATGAACTGTTAGATAGAATGAAAAAAACAAAACATGGACTGTTTAAAGGCCTAGACAAATTAAATGAACTGAATGTCCTGAAACTTTCCTTGGAGCACCTCGGAGAATGGCTTGAAGTATTTGTTGCACTTGAACTTGACTATTTCCTGTATGGACTTGATTCTTAATGAACATTCCTTAGTTTCTTGATTCTGGGACTGTTGTTTGGGGCACTAGCTCATTGAACTTGAATTCTGAAAAGCTGATAATCAGCTAACAAGGACTGTCTGTAAAACAGGAACATTATGAGTGATTATTGAATGTATGTACTGAATGTAAAAAAAAAAAAAAAAAAAAAATTGAGAATAAGTATTGAAAAACATGTGACCTGGTACCTTTACAAGTGTGAAGTGAAATGATATGGACTGGTTTAGAACTTTGAGTGTATTGATGTCGGGACGACATTTTATTTTGTTGGGGAGAGTGTGACCACCCTGCTGCGTAGAGTTTGAGTCATAAAAATATAATATTATTTGTATATATTTTGTTATGTATGTATGTCTATGTCTATTTACATGTGTATATAAGTTTAATTTAAATTAATTTAATGTGTTATAATGAGTTTGCACTGGACAGTCCAGCTGCATTTTCCGAATTCTGGTGGCAGTTGAGAGAGAGTAGAGTTACCGTGACAACTGCAGCGCATCCTCAGACAACAAAGAGGACCGCTTGGGCAACCACTAACTCTTGTCTCCATTTTGTCATCCAGCAAAAACTCGTTGAAAAGACGTTGAAAAGACGACAGTGCCAGATGTCTAAACAACATCAAAATTTGGTTGAAAAGTGAAAGGTGAAAAGACGTCTTTTTCGGGTCGTGGAAAATACGTCTATAAAAAGACGTCCAAATTATGTCTAAATGTGGTTGTAAAGTTGAAGTTGAAAAGACGTATTTTCAGGCCTAATTCCAATCGTGAATTCATGATTATATTTATATTTCATATTCATAATTGCTGTCAAAATAAGATTTTTAAAT
Organism: Barbus barbus; assembly: GCF_936440315.1. Classification (NCBI taxonomy): domain Eukaryota; kingdom Metazoa; phylum Chordata; class Actinopteri; order Cypriniformes; family Cyprinidae; genus Barbus; species Barbus barbus. The sequence continues at coordinate 14,183,288 of NC_136760.1, read as the reverse complement.
ACAATTTTTAAATTTGCGATACATTTTTAAATGTTTAAATAAGACATTAAATACATCTTTATAAATATAAAAATACAAATACAAAAGAAACACATTCCTGATCACATCTTAAGCCTGCATTTGATCAATTATACCATAAAAACTGTCATTTTGTGAAATATAACTACAAAAATAAGTGTTTACTATATGAATGCATTGTAAAATGTAATGTATTCATGTGAACAAAATTTTCAGCATAATTACTCCAGTCCTGTGTCACATGATCCTTCAGAAATCATTCTAATATACTGATTAACTGCTCAATAAACATTTCTGATTATTATCAATGTGGAAAGCAGTTGTGCTGCTCAATATTTTTGTGGAAACTGTGATATTTTTCAGTATTCTTTGGATAGAACTTTCAAAAGAGCAGTATTTATTTTAAACTGTTTTTTTTTTTTTTTTTACAATTTAAAGACTTTTAAAGCAAATGAATATTTTCTATATAAACAATTTTTCAAAACAAATCTATAAAATATTGAAAATATTTATAAAAAAGTGAAAGTGACGTGACATATGGTGACCCATACTTGGAATTCGTGCTCTGCATTTATCCCATCCAAAGTTCACAGCAGTGAACACACACACACACACCGTGAACACACACCCAGAGCAGTGGGCAGTCATTTATGCTGCAGCGCTCGGGGAGCAGTTGGGTGTTCGGTGCCTTGCTCAAGGGCACCTCAGTCATGGTATTGAGGGTGGAGAGAGCGCTGTATGTTCACTTCCCCACCTACAATCCCTATCGGCCCAAGACTCGAACCTGCAATCTTTGGATTACGAGTCCAAATCCCTAACCATTAGGCCACGACTTCCCCAAACAATGACTAATTATAACCACATTAGAACACATTTCATCCAAAAATGTAAATTCTGTTGTTAATTACTTACCCTCATGTCACTCCAAACCCATAAGACCCTTTTGTGCAGAACACAAATGAAGATATTTTTAACAGATGCCTTATGTATGCAAAAACTAAAAAAAACCACAACAAAAAAGTATGTCTTTATTCACAAAATCTTTATGTGTCCAACCATTTTCACAAAATCACTATGAGATGGCCAGGTGTCACTCCAACCCAACACTGATCATGGTGCTCTTGTGAAGGTGTTATTTTATAAATAAAAATGGAATGCTTTTTGTGCACACAAAACATTCACATCCCTTCATAAAATTGAGGTTAAACAACTGGAGTCACATGGATTAATTTAATGATGCCTTTACTACCTTTCTGAGGCTTGAAATTGGTAGTTGCATAAACTGTGAAATAGAGGGGCAGAAATCTCTCGAAAAAGATCTACATTTATGTTTCAAAGATGAACAAATGTCTTAAAGGTTTGGAACGACATGAAGGTGAGTGATGAAAATTTTTGGTTTAACTAACACATTAGGTAAATCTGTTCCTTCAGAGGCACCAGTAGATCTCTGCATGATCTCGGATCTTCTGCTTCTTCCACCATCCCAATCCTGGCTTATTGAGCCATGACAGAAGCCTGGCTGTTTTTTCTCCAGCATCTGAAGTGAGAAAGAAAACAACCAAAATGTAAATGTAAAAAAAAAAAACAAAACAAAAAAAAAACAATGGTTGTCCAAAATGTAAAGTATACACTTGAGTTTTCCCTACTGTTAGGGCATTTCCACCTCTGGGCACAAAAGGCATACAGCATGAGTTACAGCATGAGAACAATTTGCACTGGCACGACCACCGCATTGCCCCTGTTATAAATGTGCCGGACACAGAGGTAGGTATTAACACAGTGACTTTATTGACAGCTTTGGTGCAGAGGATTCGTGTAGCTGGGTGCGTGAGGTGAGGATTCTCAAGAAGTCGTGCGTTGTGTCTTGTGTTGTGATTCTGATTGTGGTTTTGTGTTTTCCAGGAGCGAGGAGCAGAGCAGACGATAAGGACAGGAACACAGACACTGACCACAGCGGCGGACGATCTGAGCACAGGAGAGACAACGGGGTGGAGAACAGGAAGTACGTATTCAGAGGTTATACTCATCGAGTGAAGTCCGTAGGAGTTGAGTCCACATAGGATCAACGAGATCAGACAACTGCAATCTTCTTGTTTAATGGCGATTAACTCCTAAGGAGCATTATTGCCACCTACTGTGCTGGATGGCAAATTAACCTTGGGTGATAAGTCTGAAGTTTAAAACTGTTTCCTTTTCCTTCTCACAAATGGACCATTGACTATCTATCTATATTTCCTTGTTGAACCTTACTCTATCATCCCACATACATCATCATTATTCAACATACCTGCAATAGAGGTTTCATTGAGCTTCATCCGGCGCTGCGTGTTCAGCTCCTCCGTCCACACTCATCCCCCATGGCGGGTTCAACGTTTCAAGCATACTATATTCTAAATCCCAAACCTGAATCATATATAAACGCAATTAGTGCTCTATATATCTGTCTGTCCATTAAACCTTTTCCTCATTCTTCATTCTAAAGTAAAAAGTCGTGACGTATTGTCAAGTATGGTGACCCATACTCAAAATTGGTGCTCTGCGTTTAACCCATCCAAGTGCACACACACAGCAGTGAGTAGTGAACAAATGCACACACACACACACACACACACACACACACACACACACCATCTCCCTGTGCTACTACTGTCCCATCTATTTTGCCACTTATTCATTAACTTTCTCTTTAAAATCGATTTTGCCTCCTTTTTCCCTATAGGTACTTTAACATCCACCTCCCTCTTGTCTAGTGCTTTTTTTGCTAGTTTATCAGCAACTTCATTACCAGATACCCCAACACGTGCTGGTACCCAACAGAAATACACCACTATTCCAGCCTCTTTCAGTCTGTATAATGATAAATATACTTCCAATAACAAATCTTCTCTGTCTGATCTTGCATGTACTATACTAATTAAAGCTGAAGAAGAATCTGAACATATTACAACTTTATTTGGTCTGACTTGTTTGACCCACTGTAGTCCTATTATTATAGCTGTTAACTCTGCAGTGTACACGGACATCTCATCAGTCAACCTCAAACTAATCTGTTTTTTAAAATGTGGAATATATACACCTAATCCAACCGGACAACTGCAACGACTGTGGTGAGTGCCTTTATACGATTCTTGATGACGGTGGTGACGAGGTGCAGGTGCGAGTGATTAGAAGTCAGGTGAAGTGGATCGTGGTAGTTGATTGGGTGGAGAGCCTGGCCGTGCTGTTACAGCCCCACCTCATAAGCACTGCTATTTGTGTGGCATATGAGAAACATCAAACAAAACAAAAGCTAGTGAAACCATGCTACTTGTTTGAGCTGTGCAGCGCGGACCGTTTATCAGCTCGGATCAGCACAGCGCAAACAAACTTCTCCGAGCTCAGAACAGGTTTACTTAGGAAGCAGTGTTGACTTTGTGTTACTGCACAGTGCTGTACAGATCCAGTGAGAAGCACTTGAATTCGCTGCAGAATGAATTATGTTGCCGTAAGCTCTAGTGAAAAACATTCAAATTCTGCACAGAAATCTGTTAAAAACAGGTCAAACAGCACTGACATAGAACCTGTAGTAACGCTAACTATAACCATGGTGTTGTGCAAATTGTTTAATTTCATTTCATTACATTACACATTAAAGGGTTTGTACAACCTTTTGAGAGAGAAATTCGAGCACTATTAAGTATTTCACACAACTATTTACAACACTTTAAACTCTAAAAATGATATAATTTGATTGTTATTTTTAAAGGGATGACCAAAATATACTTTGTGGTAAACAAACACTTTTGTAAAATAAAAAAGGGGGGCAGTAGAGGAACACTTATAGGCTTATTAGTTATTCATTTCTACTTTTTACTTTATATTTAGAAATTATACAATCACTGTTATAAAATTTTAAATCATAAAGAAATACCATTTTGTAAAAGTTTTGCTCTTTTTTTTTGGGTATGGAGAAAGAAAAGTCACAAAGTGCCTTGAAAAACACAAACTTCTCTTTGACTGGATCACAGATAAAGCAAGAGAGCACCTTTTATAATCCCTGAAGTTGTTGGTCAGTTCCATATTGACACAGAACAGCCAGAGAACCACACCAGCCAATCCCAGCGCACTCCCTCTCCTGAATTCTAATCACACACACCTGTCTCACATCAGCACACTCATCAAGTTGGCCTTATAAGCAGTTTCTTCACCTCACTTCAACGTCCGGTCTCGTTTACACGCAGTGGACTCCTGCCCTACGAAAGACAGCTTTAAGTAATATCCTTCCAGTGTTGTTTCCTGTACTTACCTCCTGTGTTCTCTCCAGCATGTTTTCCTCGTCTCCGGTCTCCATACTGGTGTGGTCTCTCTCTCTTTCTCTCTCCATCCCATCCATCCACGATCTCCTGGTCCTGTAAGACAAGCCTACCATCACCTACCTCAAGATATCCAAAGTTATATTGCTCTGCATACTCCCCTGATCCCCTGCTTTTTCTGCAGTGATTGCTCAATAAAACCATTTAACCATCCTCTCTTTGTCCCGGGTATACTTCCGTAACACATAATACTACAGAAGAATAATGGTACATTTAATAAGGGTAGAATGTTAATTTTCTATATAAAACTTACATTTTGCACATCACTGTTAATAAAAGTACATTTTGTGCTTCCAACTCAAGCGCAGTGCTTTACTGTCAAATGTGTATTACCAAGAACTAAGTGTAATATTACCAGTAACTACACTTTTTTAATGCAAAACAATACTTTATTTTGAAAAACCCCACACACCACCCCCAGCGCTACCAAATCTGCTTCTGGCGCCACCATCTGTAGAACTCAAAAGTCAGTCTGGAGTTATGCTATATATGCATTGCAAATGTGGTACAATTATAATTACTATGCAAGTACTAAAAGTCAGCTGCTGAAATGTTAAAAGGATAGTACATAAAAACCGTACCGGAATGGTGAGCCTAAAATGGTTATAAAAACCGAACCGAATAAATACTAAGAATGTGTGACATTCAAAAAAATTGTACTTACACAACAAAAGATGCAGTGACCTGTGGCCGAATGGCCTTTGGTTTTATGTAGCTGTGATTGACACACAAACAAAAGGGAAGAAAACATTATAGCATCACTGAATAGGAGTCAAATATTGTATATTTCTCTACAAATTAAAGTGTACTCATTGCTCATTATCAACTAGTCAGTATGTCAGGGGTTCTCAACTGTGGCCCTCAAGATCCACTGCCATACAAAGGGTGCGTCTCAATCAGCTTTCACGAGTTCACACTTACATATAATAATAACAGAGTAAGTTTATGCGTATTTGGCGTGCTGTCCAGGGGGAGGGCTCCGAGCTCGGTAATCATTCCAGAGCCCGGGGTACTCCCCTCGACCGGGGAGAGGGTACGAGCTCGGCATTTAGCCCAGACCCAGAGTGCTCCCCCCCGAGTGCTCCTCCCCGTGCTGGGGTAGGGACCGGCTGAAGGTGAGGAGTCGGGGTGGTGGAGGGATGTTGGAAGACAAGAGATAATGACGGTAAGACTGCTTAGTTATTTATAGGGATTCTCTCTCGTGCTGATTGGATAGGTGGTGTAATTGCTGATGATGAATTGGCCGTGTTAATTATCTGCGCGTGCTCCTCCCGAAATTTGTTAATAAAACATCACTTCACGAGTTCACACTTACATATAATAATAACAGAGTAAGTTTATGCATATTTGGCGTGTTGTCCAGGGGGAGGGCTCCGAGCTCGGTAATCATTCCCGAGCCCGGGGTACTCCCCTCGACCGGGGAGAGGGTACGAGCTCGGCATTTAGCCCGGACCCAGAGTGCTCCCCCAAATGCTATTATTGCAGGACAGCAGCCGAAGAGGGGCTTGATAACCCCCCAAAAACTTGCATGGCTTAGGCTGAAGGGATGCTGGATACTGCTGTGGTAGTGGTACTTCTGCGGAATCTGGAAGTAGAGAGGGAGGTAGAGATGCAGGCTCCTGCGGGAGCAGTCACTGCTGCGGCAGTGGAGATATATAGAAAAGGCTCAGGGCTCCTGCGGGAGCAGTCACTGCAGCGGCAGTGGGGAAATACAGATAGGCTCCTGCGGGAGCAGTCACTGAATACAGATAGGGCTCCTGCGGGAGCAGTCACTGCAGCGGCAGTGGAGGAATATAGAAAAGGCTCCTGCGGGAGCAGACACTGCAGCGGCAGTGGAGAAATACAGCAGGGCTCCTGCGGGAGCAGTCACTGCTGCGGCAGTGGGGGAGTATGGACAAGGCTGGAAGTAGTGCTGTTGGAATGAATGGGGTGGGGATGGGCCGTTGAGGGAGGATATAGGTGATGTAAAGGGGGGTTGGCTATGGAGGGTCTGACGTTCGGGTTCTTAGGGATGTATATCATTAGAGGGGTAGGCCGACTAGTGTTTGGTGAGCTTCCTTGATGTGGGAGCGGTCTGATCGAATATAGCTTTTAAAAGCTTCTGACGACCAGCGACCAACCGCTTGAATCTGCTGCTGGGAAAGGCCTTTATGGGCTGCTGTGGTTGCTGCGCCTATTCGGAATGAATGGCTGGAAAAGTTTTCGGCTGGGGTACCAGAAAGGAGCAGGACTGACTTAAGGTGCTTTTGGAACCAGAAGTGAGTGACGGGGCGGTTGGAGTCGTCTGTAAACAGGGGGTCGGATGGGAGTTTGGCCTGTGATTTCCTGAGGTGGAGGAAAGCTAGGAGGGCTTGGTATGGTAATATGGGCGATAGGAGGTTGAAGATGTAAATGAAGTGGCCTTTCTTTGACTGGTCTATTTTACTTCGCTTAATGAAGTAAGAGATAGTTTCATCGTCCAGCACCGCTAGATCAGAAATGGCGGGGTGAATGGTTGGGTTAAAGCTAGATGTGATAGTGAGCTCAGAGCATCTGAGAAAGCCGAAAAAAGCCAGGATAAACATGGCGTCGCGCGTGCGGCGGTGTGGACGGAATGGTAACCTCTGCGGAGGGTGGAAATACATTCAGTCAAAATCTTTAAGGTTATGGGTTGCCTGGAGTCTGGGTGGGTGGGATGGGCTTTTTGGATACCTTTGAGTAGGGAGGTTTGGGAATTGGCTATTTGGGGGGGAAGGGCAACCATATAAAAGTTTGTGGAAAAATTGAATTCCGCTTAGATAACCTTTAATAGAGCTGATTTGGAGCTTTTTGTTGACATTAAGGTGGGAGACGAAAGAGGTGACGGAGAGCAGGGAAAAGTCGGGGAACAGCAGGTTGTAAGTGAAAAATTTTGAAGCATTTCATGCTGTTAGGTAAGACTGTAGGGTCCTGGGGGATACTGCTTGAAGAATCGAATTGAGGGATGCTTCGAGGAGAGGTTTCAGAGGATGATTTACGGGAATATCAGCTCTGAATAGGGAGGTACCGGGGTTGGGAGCGGGTCCGCCTCTGGCGCCAACGTCCTGAATTTCTGGAAGGCAAAGCGAGAGAGAGAGTCGGCTATTAGATTTTTGGACCCGGGAATATGTTTTGCAGTTATGATGAATTGCTCGCGAGCTGAAATCCAAATCAGGCGTCTTAGCAAGGGCATTAGCGCAGGTGAATGGGAACGGCCTTTGTTAATGCAGTGCACTGTAGCCTCGTTGTCGCAGTGGATAATTATGCTAGTGGCAGACCACTCTTTGCCCCACAGAAGGGCTGCGACGACTAAAGGATATAGCTCAAATAATGCTGAGGACATTAGAGGCTGAGGTAGATTTAGCAGCTGGGGAGGGCAATGTAGATGCGAACCAGCGGCCTTGATAAAAACCTCTGAAACCGACGGAGGGTGCGGCGTCGGTAAATAATTGGATGTCGACTGGGGAAGAAATCAGGTTATTGTAAAAGAAGGATAAGCCGTTGCACTGTTTGAGAAAGGATATCCATAAGCTGAGCTCGTTGCAGCATGAGTCAGTTAGAGCTATTTGATCCTCAAGTGCGTGGGCGGATGATGCGACAAAAAGGAGATGGGAGATGAAGGGATGATGCGCATCGCAAAATTTAAATGCCCGAGAATGGATAGCAGTTCGCGTTTAGAACAGCTTGGGTTGGCTAAGAGAGCGGATGCTACTAGAATCGTCCTGTCGATTTTCTCTTTCGGTAGAGAAGCCTGGAATTTGTGTGAATCCAAATTGATACCTAAAAATTCGATTGAAGTGCTAGGGCCCGCAGTTTTATCTTGGGCGAGGGGGATCCCGAGCTCTGAAAAAACCATTTGGGTTGTCAGAAGATGCGCGACTGGGATGGATTCGGGGGGTGAGATGATTAGAAAATCGTCTAAGAGATGTACTAGATAAGGTACGTCGTAATTGTTGGTGAGGATCCAACAGATAGCTTCTGACAACATGTCGAAAATGTTGGGGCTGCTTCTGCAGCCGAAAGTGAGGCGGACGGAAAAGTAAAATTTTTCCTGCCATCGGATGCCGAATAAATGCCAAAAGTCTGAGTGGATGGGCATTACTTTAAAGGCAGAGGTGATGTCGACTTTGGCCAGCCAAGCGCCACGACCCGCAATTTTGATCAGGGTAATGGCTTAGTCAATGTCGTGGTAGTGGAGGGAAAATTCTTAGAGCGGAATGAGGCTGTTAATGCTCGGGAACGGGGAATTATGTGGTGATGATAAATCAATTATGAGGCGTTTTTTACCTGAAAATTTTCTGGTAGCTATGCCGATGGGGCTAACTCGGAAAATGTTGAAGGGGGGAGCGGAAAAGGGGCCGATCATGAAGTTTGCGTCTATTTCTTTTTTGATTAGGATATCGACGGTTTCGGGTTCGGTGAGAGCGGACTGGAGATTGGGGCAGATGAGGCTTTGGGTGGGGAGATTTCCGACGCCGGGGTGGAAACCGTGTGAGAGACCTGATATGACATAATCAAAGAAATATGGGTCGGGGTGATGGAGCAGTTCTGTGGATAAATGAGAAACATTTACAGGAGTCAATAAATATTTTTTTGTATTTTTATTTGCAGCTTTTTTCACTGGACAAATCAAGCGGGCGTGAGCACCACCACAAAAATCACAAACGTGCATAAACCGGCAGCGCTGTCTTGAGCATCTACCCGTATTAAAACTGATGCAGACCTGGCTGTCGGAGGAAAATGGGCGGTGGCGAAGTAGAGGAGATGGGTTGGCTGGGACGTTTGGAAAGCTTGGCACATAGCTGGTAGATTTGGGCTGGGATGGTTCTGGGCAGGGGGGAATGGATGGGTTGATGAAGGGGCATAAGGTGGTGGAGTGGGAAATGGATCGGCAGACAGCGCATGTGATGTTACGGCAGCCTAAAAATATTCTGTTGTGAAGTTCGGTGTCCAGGGCTCCCCAGTAAGGGGCTTGGTTCCACTGGGCCACGCGAATGGCGCATTTGGCTGCAAAGAGTTTGTGGTATGTATAGAAATGGGAGCCTCCGTATGATAAATGCGAGTTCGGCGACTATTGCGAGATAGTCGCCGAGCTCGCGTCTTCTGTGGGGAAATTCAGTGCAAATAACTTCTGTGTAGCGGTTGAAAGCGATCGTGAATTCTGTGAATGATAATATGCGTGACGGGTTGTTGGCTGTGTTCTTTAAGGTGACCGAAAATTCGCCGCGGTCAATTTGGCGATCGGCGGATGGAGGTGAAATTGGTACCTGACAATATCTGTGTCCTGATGGAGTTGGCTACGGGGGCTGGTTCCAGTGCGAGCGCGTTTGGCGGGATGGGTAGGGGTGTGGCTGAAGAAAGTGAGAATGAGCCTCGGGCGGAGGAAAGGGGAAAGGTGGCCGGCGGGGCAGCTAGCGGAGGCATGCTCGCGCTTGGGTAATCTCGGTGAGCAGAGGAAAGGGAGGGGAAGAGAGGGGGGATGGCGGGCGCCGGGCTTGCGCCGATTGCGGAGGCATGCTCACGCTGTACGTGCGTGGTGGGGCTGTTAGCCATGGGTAGGGGAGGGGGTTGGGAGTGGGGTAGGGCCGGGGCTTTGGGTGGCTCATCGCCGCTAGCCGGAGGCGGCCCCGTGTTGCAGCCGTGGGCTGGAACGTGATGTCCTGCGGAGCGCTGGTGCAGAGGACAGCAGCTGGTGATGCAGGAGGATCCGTCGTTTCATAGGATTCCTCATTTGCAAACAGTTCCATCTCTGACATGATTTCTTCGATTGAGTGTGCCAATGCTGGAAGACAAGAGATAATGACGGTAAGACTGCTTGGTTATTTATAGGGATTCTCTCTCGTGCTGATTGGATAGGTGGTGTAATTGCTGATGATGAATTGGCCGTGTTAATTATCTGCGCGTGCTCCTCCCGAAATTTGTTAATAAAACATCACTTATAGTTCGCTAGGTTGTAAATTAATATATTGTGTACACGGATTCAGGCATTGGTAAGCACAGTGGCTCACTATACACTGGTGACTATTTCCGTCCTCGTTGTAGAACATCACTACTGACATTTATGCACAACAGTAAAACTGATATATTTTTTTATGTTATTTACAGCACATTATGATAAACACTTTGTTACATGTACGTGCAAGATTTCAGTTATAAATAAATTGGAAATGTTTGATAGATTGGACATTACCTGTCTAGTGATGTATGTTTTTGCTGAAATATTATATAGGTTTGTGTTTTAAAAGCTATCACGTGTCATTTTGTAGCGAATTATCTTAAGTTTTGAGCTTCAGAACTTCCTATAAGGGATTTTCAGTGCTCTGTAAAAATTGTGATTGAGAAAGCCCTTAACCACTGACTACTGATCACACTCACCTGTTTGTGACTTTATAGTTAGTAAAACTGAAGACATTGATTAAGCCCAAAGTATACTTCATTTTATACGCGTACGCAAGGGACAGCACGTGCCGCGAATTTCGTCATCAGAACTGTAGGCACACCACCCGATTTTTATAACTGTGTGTAGTGAATGTGACATACATAATTCACCTTTGTTATTAAGCGTAGTTCTACATACTGTTGATTATAAACTCAGCACTTTGTTCTTAGTGTGTTATTCATTACTACAGGGATCGCGGTCCCTTTAAATGGCGTGGTGACGTGGACGCGGTTGAGCGTCATGTTCTTTCTTCTGTGTGGTACCTAAAAATAAATGACACACGCATTCGTGTGCTCAAAGTGAGAAGTTGCCCCTTGCGATTTATTGCAATTCCCACACTGGTGACCCCGACATTAGTCTGCTGGACGTACCCAGAGACACGACACGACCATGACCGCGAACGCTGTCACCCTTAAACTCCCCGAATTCTGGGAATCGTCGGCATCGGCATGGTTCGCCCAGACTGAAGCGCAGTTCGCGTTGCGTGAGATCACCGCGGATACAACAAAATTCTACTATGTTGTGTCAGCTCTCGGAAATTCAACGGCATCCAGAGTGGTGAGCCTTTTAACAAATCCTCCAGCAACTAACAAGTATACAGTGCTCAAGGCCCACCTGTTAAAAACGTTTGAACTGTCGGACGCTGAGAGAGCCAGCAGGCTTTTTTCACTTCATGGACTGGGTGACAGCAAACCGTCCGAGCTCATGGACCGTATGCTGGATCTTCTGGGTGAGCACAGACCAGATTTTCTATTCATCCAGCTTTTCCTGCGTCAGCTGCCTTCTCAAGTGCGAGCTGCATTGGCCAACACCACAATCACTGACTGTCGGAGCCTGGCTGAAGAGGCTGATAAATTTTTCCTGGCGAGTCAGGAACATTGTGCGGCCGCGTTTTTTCCCGCGCACGTCGCTATGGCGACGCGGGACGACTCCACACTCGTTGCTGCAACCACTTCTCGTCGGCAGCAGCCTTCTGGCCCCCAACAGCCTTCGGGTTTGTGTTTCTACCATGCAAAGTTTGGAACCAAGGCTACCAAATGCCGTTCACCATGCAGTTTCGGCGGTTCGGGAAATGTCAGGGCCGGCGCTCAGCAGTGGCCATGAGCGTCGGCCGCATAGGCAGGCTGCTTTTCATCCGCGACAGCATCTCCGGACGCCGTTTTCTGTGCGACACGGGGGCACAAAGGAGCGTCCTGCCTGCATCCCGTTTGGACATGGCGACCGACAGCCACGGCCCCCCTATGGAAGCTGCCAATGGTAGCCCCATCCGCACATATGGAACGAGGTATGTCGAATTGTGTTTCGGAGGACAGCAGTTCGGCTGGGATTTTGTTACAGCAAAGGTCGCCGTCCCCCTCCTCGGCGCTGATTTTTTATGCGCACATGGACTGTTGGTGGATGTAAAGAACCGCCGTCTGGTTGACGCCGTCACGTTTTGTTCTTATATGTGCAGCCTCAGCGAGTCCGACCCCATACGACTGTCTAGCATGCTCTCAACGTCCGATGATTTCCACCGTCTGCTTGCCATGTTCCCAGCCCTCACTCAGCCCACTTTTTCGACATCTACCGTGAAGCATGGTGTGGAGCACCATCTCGCCACTACTGGTCCTCCTGTTTTCGCTCGAGCTCGGCGCCTCGACCCAACCAAGCTTACCGTGGCAAAGGCTGAGTTTGCCAACATGGAACGCCTGGGCATAGTACGCCGATCCGACAGCCCGTGGGCATCACCCCTCCACATCGTCCCCAAACCTGGCGGCGGCTGGCGCCCGTGTGGTGACTACCGGCGGCTTAATGAGGCAACGGCACCTGACAGATACCCTGTCCCAAACATACAGGACTTTTCAGCACACCTGGCTGGCAAGGTGATTTTTTCCAAGGTGGATCTCGTCCGGGGATATCATCAGGTGCCGGTACACCCACTGGACATTCCTAAAACGGCAGTAATTACGCCGTTTGGTCTATTTGAGTTTCTGCGTATGCCGTTCGGCCTGAAAAACGCTGCCCAATCTTTTCAGCGCCTTATGGACTCTGTCTTGCGGGAGCTGCCTTTCCTTTTTGTGTACTTGGATGACATCCTGGTAGCGAGCATGTCCAAGTCTCAGCACCTGGTGCACCTTCGGACACTTTTTGAGCGGCTTAGCCAACACGGATTAATTGTCAACCCCGCCAAGTGCCAGTTCGGTCTCTCCACTATTGACTTCTTAGGACACAGAGTCACTAAGGATGGGGCAGTCCCTCTCCCATCAAAGGTGGAGGCAGTCACACAGTTCCCACGCCCGCTCACTGTCAAATCCCTGCAGGAATTCCTCGGCATGGTGAATTTTTACCACCGCTTCATCCCTCGTGCCGCTCAGCTCATGCTGCCCTTGCACGAGGCTTTGAAAGGTAAACCCAAGCACGCTGTGGACTGGACTGAGAGCAGAGTCGAGGCTTTTGCTGCCACTAAGGCAGCCCTAGCGAATGCCACCATGCTGGCGCATCCTTCTCCTGCAGCCCCTATCGGCATCACCTCGGACGCCTCGGACTACGCTGTCGGTGCTGTCTACGAGCAGTGGGTAGGCGGGGCCTGGCAGCCGCTGGCTTTCTTTAGCCGTCAGCTGCGCCCCTGTGAGCGGAAGTACAGCACTTTCGACCGGGAGCTGCTGGCTCTCTACCTCGCCATCAGACACTTTCGTTCCCTGCTGGAAGGCCGACACTTCACTGCTTTTGTGGACCACAAGCCGCTGACTTTTGCCATGGCCAAAGTGGCTGAGCCGTGGTCCGCCCGCCAACAGCGGCATCTGTCCTACATTTCCGAGTTCACCACGGACTTGCAGCACGTTGCCGGTAAGAACAACCGCGTGGCGGACTGCCTATCATGGGCTGTGGCAGGGGCAGTCCATCTGGGTTTGGATTACAACCGCATGGCGGCGACTCAGACCACAGACCCGGATGTTCAACTCCTGAGGACCTCGACTACAGGGCTGCAGATCGAGAACGTGGTTTTTGGCGACGCCGGCGCCACGCTCCTGTGTGACGTCTCCACAGGTAGTCCTCGGCCGGTTGTTCCCTCGGGATGGAGACGACAAGTTTTTGATGCCATCCATGGTCTCTCCCACCCAGGTTCGAAAGTGTCACAGAGACTGGTTGCGGCGAAGTTTGTTTGGCACGGCCTCAAGAAGGACGTTAGGGACTGGGCTAACACCTGTGTTGAGTGCCAACGGGCCAAAGTCCACCGCCACACTAAAGCTCCCTTAGAGTTGTTCCCTGTGCCTGAGAGGCGTTTTGACCATGTAAACGTGGACCTGGTTGGTCCTCTGCCTTCCTCTCACGGTTTCACATATCTGTTAACCATGGTTGACAGGACTACCCGCTGGCCTGAGGTTGTGCCGCTGACGTCAGTGGCATCCGTCGAAATGACACGGGCATTTATTGGCACCTGGGTTGCCCGTTTCGGCACCCCTTCGGACATATCCTCTGACTGAGGCGCGCAGTTTACGTCTGAGCTATGGAATGCCGTCGCACGAAGCCTCGGAGTGAAACTCCATCGCACAACCGCATATCAACGGACTCTGTGAACGTTTTCATAGGTCGATGAAGGCTGCCCTGCGTGCCAGCCTCAAAGACGGTAACTGGGTCGACAAGCTCCCATGGGTGATGCTGGGCATCAGGACTGCACCAAAGGAGGATCTTCAGTCCTCATCCTCGGAGCTGGTTTATGGGCAGCCGCTGCGGGTCCCAGGGGATTTTGTCCCTGGCATTACGGTTCCCTGGTCTGCTTCTCTCCAGCGCTCTGCTCTACTGGACAATGCGAGGCTTTTCGCACCTGTCCCTACTTCCCGTCATGGCCTCCCTCAGTCACACATCCCCGCTGGGCTTCAGGCGGCTGGTTATGTTTTCATTCACCACGACGCCCACACCCGCCCTACGAGGGCCCATTTCGGGTTTTGGAGACAGGGGACAAACATTTTGTGGTGGACAGGGGCGGCAAACCGGAGCGATTCACCATTGACCGCCTTAAACCGGCTCACTTGGACGTGGCTAGGCCCATTGACCTGGCTCAGCCCCCACCACGCGGACGACCTCCTGCTCTGCGCCCCCCCCCCCTTGCCCCCCTTACTCCCAAGCCATCTCCACTCCATGCCCCACACACGTGTAATGACGGGACTCCGCCTGCAGTGGGGTCTCCTCGACCTCCGGAACAGCGCAGCCGTTGTGGCCGACTGATACGACCACCTCCCCGTTGACTGTTTTTTTTTCTTTCTTTTTTTCTCTTCTGATATGGTGAATTCTGGGGGGACGTGTGTAGTGAATGTGACATACATAATTCACCTTTGTTATTAAGCGTAGTTCTACATACTGTTGATTATAAACTCAGCACTTTGTTCTTAGTGTGTTATTCATTACTACAGGGATCGCGGTCCCTTTAAATGGCGTGGTGACGTGGACGCGGTTGAGCGTCATGTTCTTTCTTCTGTGTGGTACCTAAAAATAAATGACACACGCATTCGTGTGCTCAAAGTGAGAAGTTGCCCCTTGCGATTTATTGCAATTTCCACATGTGCTTACTTTGTACGCACAGGTGGCAAATGCGCATTGAAGTTATTTTTCAGTAATCAGTTTTTTCCACAAGGTGGCAACACTGTCCCGGCCCGTTGTTTCACAGTAGAAAACAAACCTAATGAGACGGAACAACAAAATAGCGGAGACTGCAACAACAACAGACAGCCGCATTGACAAGCGCTTGTGAGCGAGAGGGTATGAGACAGCTCAGCTTTAGTTTAAAAGAGTTCAAAAATATTTGTTATCGGTCATAACTTAGGGAAAAATAGAGCTGACACAAGACATGGATGAAGCTTTCTAGAGGGCATGTGTCGACCGCCCGCGTTCGCGCACAACTGGAGTATATGTTGAAAGACTACGTGTTTGAGTGTAAAATAGTGTATGCGTACAAAATGGAAGTATACTTTGGGATTTAGTTTGTTCATGTGCACTGCACTAGGTTGGAGCAAAACTCTGCATGTAAGTGGACCTCGAGAGACAATGTCGAGATCTCCTGCAATATGTTCTGAACATGACAATTCAGAGAGGCAGGATGACTTCTAGATTGATGACTTACAACACTGGTTTCCAGTCCTGGGCATGGAGGAGGACCAACTTTCTGCAGAATTTCTGGTGACCCTTGATCAGCTGCTCAGGTCTGCTTAATTGGGGTTGGAGCTAAACTCTTAAAAGAGAAAGACGACAACCAATAGTATGATATTAAAAAGTTATAAAGTTCAAATATTTGATTCATAAATAGGCACAACATCTGAAAATGCACAAAGATGAGAAGAAAGCCATGTGTTTTATGAGAACTTTCAACCCACTGAAAAATAAGAAGCAATATTAAGTCACAGATGCATTTTTATTTATTCTTGTTATTCTTATTATTATTCTTGAAATAAGTTACAATTACCTTGTTGTTTATCAATGAAAAAGTGCTTGCCCCCTAAAGCTAATAACCGGTTGGGCCACCCTTAGCAGCAGCAACTGCAATCAAGCGTTTGCGATAACTTGCAATGAGTCTGTTACAGCGCTGTGGAGGAGTTTTGGCCCACTCATCTTGGCAGAATTGTTGTAATTCAGCCACATTGCAGGGTTTTCGAGCATGAACCGCCTTTTTAAGGTCATGCCACAGTATCTCAATAGGATTCAGGTCAGGACTTTGACTAGGCCACTCCAAAGTCTTCATTTTGTTTTTCTTCAGCCATTCAGAGGTGGATTTGCTGGTGTGTTTTGGATCATTGTCCTGCTGCAGAACCCAAGTTCGCTTCAGCTTGAGGTCACGAACAGATGGACGGGCATTGTCCTTCAGGGTTTTTTGGTAGACAGCTGAATTCATGGTTCCATTTATCACAGCAAGTCTTCCAGGTCCTGAAGCAGCAAAACAGCCCCAGACCATCACACTACCACCACCATATTTGACAGTAGGTATGATGGTCTTTTGGTGTTGCTGAGCTCACCGGTGCGTTCCTTCTTTTTAAGAATGTTCCAAACAGTTGTTTTGGCCACGCCTAATGTTTTTGCTATCTCTCTGATGGGTTTGTTTTGTTTTTTCAGCCTAATGATGGCTTGCTTCACTGATAGTGACAGCTCTTTGGATCTCATCTTGACAGTTGACAGCAACAGATTCCAAATGCAAATAGCACACTTGAAATTAACTCTGGACCTTTTATCTGCTCATTGTAATTGGGATAATGAGGGAATAACACACACCTGGCCATGGAACAGCTGAGAAGCCAATTGTCTGTACCTGACTGTATGTTTTAAATTATGTTTTCACACCACTGTATACCTTACATTTCACACACACACACACACACACACACACACACACATAGGCTTATATATATATATATATATATATATATATATTCATAAATATTTTTAAAGACAATAATTCAATGATTAATCAAATCATTTTTTTAATAAATTTAAAAATAATTTATTTAAAAATATATAGTTTTTAAATATGCACAAAATATTTTAGGAAAGATAATTCTGTATATTTAGTTTTGAATAAATGCTATTAAAGAAAATGAAATGTCCTCATTTAGTAAATGTGTGTATGTGAGTCTGTATTACTGCTCCACACCTCCATTAAAGTCAAACAGACAGTACACAGGAAGAATTGTGGACACAAACACACACTAATCTCTCTCTTTCTCTTTGTCACCTCTGTCTATGTTACTAACCAAATGTAGAGATAAAAAAGATGTATTTTCTGTCATGAGCACATGTAGTCCCCCAGATGTCATCTACCCATCCACAATGATTCATATATATTTTCAGATTAACAAACAGCTGTCTTTAAATCAATGCTGCTTAGCAGTTAGTGGTAGCATCTAAATTAACTGGCTTTGTTATTGATTAAATTAATGGTTTCTAGGGCTGAATCGATATTAGGTCATCAAATCAGTCCAGTCAGTTGTTTTGCATTTTTAAAGTAGTTTTGCAGGTATGATATTTACAGCACATTTAAAAGAGCTACTAACAGAATATGAAAACATATTATAAAATTAATAGTTTTGTGTAGAAAATCTGATTGCATTAGTCATGTTCAAAGCCGTTGCAATAAACAGCCCCAGTTGGAGGCTAATGAGCTATATTTTTTGGCAGAAGAATCATTCATTATGAATAAATGTAATTATCTATTGAACATTTGTGTCTTTTATCATATCGCTGTTGCCACCGTTTATAAAAGCAATAAGCCACTCGATGCCACTTCACAATCATGTGTTACATATGAATAAAAAAATTACTACATTTGCCTTAATTGCCTTTGCAACTGGTAATATTTTTGAACAGGGGAAAAAGAAGAAAAATAATTTCTTCTTCACACACCTCAAAACTAACACATAGTGTTCCAATCCACCAAGAAGCACTGATGAACAGACTTAAATAACAGGCCTGCTGTCAAAATGTCAGCACTCTAACACTCATTCACATCATACTGACATGTCAGCTCCAACCTACAGCGTGACTAATAAGAAAAGTAATAATGATTTGCTAATCATATCAGACACCAGAAGAACATTGCTTGAGTAAGGCCGATAGGAAGGCAAATGATGTGATTTGAACGTCACCGTCTTGCAAGCACATTTATTTGACAATATTCAACAGTGACGCAAAAAAAATAGCCAACATATTTGTTACTTTACCTACATCACAAAGCAATGCCTGATCTAAATGCACTGCAGTTGTGCAGTTTGTCCCCCACTCAATAAGCTCATTGCATTTTAATGGTCACAGAGATTATTTTTCTCAGCTGTTTCAATGGCTGTCTTATTGTGTTCTGCTGTTATTAATAATAAAACTGTCATACTTGACAAATATTGTTTTTATCACTGGCTACATGACTTCATTAGACATGTTTGATGCAATTTCCCACATTTTCCTGTCAATAGCATTTACATTTACATTTTACATTTAGTCATTTAGCAGATGTTTTTATCCAAAGCGACTTACGAATGAGGACAATGGAAGCAATCAAAATCAACAAAAGAGCAATGATATGTAAGTGCTATAACAAGTCTCAGTTAGTTTAACTCAGTATACGCACCCCAGTAGTTAGATTTGTGACTTGGACACCTCATCTCTCCAAGATACCTTGAAGGATCTATCTTATAGGTAAGACTCAAACCACTGGAGTGCGGTTCCTGAGATGCCCTTTACCAATAGGGTTGACAGGAGGATCTGGTGGTTAACCGTGTCAAAAGCAGCAGACAGATCTAGCTAAATAAGTATTGAAGATTTGGAATCCGCTCTTGCCAGTCTTAGGGCTTCAACAACTGAGAGCAAGGCAGTCTCAGTTGAATGATCACTTCTGAAACCAGACTGGTTGCTGCAACCAGAGGTTGTTCTGTGTGAGAAAGGCAGAGACTTGGTTGAGCATTTATGTTATTAAAAGCAGCGTTCACTGCAGCAACATGGGGGACTAAGGTAAAATCTTATGAAAAGATTTAAATTGTGCACTGTAAGAAAAAAAAAAACATAGAAAAATGGAAAAGGTACTAGTAATTTGCTCCAAAGACATATTTCCATTTTCAAAACACAGGTGAAACGCCTGTATTAATGCATTGTTTTTACAGAAATTTCTTAGAGTGCAAGAACAAGTCTATGCTCAAAAATAAAAAAAATTAAGTTTCAACTTATTGTCACAGAATGGCCCGTCTCCAGCGTCATCGCAATCACTTTCACCTGCACCTTGTAATTCATCACACGCACCTGCACCTCATCACGTCATCAAGGAACACATAAAAGCACACACACCTCAGCCACTAGTGTGGTCCGATCTCGTTGATGCAACGTGGACCTCCCGATCGTCTTCCAGACCTGTTGAGTATAACCGCTGAAATTCCGTACCTCTTTGTGCTTACCTCCTGTGCTCCTCTCCGTTGTCCTCCCGTCTCTAGATCGTCCAACACTGTGGCTGATTCCTCCAGTCCTCCTGTGCATCTCGTTGTCTCTGCTCCTCGCTCCTGCGAACAAACGAAGCCACAGTCAGCCTCACACCTAAGATCTCACCGAACTCTCAAGACCTGCACTACCAGACCAGCTCCACTAATCTTCTGCACAATTCCTGTCAATAAAGTCACTGTGTTAACACTTACTTCTGTGTCCGGCAGCATATGTAACAGAAGATCAGACCAAAACAGAAGAGATGGAAGAGTTAGCACTCTTCAGGGACCCCTCAACTACGCACAGGCTTTCGTGCCGCTCGCCATCGCCAGCTCCTTAGATGGTGACACGCTCAAGACGCTGTTCCGGCTTGGGATCAGGTGCCATCAACCTCTGGAGCTCCCAGACACCACCGATCTCGTTTGGCAGGAGGCTGTAATGCAGTGTCTGGAGAGTCTCTGATCCCAGGTCGGAACCCAGTCCACGGCGATGAAGCTTCCGCCGCCCGAGACGTCGAAAGAGATGCTGCCACCCGCGATGACCTATAGGTGCCCACGAGCCCGGAAATGGGTTTCCAACAGCGCTGACCTGGGGGCGAAAATATTAGATCCATCTGTAACATCAGTCAGGTCAGCGCTGAATTTTTCCCCGTCGTCCAAACCCTTCGCCTGAGAGTATGTCCAGCTCTCCTTCGTCTCCGCTGGTTCTGTCCAGCTCAACGTCTCCCGAGTGCCCTAGAGAATTCACGCTTCCCGAACCCCGAGAATCCAGTTCTCAAGCCGCGGCCAGGAGTGCCGATCCCGAATCCAGTTCACAGACCACGGCCAGGAGTGCCGATCCCGAATACAGTTCCCAGACCACGGCCAGGAGTGCCGATCCCGAATCCAGTTCTCAAGTCTCGGCCTGGAGTGCCGATCCCGAATCCAGTTCCCAGACCACGGCCGGGAGTGCCGATCCTGAACCTCGAGAATCCAGTTCTCAAACCACGGCCAGGAGTGCCGATCCCGAGAACCCAGTTCCCAGACCACGGCCAGGAGTGCCGATCCCGAATTCCGAGAATCCAGCTCTCCAGAGCCCCTGCTGGTCCCGTCCAACTCTTCGGCGTCTCCGCTGGTTCCGCCCAGCTCTCCTTCGTCTCCACTGGCTCCATCCAGCTCTGCGCCTCCCGAGCGCCCTCAAGGGTC
The DNA here is from genome assembly GCF_936440315.1 of Barbus barbus. Taxonomy (NCBI): domain Eukaryota; kingdom Metazoa; phylum Chordata; class Actinopteri; order Cypriniformes; family Cyprinidae; genus Barbus; species Barbus barbus. The sequence continues at coordinate 14,162,376 of NC_136760.1, read as the reverse complement.
CGCGCTGCAAGAGTGCCCTCCTGCATTTCCGCTGGTCCCGTCCAGCTCTCCTTCGTCTCCGCTGGTTCTGTCCAGCTCCGCGCCTCCCGTGCGCCCTCAAATGTCCGCGCTGCAAGAGCGCCCCCAAGAGTCCGCTCCTCCAGAGCTCCTAGAGGGGAACATCCCAAAAAAGATTTTGGGGGGGGGCCATATAGTCTCTGCCTGTGTGGCCGGGCCAAGGGCCAAGGCCACTGAGCTCCCTGATTCACCTTGGGCTCCCAAAAACATAATACCGCCATGGCCATCCAAGTTTCCTGATCCGCCATGGCCTCTCGTATCTCCTGATCCGCCATGGCTCCCCAAGTCCCCAGTCTCGCCATGGCCTCCCGAGTCTCCAGTCCCGCCATGGTTTCCCGAGTCTCCAGTCCCGCCATGGCCTCCCGTGTCGCTTGATCCGCCATGGCCTCCCGAGTCTCCAGTCCCGCCATGGCCTCCCGAGTCTCCAGTCCCGCCATGGCCTCCTGTGTCTCCTGATCCGCCATGGCCTCCCGAAGTCTCTGGTTCCGCCCTGGATGCCTCCCCAGTGTCCTACTCCTCCACCGACATCCAGGGTGCCCCCCCCCTCCCCGGTATTTGGTTACGGTGTGGGACGCGCCTTCTGGGAGGGGGAGGTAGTCACAGAATGGCCCATCTCCAGCGTCACCGTAATCATTTTCACCTGCACCTTGTAATTGATCACACGCACCTGCACCTCATCACCGTCATCAAGGAACACATAAAAGCACACACCTCAGCCACTAGTGTGGTCCGATTTCGTTGATGCAACGTGGACCTCCCGATCGTCTTCCAGACCTGTTGAGTATAACCTAAATTCCGTACCTGTTTGTGCTTACCTCTTGTGCTCCTCTCCGTTGTCCTCCCGTCTCTAGATCGTCCAACACTGTCTGATTCCTCTAGTCCTCCCGTGCATCTCGTTGTCTCTGCTCCTCGCTCCTGCGAACAAACGAAGCCACAGTCAGCCTCACACCTAAGATCTCGCCGAACTCTCAAGACCTGCACTCACCTCCTATCACCAGCTCCACTAATCTTCTGCACGATTCCTGTCAATAAAGTCACTGTGTTAACACTTACCTCTGTGTCTGGCAGCATATGTAACAATTAACATTAATTTTTATGATGGTAATTTATAAATCTAAAGATATACAACTGTTTATTGTTAATTATCTTATTCATAACTAAATTAGTGTTCAAATATACATGACATTAAAATATGCATAAATTAACATTAACAAAAAAATTAATGCTGTAAATATTTATTTTTAGTTCATGATACTTAATGTAAATTTAACTTTATTACTCATTAAAAAAAGATAAATCGAAAATGAGTTTTGCTGAAAGATTTTTTTTTTTATTAAAACACTTGAATTCTATAAATAGAAAAACCTTCACAAAATAATTTATCTGCACTAGATTTTGAGAAGCTTTATGATAGTAAACTCTCTATTTGCAGTTTATTGCAAGATATTGACAATTTGATTTTAAATGTTAGTGTCAGAAATGTGATTTACCTGAACTACAAACAATTTCACGGGCAAAATGACAGGCTGGCATCTTGTCTCATATCAATTTCTGTTGCAGAAATTGATCTAAAATGTAATTTTGTGAAGAAAATTACAGTCTGTATTGCCAGTGCTACAAGACAGTGTTGTAACTTTGGTCATAGTGCAGTAACTGACAAAGTGTTTCTAAAATAACACAAACATCTGCAACATATTCTTGTCTGTAATATGAATATTGTATTGTTAGTTATGTACTATGTTGCTTAGAGTGTTGTTAAAGTGTTGTTAAAGAATTTTAACAACTAAAGTGCATCTAATGTGAAAAAATAAAATAAACTTTATTTTAAACTTAAAAATTTTTCACCATATTTGGGTGTGTTTTTAAAAAAATTATCATTTCAGTTTTGAACAGAATGAAATGTTGTATTTTAAATCTTAGCTCTCAGTAGCAAACATAAAAAGGAAACTGTCTAGAATTACACAGAGTTTGACAATGCAAATCTCATTCCTAATATGCAAAGTATGTTATTGATTTAGTGAAGCATTATAATTAAGGTCTACATGAATAACAGTCAGACTGAGGGACAATTAATCAAGATGAACACAATGATAAACCAATGGAGTATTCATAGAAACCATATAACAAGATTTTTTTTCCATATCTCCATATCAGTAAAGGGATAGTGAATGAAAATTATGAAAATTCTGGCATCGTTCAAGTTGCTCCAAACCTGTATGAGTTTCTTTTTTTTCTGACATTTTGAAGAATGCTGGTAACCAAACCTACTATATGGAAGTCAATGGCTGCAGTCAACTTTTTGGTTTCCAACATTCTTCAAAATATCTCTTTTAATGTGGCACAAGTATTCAAACTACACAAGATTTATGACCTCAAACTAACCTTCAAAAAAAATTTTTTTATTATTTTGATGCAGTTTTCAGATGCAAGTTGTACATTTCCAAAACTCTTACTACTCAAATGTTACAACTGATCATCCAAAATACACTTTTTAAAAATATTTTAGCATGTTTTCAGTTATGTTAGTATAGGCTACAATACACAAATTCAAAAAGTATCCATTTCACTACACAAAATAAGTGTTCATTCAACATTTCAGTCATAGTAACTGCCTTTCATAATATTATTACTATTCAAACATTTTATTTATTTTCTCGTTCATTGTTTAATGCAAACTGCTCTTATGTTTCTTTATTCACTTTGGGTATTTTTACATGCAAAGTGTACATTTTCAAAACATTTAGTATAAAATCTAAACTGATCAAATCAATTAGTTCAATTTTTTCATTCAATTTGTTCAAATCAAAAACCTGATCTCATGCTTTCAGTTGTAAATATTTCCTTTCCATATATATAATATTTAAATTAGTGCTGTCAAACGATTAATCGCGATTAATCACATCCAAAATAAAAGTTTTTGTTTACACAATATATGTATGTGTACCGTGTTTATTTATTATGTATATATAAATACAAACACATGCATGTATATATTAAATACATTTATATATAATATAAAATATAATTATATAAATTTATAAAAAATATTAACATGTAAATGTTTTCAAAATATATACTCTATGTGTGTATTTATATATACATAATAAATAAACACAGTACATACTGTATACATATATTGTGTAAACAAAAACTTTTATTTTGGATGCGATAACAGCACTAATTTAAAAACACAAGATCATTTTAATATGCAATATGTACCATTATAATTCAGTAGCAAATACTGCAAGATGTGTGTTTCAAATCACGTTTGTTGCTAAATTAAAGTTCTTACAGCACACAAGCTACAGTTGTCATAAAAAAATGACAAAATTCCTAAAGTTTGTAACCGTATCTGTCCAGTGCCAATGCAATTCTTGTAGCTACAACTGTAACTAAAGTATGAAAATGTACATTCTTGTGAAAACAAGACATTTTGAATGGGAGTGAATGATGTATGATGCATTATGAATGATAAAATAGAGAGTTCATACTTGCTATGACATAAACAGCATAACTGACTATACCGAGGTTGAACATGCATGCAAAATTGTCCCTCAAAAATAAGGCAAATGTGTTATGCATCTTTATGTATCACAGTGTCAAAAACCTAATTAAATTTCAAGCAGTGTAGGAGTATCATTCAGTTTGAACCAGGACTCTAAATAGAAGCACAATACTGCGGTCAAGAGGGTCATGTGAAATTAAATGGAATCAGTTGTTTCTGCTGTGATTTCCTGTTGAGTTATCAGGTTTCATCTCTGCAGACGCAGGTCTCATTCCCCAGACTAGTGACCTCAAATCATAAACCAACAGCACTGTCCATGCACTGACAGTTTCAAGATTATTTGTGGTTTGAGTAGCCATCCTCTCTATTTTTCATTCACCACCTGCTTCTTTCACATTTTATTCTTCAAAGGTTCCATTTGAAAGCGCCACAAATTTGGATTAGATTGGCGAGATGGCACACGGTAATACCTTTAGTGGTGAGTCATTTATTGTGTTTATCATCCTGGCAAGCTGTGCTGCGCTGAGCTACTGCAAATGTTGGGAGTTAGAGGAGACTCACTGACATGAGTAATCTTCCGGCTTGAAACATCTGCGTTCTCTAGAATAACACCAGAGTGCAAACTGAGAGCTGACTGGGGTTGGTTGGAAGGCCAGAGAGACAACATTGTCTGGATCTGTTTTTGATACATTTTTCATTTAATGGAGACAACAGTGTGACATCTTCACCCACGTCTCCTGATAATCACCACAGGGTTCTATTCACAGCACACTCAAATTGTCCAGATGTGCGACCGTCTCAAGAATCAATACAGTGATTGATTGAACTGACAGTCTGTAGGCTCCGAGGCAATTGAGGTAAAAATTGGAAGTTCAAATTGAACATTAGCAGTGGGATTTCTAGGATGTCGTGTTTCATAGTTGTATTTTGGTTCCTTAGAGGCTAAGTTTATGCAACTGGCCCATGGTGTGTTCATTTAACTAATTGTTTTACATAATAGCCTAATAATAATCATCATCATTATTGTATTATTAACTACTATTAGTAGTAGTAGGAGTAACCTAGTAGTAGTATTGTTATTAAACAAATCTAAATCAAAACATTTTACAAATTTTTAAAAAACAATATAAAAATACGTGTTGATTGTATAATTGTTATGCTTTTTAAAATGTATAAATCTTTATTTCTATATATATTTGTAACAAAAACAGATCGTCTTTTATATTAGTAGGACGCGGTTCGGAGGGAAGGCGTTTATTTTGAAAAATAAGCCTTTTGGGGGACTTTTACAAATGTACAGTTTCTGACTTCCTGCTATTTTGCTGTTGTCAGTTTCCCTAGTGTTTATCAACAGATGCCGAAGGTGTTATTCAGACGGATTATTATAATTAGACTTCTATGAGGTAAAATAACATATTCTATAATTATAGGTAAACAAGAGGTTTTATTTTATCATGCAACATGTGTAAACGCAATGGCTAGCTGTACGTATATATACATAAACAATAACAAACCCCCGTGTATTAATTTTCACTTTTTCATGGTTTTGGCGTTTATTTATCAGCAAATGATGTGCTCTAGATCTAGTGTCGTTTGTGTAGCTGATGTATTTATTGATTCATGGAGCTTGCTCTCGTTTCTCAATGATTTCAGCTTCTGATTTCATCTGAAGTCATGAGTGAATTCAGGATTCATCATGATGTTAATGAACTTCTCGGGCTTCTTAATGTCCGAGGAGGAGATGGTGCTGAGGTTTATATTGATTTACTGCAGAAGAACAGGACTGCTTATGTGACCACTACAGTATCTGCACACAGTTCTAAGGTGAATGTGAATTATGTGTTTCATCTTTTGCATGCATTGTGAATGCAGGAGCCTAATTTATCATGTCTTGCAGGTCAAAATGGCAGAACACTCCAAAACTCCTGAAGACTTCTTGAGGAAATATGACGAATTGAAGTCAAAGAATGTACGCAACCTCGATCCACTGGTGTATCTGCTTTCCAAACTCACTGAGGATAAAGAGGTAGGTTTAACGAAACTCATTATTCACATAATTACCCCCCTAAACTCATGCATTTGTCAGTGTCTTAATTTTTTCCTTTTGCTTGTGTTCTTCAGACTTTGAAGTTCCTGCAGCAGAATGCAAAGGAGAGATCAGAAATGTCTGCAAATGCAGCATCCAGCACCACCACGTCGTACAGCGTTCCTGCAACCAGCAGCAAAATGTCCATGCAAGACCTGGAGGAATTGCGGAAAAAGCTGGGAAATGTCACGGCCAGCTCCAATGTGCCTCAGGTAGCATGAGGAAACAAAGTGATATTAATCTCTTTATTTAATAGGGAGAGTGCACATTGATCAACATCGATATGAAATACAAAATTTAAATATTTATAGCAACATAACTAATTTACATCCATAGTCCCTAGGCAGTTAGTACAAACAAAGACAACTAGTGACAGTATACCAATTACAAATACATCATACTCAAAGGGAAAAGCACAAAAGTGATCACAGGTCTGGTTTGCCTTAAGCAACTGTTAAAAATGAATCTTAAAATGTAGGGAACACCCTTGTTGTGAGTGGAATGCTATTACAATATTTACTTCCCTTTATGCACAGCATTGTTTGTCCCAATGTGGTGTGCCAATGTGATGACTAAAAGTGATGCCACTGTTAGTCCTCAGTTTAATTTAGTAATTGAAAGGGATAGGGAAAACCCAAGCAAAACCTAAAAAAAAGCATTTTTTTCTTTTTACATTTTATAAAATTATATTTTTTCAGAATATTACAATCATCAAAATGATTTTTTTTTGTGTGTGTGGACTTCTTCCAATGCTTAGAATAGATCATGCCTTCATGCTAGATAATCAATAAATGAATCAATAAAATGAGTATGTAAATTTTAATGAGTTTTAATGATTATACGATTAAATTGAATAATAAAATTATTATATAAGAATGAATAATAAATTAATAGAAAGGAAAGTAAAACAGCATAACACAAATGTATGGTTGCTTTCTTGAAGCAACACACACATGATGCTACAAAGAATCCTTAGATCCTTCAGTGCCTTTCACAAGACTTCCATGCATTTCGTCTTCAGAAAGATCTTTCTTCCTCCCCGTATTTGCATGAGAACTGTGACTTGCCTAATAATGAAGAACAACCTCTCTAAGTAGGTTTTTCATTTACCTAAGAAGACCTGGCAAAATATATAACAAACCCATCTGATATTGATAATAGTAATCTGAAAAGATATGAAAAACAAGCAAACACATTCTTTGGGGGGAAAAAAATCTAGAATCTGAATGTTTATTTTACCGAAATCCTACTAAAATGTCACTTGCAAAATAATTTGTAACACAGTGTACACTGTTGTTTTTTTGCATTCATTAAAGGGATAGTTCACCCAAAAATGAAAATTCTGTCATTTACTCACCCTCAAGTAATTCCAAACTACAGGAAGTTTGTAACCAGGCTGTTTTGGGGCACCATTGACTTCCAAAGATTTTTTTTTTCCTACTATGGAAGTCAATGGTGCCCCAAAACAGCCTGGTTACAAACTTTTTTCAAAATATCTTCCTTTGTGTTCAGCACAAGGTTTGGAACAGGTTTGGAACTACTTGAGAGTGAGTAAATGATGACAGAAATTAAATTTTTAGGTGAACTATCTCTTTAATAAACATGATTCAGTAAGCCAATTCTGAATTCTGTATATTGCATGAGTTTACGATGATTTCATTTTCCCTTACAGTCTTCTGAGGTCATCCGTAAAATGCTGAGAGACCGACATAACAAGAAGAACCTAACTCAGCCGAACCCTGTATTTCCCAACTGGGTGTATGACCGGCCTGCACTGATTGGGGATTTCATCACTAGCCCCACCCCAGTGGGAGATCCTGTGGTGGCTATTGGTATGTGACATGGCTTTCCAAAATCAGAGCGTTTGATGAGTAGGGAATTGTCACAGAGGTAAAGCAAGTTATTTAATTTGATGAGAGGTGATGAAGAAACACCAATACTTTGTGTCATGTGCATTAAGTAGATTTGCATGGACAAATAATTTATATTAAACACTGTAAAATTACATAAAAAATCAAATTGGTCAGTTTTGATTTGATGGTGACTTTAACGTGTATTTACAGGTACAATGCCGCTGGCTGCACAGGAACAAGCTCTGGTGGAGGACCTGCTGTATGTGCTGATTGGTGTGGATGGGAGAGACATCACAGCTCAGCCTGTGCTCGGTAGACAGAGCCGCTCCTTCATAGTTGATCCTTCTCTTGACATGTCCATCAAAGAGCTGGTCAGCCGGATATTACCAGTCGCATCTTTTTACTCCACTATCACACGGTCAGTGAACAATATGTTTAGTATTAATATTAGTCACGTGTTTACATTATCAAAGTTTGAAATTAAGATTTTAACTCACCAGCCACTTTGGATTCTAAAATCTTTAAGTTTTAGTTCAACCTTTCAGAATTTCAGAGATAATCCAGATTATCAAAATCACATTTTATATATCTGTTTTATTACTTGTTTGCGGATACCGTAAAAATAAAATTAAACAACAACAAACAATTATAATTACGGAAGCATTTTTCCATATGTGACCCTGGAACACAAAACCAGTCTTAAGTCGCTGGGGTATATTTATAGCAATAACCAAAAATACATTGTATGGGTCAAAATTATCCATTTTTCTTTTATGCCAGAAATCATTAGGATATTAAGTAAAGATCATGTTCCATGAAGATAGTTTGTAAATTTCCTACCGTAAGTACATTAAAATTAAATTTTTGATTAGTAATATTCATTGCTAAGAACTTCGTTAGACAACTTTAAAGATGATTTTCTCAATATTTATATTTTTTTGCACCCTCAGATTCCAGATTTTCAAATAGTTGTATTTCTGCCAAATATTGTCCTAACAAACCGTACATCAATGGAAAACTTATTTATTCAGCTTTCAGGTGATGTATGAATCTCAATTTCGGTTTTGTGGACCAGGGTCACATATACGGAAATTAAGTTAAAATGCTTAATGTTTAACAGACTGAAGATGAGTGGAGCTTTTAGCTAGTGTATGTACACGCATACAAATAAGCAATGTGTAGCCTGCCAAATTGGCTAATGATTTGATATGTGTAACCTGCCGCGGTCGATTTTTCACCTGCATCTGGTGGTTCGGCGGTGTTAATTCCTGATTGCAGTATTAAATCAGTTTTGTTAATAATGTCAGAGGGCTTTTATAAAAGGGGTCATACGATGCGATTTCAAGTTTTGCTCTGTATTTGGAGTGTTATAAGCTGTTCGTGCATATATAAGATCCGTAAAATTGCAAAGACTAAAGTCTCAAACCCAAAGAGACTTTTACTTTCACTGTGGTATTGTTGTCGCCACCGTCATTTCGTGGAGACGCTGTGTGTTTTTGAATATGGTAAGGGGTGTAACATTTCCATCACATGCTTGAGGTATTCGGCCAATCACAACGCACTGGATAGCTGGCCAATCAGAGGACACCTCGTATTTCAGAACGATGAGATTTGTAAAAATCTACGCGTTTCAGAAAAGTAGGGCAGAGAGGAGCAACAATAATGTACAGTATGCAAAAAAAAGTGTTTTATGAACTTTAAACCGCGTAAACACATTGCATTATACCAAATACATAAAATAACGTTATTTTTATCATCATCATATGACTCCTTCAAATAATTTTATGAAAAGCATTGATATTTCATGTTCAAATTTGGCATGGCTTGCTCACGTCATCTGAGACTCATATAAACTACTTGCAATTAATTTGCATATTCCATGTCCAGCTTCACAGAAGAAAAGTCCTCGTTTGAGTACGGTCAGGTGAATCATGCCTTGACTGCAGCCATGAGGACTCTGATGAAGGAATATATCATCCTGGTGACACAGCTGGAGCATCTCCACAGACAGGGCACGCTCTCTCTGCAGAAGCTCTGGTTCTACATACAGCCCACCATGCGCACCATGGAAATCCTGGCCTCCATCGGTAAAGCTCTCAACACATGTGGTTTCTGTTAAAAGAATAGCACTTAGTATTTTAGAAGTGTCAACAGGAGTAATAAGTTAATTTTTACAGTTTTTGCAGGAAAACAAATATACAAGTCAAAGTATATTTTTCATGATCATTGATAGCTAGTTTTTAATTCTTTACCTTTATTAGTTACAAATTGGCTTTACAAAGCCTTATCTGAAAGTTTAATTAAGATTTTAAAGTTTCACTGATGGTTACACAGATGTAATATTAAAAGCTTCTAGATAGATATCTAGGCATTGATGGCATGATTTAAGATTTTGTTTAGGGTTTATCATGATTTAGCAGGTTTTGACCATGTTTTGTCACATTGTTAGCTGGTTGCTAATGTCTCCAGCATGTTTTAATGTGACTCTAGCAAATATCATTTATTATTAACACGTTTTTGCACAATGTTAGGATGAATTAGCATGTTACTAAAACTAAAATGTTTTGGAATGTTGCAAAATTGTTAACATGTTTCTGTCATGTTTTAGCATGGTGGCAGCATGTTTTAGGAAGTTTCTAACAGGTTGTAGAATGTTTTAATGTTGTTACTTAGCATACTGTAGTACATTAACATTTTAACGTTGTTGCTAGTTTGATTCAGCATGTTGCTAGTATGATTTATCATGGTGTTAGCATATTTCTAGCATGTTTTAATGCAATGCTGGCATGTTTCTAGCATGTTTTACTGTTGACACAGAGTCAGCGCCAAAGCAAACATTTGTATTTCTAAAAGGGGCCTTGGTAGAAATCCTGTTTCGGGGGGTTCACTTCAACCGCATGTAGTGCCAACACTGTTGACATGCTCATGCTAATGCACTTTCTCCTTGGTCTCTTTCATGTAGCCACTTCTGTTGACAAGGGTGAGTGTATGGGCGGCTCGACCCTCAGCCTGCTTCACGATCGTACCTTCAATTACACCGGAGACAGCCAGGCTCAAGAGCTTTGCCTCTATCTGACCAAAGCAGCCAGCGTCCCCTACTTTGAAATACTTGAGAAGTGGGTCTATAGGGGCATCATTAAAGACCCATACAGGTAGAATGTGACTCCAGACCCATTGAGCCATTCGGTATCCTCTTGTGAATGTTTTTTAAATTAAATTTAAGCCTTTGTTAATAATATATTTTGCTTTTCAGTATGAATTACTCTTAAACATATTATATACATAAGATATTGAGTATTTCCAGAAACAGAGTAATTTGTATTTAATTTATATTTCGTTATATATATATATATATATATATATACACACACATCAGTTATCAGTTAGATTTTTCATATCAGTTAGATTTTTAATATTTTTAACAAAGTTTCTTATGCTTATCAAGGCTGCTCCAGTCTTCAGTGTCACATGATCCTTCAGAAATCATTCTAGTATGCTGATTTATAATCAGTGTTGGAAACAGTTGAGCTGCGCAATATGTTTTGGGACCTGTGATAATTTGTTTAGGATTTTTGGATAAATGAAAAGTTAAAAAGAACTGTGTTTATTCAAAATATAATTTTTTTGTTACAACATACACTACTATTCAAAAGTTTGGGGACAGTACATTTTTTCTTTCTTTTACTTTTTTAAAGAAATTAATACTTTTATTTTATTATTATATTGTTAAATGGATAAAAAGTGATAGTAAAAACTAGTATTAATGGCTGATGAAAATTCTGCACTGCATCACAGAAATGAATTAAATTTTAAAGTATGTTAAAATACGAAACCAATATTAGAAATTGCAACATTGCAATATTTCACTGTTTTTTTTTTTCTGTATTTTTTATCATATAAATACAGCCTTGATGAGCTTAAGAGACGTTAAAAAAAACTATATATATATTATAATTAATTGTGATTAATCAGCTTTAATCGCCTTTTTGGTAACTTCATGCCTTAACTGACGGCATAACTACGACATTGCATGCACGTAGTTTTTTTCTCTGTATGATATGAAATGATATAGGCTACAGCGCGCACCGGCACCTTTGTGCGTGTATTTGAAGAGTGCGCGCTACGAGCACAGTATCTTTTACGCGCTTGTTTGACTCGCGTCTGGCGTGGAGGCGACGTATAGAGCACGTGTCTGAAACTTCTCCCGTTTCATGTGGTCATAAAGACATTCTGCATCTAAATAAACGCAATCCTTTGCAAGAAAAAAGGAGACAGAGGCAGCAGTTGCGAATGGGGTGGCCAACCCTAGCCCCGCCCCTACGTTAATTGCATTAAATATTTTTAACGCGTTAATCTGAAAATAATTAATAGCATGCGTTAACGCGCTAATTTTGACACCACTAATATATATATATATATATATATATATATATATATATATATATATATATATATATATATATATATATATATATATATATATATGGTCACACACACATACATATATATGTGTGTGTGTGCGTGTGTATGTATATGTATGCGTGTATGTGTATATACAGTGAGGTCAATAAGTATTTGATCACCCTGTGATTTTGCAAGTTCTCTTACTTGGAAATCATGGAGGGGTCTACAATTTTCAGCATAGGTGCATTTCCACTGTGAGAGACAGAATCTAAAAATAAAAATCCGGAAATCACATTGTATGATTTTTTAACAATTTATTTGTGAATTACTGTGTCAAATAAGTATTTGATCACTGGAGTCAAAAAAATTTTATATTTGGTACAGAAGCCTTTGTTAACAATTACAGAGGTCAAACGGTTCCTGTAGTTCTTCACCAGGTTTGCACACCCTGCAGGAGGGATTTTGGCCCACTCCTCCATACAGATCTTCTCTAGATCTGTCAGGTTTCGGGGCTGTTGCTGAGCAACACTGAGTTTCAGCTCCCTCCAAAGATTTTCTATTGGATTTAGGTCTGGAGACTGGCTAGGCCACTCCAGAACCTTGATATGCTTCTTATGGAGCCACTCCTTGGTTTTCCTGGCTGTGTGCTTTGGGTCATTGTCATGTTGGAAGACCCAGCCATGACCCATCTTTAATGCTCTGACTGAGGGAAGGAGGTTTTTGCCCAATATGTCACAATACATGGCCCCGTTCATCCTCTCCTTAATACAGTGCAGTCGTCCTGTCCCCTGTGCAGAAAAACACCCCCAGAGCATGATGCTTCCAGCCCCATGCTTCACTGTAGGTATGGTATTATTGGGATGATACTCATCATTCTTCTTCCTCCAAACACGGCGAATGGAGTTAAGATCAAAAAGTTCTACTTTGGTCTCATCTGACCACAGGACTTTCTCCCATGACTCCTCTGGATCATCCAGATGGTCCCTGGCAAACTTCAGACGGGCCTGGACATGGGCTGACTTAAGCAGGGGAACCTTCCGTGCGATGCAAGATTTTAAACCATGACGTCTTAGTGTATTACTGATAGTAGCCTTGGAAACGATGGTCCCAGCTCTCTTCACGGCATTGACCAGCTCCTCCCGTGTAGTTCTGGGCTGATTCTTCACCATTCTTAGCATCATTGATACCCCACGAGGAGAGATCTTCCGTGGGGCCCCAGTCCGAGGGACATTGACAGTCATCATTAGCCTCTTCCATTTTCTGACAATTGCTCCAACAGTTGTTCTTTTTTCACCAAGCTGCTTCGCAATTGCCCCGTAGCCCTTTCCAGCTTTGTGAAGGTCTACAATTTTGCCTCTTGTGTCTTTTGACAGCTCTTTGGTTTTGCCCATGTTGCTACTTAGACTTTGGCTGATTGTGGGGTGCACAGGTATATATATATATATATATATATATATATATATATATATATATATATATATATATATATATATATATATATATATATATATAACATACATTACCGATGACTTAATGTATGATGACAGTAGGAGAATGAATTTGGAAGGGTAGATCTTGCCTACCAATATTCAAGAAAATGTCACCAGATTCATTGGGAAGTGCTTCAGATTGCATCAGGACAATGACCCAAAACACCCTGCCAGTTCAGTCAAGGAATTTATAAGGAGAAATGGAAAGTCTTAGATTGCCCAAGTCAATCTCCAGATTTAAATCCGATTGAACATGAATTTCACCAGCTGAAGAGGAGAGTAAAGGCAGAAACTCCCCAAAACAAGCAACAATTGGAATTGGCTGCATTAAAGGCTGGGAAAAGTATTTCAAAGGATGAGACCGAGAGTCTGTTGATGTCTATGGGTCACAGACTCACTGCTGTGATTGTGCGCAAGGGATCTGCAACTAAATAATAGCTTTTAATCTTTTATATCTGCCTTTTGTTCAACTGTCCCAATACTTATGCTCACATCAATGAGTGGGATGAACTCTAAAAGTGCTGTTCTTTTTATTTGGTAAAACATGTATGTTTTGAAATGGCTAATAATAAAATATGATATTCTGTAGTTTTGTCTCATATTCAGCTTTTAATCATATTTGCAAATGTCTCGACTCCACAGCCAACAGAGCAATTTTGTCTTTACTGTTCCAATACTTTTGGAGGGGACTGTATACACTTTAAGCTTTAATTTAAGGGGATGACCAAAAATATAACATGCTTAGGAATTACAACCATTTTTATACACACTCCACCCCATTTTCAGGGGCTCAAATGTAATTGGAGAAATAAATATAATCTTAAATAAAATGTTCATTTTTATATATTTTGTTGAGAATCCTTTGCAGGCAATGACTGTTTTAATTCTGGAACTCATGGACATCACCAGACACTGGGTTTCCTGCTTTATGCTGCTTTGCCAGGCCTTTACTGCAGCTGACTTCAGTTTTTGTTTGTTTGTGGGTCTTTCTGCCTTTAGTTTTGTTTTCAGCAAGTGAAATGCATGCCCAATCGAGTTGAAATCAGGAGATTGACTTGGCCATTGCAGAATATTCTTTCTTACCTTCAAAAACTCTGGGTTGCTTTTGCTGTATGTTTTGGGTAATTGTCCATTCGTACTATGAAGCGCTGCCCATATAACAAAGTATTGAGATGAACTTTTGTTATTGACCAAATACTTATTTTCCACGATAATTTGCAAATAAATTCTTTAAAAATCAGACGATGTGATTTCCTGGATTCTTTCCCCCCCATTCGGTCTCTCATAGTTGAAGTGTACCTATGATGAAAATTACAGGCCTCTCTCATCTTTTTAAGTGGGAGAACTTGCACAATTGGTGGCTGACTAAATACTTTTTTGCCCAACTGTAGATGTATTTGTGTGTGTGTAAAATTCTTCATCAAGTAATGTTTTTTTTAAATAGTGAATTCATGGTTGAGGAGCATGAGCTGCAAAAAGAGAAGATCCAAGAGGATTATAATGACAAATACTGGGATCAGAGATACACTATCGTCCAGCACAGGATCCCATCATTCCTTCAAAAAATGGCAGATAAGATATTAAACACAGGTGAGATATTTTCATTTATGAAACATTAGCTCAGGTTCAGAATCTAATTATTAGACAACATTTTAGGCATCAATAGAAGGCAGCTGTCAATGGTAAAAATGTTCAAATTCTAATGATTAAAATGCCAGCTGGAAAGAGTGTCTAAATGCTTAATTTTCATAACCAGTCCTAACTTCTCTCTCATTTCAGGCAAGTATTTGAATGTTGTGCGAGAGTGCGGGCGTGATGTAACCTGTCCAGATGCCAAAGAGGTTCTCTACACGCTTAAAGAGAGAGCGTATGTGGAGCAGATCGAAAAAGCATATTACTACGCCAGTAAGGTTCTGCTTGATTTCCTGATGGAGGAAAAGGAGCTTGTTTCACGCCTGAGGTAAAACTTGAAGGTTTGAAATTGTATTTTCTGGCAGTGTTTCCTACAGTCATGTCAAATCAAGTCAAGCGTTTTTAACAATACACACTTTTTAAATGTATTTAGACCCTAGTGAACAGGAAATCAAAAGTCAGCTTTCCCAAAAGATTTTGTTATTAGGAACAAATAAATGTTAAAATAAAGGCCTAATTACCAATAGCGTAGTGCAGAGGTGCCAAATACATAACATAACATGGTACACAACACATAACATGGTAACCATTCTGGACTCAATGAGAATGCGGAATACTTTTTTCTTAACAGCCGTTTGAGCATTCTTCATTTGTAGCACATTTAAACTAAGCATTTGAAAACTCACAATGTTTCAGACACCAATACTTTAATGATTCAGAAAAGATGAATCACTGTCTGGCCAACTGAGATTTCCATCTGGAGATAAAGGTTAGGATCATGACTTCTTGTTAGTACTGCAGCAGGCCATGGGTGTTTATTTGAACTTTTTGCATCATTTTCTCACCCTCATGTCATTCCAAATGCAAGACATTCATTTATGTTCAAAACATAATCAAAATTCCATGTAATCAAAATTTGACAATTTTCAAGGATTGTAAAGACATAGTATACATAGTCCATATGAATCGAATGAGTTAATCCAAATTAACTCATTATAAGGGGCAGTCGTGGCCTAATGGATAGAGAGTTGGACTTGTAACCTGAAGGTCGTGGGTTCGAGTCTCAGGTCTGGCAGGGATTGTAGGTGGGTGAGTGAATAACCAACACTCTCTCCACCCTCAATATCACGATTAAGGTGAGATGGGTTAAACTTGGATGGGTTAAATGCAGAGCACAAATTCCGAGTATGGGTCACCATACTTGGCCACACACCACTTCCCTTTCCCTTTTTCCCTTTCCCCCCTTCCCAAATCTTCTGAAGAGACACGATTACTTTATATGATGAACAGATTTAAAGGCTCACCCAGTCACGTTTGTAATAAATAAAATCATAGTTAAGATATGTTAATTTGAGATTCTAACATGCTTCTAACTTCAAACTTGTTACTGCCTAAAAGGTTTCTATTCATAATATTGATCATCTTGTCTGAAACACGCATTGAGCACTGTTGAAAATGATCCAAAACAGTTAATAAATATGTCTAAATAAATGTGTAAACTAAAAATCTAAATAAATGTGTTAGTGGATTTTGATGAAAGAGGACAACGGGGAATGGACTCTTTCACTTTAGGGAAGCGTATGGATTATAAACTTGTATTTTGGCCAGAAGCAAGTATTTAAAGTTAAAACGCCTTAATAATGGATTTGTTTTAAACAAACATAGATCTTCACTTTACAAGACATTAATTGCATTAATTGACGGTAGTCGTGTGTATTACTGTGATGTTTTATCAGCTGTTTGGACTATTATTCTGACAGCATTCATTCACTGCAGAGGATGAAATGCTAAATTGTTAGTCACTCTGGATAAAAGCATCTGCCAAATTAATAACTATAAATGTAAATTTCTCCAAATCCGTTCCGATGAAGAAACTAAATCATCTATACATTTGATGACCCGAGGTTAAGTAATTTTTTTGCAAATTTTCATTTTTGGGTGAACTATTCCTTTAATTTAGACAATTATTTGCATAAACATTGATCAACATGAATAAACCACACATATTCTGGTGTAGCTGCATCACAGTGTCATCTGTTTCCAAAACCCAAAGTATAACCCTAAAGATTATTTGGTATTTTCAATATGTCAATATCACCTCATTTCTTACATTTTATGGTACAGGTCAATCAAACATTACTTCTTGATGGATAAAGGAGACTTTTTCGTGCATTTTATGGACCTGACGGAGGAAGAACTGAAGAAGCCAGTTGATGATATCATTCCTCCACGGCTGGAGGCTCTGCTGGAGCTGGCCCTGAGAATGAGCACTGCCAACACAGACCCCTTTAAAGATGATTTAAAGGTCAAATGCTCGTGTCTTCTCAACAATTACTTTAACAGTTGCACTTTGTATTATGTAGAGAATTTTTGTGTATTCTGCATAAGTCTAGATTGAGCAATTGCTTTTGTAGTAGAAATCCAAATGAAAAACAAACTGTTGTTCAGTTTCATCTTTTGCCTAAAGACAGGTAATTTTACACCGATACACCAGTTATTCTGCACTTACAGCGTGCCCTAATCAGAAGTGATGTGATAAGATTTCAGCAAAAAGCAATTTGTCTGTCCACTCTGGATGTTATAAGGGGAGATGACATGATAAGAAGCTAGGGCTGCACAATTGCGTGAAATAATAAGATGGATATTATAATAAGAAGTTTCATGAAGCATGTTTTTTTTTTTTGAAAATGAAAATGGAAATTTTGTATGTGAAAATGGCTACAGTCACCCATCTAAATGGTTGTATCATTTGGAAGGTGGCTAAGAGCCTTCTTAAGGAATGGAAAATTCTGTGCAGCTCAAAAACAGGCAACAGGTCATCACTGAAATTGCTTTATTTAACATTATTATCCTTTTCACAGATTGACCTGATGCCCCATGATGTCATCACCCAGCTGTTGCGTGTCCTCGCTATAGACACCAAGCAAGAGAAAGCCATCATTAATGCAGAGCCCACAGAAGTGTCACTTAGCGGCCTGGAGGCTTTCTCTTTCGACTACATCGTCAAGTGGCCACTTTCTCTCATAATCAACCGGTACACAGCTTTTCTGTATGACAGTATAGCTTTTATTTCAAGCAGCTTGTAACTATAGCCCCGTGCTTCTTAAAGAAATGGTTTTGTTGTCATTTAACTGACCTTCATTCGTGTTGTTCCAACCCTGTATTCCATGCACTTAAGGTGCAGTTACATTTAGTGTTGTTTGATGAATTTTCAGCGAGAGATGTCATTTAAATAGGAATCCATCCTTTTGAAAATGTTGCACATTATACACTGCATGATCGAAAATGTTGCACATGACACCACTATTGGAAATGTCACACATTACGCTATTGGAATTGTTGCACATTACGTTATTTGAAATGATGCACATTACACACTACGCAATTGGAAATGTCCCACATTACATTGTTGGAAATGTCGGACATTACGCACTGCGTTACTGGAAATGTTGATCGTTATATGCAATGCTATAGGAAATATCGCACGCTACAAACTTTGTAATTGGAAATGTCACGTAACACTACGATATTGGAAATGTTGCATGTTACACACAGCTCTACTGGACTTTACAGACTTTGTTATTGGAAATATCACACTTTACACACTACACTACTATTGGAAATTTTCCTCGTTACATGCTACGCTATTGGAAATGTTGCACGTTACAGACTTTGTTATTGGAAATGTCGCACTTTACACACTACACTAATGGAAATGTTGCATGTTACAGACTTTATTTTTGTAAATGTTGCACGTTACACACTACATTTTTGGAAATGTCGCACGTTACACACTGCATTATTGGAAATGTCACACATTTCCAAATGTCATTCAAATGTCGTTAAACGCAGAAATGAACTACTCCTTTAACACAAAGTTCTGTTGTACAGAAAAGCCCTGACAAGATACCAGATGCTCTTCAGGCACATGTTCTACTGCAAGCATGTAGAGAGGCTGCTCTGTAATGTGTGGATCAGCAATAAAGCAGCTAAGCAATATTCACTGCACTCTGCTAAATGGTGAGACTAAATATGTATTTTGACCTTGGATTGTGTATCTTCAAGTGAACATCTTTTAAGTAGCTCTTGCATATTGTAGGTTTGCTGCTGCTTTTGCATTAAGACAACGGATGCTCAACTTTGTGCAGAACATTCAGTACTACATGATGTTTGAGGTTAATGAGCCCACATGGCACATCATGGAGAACAACCTTAAATCTGTAAGTCAATGAAATAAAAAATCTGCTTTATTCTTAATAATTAATGCTCATGACTTCAAAACAAGCAGTTAATTTTATATAATATATTTAATCGGATTTAAGTCCGATTTATCTTGTTTCTTTCTGGCTTAACAACTTGTTACAAGCATAACATTTCCACGTACATGTATCCAGTGATTTTACCAGTTAATAAGTGAATTTACCTAATTATATTTACCTAATACTTAATTTGATTGTCTTTTTTTAGGCTTCCAACATTGATGATGTGCTGTGCCATCACACCAGCTTTCTGGATAACTGTCTGAAGGACTGTATGCTCACCAACCCTGAGCTGCTCCGCATCTTCTCCAAGCTCATGTCTGTCTGTGTTATGTTCACCAACTGCATGCAGGTAAAAATACAGACATTGAGAAAAACAATTTTCAATTGCTTTTTTTTAGGGTCGGTATGAATTTTTTTTTAAATGTTTTGAGGTCTCTTATGATCACTTAGGATGCATTTATTTGCTCAAAAATACAGCAAAAACAGTAATATTGTAAACCACGTTCTATTTGAATGTAATTTATTCCTGTGACGGTAAAGCTACATTTTCAGCATTCATTACTCCAGTCTTCAGTGTCACATGATCCTTCAGAAATCATTCTAATATGTTAATGTGCTGCTCAAGAAGTATTTATTATTATCAATGCTGAAAACAGTTGTTATATTTTGTTAATTCTTTGAATACAAAGTTCAAAAGAACAGCATTCATTTGAAATAAAAATATGAATGTCTTTTAATTTCTTTTTTTTTTTTACTTAAGTTTAATGCATCCTAGATATATATATATATATCTATCTCTTTCAAACTTTACTGGCCCCAAACAGTAGTGTAAAGTATATACTGTGTGTGTGTGTGTATATATATATATATATATATATATATATAACATTTTTATATATTTTTTTTATATTTAATTACGTTACCAGTCAAAAGTTTTTGAACAATAAGATTTATGTTTTTTTTAAAGAATTCTCTTCTGAATTCTGAAACAGAATTCTGCTCACTTAGCCTGAAATTATTTGATCCAAAGTACAGCAAAAACAGTACAAATTTGAAATATGTTTATTATTTAAAATAAGTGTTTTCTATTTTAACGTATTTTAAAATGTAATTTATTCCAAATTGTGATTTCAAAGCTGATTTTTTTAGCATCATGACTTCAGTCACATGATCCTTCAGAAATCATTCTAATATTCTGATTTCCTCCTCAAAAAAACATTTATTATTCTTACTATTGTTAAACAGCGGAGTAGATTTTTTTTCAGGTTTCTTTGATAAATAGAATTTTCAGAAAGAAAGAACAGCATTTATCTGAAATAGAAATCTTTTGTAACATTATAAATGTCTTTATCAACACTTTTGATCAATTTAAAGCATGCTACTTGCTAAATAAGTATTTTATATACTTGCTAAATAAAAGTATTTTATAATTTCTATAATTTCTCCCAAAACAAAAATTATATTGACTATAAGCTTTTGAATGGTATAATGTTACAAAAGCTTTTTATTTCATATAAATCCTGATCTTTGGATCTTTCTATTCATCAAAGAATCCTGAAAAAATGCCCCTACAATGGGTTGTGAAAGGTTCATATTTTGGTTTGGGAGTCCCCAACAACAGGTTGGCATGCATGCACTTTCATTTTTTTATAATATACATTTATTTTTACCTTATTTCCTCAACGACTCCCAAACGATTCGCTTAATGATTCATTTTTCCAAACCCCTCCTTTGGTGATTGGTCGATTTGTGGCAAAGAATGAATTTGCATTTTCGTTCAGACCAACAAGTGGGTGGACAATATGCTAATGTTTTATGTTGACTTCAATATGAAAGGATTGGGATTTGTTTTAAAAATGACTCGTTACAATGATTCAGAGTCGACTCTTTCTTTTGAGAGAAAATAACTTTATAAACTTTCAGATTAAAAGGAGATTAAAACAGATTAAAAATGTTTTCATTCACTGTGTTCCACACTGCATGAAAGGTCATTTTCAAAAATCCATAATAGGGGCACTTTAAATATTGATAATAAAACATGTTTCTTGAAATGCAAATCAGCATATTAGAATTATTTCTGAAGGATCATGTGACACTGAAGACAGGAGTAATGATGATGAAAATTTAGCTTTAAATCACAGGAATAAATTACGTTTGACAATATATTCAAATAGAAAGCAGGTATTTTAAATAGTCATGCTCATACTGGAGTGTTTATTTTATTGTTTTGCAGCGGTTCACTCATAGCATGATGATAGACAGTGAGATGAAGCGCCTGACTCTCGAGCACGGCACTATGGAGGGCTCTTCAGCCTCGGCTGAGCGGACAGAAGAGGCAGAGAAAAAAAGACTGGCCTCTAAAGTGAGTCATTGGCATTGAATCAATTATTTTACAATAACAAAACTAAAGAGGCACTTTAAAAACAGGCTGTGTAATCGCTGTCACCATAATACAAAAAACACTAATTATATCTTTATAATTAATAAGAATCACATTATATCTCATCTCTTTGTCTTGATCCCAGTTCCTAGCTGAGCACGTGGATGCCCTAAAGTCTGACTCTGGGTTTGAGGCGACCATCAGCAAGTTTGACAGTAACTTCAGCACATTATTGCTGGAACTTTTGGATAAGCTCAGCATTTACAGCACCAATGACTGTGAACACAGGATGATCAACATCATCTACAGGCGAGTTGTGAAAAGAACCTTTGATTATAATTTCCCTCAGTGCATTTATTAGTGCTTACTGACTTAACCTGGCCTGAGCATTAACAATAGAAATGTGTAGCGCAAACCTTTGAAAATTCGTACATTTGAAAAGCTTATACAACCCTCATTAAAATTCAGTCTGCTCAAAGGTGCTGCGAATAATCAGGTTTCTTTTTATAGGCTGGACTTCAATGGCTTCTACACAGAGAGATTGGAGAGAATGGCCATTGAGAGAAGCCAGAAAACTGCTGCATAGCATCATCCATTATAAAATTCAGTTGTTTTTAAAGTGTTCAGTGTGCTGATTTGTATCTCTCTCTCTCTTTTTTTTTTTAAATATGTAGTAATATTACATCGTGCTGTAACATAAAGCACTTAAAGTCTTGTTTGATCATTTTCTCCTCTCTGTTGGAAATGTATTTAATGGTCTTGTACAAATTTAATGAATTCCACCTAACTAAAAAATCTGATATAATAAAGTAAAAATGTAGCTTTGTTCACTGTTCTGTATTCTTATTCGAAACACAACTGTATTACTTTCACAAACTTATTTTCAATGACAAGAGAAGGAGCGCTAATCCTTGGCCATCTTCAGGAATCGGCTAAAAACACATTTCTTCCATCTTTATTTGACCCTCGAACTCTAGCACTCTCTATTCTAATTCTATTCTTTCAAAAAACAAAAAACTTGTCCTTTTTAGACTTGCACTCATTTACTGCTTTTTTTTCTTTAGAAAAAAAAACTAACACTTTTTTTATATTCCATTTGTTTTCTTTTTATTATACAATGAACAAAAGAAAAAAAGGCCTTTAACACTAGCTTGCTCTATTCTTTTTCTATTCTATCTGTTTTCTTTTATTTATTATATGTGACCCTGGAGCACAAAAGCAGTCTTAAGTCGCTGGGGTATATTTGTAGCAATAGCCAAAAATACATTGTATGGGTCAAAATTATCCATTTTTCTTTTACACCAAAAATCATTAGGACATTAAGTAAAGATCATGTTCCGTGAAGATATTTTGTAAATTTCTTACCGTAAATATATCAAAGCTTCATTTTTGATAAGTAAAATCATTGCTAATAACTTCATTTGGACAACTTTAAAGGCGATTTTCTCAATAATTAGATTTTTTTTCCACCCTCAGATTCCAGATTTTTAAATAGTTGTATATTGGCCAAATATTGTCCTATCCTAACATCAATGGAGATCTTATTTATTCAGCTTTCAGATGATGTATAAATCTCAATTTTGAAAAATTGACACTTAAGACTTTAGAAAAGAAAGTTTTTGTGGTCCAGGGTCACATAAAAAAAAAAAAAAAAAAAAAAAAAACTTGCCACGTGTACTGCGTTAAGTCTCGTCTTTGGTTAAGCTAACTGAGACTTGTTATAGCACTTGCTCTTTTGTTGATTTTGGTTGCTTCCATTGTCCTCATTTGTAAGTTGGTTTGGATAAAAGTGTCTGCTAAATGTAATGTAATGCGCTCATGGTATTTACATGCTTTATCCAATAAATATTCACATCTGTTTTTGCTCCACTAACAAAAACCGTTCCAAATGAAGCCAAAGATGCCCATCAACAGCTGCATGTAGTGGTGTTTAATTCCTCACCCCAGTTAAAAAATTAATCTGTGGCCAGATACATAAATCTAGATTATCAGTGCCCTAAATGGGACTAGACATCACAATTTAGGCTGTCAGCTATATAAAGAAATACAGGTAGAATAGTCAACATGTACAGTGGTGGCCAAAATTATTTATTGGAACACTAGTATTTTCACCAGTTAAAAATGGTTTTAAGCAATTACTTCTGTTTTGCTGTAGTGTGTCAGCAGGAAATATCAGTTTACATTTCCAAACATTCCGATTGCCAACAACCTATTCAATTTATGTTGAACAACCTTTGAACAAATTGGTTAAAATGAGTTACAGATTTGAAGTCTTTCAAGCAAAACAAGCGGAGTGATACAAACAGTGTGAAGTACTCTGGCCTTTCCGACTCTGCTCGGCCAATCAAATTCAAGGACCAGAAGCCTTGTTCAGAAGCCTCACTCGGACTGTAAGCCCAAATCCGATTTTTGTGCAAATCCGATTGAAATCCGATCATATTTACACAGTCTGAATGGCACTACATGAAATCCGATGTGTGCAAATCTGTTTCGAATGACATCGTATGTGGTTTGGAATCCTTTTCTGGAAATCTGTTTCGTTCTGAACGACCGGTAAAATCGGATTTAGCGTAGCTTTTTGGCCTCGTTCAGACTGTCAGCCCAAATCCGATTTTTGTGCAAACCGATTGAAATCCGATCATATTTAGATGAACGGCAACGAACTACATGAAATCCGATTTGTGCAAATCCGTTTCAAGCTACAGTCGTATGTGGTTTGGAATCCTATTCAAATCGCATTTCTGGAAATCCGAATTAGCCTGGACGGTCAGATCGGATTTAGCATAGCATTTTCACATCCTCACATCACGTAAAACGTAAATACGTCAGACGTTTTTGCAGAAAACATGCTGAACATCTCTGCAGAAACAAGCTTGTGTCATTGCGAACTGTAAATCAAGCGGAAAAAGACAATATACTGCTCTTTGAGTGTTGAAACCAGCGGAGATGGCAGCACGGAATAAAGTCTCATATTCCAGCTTCCTGCGTTTCTGATGCTACCTCATAAAACAAAATCCATAATAATAATCCAGCGCGACGGCAACATGTTGTCATGTCGTAAGACAACATCAGGGGCCTGTACCATGATGGTAGATGAACAAATTCACAGTAATAGGATAGGTTTTGAGTTGACAAAACCAAACCACTCTAATCTGGCTTTGTTGGTACCATGAAGGTGATCATCAACTTTCTCTGTCAACTCAGGCTTGATCCCGAGTTAATGGAGCGTGTGCACATGAATGTGTGACATCAGCGGCGAACAGCCAATCACAACACAGAGCAAGTGTGATTCACTTCTCGCGAGAGAGCCAGCGAGATTCAAAACGCTTTTGTTAAAGGTTAAGAGATTAAAGAATATGAGGAATTTAAACACATTTCCACTGAAGTACTTGTCCATAAAAGAGGACAAATAAAGGAAATTATCTTGCTCTATCAGTGCAGTCAGAAGTGAATCTTGTGAAGTTAGTTTATATAGTTGATAAAATATAGTGATAGAGACTCAAACATGTAAGGTCATCCTGTATGAAGACATTTTTAAAGTGTTATCTGTTGATTCTACCACTTACTTACATTACCTATGATCTGTATATATTAATATTCATTTAAAATAGATGCTTTATAATAATTGTTAAACTAAAAATGCTTGTGTGTAATGGAGTAATAATAATATAAATCATATGTAAATTGTAATTATCATTAAAGACAATTAGACAATTTTGCTGTATTTTTTATTTATTTGTTTATTTAAGGTACTTCATAGTGACCTTTAATTTGTAGGAAGAGAAACTGGAGGAGTTAGTTTTTTTGTGTGTCAGACATGTGTCACTTTGCTCACATCTGATTGGTCCAATTTCAGTTTGAGATCTCTATCCCAGAACATAACCTGCCCCAGAGCAGGGGGCTGTTCCATAAACCAAGATTAGAGTATAAGCCAGGCTTATTTCGGTTAGTCAGGCTTATTTTTGGTAGATATACCCCCGGTTTCACAGACAAGGCTTAAACCTAGTCCTAGACTAAAATGTAAATCTGAGCTGTTTCGACTGAAAGAAACTTGCACTGACTGATCTTAAAACATGTCAGTGTCTTTGTTTTATCTTAAGATGCACACCAGTAATGTTTTTTTCTAAGGCATGTTTATAAAAATTACTTAAATGTCCTAATTGAACTATGGCCTAATCCTGGTTTAGGCTAAGCCCTGTCTATGAAACCAGGCCTCGGTTTCCTAAATCAAACTTAAAAAAGTTCAAACTCAGTTACCCCGGCAACTTATGCTGGCAAACTAACCTGGTCCGGAGCAGGCTAACTGTCAGGCTAAGCTGAGCTCCTCTAACACTGACCAATAGGAACGCATCCATATTACCATTGACTCTCTCACATACAGTCAGTTTAATTTATTATCGGTCCAAAAATAAAAGTATACAGAAAATACACCTTAAATAATCAAATAGGCTACAACCAACTGTATTTAATGTATTGTGCCCAAAATGTAGGCGAATGACATTTTAACATGGTTGCTACTTGTGCATGCAGTTGATCAGAAGTTTCTAGCCATGCAGCCTTTCTCTCTGAATTTATGACAGCTGTACCTTTTATGGTTATTAGAACATTAAAACATTACAATCTAAAATGGCTCTTTAAAGCATTAAAGCATAAAAACACAATCAAAAGTTAAAATCACTTAATTAAAAATTTTAATTTATAATAGAAATCAGAGTACATTTTAACTGATAAGAGGAACACACATTTAACTCATTTGAGCTAGTGATTAACAGTTGCTGCTATCATAAAATACACTTATATGTAGTAAAATTCTATGTGTCACATTTAATGTCCAACAACAAATATTTTAGCAGAATGTATATTTTATTCAGAATTCTTGCGCTAGTATTCTATTCTGCTCTGTCTGTGTAGCGCGCATGCGCGCCGCATATGGCAAGCCGTTTTAGCATTAAATACTCTTTGCCATACTAGTCATAATTCAGTTTTGATTAGTCATAATTCCAATTCCAGATATCTATTCTGCAATTTTGACTCGTCGTAATTGCAATCAAGATATCTACAATGTGATTGTGACTAGTCATAATATGCATTGAAGATATCTACAATGTTAATTTGACTAGTCGTAATATACATTAGAGATATCTATATTGCTTTTATGACTAGTCATATTCTTCCATTAACTTCCATTGGAAAATATTTTCAGATATCTACAAATGAGTTTTGACTAGTAGAAATTGTAATTAAAGATATCTATAAATGAATTTTCACTAGGCAGAATTGTAATTAGAGATATCTCTAATTACAATTTTACTAGTGACAATTAAATTAGAGATATCTCTAACTGAGTTGCCACTAGTGCAAATTATAATTCAAGATATCTCTAACTGGGTTTTTACTAGTCATAATCCAATTGGAGATATCTTTCATTCGTCATTTTTAAAGATATCCACAAATACATTTGTAGATATCTGTAAATAATTTACTACTAGTCGAATTACAGTTGTAGATATCTTGAATTGGATTTTTGACTAGGCAAAACTTGATTAGAGATATCTTGAATTGGAATTCTTCCTAGTCAAAACTTATTTAAAGATATCTGCAATTTAATTATGGATATCTCAATCAGATTTTCGACTAGGAGGATCTTTCTTTGGAGATATCCGCATTCAGCTTTGTGACTAGGAAGAATCTGAATGTAGATATCTAGAATTAACATTCTGACTAGTCATAATTATTTAATAGATATCTTAATTGTGTACACAAACCACCCCTTTGCTAAGCCCCGCCTTAACCATGGTCTTCGACGAGCGCGCCAAAATCTCAGAACGGCCTGACCTGGTTTTCAGGTAATTAAATAATTCCTGTAGGTTAACACTGTAATTGTAACTGCATTATTTGCAAATCATTTACAACAATGCGTTCATTGCGTTGTAAATGAACAGCTTGTAAGGTAATATATATTATTACTATATAGTTGTCAGAGATAGCGCCGGAATTTATATTATATTTAGCCCCCTAATAATTTACGTTTATGTTTTTCATTTTGTCGTAATGTTGATTTAATTCATAAATTGCAATGTCAAGTAAGGGATAATGTACAGGCAGCCGGTAGTTATCGCGAAATAAGCCCCGTCAGTGTGATCAGGACCCGACGAAATATCTTCAAATATAATTGCAACTAGTCGAAACGGAATTAGAGATATCTCTAATTACATTTGCGGATATATGACGCGTCTTTTAAAGATATCTATAACATCATTACAGATATCTTAAATTGAGTTTTGACTAGTCAAAATATGTTTACAGATATCTCAAATCCGATTTCTTACTAGTGCAATTATATTTGCAGATATCTCTAATTGTCATTCTGACTAGTCAAATTATAATTATCACTCGTCAAAATACAATTTTTCCTATCTGTAAATATATTTATGGATAGTCTGAACGAAGGTTTAAATGCTAAAACGGCTTGCCATACGCCGCAGCGCTCGTTCTCTCGCATAAGCCTCGCCCACTCCTGACAGCTAAATGGATATATTTGCATGGCTTTCTGACATTTACAGATGTAAAAAATATACCTGTGACGTATCAGTTATGCACTGAGGAAAACACAATGTTTCAAATGCGTTAAACAGCACAAATATTCGCTGTTTGCTATGGTGGATCGATTTGATCCATGATCGACATTAAGGGCTGCTTCAGAATAAGCGTGTACGTCACATTATCCTGACTCACTGAACCTGGATAGCATTAGTCAGACTCAGATTGCATGAACTTGAATTGTCGTTTATGGAACCGCTTTAGTCCCGATTGACTTGTTAGGTTATTTCAAGTCAGGTTTTGGACTTTAATCCCCGCTTTTCTTAGCGTCTTTTATGGAACAGCCCCCTGGTTAGTTTGCCAGCATAAGTTGCCGGGGTAACTGAGTTTGAACTTTTTTAAGTTTGATTTATGAAACCGAATCTACCAAAAATAAGCCTGACTAACCGAAATAAACCTGGCTTATACTCTAATCTTGGTTTATGGAACAGCCCCCAGGTTAGCTGTTCAGTGTAAGTTACTATGGCAATAAACGCATCTAAAAGCCAAGCCACTTTCATGGTACCTAAAACCCAGGATTGGTGCAAACTAAACTGAAACTTACCTGGCTAGCCAGCTAAACCGGCTTCATGGTACAGGCCCCTGGTGCCTGTTTCATAAAACAAGTTTACCAAATAAACCAGGCTTATTTCAGTTATTCTGACTTATTTTGAACCAAATCAACTGACAATAAGTCAGACTAACTTAAACCTGAACTTAAACCTAACCTAATCTTGTTTTATGAAACAGGCTAGTTTCCCAGCATAAGTTGCCACAGTGACTGAGCTTGAGCTATGGTAAATTTGCAACAGTAAAGTTCCAACAGCAACAGGCCATACAATCCTCCCAAAGAGCGCAGACTCCAATTATTAAATCATCATTACAGACGACACCCCTAAATCATTTAAAATATGCCATTATTTGTTCAGCACAGCACTCTTTGTGAGTCACGCGATGCACTGCTAGGTGGCGCTTGTGCCTCAGCTCTTAAACTTTAAAATGTGATCAGTAACTGGTGCATTTGGCTCAGCATGCATGGAATAATCTCAAATAAAATAATAAATGATTAATAAAATGTATCATTTAAAATACTGTTGAGAATCACATCCGTAAATACAAGTGAACTGACCTCATAGGTAGTCCACAATTGTGTCACTGAAGTAAGTCCACACCCTTCACAAACTCCCAAAAGGATGAGGGCACTGCAATGAGCAGAGCACACATTTCCACATACAGAGACACATCGCTATGGAAGTGCACTAAATGAGAACTTGTCTTCTGTCATGTTGCGCGTGGCAGTCGAATCTGCGGCGGGTCTGCCCAAAAAGAAATTAGGCAGTCCAGACCCCATCGCATCTGTGGTGTTTAAAGGTAACAACTCCTCATGTGTTTCCTATTAGCCATTAGACTGCAGAATAACAGCACCGACTATTAGTTTTGTTAATTTGATGGATTTCTAATCATTCTAGACGAAAAGAAGAAAACCAAATCCGTTAGCAGTGAATTGAACCCAGTGTGGAATGAGGTCTGTTGAGTTTTTAATACACTTGAACGCTAATTACAGATGAATGGAATCAAGTTCGCTGTGTGTGTAAACTGCCAATGCACATACTGTTTATTTAATGAGATTCTTGCATATTATTCTTCTGCATAGCGCATTTCTTCAGTGGCTGTGAGAGTTTGTGAAGTTTTCAATAATGTTTTCCCCTTTAGACGCTTGAGTTTGATTTAAAAGGTGTTCCTCTTGATTCTTCCTCCAACATTGAAGTGATTGTGAAAGACCACGAGACTCTTGGCAAGGACAAGTAAGTGTTTTTAAACGCTCATTTGGATGGGTTAAATGCAGAGCACGAATTCCGAGTATGGGTCACCATACTTGGCTGAATGTCACTTCACATTTGAGTCATTCTCATTATTAACCAGTGTAAGACAAACAGTGTGATGTTGAACTTTTGCTTCCACCCTAATCAAATACAAGTTGTGTGACTAGAGAAGTTCAAGGCATATAGGACTTAAGAGTTTTGAACTTCTGTATTTAAGAGGTGCATTCTTGCCAGAAGTCATTTAAATGCAGACAGAATTAAATACAGTTTTGCATCAGTTCATACTCTTGGTTGATTGACTGATTCATTGATTCACATCTGTCTTGATACATTTTAAGGGTAATAGTAAAGCATGTTATTCTTGGTTCAACACTGTAATACCCTGCAGCTCACACACACCCTCACAACCGTGTTCAGACCTGCTCTACAATGCCATGAGGGGTGAGATGGAGGCGTTTGGTTCACAGTTCTGGATGAATAATTGATTATTTACTGGTCTGAAATGCAATTCAATTGAAATACATAGAGGGGTCTTAGAGGGCTTTATCATCATGCCATAAATTTCATGCTTTTCCAGTTATTCCAGTTTTTTTTTCTCTCTATGAGAACAGGAAATCCAATGGGTGAACACAAAGAGGCACATAACTCCTGCTGAAATTTACATTGATGCAATTACATGCAAATTGTCTCGTTGACTTGTCACGTGGCTGTTTTAGGGTCTATCAAAAATGCACTTTTCTGAAGAAAACCACTCCTTCATACTTATTTTAAATACTTTAATCAATTAATGTAGTCATTCCTGATTTAAATATTTACATTATGTGCAATAACATGTCCAAACCCAAAAAATATAGTCCGATGTTACACTTAAAGGAACACTCCACTTTTTTGGAAATAGGCTCATTTTACACCTCCCTTAGAGTTAAACAGTTGAGTTTTACCATTTTTGAATCCATTCAGCCAATCTCTGGGTCTGGCAGTAGCACTTTTAGCTTAGCTTAGCATGCTTCATTGAATCGGATTAGACCATTAGCATCTCGCTCAAAAATGACCAAAGAGTTTCGATAACTTTCCTATTTAAAGCTTGACTCTTCTGTAGTTACCAAGACCGACGGAAAATGAAAAGTTGTGATTTTCTAGGCCGATATGGCTAGGAACTACACTCTCGTTCCAGCGTAATAATCAAGGAAATTTGCTGGCGTACCATGGGTGCAGCAGGTGCAATGATATGATGCAGCGCCTGAAAGTAGTCCCCAGCTATATCATAACTAGTTACCTAGCTGGGGACTACTTTTAGGCGCTGCATCATATCATATCAAAAAGTGGAGTGTTCCTTTAAGGGTAGTTCATAATTCACCCAAAGGATAGTTCACCCAAAAATGAAAATTCTGTATGTTTTACTCACCCTGAAGTTGTTCCAAACCTGTATGAGTTACTTTCTTTTGCTGAACATGAGAAGATATTTTGAAAAATGTTGGAAATCAGACAGTTGCTTGTAGTATTTCCCCCCCATACTACGGAAGTCTGTGTTGGGCTGTGACAACAATTCCTTATCTCTTAAGAACACCATTATACTGATTTATTTTTACTGTTTACCTGTTACTGTGTCGAAAGCGCACTAGTTATGTTGTTGTACAATAGCATGTAAGTAGTTAATATGGGGTAATTAGAGTAAAAACACGCAGATATTGTCTATATGAGTGGGATTTAAAGTGCCTCCTAGTATTAGTGTTTACTGACTCTGAAATGGCCGGTCTAGCATCTTTCCAGATGAAATCACAATATTTTGAGCAGCACATATGTAATAATCCTAATTGTTTTACAAACCTGATAGACAGCATTGTTTTGGTATTATTTATATACTATTATCGTTTTCATATTTGATCATTTTCGATTTTTCATTTGAATTTTATTATGAGTGTTTGGTTTTTATCTTATATTACTATCTAGGTTTAATGTTTTAATTTCAAGTTTAGTTTAGATTTGATTTATTTCCATTTAGTCATTTTAGTAAATTGCAAAGGTTTGTCATCTAATATTTGTATTTTATTTAAATTTTTCTTTATTTTAATAAAATAGTTAGTTCATGATATAGGTTATGACTGTCTAAGAATGTAGTCCCTGGATGTTGAGAAGATGCTGATCCAACAACAGGCTTGGCAAAATGTTGTGGGCATATTTATTTTGGAACAAAAGTAGCATTGTTGCATTTCAAATCAATTCTGTTTGAGAGTCTGGTAAATGAAGAGCATCACGGCACTGATCTAATCCTACGACTGCTTCCCGTAAGGCCAGAATTGTAGCAAACAGCACATTTAGAGTTTAATTCTCAGTGAAATACTTTAGTGTTTGTGCTAAAGTACAGGGAGGCTAAGATGTTTAAAGAACATTTGTCTGTTTGATCAATGCTACCGTGAGGTTAGTAAATATTAATCATGCTTGGAATCACCTCAGGTTAAGGATCTTAGAAGTAACATTCCATAAAGGAAATGGAATGAGTCAAAATGTTGGAGGGTGTGGTTACCTTTGTCTTATATATTTGCTTTGGCATGTTTGTTTGAAACTTGGCTCATCAGGTTTTGAATATTAGGTTGGAGTCTATGCTGGGAATTTTGCGCAATGCAAATGTTGTTTTTATTGTCATAGGATGCTATGATAAGGTTTTTGGGAGGAAAGTTTTATCAGATTTCTCATTCATTAAACGTTGGCTTCATTGTAATTTGAACGTTTCAGAGGAAATGTTAATTTAAGAGCATGCTTTCCCTGAAAAAAACCTTAGCCGTAAGCGTTAAATGGATAGTTCACCCAAAAATGATTTTTTTTTGTCATTTACTCATCCTTCACATGTTCCTGTATGACTGTCTTTCCTTTCTTCTGTTGAAAACAAGATATTTTGAAGAATGCTAGTTGACTTCCATAGTAATTTTTTTTTTTCTCCATGCTATGCAAGTCAATGGCTTCAAGTCAGATTTATACAGGTTTGGAAGAACTTGAAGGTGAGTAAATGATGACAGAATTTTTATTTATTTTTTGGCAAACAATCCCTTTGAATTCTTATTTAAAAGCTCTTACATTAAAATGTCAATAACCACAAGTAGAGCAAATGTATTTGTAATTTTTTTTTAAAGCCAATTACATGAATGTTGCATGGAATTAAATACAGTAGATTGCTACAAGGTACAAGGCAAAATTAATTTAGGTGTAAATTCTTCATTAAACAATTCTTGCGTAAATTAACGCTACAGATAAAAACATTTGCTTTTCATGCACTGGTACAGTTTGAGATTTTGGGCTTTTTGGCTTTACGTAATGTGAAGAAAACGTCCGAACCACTTTATTGCACTTATCTATTTGCGTCAGTAGATTTCCATTACAATGCATATCTTTAAAAGCCGCTTTCTCAAAATGCATTTTCCAGTGAGCCAGAAATCTCCATTTCCGTAGCACGTACACAGACCAAACTTTGATTTTTATCTACATTCTGAAGGTTTTTACAGAGGGATTTGTTTAGTACTTTCCTAACCTTATCCTAACTATTAAAAACAAATCCATTTATGTGAATTTTTGCAAAGAATTAGACTTTTTAAAAAAGTGAATGGTTTTATGAATGTTATACACCGCTGTTTGTTTCATGAACGCAGCTCTGGTCTAATGTTTGTGGACGCACCCTTGTCATTATTGTGAAATATCACAACAACCCTCTAATCAAATGTGTAGAACTAACAGGTCTATGTTTTCAGAAGGTAAATGCTGACTGTCTCGTCATTTGTGGTGTTAGGATTAATAATCCTGGATGCTAACCCACTAAGTACTAAGTGTCCTGTTCACAGTATTAAGCTACATGGCATTATTTACTTTTGGAGGAGATCTCTCTTGTGACCTTACAGAGTTAGATCACACAAAGATCTTTTCTCCCATGGAAACATTCATACATTGTGATGTTTGCCATTGCTTTTTATTAGCATTTAATGGACTGACAGAACAAGCTATTAACTTCACTTCCTCAGTCGGATAGATTTCAGATTTTTTTCTTTAGATATATAATGGATGGCAGTAGTTGAAAAAAATAAAAAAGAGATTGGGGATGTCTTCCAAAAAATGAAGTTGTTTATTAGTTTTTTAATTCATGGATGATTAATAATAAGACCAGGAACATGAATTATGAAAATAAATAGGGTCAGACATGGTGCACTTTTCCCTGACTGTTTTTAAATACAAATGAAAAGTTCACACAGGAGCATTTGAAAGATTATATGAGACAGATGTGATGTTTTACTGAAACATGATACAGTTAGCTTGCTTAATTTTCCACAGGACTTTTTAATT
Source organism: Barbus barbus (assembly GCF_936440315.1). Classification (NCBI taxonomy): domain Eukaryota; kingdom Metazoa; phylum Chordata; class Actinopteri; order Cypriniformes; family Cyprinidae; genus Barbus; species Barbus barbus. The sequence goes on along the minus strand of NC_136760.1, from coordinate 14,127,979 downwards.
ATATGCATTTGTTTTGTTTTAGGTTAATTGGCTCTGCAAATGTCTCTTTAAAAGACCTTGCCAGTAGCCAAGTTAAGTCTCTCCCAGTGAAAAACTTGGCTCTAGTGGATGAAAATGGCAAGAGTATAGGAGTGAGTGTTGTTTTTTTTTATCTTGACACAGAAAATATATTTAATATATATTGTTATATTTGAAACATATTTTGTTATAAGCAGGTACACTTGTAATCTGCACTCGCAGAACTCGTTTACACTAAATGAAAACCTTTGCATGCTCTTTTATTAAATGCTTTTTCCAGTTTGTAAAAATACTTTCAACTACCAAGAAGTAATATTGTTAGCTTTATTTAAAACGGTTGATACAGTTTATTGCGCAGCAGACTTTACAGGCTTAATTGACTGTTTAATTTTAGTTTAGTCATCACATATACCTGAGAAGCATGTTTACATAGTCATCCAAAATAAATATCTGATCACCTAATTTGGTGATGAGCTTTGAATTGATAGCATCAATGTCAATATCTCCACATTGGTCACCTGTCGGTATTTATGTAGTCTGTTTGACATTATTATGAGATAATTAGCGGCATCCTTTTGTAGGCAACCATCAGCATGACGATTGGCTACGAGCCACCTGCCGGTGCTGTGACAAACCCACAGGATCAACAAGATGGTGGAAACACAGGTTAGCTGAGTTTGGTTCAATGTTTGATCTTGCACAGTTTTACACAGATGATATGCTTGATGGTGTGAAAATAAAGTGTAAAAATTAAATTCATGGTTAATACAAGACTCTGTGAAACTATTTTGCTTTAAAGATTTTGGCTTTAATTGCACGTTTGCCATATTGGTTATGTCTGACTAACCCATGATGTTCTGCATTATGAATAATTTTTTCGTTGATCAGCGGGGGGTGAAGAGGGAGATGTCACTGATGGTGGGGGACAGGGTGCAGTCACATCTCCTGGTGAGCCTGGCCAGAAAATTCAGTCTAGGACCAGAAAACGCCATAGTTTGGCTAATAAACCTCAGGACTTTCAGGTATGGGATTGTCCTGCAGTCATTAAAAGCAGTATGGTTTCTATTTTAAATGCTGACTGTTTATGCTTATTAGTAATTTTAAAATGCCATTTCTGTCAAAGATCCGTGTGCGGGTGATTGAGGGACGTCAGTTGCCTGGAAATAACATCAAACCTGTGGTCAAGGTGCATGTGTGTGGAGAGACACACAGGACTAGAATCCGGAAAGGAAATAACCCATACTTTGATGAGGTATACAGTTGAAGATTTCATTTATAAAAAAAAAAAATTAAACTTCACTTTTTGGTGAACTTTGTCACTTAACACTATATGTATCACTCTTTACAGATATTCTTTTTTAACGTCAACATGTTGCCCTCTGAACTGTTTGATGAGGTTGTAAGCTTCCGGGTAAGAAAGAAGCTGTTGCTGGTCACCAAAACTTAAAATCTAATGTAGTGAATGAGTTGCTGATGATGATGCTATTCTTCTTTTTTGCAGGTGTATAACTCTAATTCTTTCAGAGCAGACTGTCTCATGGGTGAATTCAAGGTAATTCAGTGAAACAGTCCAAAGTGTTTATTTTTTGTACAAGACCCACTCTGTAATTCAAAATGAACTTGTGAATGTATTTCGTTTTCTAGCTCGATATTGGTTACATCTATGATGAACCAGGTAATTTTCTGATAATCACAAAATATTCATCACATTTTATCTGAAGTTGAATTGATCACAAAAGTTTTTTTTTCATCCCAGCTCACTGTATTATGAAGAAATGGATTCTCCTGAATGACCCAGATGACTCGAGCTCAGGAGCGAAGGGATATCTCAAAGTTAGCATGTTTGTGCTTGGAGCGGGTGATGAACCGCCGGTACGTCCCCTGAACATAACATCTTTACAATATAGATTGACAAATACGGTATTTGTCTTTTAGATGTTTGTTTTTTTTTTTATTAAAAGGTGCTCAAAGCCATTCTTTTCTTATTTTTAATATGCAATAGCTCACACTTAAAATACTTCTTAAGCAACAAAACACTGCTCTCTCATTCATTTTGAAAAAAAAAAAATCATGCTATACAAACTGTATTAACTGATCCCACTGGTTAATGTCTATTTGGCAGATGGAGAGGAAGGAGCAGGACAATGACAAAGATGATGTGGAGAGTAACTTGCTGCTGCCTGCTGGTGTCAACCTTCGATGGGTTACTCTCAAACTCAAAGTGTTTCGGGCTGAGGACATCCCCCAGAGTATTACAATGCATATGTTTTCCAGAGCAGCACAGCAGACAATCTTTTTTGGGGTCATATGATTTGGTGTCTATTGTAGTATTAAGTCCAGGAAATGGCAACATTAGGGATGCTGAGCTGGCAAATTGGGTCACTTCCTGATCTCTCAAGGTGGCACTGCACTAGCTGACATAAAACCATTCCCTGCCATTAACTGTTGAGTCGCTATGGCTGTTAATGCTCCTGTACTGAGAAATTTGAGAATCAGGAAAATGATTTGTCTCTCTATGTAAATTAAGCTAATGACTGAAAAAATCAGAAGGCAGCTGGTATTCTATGTTCATGACCATTTTGACTAGCAGATGTAGTTGAAAATATTTAAGTTAAAGGAATAGTTCTCCTAAAAGTGAACATTTACTGAAAAGTTACTTGCCCTCCAAGATATATATGAGTTTAGAGAGATATTAATTTTGCATTACACCACTTGCCCACCAATGGATCCTCTGGTGCCACCAGAATGAGAGACCAATCAGCTGATAAAATCAACACCGTAATCCACATGACTCCACTCCATCAATTAACATTGTAAAGTTTGTCAGAAAAAAATGAATCCATTAAGACATTTCAAATCATCACTTCTGGCCAAAATACCAAATCATAATCCATAATATTCTTCCAGTATAAAAAAAAAAAGTCTATCCTCATCAAAATCCACTGACATTTGTTTAGCATTGTTTTACTTTACATATTTCTCCACTGAGTCGTGTGGATTACTTGTGACATTGTTATCAGCTGTTTGGAATCTCATTCTGAAGGCACCCATTCACTGCAGAGGATCCATTGGTGAGCATGTGATGTAATAATAAATGTAACAAATTTCTCCAAATCTGTTGTGATGAAAAAACAAACATCTTGCATGGCTGAATACATTTTTAGCAATTTTTGAATGAACTATTTAAGTAACTTATCTAAGTAAATTTAAATAAAAGTAACATTTAGTAGAAAGGTTGTATTTAGTAAGTTGTTCTAGATTCTTTTCCCAGTCTGTGAAAAAATGAACTTTAAAATGACAGTTGTAGTAACACTGCAATTGTTTTTTTTTTAGTGGACGATTCCATCACCCAGACTTTAAAAGAGGCATTTGGAGGTCAAGAAAACAAGAAAAATCTAGTGGATCCGTTTGTTGAAGCCTGGTTTGCTGGCAAAAAGGTACAGCCCTCCCAGAAATACACACTTATTGCTTCTGACTTTTGTCTTAACTAATTATGTCTTTTAGCTCTGTACACAAATAATTGAGAAAACCGCAAACCCAGAGTGGAACCAACAGCTCAACCTACATGTCAAGGTAATTGGCTGGATTGGGAAAGATTTGTTTCTGCACTTTATAATGTGTCAGTCCTTTGAAGTTTCTCATTGGTGTCACTTGTTTTACAGTTCCCGTCCATGTGTGAAAGAATCAAGCTGACTGTATTTGACTGGTGAGTATCAGAGTCTAGTGGTAAGGTTGGGTGGCCACAGTGGATATGAACTTTTGAAATCTGTTTTGAGAGAATTCCGTGTTATTAGTTTTGAAATGTGAGCTGGGAGTTGAAGTTTGGTCAGTGTTTTGAGCTGGGAGGACGAAGGCAGGCAGTATGAGTCATAGCAGTGCCGTCCCACCCTCTCCCACAATGCATTCTTCCCCATAAACCAGACTACAGCTGCTCAGGGAACAGTGGAAAAACTGAGACGGCACCTAGCTAGACGGATTCTATGACACTGCAACATTTAAGCTGACTCCCTCTCTTTCTCAGGGATCGCCTCAGTGGGAATGATGCCATAGGCACCACATATCTGGATCTGACCAAAATAGCATCCTCTGGTGGTGAAATTGAAGGTATAAAATACAGTATACCCAAATAATTTTCATGTCAAACTTTTTATCTTTTAAATGCAGGGTCATGATCTTTTGAGATTGTGCTATGAATTTCAAAACATTTTTGTTTGTTTTCTTTGTGGTAGAGGATCATCCAGGAGATGAGTTTTCAGCATATAAAGGTTGAATATCTGCACGGATTCCAGATCTGCAATCCCTTGTGTCTAAACACACAATATATGCATTTAAAAAAACACTAGTTAACATGCAGTTCTTTTAAGTTTCACTAAACACATTCTCTCAAACCAACCATCTTTATTGGTCTGTAAGAATTTGGTACCCAAGGGTTTGCAGTTACTTTAAGCTTATTATGAACGCCCGCCTACGCTCTTTGAATCGGCATAAGCACAGAGCACTTATGTTATTTTTGGCATGCTATGCATGTTGCACACCAAGTAATGAAATAATGCAATTCACAATAATCACCTCAATAAATAAAATGGCATGGGATAAATATGCATCTCGCTTGCATTACCGGTCAAAACTTTGGAGGAATAAAACAATTTAATTTTTTTTTAAAGCTGTCTTAGTGACCATAAGAAACTTATTTTAAAAATGTTAAACTTTTTATTTTTTTGACCGGTAGTATATATCTTGTTATTGTGAAAATATTTCATCGTGTTGTGCTGACATCCATCAATATCATTGTTTAACCATGTACTCATGAAATCATAGCATGAGTTTAATAATGGTTTATATAATGAACTTTGTGCACATTTAAAATCACTTCAAATTTATAATACTAATCAAAATACTAATTTAAGGAGCTCTGCATTTGGGATGCTTTAACAAATGCCACTCTAACATCTATCCATCTATTATCATGTCACTAGAAACATTTTTATTGATTGTGTTTTTCACAGGAGAGACTGGGAATTCTGAGATGGGCTTCCTGCCTACTTTTGGCCCTTGCTATATTAACCTGTATGGCAGCCCGAGAGAGATCTCAGGCTTATCTGACCCCTATGAAGACCTTAATTTAGGCAAGGCAAGTGCAAATGATGAATTTGATATATTTCCATTTCAGCAAAAATTATATTTCAAGTAGGCTGAAAGATTTGTATATATTTACAGGTTGAAGGGGCGGCTTACAGAGGGAGAATTCTTGTTGAACTCTCCACTAATCTTGATGGGAAGGCGGACAAGTCTGTGGAAGAAATACCAAGCGATGATCTCTTAGTAGTTCAGGTGAGGCTCTTTGTTGAGTTTCCATACAAAGTAGTTTTTCCACTTGACACCTTTATTTACGCTTTGCTCCTTTCTTTGAATAGAAATACCAGCGCAGAAGGAAGTATTGTCTGTGTGCAGTGTTTCACAGTGCAACTATGATCCAAGAACCAGGGGAGCCCATTCAGTTTGAGGTTAGCATTGGCAACTATGGCAACAAGATGGACCTAACATGCAAACCTCTGGCTTCGACCACGCAATACAGCTGTGCTGTTTTTGATGGTGATGCACATTTTGAAGTATTTAGTGTCTAATAAAGAGATTGAGTAAATGAAAATAGGATCTGTGGTGTTAAGTTTTCTGTTTGGTTCTTCCAGGTAATAATTACTACTACCTGCCCTGGGCCGACACTAAGCCTGTGATTGCCATCACATCCTTTTGGGAGGATATCAGTCACCGGTTAGACTCGCTGAACATCATTCTGTATATATCTAACCGTTTGGTAAGTGAATGTTTCTAGCAGTACACACTCTCTGTTTACATCACACACCAGTGGTTCTCAACTTGTGTGAATATAATTTATTCTTTGTGCATGAAACCTTTTAATACGATTCCTCCTTTTGCAGCAAACAAACCTCAGTGCGTTAAAATCTGCAGTACAGTCCAAAGCTACAGATGCAAGGATAGTAGAAATCTGGCTGAAGCTCATCAATCAGTTAATGGAAGATATCAGCAGGTAATATCTACTTTAGATCCTCTTAGATCAACATTCATCAGGATTTTTGTCATGCATGTTTTAACTAATACAAACTCCTGTGTCTTAGTTTCAGAATTCCTGACCTAGAGGGGAAGCCCAATCTCACAGCCCTGGATATTCAGCAAAAGAAGTTACGGGACGGTGCTTTGGAGAACATCATGAAGGGAGCAAAACACTTGTTTGAGGAAGCCACAGATGTTAATAAGTGCTTGAGCGTCATTGAAGGCTGGCTGGACAAAGTCAAGCAACTCGCTGAGGAGGTATTTTTTTTTTATCTTGTGTAGGATTGGAGCTACAATTAGGAATACACAAAGGTTTTTTTACTGATTGTTACTAGTAAGGCAATTATGAATATACCAAAACTGGATATTTAGTTTTGTATGCTTATTTTTAAATTTAAGTGTGCAGTCTAGTGCTCACTTAGCACAGTTAATCTTTAGAAACGAATAATTTAATAACAGTATAAATTTTTCATACTGTACATTATAATGTTGTGACTTAAAAATTGCTTATTTTAATTTTTATTGTTTTGTGGTGTTTGTTTAGACAAATTAGTATATAATTTTACTAATCAGCTATTTATCAGTTAGCATCCATGAAATTAGTGATAAGTTTATTGGTATCAAACAGAATTGTATTGATGCATTCCCAAACACTACATACTCTGATTCAGTTGTTTCTGTAGAAATGTTGAGTTTCAATGGACTTTATCTATCTAAAAAGTAAAATGTACTGATTATTTCAAATTAGTGCTGTCAAATGATTAATCGCATCCAAAATAAGTTTTTGTTTACATAAAATGTGTGCATATTTATGTATATATAAATACACATACAGCATTGATTTAGAAAATATAGATTTTTTTGTATTCTTTCGATTGTCAGACACTAGTACTAGATTCAAATGAGCTCATTCTTTTTGGTCAGACTAATAGAATTTGACTGTTAAACATCATTTGTATCAACATTAATCTCAGAGCATCTTTTTCAAAGGCTCAGAACAGCATGCCTGATGTGATTATCTGGATGTTGAGAGGAGAGAAGAGGGTAGCATACAGTCGCATCCCAGCCCATGAAGTGCTCTATTCATCTTACAGTGAGCAGGCATGTGGTCAATACTGCGGGAAGACCCAGACTGTCTTTATGAAGGTATTCAAACAGATGACATAAAACATGTTTTAAGTTCGTTTTAACTTTTTTGCTTCATGAAAAGTAACCCGTGGTTCCTGTTTCCAAACAGTATCCCATGGACAACAAAAAAGGTTTGAAAATTCCCGTCCAGTTACGTATGAATATGTGGCTTGGGCTGGCAACAGAAGAGAAGAAGTTCAATCATTATGCAGAGGGAATTTTCAATGTATTTGCAGAACTGGTAAATATAGTTTTTATTTATGCCTTTAGGTCTGGAGAGAAGCAGTCTTGAGTTAGGAGCTAAATTTGAAACCATTGTCTCTCACAGTATGAGAACCAGGCTCAGGTTCTAGGGAAATGGGGCACCACCGGTCTGCTGAATCGTAGCAAGTTTTCTGATGTCACAGGCAAAGTGAAGCTGAAGCAGGAGTATTTTTTGCCCCCGGTTGGCTGGGAGTGGGAAGGTGACTGGGGTGTTGATCCAGAGAAAACGTGAGTTGTTACCCACCCTCAACACAAACATTTGGAAATAGTTGGCACATTTCCAGGCAGGCATCATTATTGCTGTTTATCATAATTAGGTATAGACATTTGAACAAATTGGCAACACTAAATGTTAAACCAAAGGCCAAATATTTAGTGCAATATACATTTTAACCCTATTGCATTAAAACAAATTTTATTCATCTTTCACATTGCAGGATCAATTTTGACCTGGAGAAACATGAGCTTATGAAAGTCGTTATATATATATATATATATATATATATATATATATATATATATATATATATATATATATATATATATATAATTAATTTTTTTTTTTTTTTTTTTTTTTTTACTTAAACATTGTATCTGTGAGTGATTGTGCAAAAATTTCAACGTTTTGAATGTTACCATGTGGAGCTATGTTATTATATTTACCCCCTTTTTATTAATTGTAAAATTTGACATTTAAAATAATTAAATTTACGATCTACAGAAAAACCACTGTGATGCAAGACAAAAATGTTTTTTCAGTATTTATGAGATTTTATTTTAATATATTATACGAAATTTATAAGATTATATAAACTGAGAATTACCAGTATTTCATTGGATTGAAATTTTAATTCTTTTGACTTTGTAACCACATGCTGCTCAAAAACAGTGCAATGTTTTGAAACGTACATAGTTTTTTTCTAACAAAACAAGAAGTATAACTTCTATAATGTTTCAAACAAAATATATTCATTTTACTGGCATAAACTTTCACTTTTTGGATGAAAAAGACCAATGCTTTATCAATAGTTGGCAGCAGAGTGTGGACTTCAGCACTTTCAAACTCTTTTCCTATTCAAAATTAGATTATTTGGTCCTTGAACTTTTGTTTAACACCCCTTTGGGTTGTAGTTCACTAGATGAAGATTATTTGTTATGCCAGCATCTCTTTGTATTATCTTTGTGTGTGCATATTCAAGTTTAGAACAAAATTCAGGCTTAGATTTGTGTGAGATACTGGAAGTTTGAAAAAAAAAAAATAGTTTGATACAAATCTAAATGTAAAAATGCAAACAAACCAAAAATATTTTCAAGTGTAAAGCCACAGTCCACTTCTGAGTCAAAACTGGCCTGAATGTGGAAGGTGTAACAGTTTAGTTTAAATGGTTATATCCCTTAAATTATTTTTAAACATTAGAAAAAAGTAAATGTGTATTTTGATGGTCTTAATCCATGTGCAGTTTTTTTTTTTAAAATGAAAAATTTTTAAATGCTGCTTCCAGGTCAAAACTGACCCAAATGTGATAGGAGGGTTAATTTAATTGAACAGCTATTCATGTGTCTGTTCAGCCCGACAAAAACATTTGCATTTTATGGAGACGTGTTCTAATTTCTTTAAAACTGGTCAACCGGTAAGATTTGCAGTTTTGGTCATGCTTTATAATGGTGGCAAGTTTTGCCTTGACGAACACCACTCATATTTTCTTCAGAAACAGTTAGTCTAGTCAATAAATAATTTATTTCTTGGGTGGATGGGTAGTCTGCTGACAGAGGCTGATGCAGGACACACGGAGTTTGTGGATGAGGTCTATGAGAACGAGACTCGATTACCAGGAGGAGAATGGAATCATGCGGCAGAGCCTTACACTGATGTGGTAAAAGCACCTGCCAGATGTCTAATCAAGCCATTCGTTCATTTATTTGTGTTTTCTATTTAAACAGCCTCTACGGCACTAGTACATCTAGATCTTAGTGAAATCAAGAAAGAATGGTTTATAGTACCTCTCAAAAATAGTGTTATTCTCCATTTATTATCATTTATTTACAGAATGGAGAAAAGGTTCAGGGCCCTACAGAGATTGAATGCCCACCTGGATGGAAGTGGGAGGATAATTGGACTTTTGATGGCAACCGAGCAGTCGATGAAAAGGGTGAGCCTGCCATTGTTATTTTACAAATCTTGCCATGTGTTCTTAACAGTTGAGCTGCTTTTAAAAACATTTTCATAAAAAATATTTAATTTAAAAAGAATTTACAATTTACTCGTATGCCTGTTATTCCAAACATGTATAACTGAATTTCTTCTGTGGAGCAGAAAAGATAAAGTTTAGTTGAATGTTCACTGCTTTTTTTGAATAAAGGAAAATGTACAGTGACCAGAGGCCTTGAAAATGGCGGAAAAACACTATAAAGTCACCAAGTAGACCATATGACGTACCATATGCAATATTTCAAGTCTTCTGAAGTCTTTCATTAGCTTTATTTAAGAAACAGACTGGCACTTAATTTGAGAATTTATTTACAATAAATATTACATATTCACACTAGTGCACAATACACACGTCATGAAAGTATGAAACTTTAGATGACAGGCTATTAGGTCCTTTACTTGCAATCTCTTAGCAATCACAAGATGGGACAAATTGATTGGCCTCTGCTGATTCTACAACCAATTAGCTTGCTTGCTTGCTCAACATTTAAATAGTCTTGTTCAAGTGTTAACTAACCTGAACCTGCATCATAGGTTCATCATAGTTCCTCCGAAACCCTCCACCTCCTCCAGATCCACCTGTCTAGATTTGCTCTTGGATTTATGTATACCTATTCATGTAGAATCAGTATATCTTACATGCTCACACAAGCGTGTCTTCATATGTTTGCACTAGCAAGTCCATACTGTAATGATTAAAACTTTAGTTCATCCAATTGAAATATTTGGGCTGTGTAGAGTTATATGATGCTTGTTTGTAAATTTAGGTTGGGAATATGGCATCACTATTCCACCTGATGATAAGCCTAAATCCTGGGTGGCAACTGAGAAGATGTACCATGTTCATCGTCGCAGAAGAATGATCCGACCTCGCAAAAGGATTCCTGGTGCCAAAATGGCTGCTGATGCAAGTGTATATTGTGCATTTTAAAAGATTTTCAAAGTTAATTAGGGTCATATGTTAGATTGTGCTTTTGTAACGTGTATTTCCTAACTGTTTGACATGAAGAAGAAGGATATAGGAGATGCAGAGGGATGGGAATACTCCTCACTCATTGGCTGGAAGTTCCACAGGCAGCAGCGATCATCTGACACGTTTCGTCGGCGGCGCTGGAGGAGGAAGATGACACCTGCTGATCGGGTTGGAGCCTCGGCTATTTTCAAACTGGAAGGAGCTCTGGTTAGCATCAAAGCTGACTTTTTTTTTTTTTTTTTTTTTTTTTTTTTTTTTAAATACTGTTTTGTTTTTTTTTTTTTTTTTTTTTTTTGTTTAGCCATATAATGAGCTCTTCACGCCTGATTTGCTTGACAGGGAGTTGACATGGATTCTAAAGGTGATGAAAAAGGCACTAAAGCGGAAGCTTCCGTTAAGCAGTTTGGAGCCAACACACCGACTGTATCATGCACATTTGACCGTGAGTTCATTAGGAACAGAGATTTCATAAACACTTTTTCATTTTTTTATTTCAGAGTATCTATTTTATTAACGTTGAGCCTGATTTTTCTTGCAGAATCCAATGCATACCACTTGAGAGTCTATGTTTACCAGGCCAGAAACCTTACTGCTCTGGACAAAGACAGCTTCTCAGGTGTTATAGCAGTTTTGATATTGCTAATATAGTATGTCTTTTAAATATCTGTAAAAGTGACCAAGCTTTTATTATAACTAAAATGTTATTGGTTTGAATTGTAGATCCATATGTCCATGTGTCGTTCTTGCATCACAGCCAAACAACAGAGACAATCCGAAGTACCTTGAACCCGACATGGGATCAGACTCTTATTTTTAAAAATGTGGAAATCGGTGGCAATCCCCAGTCTCTCGCCCAGAATCCACCCATCGTGGTTATGGAAATCTTTGACAGTGATCAAGTGGTTAGTCTGATTTCGGTAACACAAGTTTAGGGACCAATTCTCTCTATTAACTAGTTATTACTAGCATATTGGCTGTTAATTGGTACCTTTAAAAGCACATATTAATGCTTTATTCTGCATGACTATATTTTAGATCCTCTAAACTTAACATCTACCCAACTAACTATTAATAAGCAGCAAATTAGGAGTTTAAGAAGGCAAAAGTTGCAGTTAATAGTTATTAGTGAGAATTGGAAGAACCAATCATTAAAGGCGAGAACCTGACTTTATGCTGCCACTATATTTCACTTATTTGACAATATCAGCTTCACAGGTGGTCTCAGGATCCATATTAAATTTAAAGAAATAGTTTGATCATAAACTTTATACATTTTTGAAGAACTAATAAAAAATTAATAGATATTGACTTGTATACAACAAACAACATAACATTAAACTGATGTTTTTCTCAAGTTTATTGATATATCAGACAAATACTAACTACTGTGTGTATATTCTTGTCCTTTAGTATGCAAGTGTCCCCACAGCCTGAATGATTTGCATTTTGTCAATCCTGGTAGGGTAAAGATGAAATGCTTGGCAGAAGTACATGTGTACCCATGGTAAAGTTGACTTCAGGCATGGATGCATCTCCTAAACTCCTCTGGGAGCCTGTAGCGCACAAAAATGGTCCTGCTGGGGAGATTCTGGTGGCTGCAGAGCTCATTCTGAAGACCAAGGTGTGGTTCTTAATAGAATTTACGTCTATTTAACCAAATTAATGGCTGCTTTGTGATTCAAATAGAATTCTTCTTGATGATTCTTTTGTTGCCTACTCTAGGGAAATGACAATGAACTTCCTCTTATTCCCCCCAAACGAGGAGAGAAACTCTATATGGTTCCTCAAGGGGTACGACCTGTGGTGCAACTAACTGCCATAGAGGTCAGTTCCAACCCTGGGTGTTTTCTCATTGTTTGGACTTGTTTTAAAAGGCTCAAATCATGCAGAATTAAAATGTCCATTAATCATTTAATTAGTCTTTTGAGACAATGTACAATTAAAACTTAATCTCCAGTCCAAAAAGACAATCTATTAAAATAAAACTCTCACACACAATCACCTGTATTCACACTAGGAAGTCATATTTGTCCCAACCCAACAGTAAACCCACAACTTGTGTGTAGAAAAGTAGTGTAGTGTATTTTAAATTTCTGTTGTTTTGTTGGATGCAGGTTCTAGCATGGGGATTGCGTAACATGAAGACGTATCAGCTGGCTCCTGTGACGTCACCCAGTCTGGTGGTGGAGTGTGGAGGAGAGAGAGTTCAGACAGCTGTTATCAAAAACATGAAGAAGTGCCCTAATTTTCCAGGAAATGTCCTCTTATTGAAAGTGGTGAGCATCCATATCTACCTGTAGAAAAAAGGTGCAGTCATGCTTTAAATGCTGCTATTTTGCTGTGAAATGAAATGACATTCATATTTAAATATGGTGCAAACTGTTTTTCTTAGGCCATAGAATATGTCTTCAGCATCTTGTTTTCTGTCTTTAGCTTCTACCCAAAGAAGAGATGTATTCTCCCCCTATAGTCCTGAAAGTCATCGACCACAGACCCTTTGGACGGAAACCTGTGGTGGGTCAGTGCACCATCAATTCCCTGGAAGAGTTTCGATGTGACCCTTATGCCACAGTTGCAGAAGTGGCCATGTCTTCAAATGGTACATTCCCTTTTACAAAGCTGTTTACTGATTTATTAGTTTTTTTCTTAATTGCAAACCAATGTATAAGTAAACATTATATTGGTATTCCCTAAACATTCTGGTTTTAGTTTGTTGTTATAAACATTGGCAATTAATTCAAACAAAAAATTGTTTTGAAGATAACTTCAGCCTTATGTGTGCTATACATTTTGTTTGTAAGCTTCATTTTTTTTGTAATTGCATGCTAGATTATGGCTGATCTTTATTTATTTTATTTGCATACACAGTTGTGATTAATTTTGACATCCCTCTAAGGGCCAGATTTACTAACATCTTGCACCAGCACAAACCATCTTTTGGTGCTAAAATAGTACTGTCAGGATTTACTAAAGACGCACACTGAAGAGTCAGCGCTGAAAAGGCGTGGACACAGCTATTTTTGCATCTGACCTTATTGAATATGCATTTGTACGAGTTTCCCTTTCAGACACGAAATATATGCGAGGAGAGAATTAAAATGAATCCCACAATGCGATTTACTAACATTTGCACTCGTCACATTACTGGTATTTGTGGCATTATTTAACGCCCAAAAAAAGCATGTCTTAAACTATTTTGCACTAGAAATGGCTGCATTTGTTGTTGCTAAGAGGAGGCACTGCAGAGAGCGCGTGGTGGAAGGGAGAGGATTTTTTTCCAGATGTATTAATTTATTTGGAATGCCAGAAGAACACATTATCCAAATCCAAACACATCCTTATGCTAATTTGCATTGCGCTTGGTAGATTGCGTTGGTCATTATGGAAATGAGATTTTGCATCTGTGTTCTTTCATTTGCGCTTTGTCAGTAAATCACCTGCAAAAATTTCCACGACCATCACTCTATTTTGGAATTGTGCTATCGCACTAATTTGCCCTGTTTAGTAAATCGGGCCATAAATATTTAAGCATGTACTGTCACCTTAACTTGATTCTGGAGCACATTGAATTTGCAAAATACAAATTTGAAAGAATATTTATTAGCATTCCCTTTTCCTGCAGTGGCTTTGATGGCAGCTTCTCCTAGAGACCTCCATGTAAACATAGATGATGGCAGACAGCAACTTCTAGAAGCTCAGGTACTGCTACCAAGTCGCTTGATTTTGTAGATTTAGGAACTTAAGTCTCAACTTGCGAGAGAACTCTTTGTAATGGACTCTGCTACACACATCTGTATGAATTTGCTTCTATTTTCAACTTTGTGAATTTCAGTATTTTTATGGCATCTCAGCTGCTGTTGACAAAATGGCCACTGCTAGTCACATTCAAGTATGTATAGAAATAAGGCACTTTAATCAATTGTGTACTCGTGTAAACAGTTAAAAGTATAAAGTGTGTCGTTTCTGAATTGGTGCTAGTGGTACCAAACTATAGCCAGCATGTTTATTTCCAATCCTGTCAGGCTGATCAAAAAACATTTTTCTGTTTGGTGGCACTTAAATTCAGTGGTGGTCAGTAACGAAGTAGCTTTACTTCGTTGCTGTACTTAAGGACATTTTTAAAGAATCTGTACTTTACTGGAGTAGTTTTATTTTGAGTAACTTTTACTTCTACATTCCAAAGCATAAGATCGTACTTTTTACTTCACTACATTTCATAAAACACATCGTTACTCCTTAAAATATATCACGAGCTCCGAGACACAGAAGTATGGGATGATATTAGACTCAAAATGATTAATAGATGCACGCACAATTATCCATGTACTGCATAAATTTTATGCATGTATCTTACTAACTACGAACAAATGTCTTTCAATTTGAGTCTGTGGAATTCAGGATTAAATGATTGTGCAGCGATTTTAACAAATACAGATATGTTTGTGTATAAAAATTTTGTGATCTGCATTAATATATCATAAATTGCTCATGCAAAAAGGAATCCGTGCATTTGTGGATCAGGTGACACACGTGCATGTATTGACATCTTGTTTGCATTAATCTTGTTCGGTTCATTTGGATTTTGAGACTTCATTTTCGCAGTTTGCAGCATTTCACGACGCCCACACACACAACTACCAATGAACAAAGCCCAGTGCAATTCATTAACGTGTACACGTTTTGAAAAATTCGCAAATGTGCATCACTACACTGAAACAAATGCTTTTCAGCCAGTGTCTGCAGAGTTTAGAATTACATCAATGTGCAGCATTTTATACAAATATAGACTTATTTTTTAATACAAATGTTATAGTTTGTATTAAACTATCATAATTTGTGCATGCAGCGATTTAAAATGTGCATTTGTGGATCAGGCGACGCACGTGCATTCATTCACATCTCTTCTGAGTCGATTCTATTTGATTCATTTAACTTTCATTCCGCCCGTTTAGCCTTGCCCAATCCACACACACACAGCTCGCGATCCACACGCAGCTGAGCCTAAGAACATCAGCGACCACTAGATGGCACTAGCCCCAGTAAGTAGCATTTTTAGAGATTTGCTGTTTACACTAAGTGAAAATAGCCATTCTATACATGCTGTAAAAGTAGCAGATATTTGCAATAAGTGTAAATAGTAATTAGACGATATTTATAGGCTACTTATAAACAAATGGCGAATTAACATTGTCAACTTCATCTTTGTAGACGATACTGACTCCGAAAACAGTTTAGTAATAAGTAGGCCTAAATAAAATGTGTTCTAGCTATTTTTCCCTAAACATTCATTGTTAATGTTTATGTAAGTTAATGTAATAGTTTAATTAATTGAATATAAACGTGCAATTACTAATGGCTTAAATGAGCAACTATAATAGCCCTTTAATGATAATAACAATAATAATAATACAAGGAAGGAATAACTGACAACGTGCCGTTGAATTACAGAAAAAAAAAAACACAAAGGTACCATCAGGACGTTCTTGTTTGGCTAAATATGAGCTATTCTGTGTCCTAAGACTAGTTAAATTAGAACAAGTTCAATAAAACATTTTTATTATATTTCTACGGGCAGAGTAGAATAGCCAAACCAAAAAGAAACAAAGAAAACATAATGTAACATTCATAAAAGTGTACACAATGGAATGAGCACAGGTGACTGGGGCTAGTGCCATCTAGTGATGTTCTTAGGCTCAGCTGCGTGTGGATCGCGAGCTGTGTGTGTGTGGATTGGGCAAGGCTAAACGGGCGGAATGAAAGTCTCAAAATTAAATGAATCAAATAGAATCGACTCAGAAGAGATGTGAATGAATGCACGTGCGTCGCCTGATCCACAAATGCACATTTTAATCGCTGCATGCACAAATTATGATAGTTTTTTGTATTAAAAAATAAGTCTCTATTTGTACAAAATGCTGCACATTGATGTAATTCTAAACTCTGCAGACACTGGCTGAAAAGCATTTGTTTCAGTGTAGTGATGCACATTTGCGAATTTTTCAAATCGTGTACACGTTAATGAATTGCACTGGGCTTTGTTCATTGGTAGTTGTGTGTGTGGGCGTCGTGAAATGCTGCAAACTGCGAAAATGAAGTCTCAAAATCCAAATGAACCGAACAAGATTAATGCAAACAAGATGTCAATACATGCACGTGTGTCACCTGATCCACAAATGCACGGATTCCTTTTTGCATGAGCAATTTATGATATATTAATGCAGATCACAAAATGTTTATACACAAACATCTGTATTTGTTAAAATCGTTCCACAATCATTTAATCCTGAATTCCACAGACTCAAATTGAAAGACATTTGTTCGTAGTTAGTAAGATACATGCATAAAATTTATGCAGTACATGGATAATTGTGCGTGCATCTATTAATCATTTTGAGTCTAATATCATCCCATACAGAAGCGGTGTCTGATTCATGAACAAACGGATTCTTTTAAATGAACCTGTTAAATCGGTTCGCAAATCGCAACAAACGATTCATTCACGAATTGGAATGATCCGATTGCAGCTGTTCTCGAGTCGACAACTCACTGATTCAAACGATCCGTTTAGAGCGAGTCTCCAGTGAACTGAACTCACAAGTAAGAACCGGGAGATCTTGTGAGCGAAAAGTAAGTTACTAATGTCGAATTTTAGGATTAATTATTGTAACTGAAAATCATATTTAGGTCAAATCTGCTGTAAAGGGTGATCTATATAAACCCACTGAAATGCTTGAATGCAAACCGATCAATGACAGTGTCTCTGTTTTAGGTCAAAAAATGAAACATTTAAATAAAATAACTGATGCACGTTCATATTCCCCGCTGCTGTAAAGTTAGCAGTTTTATTAAAATATGATGTTTTATATTGTTTAGATCAACTAGCCGAGTAGACAGATATGAATGTTTATTCATAACCATACTGAAAATAAGTAAATATTGTTAGCTGATGCTAACTGTCTAGCTAACAAGCTTGCTGGTGCTAAATTGAGGAAATGTTTAGATATAAGGTCCAAATATTTTTATTCAGCCACCTAGATAGATACATCTGAGGGAAAAAGAAAGGATGTGATGTTCAGAACATGGCAACTAACGTTACAGTAATTATCAAAGTGTGAAGTGATGCCCTCTGGGGGCATTTGGCCAGGGGTGTTTTTACACCAGACAAGGTTTGAGAAGAAAAAAAAATCATTATGAAAATATAATTATATTTTCCTTAAAATGTTCTTCCTAATTTCAGCCTAATTCTCATGTCTCGTATATCTGTGACATTCTGCAAAACAACAAGCTTTAAAACACTTTTTTCTTACTGGTGAAAATTAGATTGTAATGAACCTGAGAGAAAACTGATCTGACAATGTAAGCTTCACAGAGAACATTACTACATCACTCTCATCAACATAGGCCATATCAACAACAAAATATATCTCTTGACTCCATATAGTTGTTATTTTGGGAAAATCCCAGGTATTTTGAGCAACAGGATTATAAAAATATGCGCTAATATAAAATTAAGTAGTCTATATAAAATTGCAAATAAATCTATCTATCAGTACTTTTTTACTTAAGTACATAAATGTAGTACTTTTGTACTTTCACTCGAGTAAAATTGAAAAAGCAGTACTTTTACTTTTACTGGAGTAATATTTTATAGTACGTATCTGTACTTTTACTCAAGTACTTGATTTGTGTACTTCGTCCACCACTGCTTAAATTACACACTTCATCACTTTAGACTGTAGCCCAAATTGAGGCTGATTAAGTAAATCTTCACCTTCTGTAGTTACAAACGGGTTAAATTGGGGTAGTATCCAATCAATCTGTTGTTCTCAAAATAAGTCTCTTTTCACATTATAGTGATTTGTACAGCTGACTTGCTCTATAAGGAATCACACTCCCTTGTGTGTGCACTTAATCTGGAGAAAAGGATCATGTTCATTTTTATCAGTATACAAGGCTTTTTAAAAATGTGTATTAAATGTACATTCAGAAATTGAAATGCTAATAAAAATGTCAGGTTCCTTTTTAACAGATTTAACATGGATTTAGTCTTTTAATGATGATTGTGGTCTGTTATACTGATGAAAATAAAACTGAAAAGTTACAAATATGAGATGTAAGAGCATTTTCAAGCCTAATATTACCAGTTATTAATTAATGTTTTGTGTGTGTGTGTGTGTGTGTGTGCACTTCCTGGTTTCAACAGCGTGAGAAGGTGAGTTCTGTGGTAATATTCTGCACACTTTCGTTGGTTTTAAATCATTTATCATCATATCTGTATTTTAGCTGTCATGAGGATGAAACTATCCATTTTGTCACTACAGGAGAAAGAGACTGTTGATTGGTGGAGCAAGTTTTATGCTTCTGTTGGACAGAGTGAGAAATGCCGCCCATACCTTGACAAAGGTTATGACACATTGGAGGTGTGAATTCTGTCGATAATAACATTGCAGATATACATATTTATTTAATATTAAATAAATACCTTAAATCTAGAAATAACAATTGTAATGTTACTACATAAAGAATTTCTCACCCAAAAAGTAAAAGTCCTTCCAATCCCACATGACTTTGTTTCAGTCCTGCATTGTTATTGCATGGAGAGAAAAACAAACAAAAAACAAGACTGGTTTTGTGGTCCAGGGTGGCATTAAGTCGCTGGGGTATATTTGTAGCAATAGCCAAAAATACATTGTATGGGTCAAAATTATCTATTTTTCTTTTATGCCAAAAATCATTAGGATATTAAGTAAAGATCATGTTCCATGAAGATATTTTGTACATTTCCTACCGTAAATATATTCAAACTTAATTTTTGATTAGTAATATGCGTGGCTAAGAGTTTCATTTGGACCGATTTAAAGGCAATTTTCTCAGTATTTTGATTTTGCCAAATATTGTCTATCCTAACAAACCATACATCAATGGAAAGCTTATTTATTCAGCTTTCAGATGCTGTTTAAATCTCAATTTTTAAAAATTGACCCTTATGACTGGTTTTGTGGTCCAGGGTCACATATGTACTTGAGTAAATTATGACAATTTTATTGTTGGGTGAACTTTCACTTCACTACTTATACTTATTTAACGTATTGATGAATTTTAATCCACAAAGATTTGTTGTATGGTTTAGTATTTGTAGTGAGGTTCTCTTCTGTTGGTTTTCATAGGTATATGACCATGAGCTGGAAAGTGTAAAAGAGTTCATGGGTCTTACTGATTTCTGCAGCACCTTCAAATTGCAGCGTGGTAAAAATGAAAGTGACGATGATGACCCTGCTGTAGTTGGAGAATTCAAGGTAAGATGTCTTATTAATTTGCTTTAAGAATAAATTTAATGCTGATTGAGTCACACCTTATGTATATTCTGTTTGTGGTTGTTAAATGATTTTGTGTTTAATTGATTGTTTTCAGGGCTCCTTTAAGGTGTACCCATTGCCAGATGACCCAGGGGTGCCCCCTCCACCACAACAGTTCAGAGAGCTGCCCGACAGTGTCTCTCAGGAGTGTGTGGTCAGGCTCTATGTGGTTCAAGCCATCGACCTGCAACCCAAAGACAACAATGGCAAAGTACTTTCTTTCATTCAGCATTTGAGAGAACCTCACGACTAATTTTGAGTTTCAGGTTTTCAGTTTGTCGAATTCCTTTTTAGTAAAATGAAAAAGTAAAGCTGCTTTTCTTTTTTCAGTGTGACCCATATGTCAAAATCTCTTTGGGGAAAAAGTCTATTGATGACAGGGACAACTATGTACCATACACGCTTAACCCAGTGTTTGGAAGGTAATGCCATAATTTTTTTTTTTTTTTTGAGAGTTCAGCTTGTATTCAGACAGTCGAAGAAGAATGTGAACTAAGTTTTTTTTGTCTCTCAACAGAATGTTTGAACTGACATGCTTCCTCCCACAAGACAAAGACCTGAAAATTGCCATCTATGACTTTGATTTGCTCAGCCGTGATGAGAAAGTTGGGGAGACGGTGATTGACTTGGAGAACCGTCTTCTTTCTCGTTTTGCTTCCTACTGTGGTTTAGCCCAGACATACTGCATGTGAGACCCATGCTACACTTGAATGCAAACTTAGTATCTTTGAGAACAACAGCAGAGACGTTGATTAATGGTATTATTTATTTAATAGTTCCGGACCAAACCAGTGGCGTGATCAACTCCATCCATCTAAGATTCTTGGACGGCTTGCCCGATGGAAAGGATTTAGTCCACCCAGGAGCGAAGACAATGGAGACACGCTATCCTTTGGTGGCCGATTGTACAGCCTCTCTGACTTTGGTAATTTTCAGAGCTTTTTGTTCTTTTCAACATCATTATGGTGGCTTGACAAACTGTATTGTGGTATATACTCCAAACTGGGTAAAGACCTTCAACCTGTTCTGATTCATGCATCTTCATATGTCTTGTCGAATTGATTGGATGTTGTCCTATAGCACCTGTATATGTCCTATAAAAATACTAAAATCTGTTGTCTAATGGTGAAACTTCTTGACTTTTAAAAACTGTTTGAAACTTTGTCAAGTGATAATTCAAAGTTGTCTAGTATATATGTATACATTTTAGAAGCAAACAAGAAAATTCATGAACACCTGGGTCCTCCAAGTGAACGGATCGCTCTGCACGTCCTCAGAACTCAAGGCCTGGTTCCAGAGCATGTTGAAACCAGGACTCTTTACAGCAGCTTCCAACCGAATCTCCCACAGGTGTGATGCTACTCACAGGCCGGTTCTTCCTGTGATATACTACACAAACCCTATTTTGTTAGTCAAAATACTGCTTTATTATCTGTGTGATTGACTAGTCTTTGTGTTATAGGGAAAACTCCAGATGTGGGTAGACATTTTTCCAAAAAGTCTTGGGCCTCCTGGACCTCCTTTTGAGATATCTCCACGCAAAGCAAAAAAGTGAGAAGAAATTGGTGCTTTCAGTTATGCTTTTATGTTGATAGCAGGCGATAGACTCACGTTCATTCTTTCTATCAGGCATTTTCTGCGCGTCATTGTTTGGAACACGTCTGACGTAGTTTTGGATGAAACCAGCATTACTAACGAAAATATGAGTGACATCTATGTAAAAGGGTATGTAAAAATGTAGTCTCTTAAGGCAAAACCATTAGTCGATTTTTTTTGAGATTGTTACTTCCATACCATGTCTTTTTTCAGACTAGTGGCAAGAAAACAACCTTTTTATATATTTATATATATTTATTTATTTCATTTAGCTAACGCTTTTATCCAAAGCGACTTACAATTGCTATATATGTCAGAGGTCGCACGCCTCTGGAGTAACTAGGGGTTAAGTGTCTTGCTCAGGGACACATTGGTGTCTCACAGTGGATTTGAACCCGGGTCTCTCACACCAAAGGCATGTGTCTTATCCACTGCGCCATCACCACCCCACATATATATAATTTTATTTTTATTTCACACTTTTCATAACACTTAGTACAGGGACCAATTCTCACTATTAACTGGTTGCTTATTAGCATGTATATTATTAACATATTGAATTAGAAAGCACATTTTCCATGACCATATTCTACATTCCTAATCCTACACAATACCTAAACTTAACAACTACCTTACTAACTATTAATAAGCAGCAAAATAGGAGATTGAGGCAAAAATCATAGTTAATGGTTTGTTAATAGGGAGAATTTGACCTTAAAATAAAGTGTGACCCAATTTTTTGGAATCTATTTGCATCTGTAGATTTGAATAACAGTACATATATTTTAAAGGCCATTTACTCTAAATGTTTCTCAGTAGCACTTACATACACCAAACTTTATAGTTTTATTTCCATCTCTATTCTGAAGGTTTTTACAGAGGAGTTTGTTCACATATCATTTGCCGGATTTATATGGCATTTTATTCCTAAAAACCTGAAAACTATTTTTTCTAGCTGTTGACAGAATTTATGTGATAAAAACAGAGATCCAAAATTACCTCTGTAAAAACCTCTTTAGAAAATCTAAAGTCAACAAAATGAAAAGAATTTTGAATCTAGAAAACCTGTGATTAATAGATATCACCACATTTCCCTGATTGATTAGTTACGTTTTTCCACTGTTCACCTGTGGAGTCTTGCCTTAATGTGTAATATTTGTCGTAATTCATGCATTTATGGCTTTGATTAGTTGGATGCCAGGTATGGAAGAAGATAAGCAAAAAACAGACGTCCATTACCGATCTTTGGATGGCGATGGCAATTTCAACTGGAGATTTGTCTTTGGATTTGAATACTTGCCTGCAGAGCAGCTGTGTCTTGTATCTAAAAAGGTAACGCGGTTTGGTTGTGCTTAATTTTATTATGAAGAGCACTTGGAAGTACTAAAATATTCATTCTTTTCTGTTAAAAAGGAACATTTCTGGAGCCTTGACAAATCAGAGTTTAGAATCCCCCCCAAGCTGATTGTTCAAATATGGGATAATGACAAATTCTCTCTGGACGATTACCTAGGTGAGACGTGTGTATGCAGATCTTGGAAATTTTGTAGTTGTGTTCATATTTTTGGGTTTGTGTATTAATCTCACTTACGTTACAGGTGCTATTGAACTTGATCTGCACCACCTCATCAACCCTTCCAAATCACCGGAGAAATGTAGCCTTAGCATGGTCCCGGATGGAACCACACCTCCAAAGTCAGACCAGTTGAAGTCTCTCTTTGACCAGAAGTCAGTTAGAGGATGGTGGCCATGCTACATGGATAAAGATGGGAAGAGGGAACTCGGTGTAAGTACAGCTTTTTTTTAATGTATTTCTTTGTGCAGTATGACATTTCATTGTTCATGATACAATCAGATGGATATAATCAAACCTTCTCTACATTACGTGTCACTTGCAAATGCGTGATATTTTGGTAAAATGGGTTGTTAATGTCATTTCATCTTGACATTTTTTTTCTAAAACCTTGATTAATTGTGGCTTGTTTATATGTTGGTCTCAGGGAAAGGTTGACTTGACTTTGGAGATTGTGAATGAGAAGGAAGCGGATGAGAGGCCTGCTGGAAAAGGCAGAGATGAGCCAAATATGAATCCAAAACTGGAGCTTCCCAAGTAATTGATTTCTTACATTGTGTTTTTCCTGTTCTGTGTGTGAATAGATCATCACAAGATTTGTTTCTCTTTTCAACTTCTCAGGCGACCTGAAACCTCATTCTTTTGGTTCACAAATCCATGCAAGACGTGCAAGTTCATAGTGTGGCGAAGATTTAAGTGGCTGTTCATTGGCCTGGTTGTGCTAATCTTAGTGCTGTTATTCATTGGGATCTTGTTGTATTCATTACCGGTAAGGACACATTTTATCAGTCCTGTTGAGACTTTACACTTGATGTAATGTCTACAATGCTAATTAATTTATTGTTTTTTTTTTTTCAGAACTACATTTCCATGAAAATCGTCAAACCCTTCAATTAACTTCAGGAGGAGTTCAACTTTGTCATTTTATGTAGTTGGCATGATCTAAGTTTCACTCAGTTAAACAATTAACAGGTTAATTTTCTTAATGACATAGACACCATCAATACAGTGTTCATTTTGTTGCGTTTTTTCATGTGGTTTAAGTATTTACCTTTAATCACTTTTTGCACCAATATTAAATTTAACTATGAATTTGCACTTTTTGGTTCAGGTTTCACTGATATTTAGAAAGATTTGTGCACGTGAAGTGTTTTCTATTGTGAAAAAATATATTTTATTGTATTATAACCTCTGATCATTTTAAAGCTGATTGATAAAAAAGATAAATTGTTAAATAAAGATGTTAATGTTTGTATAAATTGTGTCTGTGTGTTAGTAGGAACTTCAGTTATACTTTGTCATTTTCAACATCATAAAATGTTCAGTCATATTCAGTTTATATTTATCCATGATAAACTGCCGCAAACATCAATGGTTTATCAAATGTTTATCAATGGTTGTTTTTTTTTTTAATGAGTTTTTTTTTTTTGTATAACCACATTGTATAACCACATATAACTGTATCAAAGTCAGAAATGAACCCCTTGATGTAGTAGCAAGATCATACAAGCAAGAGTGCTGTTTTCCCTGACATTTCTATTAGAAATGCAATATTAATTTTATAAAACAATTCAATAAACAAGAAGTTAATATTGAAATAAAACTACAGCCTTAATCTCATGTACACACGCGCATATATATATATACATATACAGGTGTTGGTCATAAAATTGGAATATCATGAAAAAGTTGATTTATTTCAGTAATACCATTCAAAAAGTGAAACTTGTATATTAGATTCATTCATTACACACAGACTGATATATTTAAAATGTTTATTTCCTTTGATTTTGATGATTATAACTAACAACTAATGAAAGTCCCAAATTCAGTATCTCAGAAAATTAGAATATCAATTAAGACCAATGCAAAAAAAAAAAGATTTTTTAGAAATGTTGGTCAACTGAAAAGTATGAACATGAAAAGTATGAGATTGTACAGCACTCAATATTTAGTTGGGGCTCCTTTGGCCTGGATTACTGCAGCGATGCGGCGTGGCATGGAGTCGATCAGTCTCTGGCACTGCTCAGGTGTTATGAGAGCCCATGTTGCTCTGATAGTGGCCTTCAGCTCTTCTGAATTGTTGGGTCTGGCTTATTGCATCTTCCTCTTCACAATACCCCATAGGTTTTCTATGGGGTTAAGGTCAGGCGAGTTTGCTGGCCAATCATGGATACCATGGTCCTTAAACCAGGTACTGGTAGCTTTGGCAGTGTGTGCAGGTGCCAAGTCCTGTTGGAAAATAAAATCTGCATCTCCATAAAGTTGGTCAGCAGCAGGAAGCGTGAAATGCTCTAAAACTTCCTGGTAGACGGCTGCGTTGACTTTGGACCTCAGAAAACACAATGGACCAACACCAGCAGATGACATGGCACCCCAAACCATCAATGACTGTGGAAACTTTACACTGGACCTCAAGCAACGTGGTTTATGTGCCTCCCCTCTCTTCCTCCAGACTCTGGGACCTTGATTTCCAAAGGAAATGCAAAATTTACTTTCATCAGAGAACATAACTTTGGACCACTCAGCAGCAGTCCAGTCCTTTTTGTCTTTAGCCCAGGCAAGACGCTTCTGACGCTGTCTCTTGTTCAAGAGTGGCTTGACATAAGGAGTGCGACAGCTGAAACCCATGTCTTGCATACGTCTGTGCGTGGTGGTTCTTGAAGCACTGACTCCAGCTGCAGTCCACTCTTTGTGAATCTCCCCCACATTTTTGAATGGGTTTTGTTTCACAATCCTCTCCAGGGTGCGGTTATCCCTATTGCTTGTACACTTTTTTCTACCACATCTTGTCCTTCCCTTCGCCTCTCTATTAATGTGCTTGGACACAGAGCTCTGTGAACAGCCAGCCTCTTTAGCAATGACCTTTTGTGTCTTGCCCTCCTTGTGCAAGGTGTCAATGGTCGTCTTTTGGACAACTGTCAAGTCAGCAGTCTTCCCCATGATTGTGTAGCCTGCAGAACTAGACTGAGAGACCATTTGAACTACATTACAGAGGACAAATGATTGGTCTGATGTGTAAGATCATCGGAGCGGCGTGCGATCCAAATCACGATTGTACGGGAGATACCAAACGTGAAACAAAGCTCAAGAACGAAATGAAAATTGTAAGAAGCCTGAAATATCCATGGCCTGAGTTGACGAGCATGTTTATCACCAGCAGAGAGCCAGTCTCTGTAATTGCCAGAAAAATTCTGGATGTGATGTCTGAATGTGAGGATGAGATGGACATTAACGAGGTTCTCTGTTTGTGTACATCTGTAACAGATCTATGTGTGTTGCTGGCATCCAAAAATTGTGATTCTATGGCATGTGAAATTGTTGCATCGCTGGCTGATTTTATATTAGAGCATGTTGGTCTGCAGAGATTTTCTTTTCTGGCTAGACCGCCTGTAATGTTGTTACTCCTGTTTGTTCGTAAAGGCAATTTGATCATTTTCTTCACTACTTCAATGTATGAATGTATATTCAACAATATATTGTTGAAATAAAAGGCTGACTCACTTAACTCGTTATTCTGTTCTCTGAGTTCATAAAAATGTCTTTGTTTTAAAACATTTAAATGTAACGATTTAGCAGAAGCTTTTATTTACATTTACATTTATGCATTTAGCAGACGCTTTTATCCACAACGACTTACATTGCATTCAAATTACAGTTTTTTACATTTTATCAGCTCTTTTTGTTAAGATTATCTTTTATCCGAAGTGACTTACAAATGAGGAAAGTATTGAGGGCTAAGCAATGTGACGAGTCCTGGATAGTCTAACGCGACACAGATGGCAAGTTTTTGTTTGTTTGTTTTTTGTTTGTTATCAATTTAATTGATAACAAACAAACAGGTAGACAGAATAGAACGTACGAGCATAGACGGAAAGTAATTAATAAGAAACGATCTTAAATGATTTAAAAAATGGCACCGTCGTGTATATAAAAAAGTAGGATAATATAACGTAAATGTCTTGAATGAAGACGAGGTTTAAAGCAATATTTTATTAAATCAACCATATTCACAGAAATATTGGCTTATGTAAACAAAAAGCAGCAAAAAAACTAGGAAACAAAGTGTATAACGCCATAAGCGTTAGGCTAACAATTACAATTAGGTGGGAAAATAAGATAAGAATGGTGAAACTGGGGTAAACAAATTCAAACTGAGGCCTGTTTGAGTAACACTCGTCCGTCACAGATTTTCACCGTTTAAATGCACCAAAAAAAAACTACCCAAACCCTGTAACTCTATCATAATTATTTAAAAATACATATAAGCTTCATGCCTGACACTTTTGTAACCGATTAAAAACTAGTATTTAAGCTAAACATACAATGAAGGCTCATGCATGAAACTGTAACCACAACCATCGTCAACTTAAATGAACAAAAAGACAGTAATCAACAATACGCGTTCACACAGTTAACTTTATTTAAATGTCTCACTGATATAAAATGACCCTGAGTTGTTAGAAAATAAATGTATAGCCTACTGATATCACTGCAAGAAGATATTTTGATTAAAGGTTAGAGGGTCAAAAAGTATTGTTCATAATAAGATCCATGATCCATAACTTTAATTTCACGATGGTTAAACTTTAACTTCTATACCAAAGATAATGTTAAGATGCTAAGTACAGTTAAAGACTTTTAGTGGCAATTCCATATTAAAATATTTCAAATAAATTGAAAATGCGATGAACACAATATATTCAACACTATATACATCAACAATATTTTTAATGTGTTTCAAAATAAGCTTATACCTTTTAAACCTATGACACAATTTGAATAAAAGAGTCTTAGAGGCAAGGGAAAATTTAATCCAATAGCTGTTTATTAAATAATTAACAGCTAGCAAGGAACACAGAGGTAGTAACATGGAAACAGAAGCAAGGACTCAATAAATTACAATATTATTGCGCAATAGAGTATATGCCACAGAGGTTTGCTATAACACATGGTTCTAGTCAAAAATATATATATATATTGATGCGTCAGGATTAAACACTTACTGATCATTCAGCAATGCTTAAAATAAATTAAATTCAAGTTAGACAGCTTGTCTATTGTCGAGAAAATGGTGTGTAACACAGGTACGTCACTCTGCTCAAAATATAGCCTCGTTTTGCAGCATTTGAAGGGGTTGTCCTCCTGAATAGGCCAGTCACTATCATACTCATAGTCAGACTCGTCGCTGCTTTGAGACAAAAAGTTTGTTTCAGCGTCCTTGCCGTGTTTATTTACCAATATAGGGTAATTTTCCCCGCTGGAAACAGTACTAGATTTTCCACCAAAATTAAATTCTCTCCAAATTTGATTGCAGAAGTATGCCCAGTCTATGGCAGTCAAAAGCAGATAGTCCCATTCGGATGTATATTCTTTGTAAGATTCCAAAACGTAGAGTTTTACAATCTGCAACTCTTTGTCAAACGCAAATATTTCCACACGATTATAAGACACTGGGAAATCTTTTTTCACAAAATCATCATCTTTACTGAGAACCTTTTTTTAGACTCTTCCCATGATTTTTACTTGGGGCTAAAGTCAGCTCCTCTCTCATTTCAACAGAACTTCTTGGCGGTGTTACACACATCATTCTTCTAGATGTTTCAGGACTGTTTGGAACAGCGGCAGCCATTGTAACAAGAGAATGCAGAATGCCTTCTGCAGATAACTATGTGCCACCTAAACCTTATTTAAATACCAAATTGTGAATATAGGACTCCAAAGGTGTGAAACAAACGAGGATGTGACAGCTTCAAAAGTCATAAAACATCAGATGCTTTGACACGTTCAGCGAGATTGTTATCTCTTAAATTACCTCAAGTTTTTTTTCTTGAAGGCAACTTTTAAAAAATTCTATAACCTTTACAAAAGTGTGGAACATCATAGTTCTCAAATGTGTTTGCATTCCATCTAACAAATATGACAGAAGTGGAGAAGCACTGTCCTAACCCTCCACCAAACATACACGCATTGTAGATGATTACGTACACTAGAGATGTTGCTTTGTTTGAGTCAAAGAAGATGGCTATAGTAACTGATAACATTCTTTTAATGTTTAATGTCGTTGTGTTGAAAAAGATTCTGTGGACAAACACCTCAGGGAAAATAATTTGAAATGGAGGTTTTTCAAAATAATAAAAAGTTCAGTCAAATGTTTAATTTTCTTAAATGAAAAATTTGTATTATGCAACGTTAAGAGGTATGTGCTCATCATGCTCTTTTCCCCATGCGAGAATTAGCATGAATTTACGGAGGGGTCTTAAAACAAATGCAGCCAAACAAATTTGTTTTTGTGAATTGTGTCATCTGCTATCTGAACAAAATGACTAAACTAGTGGAGTAATAAAAATATAATTTACAAATCCACATTTAAAATTGTTTACGAAACAGATTTCTGAATTCTCTATGCCTTATAAACATTTCTATTCTTGCTATACTCTCTTTCTTAGTGATTTGGTCTCTTGAATGTACAAAAGGTTATAAATTAAATTTATCTATACTCTTTACAAGAGCGTGGAAACTTTAACATGCTCAAATTTAAAAGAATGTATAGCTTTCATTGCAATAGTTTGATTAGTTTAGGTTGTAATTGTTTTAAGGGTAAAACAGCAAGACTGAATTTTCGTGTTGATGCTTCATGTGATCCCACTTTGTGAAGTTGCACTAAAAGAAATATCTCAAAGAGAAAGACTGTTACTAAATTTCTTAATTTTCATTTATTCCTATTATGATGACAGCTCACAAGGAGGAGTCTTCACCTAAAAACATATACAGTCCAACAAACAACTGTGAACGGCCATCCGAAATCTTGATAATGTCTGTCAAAAATATTGTGATTTTTAGATGAAAAAATCTGTTGGCATGCAAAAATACTCACAAATGTTTTAGCACGGCTATTTACACATAGTATGAGAACTGTATACTGTGTCACTTGCCATAGAATTCATTACCAGTTTATTAGGGTCAAAAGAAAATGATGATAATAGTTGAAACATCCTTAGCTTGAACATCTCTTTCATGTTGAAAATCCCAGATTCTGGTGCTTTTAATCTTTTAGTAAATCATTTAAAATGACATGATATCTACAAATAGTCAGAATGTATAAAACTACTTGGTTGGCATGAAGCTTAATCTGGATCAAAGCAAAGTTTTGTGTTCTAGGTATAAAAATGTACACCAATAAATGAACATTAGAAAACAACATGCAATACTTGTGATTGTCAAACACCTCGGCTAAATAATTTGAAACAGATCTGTCAAATGAGAAATGTTCACTCCGAAGCGTAGATAGACAGCGTGCCTTGCTTTAGTGACACGCAATGTGTTTAACCTTTTAAACATGTTTAAAACTTGTGGTTGTAATTATTTTACTGAGAAGTATCGAAGATACTCTCGCCCCTCCTTCTCAGTTAGGCCCAAACATTAGATGGGTGGATGGTAGTGGTTTGAATAAATTACATGGCTCTTTGTCTTCAGTTTTTAACAATAGCCTATCAGCTTGTACTGACTCTACACAGTGCTGTGTCAGGATGCATGCATACAAATGTTTTAGAAAGACCCAAACTTAAAACCTTTTCAGAAGGATATAAACAGTGTGATGGGTAATGGTCTTTGTGAATGCTTTGATTTTTTTGTCTTAGCCATTAAGATTTAGCCCATAGATCAGGTAGAAACGTGTTTGGAGGTCAAACATGACACCCTTATTCTACCATCACTGGAAGGTAGACAGCCATTAACATAAGAGACATTAACATACAGTCTATAGATCAGACCATGGTGAGGTGTCGACATAAACACTGTTGTACAGACCCAGAAAGTCAGGAAGGAGACAGATGAAGAAAGGATGATTTTAGACTAGAAGATTTTAGACTAGTTAGGACATTCATGTGAAAAGTTTAGATAATGACTAATTTCCCAATAAGTTTGATACTCCTAGTCAGGGTAACACATGGCAATCCAAATATGCAACAACACCCCACAGATAGGAGGGCTAAGCATACAAGTATGGGAACAACTTAATTCACAGACTGCATGGATCTCACTTTAACTCATGCAGGTTCTCTTAGAACTTTGTTTTATTTCTCAAACTATTTTGTTTCTTCATATGTCTGTCACAGAATGGCCCGTCTCCAGCGTCATCGCAATCACTTTCACCTGCACCTTGTAATTGCTCACACGCACCTGCACCTCATCACCATCATCAAGATACACATAAAAGCACACACCTCAGCCACTATGGATGTTGTGTGATCAATGTGGTGTGATCTCGTTGATGCAACGTGGACCTCCCGATCGTCTTCCAGACCTGTTGAGTATAACCTCTGAAATGCCGTACCTGTTTGTGCTTACCTCCTGTGCTCCTCTCCGTTGTCCTCCTGTCTCTAGATCGTCCAACACTGTGGCTGATTCCTCCAGTCCTCCCGTGCATCTCGTTGTCTCTGCTCCTCGCTCCTGTGACCAAACGAAGCCACAGTCAGCCTCACGCCTAAGATCTTTCCGAACTCTCAAGACCTGCACTCACCTCCTATCACCAGCTCCACTAATCTCTTGCACGATTACTGTCAATAAAGTCACTGTGTTAACACTTACCTCTGTGTCCGGCAGCATATGTAACAGAAGATCGCACCAACACCGAATAATGGACTGCATTTACCAATCTCTCGAGGATGAACTGCTCCAGATGTCTCAGGACGGCCGCCCCATTGAAGATTATGTAGAGGATTTCCTCTGGCTCTCTCATTATGTACCGTGGACGGATGGGACATTAAAGACTGTCTTCTGGGGCTGTCTGGATAACTACCTGTTCCTCCGAGCGCCACCTGCCACTACCCCGGGTTCCCTACAGCAATACCTGGATTATGTACTTCGCCTCATGGGTTCATCATTTATTGTAGAGGATGTTCCTGCAGTCCAGCCACCACCCGCGGCGATGAAGATTCCGCCGCCCGCAACATGAGAATCCAGTTCCCAGGCTACGGCCAGGAGTGCTGATCCCAAACCCCAAGAATCCAGTTCTCAAGTCACGGCCAGGAGTGCCGATCTCAAATCCCGAGAATTCAGTTCTCTAGCCACGGCCAGAAGTGCCGATCCCGAACCCCGAGAATCCAGTTCTCAAGCCACGGCCAGGAGCGCCGATCCCGAACCCCAAGAATCCAATTCTCAGCCCACGGCCAGGAGTGCCGATCCCGAACCCCGAGAGTCCAGTTCTCAAACCATGGCCAGGAGTGCCGATCCCGAACCCCGAAAATCCAGTTCTCAGACCCCGGCCAGGAATGCCGATCCCGATCCCCGAGAGTCCGCGCTGTCCAAGCGCCCCTGAGAGTCCGTGCTGTCCAAGCGCCCCCGAGAGTCCGCGTTTCAAGAGCGCCCTCCCGCGTCTCCGCTGGTCCCGTCCAGCTCTCCCTCGTCTCCGCTGGTCCCGTCCAGCTCCGCGCCTCCCGAGCGCCCTCAAGTGTCCGCGCCTCCCGAGCGCCCTCAAGTGTCCGCGCTGCAAGAGCGCCCTCCTGCGTCTCCGCTGGTCCCGTCCAGCTCTCCTTCATCTCTGCTGGTTCAGTACTGCTCCGCGCCTTCCGTGCACCCTCAAATGTCCGCTCCTCCAGAGCGCCCCCAAGAGTCCGCTCCTCCAGAGCGCCCCCAAGTGTCCGCTCCTCCAGAGCCTCCCACAGGGCCCGCTCCTCCTGAGCCTCCCACAGGGCCCGCTCCTCCTGAGCCTCCCACAGGGCCCGCTCCTCCTGAGCCTCCCACAGGGCCCGCTCCTCCTGAGCCTCCAACAGGGCCCGCTCCGCCTGAGCGTCCCACAGGGAACTTCCCCAAGAAATGTTTTTGGGGGGGCTATATAGCCACGGTCCGGGTGGCCAGGCCAAAGGCCAAGGCCACAGACCTCTCCGATACGCCCTGGCCATCCAAGCTCCCTGATCCGCCATGGCCATCCAAGCTCTCTGATCCGCCATGGCCTCCCGAGTCTCCAGTCCCGCCATGGCCTCCCGAGTCTCCAGTCCCGCCATGGCCTCCCGAGTCTCCTGATCCGCCATGGCCTCCCCAGTGTCCTACTCCTCCACCAACATCCAGGGCGCCCCCCTCCCTCCCCGGTATTTGGTTACGGCGCGGGACGCGCCTTCCGGGAGGGGGAGGTAATGTCACAGAATGGCCCGTCTCCAGCGTCATCGCAATCACTTTCACCTGCACCTTGTAATTGATCACACGCACCTGCACCTCATCACGGTCATCAAGATACACTTAAAAGCACACCTCAGCCACTAGTGTTGTGCGATCTCGTTGATGCAACGTGGACCCGATCGTCTTCCAGACCTGTTGAGTATAACCTCTGAAATTCCGTACCTGTTTGTGCTTCCCTCCTGTGCTCCTCTCCGTTGTCCTCCTGTCTCTAGATCGTCCAATACTGTGGCTGATTCCTCCAGTCCTCCCGTGCATCTTGTTGTCTCTGCTCCTCGCTCCTGCGACCAAACGAAGCCACAGTCAGCCTCACGCCTAAGATCTTGCCGAACTCTCAAGACCTGCACTCACCTCCTATCACCAGCTCCACTAATCTCTTGCATGATTCCTGTCAATAAAGTCACTGTGTTAACACTTACCTCTGTGTCCGGCAGCATATGTAACAATGTTTCCACGAATGGAAAATGTACTGTATCTCTTAGGGTCTAAAAAACATGTCCGGGCATATCACTTTTTTTCAGACGCATGGATGGATTAAATAGTTGCTAACTTGGATAAGTTTGCCATTTTAATCTATTGAGCACCCTTTGATAGCAATAGGGAGAAATGTTTGGAAAAGTTTTTCATCACAAAAGAACTCAATGGTTCTCAGCTCATTCATTCTTGTTCTTATTCAAAGGTGTGAAACAACCCGAACGTTTGGCAGAACAACCCATCCGAGATCGTTGTGACACTTCATAACACATGGTAAAACAAAATGGGCGACTCATATCCTGATCACAAAATGGTCACTGCCATAAACAGGAGGTCAGAGGTTTCAGTTTGACACCTGGTGTCATAAACCTCAAGAAACAAACATCAGGAAACAGGAACAGGAGGTCAGAGGTACCAGTTTGACAACTGGTGTCATAAACCTCAAGAAACAGGAACAGGAGGTCAAAGGTGTCAACCTCAGGTCATAAATCAATTTATTTTGACATAAGGTCCCTCATTTTTTCCTATGATATTCAAATTTTATGACCAGCACCTGTGTCTGTGTGTATATATATATATATATATATATATATATATATATACATGTACTGTGCAAAAGTCTTAGGCCACAAGTATTTTCACCAACAAAAAATAGTTTGAAATCAGTTATTTCTATCTTTCTCTGTAATGTGTCAGCAGGAAATATCAGTTTACATTTCCAAACATTATTTTTGCTATTAATTGTAATAATCCAGTGAGTTTTTTTGCTTGCACAAGGAGTCTGACAACAGCCAGTGCTCCACACTGAGATGTGATCTGATCATCATCCAGTCTGTCTGAATGACATGAAGAAACAGAACAAACTGAGACCGACTAAATCCAGAAGAACTGTAGCAACATCTCCAAGATGCTTCAGGAAACCTCCCTGCAAAGCTACACTACTGTGAAAAGTTTTAGGCACTTGGGTAAAAATGCTGTAAAGTGAGCATGCTTTCAGAAATAATGCCATAAATAGATTTTATTTATCAATTAACTTCTATTAACTAAATTAAACCAACATTTGGTGTGAGCACACTATGCATTTAGAACAGCTTTTGTCCCATGTGCACTTGTGCATAGTTTTTCAGGTAGCTTTGCAGGTAGGTCTCTTGAAGCATCTTGGAGACGTTGCTACAGTTCTTCTAGATAAAATAAAAACAACAATGGTGTCAGTTTGTAGTGATTTAGCTTACTTAAAAGCACAAAATATTTCGCAATGACAAAGTACATATCTATATTAAAGTTTATTCTGCTGACAATAATAATAAAAAACTATTTAATTCAATATTTTGTTGTTTTTATAACCATTAGGTGTCACTATGTACATTTAGTCATATCAGGAATGATTATCAATAACAGTTTAGTTTGTCATACAAATATAACATAATTCGAATATATATTGTAAAATCAATATACACGGTCTATTAGTTTATTAAATTGCATTAACTATTTTTTTAAACTGTCTACCACTAGAAGCTAAATCTGGACCTTCGTGGTCATCCTGCAGTGTTTTTTTTCTTTCTCACAATGATTATAACATTTAGCTAAATATAAATAATAAATGATAAAGTGTAGGTAAATAAATTAATGACCGGTAAATTGATGTCTTTTTGTATAAATGTATAAGTTACTAACTAGGTTCTGCCCAAAGCATTCTTTCTCTCCTTTATTAAATTTAATTTAAGAACGTTTTAATTGTTTTTAATACACTTTAAAAATGATTTTTCAAAGTTGTAAATAAAATAAAATTTATTTTTAAAAAGTATATCATTACATATATTACAATAAACTAATTATTATTAATAAATAACACTGACGCTCTATCAAAAAGATGTTTAGTAATAATAAGTGATTATAAATTAATTTATAATGAGGTAAACTTGGCGGATATGGCGTCATTTCTCAAGTGCGTGACGTGATCTTTAAATAGCCACCTGAGGCGTGATTAGAGAAACGGTTGAACACCGTTAGCGCTGCTGAATGATATTCTTATTATTATATCATTACTGAACTGCAGTTTATTTCTTTGTGTTTGATTTTAGAGTAAAAGCGCGACGTTTAAGCTCAGGTAAGTTACTTTTATCTTCTGCTGAGTCAATTGCGACAGGTGTTGTGTCAATATTTACCTGGAAGTTTGTTCTTGGTGGGTTTAATTGTTTTTCATTTAACTTAGTTCGTTCTGTAGTAACATGAGGCTTCAGAATATCAGTTTGTGAAATGCTGTCTTAGTACATTTAGTGTTGAGTTATACACTGTCTAAATGTGTGTGTGTGTGTGTGTGTGTATATATATATGTGTATATAACGTTATGTGTATTTGTATATGTGTATATATGTATATATGTGTATATATGTATGTATATGTAACGTTAGATATCATCAGTGTTTGTGTTTCGCGGCGGTAGGCCGCTGCTGTTTCTCATTGGTTCATTCAGCTGTTTTCTGTGGATGATGCGATGATGAGACATGGCCACATATGGATTATAATGGCTTAACGGTGATTGTGGTGCTGTTTCGTGTGTTGAAGGCTGATATTTTGAAGGTGGAGGGCACCAGACCCGTTTAAGTGAGTCTCGTGGTTTTCTATGTAAAGCGAAGACGCTGCTAAACCTGTTTAAGCGATCATTTACAACATTAATGCTCGGTTGGCTGCACAGTTGCTTTAAGTGTACAGTTGTATTTCTCTTATTAGTATGTAAAATGTATCCACACTGCATAGTGAAAACCGTATGCTTATTGCAATCTCACAGCGACTGGCAGTGAATTTGTGTGAGATATATACACACCCTCCTCTCTACACAAAAGCTAAGCATGCTGACTGCTGTATTGTTTGTTCATGCTAACAACACAGGGGGGCATGAGTAGTTCAGCGTATTTTTCATGGTCTTTGCAGGTATTATTAAAATTATACAGTGGGGTAGGCTTGCCTTTTTTTGTTGTTTCAGTGCAATTACTTGGCTTGTCTGCTAGAATAAGACTCCTTTTGACGTTAGATCAGTATTTATGTAGCACTGTCGTTTGAGGAGCATTGTTTTCCTTTTCATTATCTCGTTTTATTTAGTATTAGAATATAAGAACAGATTTTATTATCTGTCATTTTATATTCTGTTTAGGTTTTGAGACTGCATTCTTTAGTACATTGTTTGTTAAATGTAATTTGATGCATGAGTCCAACATTTACTGTTATCTTGGTGTATGATGATGATGATGATTGGCTCTTCTTGAAACAACAACAATCAGTGTACTCATGTGAAAGTGTCCGGTCAAACCTACTGCATCACACAAAGGACAAGTTTGCTGATTTCTCAACCAGATTTGTGTTGTTACCATGTCAGTAGTATGTAGATGAACAGTGTGAACTCTTTCTCCAAGCTTCCTGTCCTACACCCAGATCTACCCATTATTTGTCCGCTGCATGACCCACAATATCATCCTTTTACAACTCCGGGGATTTTGTTCTGCCCTGTGAAATTACGGTTGTTGAAATTTCCCCACCTCTGTGGCAAAAGGGTATGCCAAGACCCCTTTTCTCTTATTTTGCTCGTGTCATGCAAAAAAGAAAATGCCAGGAATGAATTAATGGCCTCTTGGTTTGCAAGGATGCTCTGAAATCCTCCTGGACTTCCTCTTGGAGCATCATTGCAGTTCTTTCAAAAAAATAAATAAATATTGCTTTGGCTAATCAGTGTCATGTTGACCTCTATATACATCTCTTCTATGCACTTCTAAAAAGTTGAAATGAAGAAAATATTAGAATTGATCATGTATGTTGACCAGATTGCTGCCATCTGGTGTAAAAAGATAAATAGCATGACTTCATATGAAGTCAAAATCATACAAAATAATGTCCGCTGTGCACGAATTACAGATTTTATGCTTAGAAAATATACATTTGAATATTAATGTAGACTTCCAACTACTTCTTTGGTTTGGTGTTAGTGTGTGTGTGTATATGTATATGTGTGTATATATATATATATATATATATATATATATATATATATATATATATATATATATATATATATATATATATATTAGTCAGACTTGCATTCATTTCTCTATAGGTTTTACCCGATACGTATCGGTTCCATTTAGTTCTGAAGATATGAGTTTTCCGACATCACATGATGTCCGTTTTCTTCCCCCAGATTGTATAGGCCTATCTAAAAAAAAAAAAAAAGTCACCAACTTCTAACAGTTTAAGGCCCCGTTTACACTAGTGCGTTTTTCGTTTTAAAACCGCATTTTAGAATGAAAACGATCAACGTTTACACTGGTGTTTCTGCTGCACTTCAGAAACGATCTGTTTACACGACACAACCGAAAACGCATGTCACATGACCATTCATACAGGTACAACCATAGATGCGTATAGGTAGATTCCCTATTATTTAGAAGGCGGACGTGTCTATGTGCTTGGAGCGGTCAAATGAGGAATCTGCCTATACATATCTATGAGTACAACAATGAGCATGATGTTATTGTTTACACGGTCATCAAGGATACGCAGAGCAAATGTGGGCAGCCACGCCATCGTTTTCAAAAGTCTCAGTTTTCGTCCGTTTAGACTGAAAAGCAACCCCGGAGTTTTCAATCTAAAACGGGGTCTGCAGCATTTTCAAAAGTCTCTGTTTTTGACCTCCATTGCTTGCAGTATGTTTGTGTGAAAAGATGTTGCCATGTACACCAGCAGGACAGAATGATCAGAACTTTAGGACTGACCCATATAATCCTGACTCTTTGATTTGGAATGAGCAGTCAGTAAAGACAGAGATGGTACGTAAAACACAGTGCCATTAGTCAGCTTGATTATAGCTAGTGGCCAAATGTCACCACAGATAGTGCTGTCAAACGATTAATCGTGATTAATCGCATCCGAAATAAAAGCTTTTGTTTAATGTGTGTGTGTACTGTGTATATTTATTGTGTATATATAAATACACACATGCATGTATATATTTAAGAAAAATGTTACGATTATATATTAAATATATTTTTGTATGATATAATTGATATGAATATAAATATATACATGTAAATATTTTCAAAATATATGCTGTATGTGTGTCTTTATACATAATAAATATGCGCAGTACACACACGATATGTAAACAAACTTATTTTGGAT
Organism: Barbus barbus; assembly: GCF_936440315.1. Classification (NCBI taxonomy): domain Eukaryota; kingdom Metazoa; phylum Chordata; class Actinopteri; order Cypriniformes; family Cyprinidae; genus Barbus; species Barbus barbus. The sequence goes on along the minus strand of NC_136760.1, from coordinate 14,088,977 downwards.
GCGATTAATCTTTTGACAGCACTAACCCAATGATACACCACCACAAACTCTTCACCCCTCCCCATCATTAAATCGGTAAAAAAAAAAAAACATCCACACACGGAGTACTATGCACTGAAATTTTTATTTCTATGCACTTTCAATGTTCATTGCACTAGTTTTTATATATCTTAATGTGTAGCTTATTCATATCCATTTGTAATTATTTTCATAGTTTTTGCTCATAGTGTACATGCATTTACTGTACAATCCATCTGTATAGTATGTTCATATCACCATAAATACTGATAGTATTTAAAAATTTGTAAATTATGTCCATAGTACTACTGCCTTATCTGTATATTCTGTACATATGTAAGATATATTGTAGGCACTGACTGTATATCCTGTACCTCTGCTTATTGCACTTCTGGTTAGATGCTAACTGCATTTCGTTGTCCTATACCTTACATGTGCAATGACAAAGTTGAATCTAATCTAATCTAATGATTTGACGTTATTTTATGCATGAAATGGCATCACTAAAATTCTATTTGTAACATTTTATTTTTACAAATGAAAAGCTATTTTTAAGGTAATATCTGGAAATTACAGCTATAATTTAAATCTGACTAAATGGGATTATAAACCACACTTTTTTTTTACAGTTTAAAAAAAAAGTCTGTTATGCTGCATGATATTGCAAACTGTTTAGCATTCATTAATTTCGTATAATTAACACACTGGTATGCAGTGTAAATAGTTTTACTGTTACTGCACTTTGATATTCTTCTAGATACATAGGCTACTGAATTGTCTCGTACATTCAGAGCTCATTTTCAAGAAATTCAGTTAATTTTCAAAGATTATCACAATTGGTGATAATTGCCAAACCAAAAAACTTAATTCAGAAGATTCTGCAATTATAAACATTCAGAAATTCAAGTATTAGTAGTATAAATGAGGCAAAAAAATTATCCATTAACTAACCCAAAACAGACACACTGACCCTCGATCAGCAGAACATTATTGTTCACTCCTGCATGTTACTGCAAAGTGTAAACCATGATGCGTCTCAGCTAATCACATGTGATTGGATCAGCAGAGATTTAATACAGGCTGAATACTGGGCATCACGCTGAATTCCTTCTATTTATTTATTTTTGCGCTTTTACAGATGCAATTCATCCCATGTTCAAAGTACAGTGAAGCGCCTTTAAAATGGATTGATGGCAATAGAGATCCTGAGGATAATGAGGGAGGGACAGGGAGCATTTAGTGGCTCACATGTCACGTATACAGGAGCTGTACACAGGAAGTAGAGCAAGCCTTCTTAATTCGCTTGATCCCTCCAGAGCTCCTTGTGCCTGTAGGAGCGTGAGTGTGCAGTAATGTGATTGTTCCATGGGATGACCAGTGACGACACATGGGATATGGAGAGCTGGGGCTGGACGGTGCTGTGTGTATTACACCTGTTTGTTTTTTTCTGTGTTTAAGTGTATTGCAGGAAGCCTTAGCTTTAATGCTAGTGCTGTTCTTGGTATCGATTTAAGGCTGGAACTTTAACAGCCGTAAGCTGACGTTAATTATACATTGTCAGGTTACTGTTTAGCATGTGTTCTGCTCAGCAGCTGCTGTCTGAATGTCCTTTGTCACACTGTCAGACCTCAAGCAAGCAAAATGGCTCCAAAGTTCACAGATGTGAATGCTGGGATTATTCCTAGAGAGATGGCAGTTGTTACGGTCCTTGAACCATTGGCTTGAGTTTGGAAATGGTGGCTGGGCGCAGTTAGTGGAAAATGACCAGACCCGTTTTCATTTTTACTGGATGGCTTAGATTTTTTTTTTTTTTTTTTTTTTTGTGGGTTGAGTGTTTAAGATTGGAGTTTGTTTTCTTTGTTGTGGAGGTTTAATGTGTGCAAAATTCTCCACTTGGTCTTTGCTTAGTTTTTTTTTTTTTCTTTTTTTTTTTTCTGACCCATGGTGGCACATTCTAAGGCAAACATCACTATATTCATGTTATTAATACTAGTGGTTCTACGAGCCCCTAAATGGTGAACTACCAGGTGATCTACTTCTTTTTTTTTTTTTTTTTTTTTTTTTTTTTTTTTTTGGCAGTTTAAAGATTAATGTGTTGGCTGATGAAGTGGTTAACAGACGCTCTCCCTTTTGTCTGTTTCCAAAGCTACACAAAGCGTATAATGCAGGCATTTTTAAACCAGGGTCTGACTTTAAAAATGTTTTCCGTTTATAGCAATTCACTCTTTTCACGTAAAATACTTGGCTGAAGTTTGAAAAATATTGAAATAAAATCACTTTTAAAAATATGATTTTACTGATATACTGATTTGCACGTGAAATTGGGCTTTTAAGAGGAGTGAACGTGCACTGCTGGAAGGGGGCACAATAATGGTTTTATCTCCTATTGTATTTTCATAATCATTTGAGGCTGAAATCGAAGCTGTAATTCAATTAATTGTACAGCCGTAAGTTTTATTTTGATATTTTTACATTAATGATTTTATTATTGGCTTCAACCCACAAACCCCATTTTGGGAAATTACAGAATAATCCAATGATTTGAGAGATTTACCAGATTTGGCCCTTGCCTTAAGACATTGTTCAGTTATTTTATTTCTAGACGTTTGTTAGAGAAAATAAGTGTGTGAAGTTTGTGCATATCTCAGCGACGTTTGGTGGCATTGTCTATAATAATAATAATAAGCTGTAGCTACATTTAACTGCTCCAAAAGCACTAATGTTACTTCCTTGCCACTGAGAAATGTAGCTTTACAATTGCAAAACAATTTTATTGACGTTGCGGTGAAATAAGTTTGCGTGTGCATACAGGGAGCAGAAAAAAAACTTGCTTTCCATTTAATATAAGGTAATTTGTCATTAATATAAGGTAATTTGTCATTTTTATCATGTAGTCAGTCATTTTTGTTTGCTTGGTGTTTGTGGTTTCTGGTGTCTTTTACTGTTATAGGGTGTAAATGGATGTTTGAAATAATTTGCTCAATTGATATGTAACTAATGAAGTTGACAGACCTGCAACTGCATAGCTGTGTTTACATAGTCAGCCAATCAGGATCATTAGTATTAATTGTTGCTTTTTGTCTGTCTCCATCAGTTCCAGCTACTCCTCTTCAGCACAAGACTTTGAGAGGGAGCTCAGGATTGGGCCCGTCTACGAGTCACCCAGGATGTCCAGACGCAGTCTCCGTCTGCACACCAACACAAGTCACTATGGAGACGACAGTCTACTTGACTCGTCTCTTCACCACAGCATCTCCTTCAGCCGTGACCAGTGAGTGCAGTCTGTCCATGAAAATAAGCATGGATTATTTAGCAAAAATTATGTAAGAATTAGGCTGTTAGTGCCATATTATAATGCATTTTCTTTTCAGGAATTTTAGTTTGGCCTTTAATGTTGGTGTTAAGGAACAGACAAAATAAAGTGTAGAAGATGCAAAGAAAAGCTACAATTTAAGTTCCTTTTGTTTTATATGATTCCAGTGGCCAAGTAACTGAAATCTAATGCAGTTGCAGAATTAGCCACACACGGATGCAGCTACTTTGTGTCCACTAGAGGTCCTCTTGCTGGCATTATTAAAGGGGTCCTGTTATGTCTTTTTCACTAAGTCTAGATTTGGTTTTTGGCTACATAAATACAGACATACAACAATGAAGTAAAACACTATAAACCTATACACAATTAACCTACTGACAGATTTTGACTATATAAATATAATATAAATGTTAACCTATACATAAACTAAAAAATACAAACTATGCGAATGCTTCACACAATACTATACAGGTGCATCTCAGAAAATTAGAATATGGTGAATATTTTCGACTGTTTCTCATCTTTCTGTTGAAAATATACCATAGATTCCATATGGGGTTCAGGTCAGGCATGTTGGCTGGCCAATTAAGCATTAAGCACAATAATATCATGGTCGGCAAACCATAAAGCTTGTCAGCAGATGGAAGCATAAAGTGCTCAAATCTCCTGGTAGATGGCTGCATTGACTTTGGACTTGATAAAACACAATGGACCAACACCAGCAGACGTCACGGCACCCCAAATCATCACTGACTGTGGAAACTTCACACTGGACTTCTAGCAGCTTGGCTTCTGTGCCTCTCCAGTCTTCCTCCAGATTTCATACCTTGATTTCCAAATGAAAGCAAAATTTACTTTTATCTAAAAAGAGGGCTTTGGACCACTGAGCAACAGTCCAGTTCTTTTTCTCCGTAGCCCTGGTAAGATGCTTCTGACGATGTTTCTGTTTCAGAAGTGGCTTGGTAGCCCTTTTCCTGAAGACGTCTGAGCGTGGTGACTCTTGATGTGACTCCAGCTTCAATCCACTCCTTGTGGAGCTCTCCCAAGTGTTTGAATCTGCTTTGCTTGACAGTATTCTCAAGCTTGCGGTCATCCCTGTTGCTTGTGCACATTTTCCTACCCAATTTCTTCCTTCCAGTCAACTTTGCATTTAATATTCTTTGATACAGCTTTCCTTGAACAGCCACCCCTTTCAGTAATGACCCTCTGTGACTTGCCCTCTTTGTGGAGGGTGTCAATGATCATTATCTGGACCATTGCCAAGTCAGCAGTGTTCCACATTATTGTGGTTTCAAAGAACAAGAGATACCCAGAATTTATACTGTATGGATGGTCATTTATTGAAACTCAAATGTAAATATTCGGTATAAAATATTTGTGACTTTCATTAGCTGTAAGCTCCAATCATTAAAATTAAAACAAAAAAAACTTTTGAAATTTACATGTAATCAATGTAAAATATATGAAAGTGTCACTTCTTGAAAAAAATTACTTTTTCACCATATTGTATATTTCTGAGATGCACCTGTACATGTGCAAAGAGAAACATCGTAAGTCAAGCAGCCAGCTGAGGAACAGTACAAGATGATTTGTAGTGCATGAGCATGTAAACATGCATATATTAATGAGTATTTTTTGTGGCATTATGTACACACAGCAGTGTGTGAAAGTGTCTAAATGAATGTTCACTCAACGTGAATGTTCTATGCAACATCTCTCTTCCCAGTCTGTCTCAGGTGACCTGTTTGGTTCCTGTTTCAATAAGGCCCCTCCTTACTTTCCAAAATATGAAATCTACTCTGATTGGTTAGCTGGCCCAGTATGTTGTGATTGAAGTTTAATCTGCTCACCTTTAAATATTAACAATGGTGTCAATTTGGTCATTTGTTGTAGTTCTTGGAGTGTTTTTTGTTAAAGAGAATATCTCCCTTTTGGAGTGGACTTGGATCCTTTTACACTCAAAAAGCCACCTTACACAGTTGAAAAAGAATAGGACCACATTCTTCAAAATCTTCGGTGTTCAGCAAAAAGAAACAAACAGTTTTGAAACAACTTGAGGGCGAGTAAATGACAACATTCATTTTCAAGTGAATTATCCCTTTAAACGTAAAGGGATAATTCACTTGAAAATGAATGTTGTCATTTACTCGCCCTCAAGTTGTTTCAAAACTGTTTGTTTCTTTTTGCTGGACACTGAAGATATTTTGAAGAATGTGGCTAACCAGTTTCTGGTTCTCATTGACTTCTATAGTATGGAAAAAAAAAAATACTATGGAAGTCAGTGTGGACCAACAGCTGTTTGATTACCCACATTTTTTTAAAAATCTCTTGAATTTGTGTTCAAGATTGGGAAAAGTTATGTAGTGTATTTCAACTTTGTCACTTTTTAGCTTCAGTGCATTAACAATATTATCTAAATGGAAGGAGGTATCAAGAAAGTAAAGCCATCAATATGTTGGTTCTGTTTTCCGTCCTCTCTCTTCTCTTATTCTGTCTCTTTGTCTTGCAGAATACTGAAGAGCAGAAGAGCTCATCAATCTGTTTCAGGGACACCACAGATTGTTCAAACTCCGAGGTCTGCCTCAACGTCAATCCTGCAGGCTCATAACAGCACACTGAACAGCTGTGCACCCAGCAATGCCTCTCTGCTGTCCTCTTTCTTAGATGAGTCCTCCATACAGCAACACACCCTAGTCGACAGCTTCTGGGGTCAGTGACTTTCATGATCGCTATGATATGATACTCTGAGTTGAAATAAGATTGATTGGACAGCTGAAGCATTGATTTTTATAATTTTATTTATTTTTAATATTAGGTTTGGATGAAGACTGCGAAATTAAGGGTAAGTGTTTTATTTATTTATTTATTTATTTTAGTTTGGATAAAGACTGCAATATTAAGGGTTTTTTTTGTTAGGTTTTTTTGGGTGGCTGTATTTACTTTTTATTGTATTTTTATTTCAGACCAGACAATCATTGCACACCACAGCACAGTGGAGGCTAAAACACAGACCTCTACAGCACAGAATGGCTACATCTGCAAAGACTCCTCCAATGCCTCTCCATCCAAGAACAACAGTTCCCTTCATGATGCTACTGGGCATCAGGCGTCTTTTACAGAGATACCCAGCACAGCCTCCTTTCCAAACACTACGTTGTACTGCAGGGACAAGAATCGCAAATACAAGCCAGGTGAGACAGTTTGATAATGCACTATAAAGCTGCTGTTAATGTCAAACACCTTACATGATGTGGTCAGGTCTTCAGAAATGGCCTTTGAGTCCTTCAGTTCATTGGATGCTGAGTATTATTGAAGGGAAAGTGACTTCATTGTGTCTGCAGGTGTGCTGGGGATGTTGTCTGAGACGTGCCTGCGTAACGGAAAGAGAATTGCTGCATTTGTAGTGTACATATGCACACTACTGATGCAGATGGCTCTGCTCAAAGGTATCAGCCTTGATTAGTCTGTCGTTCACCTCTCCAGGCTGTGGGGTTCCTCACTAAATGGTTTATGGCTGTTTAAAATGTGTATATATAAAATCTATATATAGCCTGGATAATTATGTTTGGATGGACTTGGATTTTAGAACTTAGACCTGTACAGATCTGCACACTGCATGCATGCAAAGCAGCCTGCTGGGTAAAGATGTTCTCCACAACCACCGTCACTCACTCTGTCTCTGTTCAGTCTTTCCTGACCACTCTTATCACTTCAGATATCTTTGATCATCAGATCTTATGATTTAATATCAGCCCATGTCTCTCCAGGCCTGCTGTTATCAGTGTTGCAGTGGTTTGTGCGAGTGTGTAAGGGAATCGCTCGCTCTACAGCCACTGTGCTGAAGGCACTGCAGTCTGTGCAGCAGAAGAGAGCAACCAATGGCTGTGCTAACGGAGGTATCACTTTCTCTCAGACCCTCTGGTGCCTAGATATTATGTCCACTTATTAACCAAACTACTGTTCACACTGTACAAACAGCCAGAAACAGGCAACTGCTTATTCTTAAAGAACTCGTTACGCTCATGTCGTCACACTCAAAGTCATTTCAAGAGAAAGTCATTCATTTTGAAGCTATTTTGTTGTAGGTTTTATAGAAATGTTAGTTCTTAACTAGACTCTTGATTGGTGACCGACACATTTGTTCACAGCAAATAGTTATTAAAGAAATTGTGAATTGGTGGACTGGGGCTCATTTGACACTAGAAAACTACTTAAAATATTTGGCCGCCTCCAAATTTCCAGTTGAATAATCTGGCCCTCAAAACAAATGTAGTTAAGGAGCCCTGATGTAAACAGCCCCCTTCTGGTATGCTTGCAGGCATCATACAAAAGATATCTGGTTTGCCGGCGTTCCGTCGTCTTGAAATTGAAGTTGCAATAACGGATATAACTGTTCGTAAACCAGGTTAGTAAGTGGGTTTTTATCACAGTGGTCTTATATCAAGTATAATTTTAAAATCACCCTAAAGGTGAAGTGCATCTTCTGTGACACTTGCAGAATTGAATGCAACTTCCAAAACCCCACGGAGCCCATTTTATTATTATTTTATGGCACCATATGGGTGTTCACAAGTGACCATTGGTAAAAATGACCATCATTCTTCCTCTGTACTTGGTAAGCAAAATATATACAGCACTATCGATGAATAGGATACAAAGTGGGCCTGAAAATGATTTATGTATAATCAAAGTACATTTCACAACAATTAATTGACAGACATCGCATGCTTTATAACTACTTGCTTTCCACGGCATGTCTATTTTAATGGTAAATAATAGTTTAGTTAATTTTATAGTATATATATATATATATATATATGTGTATGAGAACATTATATTATATATAGGAACTCTCTTTAGCTGCAGATCTGTTTCTGGTTGAGGAACCCGTGACAAACTTTATTTTTTATTTTTTTCCCCCCCCTCGCTTTAGGTTTTGCATTTGAGCACCTGTCTCTTCTTTCTGTCTTTTGTAAATTTAGTCCCTTAGTGGAAGTGTCTCTCAGAAGTGGCAAATCTAACTCATCTTTGGCTATCCCATCACACCTGAACAGTCATTTCAGATGTACCCTTCTCACCCTCTTTTTTTTTTTTTTTTTTTTTTTTTTTTTTTTTTTTTTTTTTAACAGGCTACTTTAGTCTCTTCCATGGTGTTTGACCTCCTACCTATAACTTACAACTTTTTTGCCCTTCCAGATGTTTCTTCGAGGGCATGGTTACGCTGTGAATAAACAAATGCGCCTGTCCACCATGAGCACTGCCTTGGTTACATGCAAATCTCACTTGTGAAGTCTGTCTATGCAGAGCTGGTATTGGAGGAATGAAGAAGACTGGTACAGAACTGCAAAGGATTCTTGGCTTTATCTGATGTTTGTTTGTTCTGTTTTTCATTATAGGTAATGAGAAATACTACAGCAGTATGAGTGTTAAAGAGGTAGCGCTGCAAAAGGAACGACCAAAGATCAGCGGTGTACTGTGTAAGTACACATTTTTCACTTTCGGATATTTTTCCACCAAATCATTAGGTGTTCATATTTAAAGTTGTGTACTGTAAGGAACAAGGCACACAGGGTTGGAATGACGTGGGTCAGTAAATAAATTTTTTTTTTGGTCAGTTACAGTTTTAACTGTGCCAGTTAATCATGCTGTCTTTTTAGATGCCTTTCCTTTAGTTAAACTCTAATGTAGTGCATATTTCCATTTGAGAATGCATTTGTAAACACACAAATCATAATTGTAATCAATACATCAAATTGCCTATGCATTTTGCATGAGCAGTGCTATTTTTATGCCACTGTCGGCCACTTACGTGGTTACAAATAAGATCGCTAATTGATTTATTGGCCAGTGTTAGGGATTTGATTTTCACTGCAGGGAATATATCAGTGTAGATGTGTATATACAAATTAAACGGCCGTCTAAAAAAAACTGACTGACTAGTTTGAGTGCAACCATTAGAAGGAAGCTGCTTAGGTCACTTGGTATTGTAGTTGCATACCCTGATGCATAATAGCAGAATGATTAATAAATGATTGCTCTAGTAGATGTGAAGTGCAGGCTCAGTGTTTGCACACTTCTGCATACAGCATCTGTTTAAAAATGTCTATGTTGGTGGTGGCTATCATGACCTATATTAAAAGCACAACAAATGCTGAAGGAGTAGAACTTTAACACAGTTTAACACATCATTTTCAACCGTACACTGATTCTGACAGGTGATGACTGCAAAAGGAAGCATAATTTTGCAACGGACACTCATTCTTCCCAGGAAGAGAAGCCTGTAGAGACCTTATGGTCGCTCATAGTTTCTACAGGTTATATAATCATCTTTCTTGCCCTCAGTCTTGGTCATTCCAAGAGCTTATGGTTTGGGAATAGTTGACAAGCTAGTTAATGTTGCTGTGAGCTCTTTCCCTGCATTGATGGTTTCCAGGTTGTGGTCAGGGCAGTTTTCTCCCCGGCAGGTGTGGGTTTGTTTCTGTGACGAGCTTTCAGACAACCTTGCATGGCTTTTCTCTTTGTTTAGTTTTCTGTGGCACTGATGCTCTGATTCCATTTGGGAATCTCTTTCCTTTTCACGTGTAGTTATAACTCTAAGCATCTTTTCTTGTCATGCATCCAATTTATTCAGGCATATTCAATACATTCAGGCAACAGTCCTGTTAGAGCTCTTGTTTACAGTTACAATGTGGTCCTGAGATTTCAAAAGAGCACCCACTGCATATTGAAAATTTTGAACAATTACAACATTGTAGTAAACTGAAGAGAGATTCAGTATGCTGCACTAGTGAAATCAGTAATCAAATGTAAGCAAATTAGTGACAATGGCCTAGTTTTTTTGTTTTGTTTTTTTCTTGTTCAGAATGTTGTCAGATTTACTTCCATTGAAGCACAAGTTGTTTTTTAGCATCGTTTTTATAACATCACTTTTTTTCTCACATCATGCCACCCTCTGTCTGATCCTTAGATGGCATGATTCAAGATTTTTATTTGTCACACACACAATTATACAGGGTATAACCAGCAGTGAAATGTAGGTCAGGTCCACTCCAAGGACAGTGCAATTATAAAGAATACAAATATTAAGAAAAGGAAAAGTAGAAAAAATAAGAGGAATAAAATAAAGATGAAAAAAATATAAATATAAATGTGCAGATGAGTATGTTGTTGACTTGGATAATAATAAGAGGAATGTGCAAAAAGTTGCCCAGGGTATTTAAATAGCAGCAATATGAGGTAGAGAAAAATTATGAATATCTATTGATATGGTGATATTTACATGGAGTCAAGAGATGTTATGATACAGAGTTAGAGTTTAGGCTACGGAAGCGCTTACCAGATGGCAGCAATGTGAATAGATGGTTACCAGGGTGATTTGAGTCCTTGATGATTTTGACAGCTCTGTTTTTGCAGCATTTGAGGTAGATGTCCTGCAGAGAGGGGAGAGCAGACCCTGAGATGCGCTCAGCTAAGCGCACAACTCTCTGTAGTGCTTTGCAGTCCTGATTGGAGCTGTTTCCATACCACACTGAGATGCACTGAGTCAATACACTTTCTATGGTCCCTGAATAGAAAGTTTTCAGGATTGCTGGTGAGACCCTGAATTTCCTCAGCTGTCGCAGATGGTACAGTCTTTGCCTGGCTTTCTTAACCTGTGTTTGGATGTGTGTAGTCCAAGTCAGGTTCTCGGAGATGTTTACACCGAGGTACTTGAAGCTGCTCACCCTCTCCACTGGGGTCCCACTGATCATAAGAGGACAGCAGAACGGGCCTGTTTACTTCTAAGACAATTATGTAAACATTCTCTTTTCATGTGAAATGAGAAATACTGCATTGCTGCTCTCATCTCCAAAGGAGTTTTAAACTCCTTCGTCCCTATATTCCAGCCTCTGTTTCAGAACAAGGCATTTTAGCCGTTTATTTGCATAGTGCAACTTTTCTCAAAAGGTCAAGGAAAATTTGATTCATCGATCTGATTCCTCAATTTGATAACATGAGCCCTTTTTAAAGCAAAGGCTGGGCATACAAAATTACAGAAATGTGGAGTTTATTAAATTCATTTATCACCTTTTCACTCAGACCACTTTTACATAAAGTGTTGAATAGTTTTCACTAGTAATTTCATGACCTCTAGACCTTACTGTGTTTTTTTTTTTTTTTTTATCCATTTAAATTTTAGGAGGCCCATTTTGTTTTTAATTTCAGGATGAATGCTACAAGATGAAAAATGTGCAATTTGTCAGCTTTTTGCAAATCTCTTGTATGTGACCCCTCGCTGTACACCCTAACCCTGCTCTTGTGCCCTAAAGAGTATGCGCTAATCAACACTTCAGTGTTTTTTTTTTTTTTTTTTTTTTTTTTTTTTTTTGTCTTTCTCTTTACTCATGCTGTACTCTGTATATTTCCAGGGAAGACAACCTCAGGAAGCTTCTTGTGGCTTGTTGATTTCTTTGCAAAGTGAGTGGTGCTCTCTTTTCCAATTCTTTCTGTACCTATCTGTGTCTAATGCACATCCAGGGTGGTTATATAACAATTAATTCATTGTTAACTTTGAAGTAATTTCAACTGAAATCTTCACCATGATAGAAGCCTTACCCTGTGTTTCTCAACTTTGATTAAATGACTACTAATTAAATATGAGAACTTGCAATCAGACTCATTGTTTTGATTTAATTTCATTGTTTTGCATTTACTCTTACTTACTGCAAATTGACCATTATGTAACTCTGATCTATATCTTCTGGCATGTGCCCGATCTCATTTGGTGCTTTTTGAGAATCACTTACTGTTGCTTTGAACAGAACTGAAAAATATTTAAGTCTTTTAATCGCACTGAATGGTCACATCACTATAAATACTATATAGCTAGATCTAAGATCTGTAGGATCAATTGTATCATTGTTTTGTACCGGCCAGCCCAAAAACTTGCTATTTTGTTTTATGTTGCTATTTGTTAAGGCACAAAGGCATTATTGATATACAGTACAACTTTAAAATGTGTGTAGTTAAATGTGCTGTACAAATAAATTTGACTTAATAAACAGACTGTCCATAAACCTTAATTGGTTTATTTTTTTCATTGGAGCAGTGGCCAAAACACTGCTAGTGTGTTAAAGTATAATGTCACATGCAAAATTTAACCAATCCTCGTCCTCTTTCAGGTGTCTCCCTATGCTCTCTCAAGTCCTATTTCTTGTACCTTTCCTTCTGTTTCTTGGTAAGCTTGCTGTTCATGAGTGATTTATAGATCTAAATGTAAATAAGCTCCTGCATCCTCATGCGTTTCTTCTGTGCTCTTCCTGAAAGCTCTGTGCTACTGGGGGCCGTCCGGACTGTTAGCCATGCTGCCTTCTGCTAATGTGATGGTGTGGAGAGACTCCTCCTACGTCACCCCTCCATCCACCTCCATGGGCGACTCGGAGGAGAAACAAACTGCCTCTGACACACACACTCGGGTTGTATTTACCTTTAGAATTTTACTAGTGTATTGGAACCTGCTGAATTAGCTTTCTTTCTACCAATACCAAAATATTAAGTTGACTGTCTGTTATTATGTCTTCGTCTTCACAGAGGCCCTCAGTTCTGTCGTTGTCATCAGTAGAGGCAGAGAGGTTGATGCGTTTAGAGGACAACTTGTCTCAGCTGTGGGATCGAGTAACGGGGGGTTTGCTCAGGCAGGAGGAGCAGCACACTGAAGTGCTCAGTCTGTATAACACACTGCGCTTGGAGCTCCACACAGAGAGACTCACAGACAGAGAGAGTCTAGGAAAGTGGATTGGAGACCTGCTGGAGGAGCGATTCAGCCTGCTGAAAGGCGAGGTGCAGAAAGAGGCAAAGTACACGCAGCAGGTGATAACATCACATAATGTCGGTCACTAAAGATCTAAGCCATTATAATGGAATATTGTAATGGTCTTGATTTGACTTTATCCCTAGTAGTTAATTAGTAAATGCTTGTCATTTAAGGCGGATATTGTGTATGTTGAGTCACTGACAGAAATTGAGATTAACATTTTAAAATATGGACCAAGGAATATTGGGGGCTCTGGTTGTTTTATTCCCAGTTTAACAGACTTGTTTATTGTCAGTTATATATTATGTAATATCTTGATGAACAATCTTCAATTCTGTCACTGTCTGCAGCATCAGGAAAAGCATGCAGAAGAGAGTCAGTCAGAGAACACTCGACTCGCTGAAGCTGAGGCTCTCCTTCAGACATTGGCACGCAAAACTGAGGTGTGACACTCAGATTATACAAGGAACACACAAGATGCTTTATTATCAGCATGCAGAATTGTTTGTAGCGGAAGGCTCTAAACCACTGATGTGAATTATCTTTGGGCCAGAGTCTGCGCATGACTTTTGATTCAGCAACCTGTGCAAATTCAGCTGTATGACTGACTTGTTTAATTTAGGAGTTGCAGAGAAAACAAGAGCCTGCTTTTAGAAAGATTCCTGAGGCTGAGGCGCCTTCCTCTGATCCTCACAGGTCGTTATCATATTAAATCTTGTTTGAACAGTCAACAGTGTTGTCTCAATCATTAAAGTAATATTCAAGGTACTTCATGTAAACTGGTGTAGTAATGTATGCGTGTTCCTCTTCAGTGAGGAGGCTGAGAGCAGCTCCAGTGAGGATTTGCTGGCAGAGGTGAGGCGGCTAGAGGAGACTTTGGAGCGCATCAGAGATGATGTGCAGGGGCTGATGGGATGCAGAAAAAAGTGTGAGCAGCTGGAGTCCCTTTCAGTCTCCGTAAGTGCTCTGTTGCATTTCAGTTCATCATCTGTAGTTTTTGCAGTGTTTAATTTTCATACCTGGCATTTTAACATCCTTATCTAGCCTTATAAACATTTTGATCATTTGTAACCTGGAAGAAATCAATTTCTAAAAAAAATTAGAGATTGTAATAGTCTTGCCACATTTTCAGTTATAACCATACAAGTAACTTTTTTTTTTTTTGGCATTCAGGTACATTCTAACACCTTGCGTGACTTATTAACCCCTTAATTGTGGCTTAGCACATGATTAATGTAAATTACAAAACAATTTAACTGAACTTTGCTCTAAGCTGTAGCATATGATTAGACTAAATAGTTCTAAATAGTTAATTTCTAAAAAATAAAAAAATAAACATTTCATTCTGCTGCCAGTTATTGATGAACCATAGCTTAAAGTTATCTTTTTCATGAGTTTATGCAAGTAAAATGTTTTGTACGAAGACTTTCTAGAGTAATATTTGTTTTGTTAAAGGAATATGTAGGTTTCACAAATTTGGACTTGCTTTTAAGCAGTTCGGTGTTAAATTTCTTTCTTTTTAATTGGTACTTGTAATTCTCATGTGATTTTTATTTCATGTACTTGTAATCAAAATTTCTTATAAATATTGATAGTTTTTTTTTTCTTGCATCACACTGGTTGTTATAGCTCAAGTATTTGAAATGTCAAAAAATATTTCATTTTATTAACAAAAAGTGTAATTAAAGTGGTAATATGACAAACAAAGAAATGGTAATATTCCAGTCATTGAAATGTTTGCACATTCACTTAGTAATGAGAAGTTCTTAATCCGATACAATATTGTTTTATAAGCTTATGTACCTCCAGGTGAAAAACCAGCTTGAATGTGTAAATGCTCTCCTGTGGCAACAGTCCTGATGCATCCACATATAAATGTTTTAAATGAGATGACTACTAAACAGGACTTGAATATTCCAAAAGCCAGATTTTTTTTTACCATCTGTTTGAAAGTCTCCTCACTTCTGGATCTGCTCTTGCAGGTATCCGAGCAGGTGGAGAAGGAAATCAGGTCTCTGTTTTATGGCAGTGACAAAGCAGAAGAACTGGAGCTTCCTGAATCTCTCCTGCAGTGGCTCTCTGATCACTTTGTGAGCACCACTGAACTGCAGGCTTCACTCAGCGCTCTGGAGAGCAGCATTCTGGGTAACCTGTCCCTTCAGGTAGAGGAAGGCCAGCGACCTTCTAAAGAGACGATCACCCAAACTGTACGACAAGCCACAGGGGAGGCAGGCCTTTCTGAGGAAGTAAGCTATTGAGAACTCCGAGCATTTTAAGAAATGAATAACTCTCTATATTTAGATATGTAATGCTACTTATGTGTTTTTTGTTTTTTCTCTCCACAGCATGTACAGTTGATTGTCAACAATGCGATGAAGCTCTATTCAGAAGACCGCACTGGTCTGGTGGACTATGCATTGGAATCTGGAGGTATAGTAATAATCTTATCTCTGTGGCTCTAGTTTAAGTTATTTTTACAGTTTTTATTTATTTTTAATTTTTTTTGTTTAGCTGTAGGAATGTAAAACACAGAATTAGGGATTGCATGCATTCTAGCAATATGTGTTGACAGTGCTCGGTAGATTACTTTGGAATCAGTAACAGACTACTATTCATAAGTACATGACAACTTGTATTTAGTAGCGTGATCCACTTACACATTTTATGTGATATAATCAGACTACTTTTTGATCATTTTTAAAACACGTTTTATACAGTGTCCGAGAGAGCTCAACACCTGCAAATTAAGAAAACAATTTCAATTTGACAACACACGCACTGCAAATGCTCACAACACAACCACAGTTGGCCAGGCAGGGGCCACTTGGGCTTTTAGGGGACACTTCTAAAATTGAACTGTAAAAAGCAGCGCTATTAAAAATGTGTATGTCCAATGAATGCAAATTTGAATGTGTTTCTTTGTGTCTGTAGGAGGCAGTATCATAAGCACACGTTGTTCAGAGTCCTTTTACACCAAAACTGCACTGCTGAGTCTGTTTAGCCTCCCACTGTGGTACTTCTCCCAGTCACCACGTGTAGTCATACAGGTTTGAGAACTTTCACAATTCTGATTTTCATTCATGTACATTTATTTTTAAAGTCTCCATTGCTTTAATGGTAATTTCTCCCCTTTCTTTTTCTTCATTTGGCCCTCCAGCCAGATGTGCATCCTGGGAACTGCTGGGCATTTAAAGGATCACAAGGTTATCTGGTGATTGGGTTGTCAATGAAGATTGTGCCTACAGCCTTTTCTCTAGATCATGTGCCCAAATCCCTGTCGCCCACCGGCAACATCAGCAGCGCCCCACGAGAGTTCAATGTATATGTGAGTACACATGGAATTTTTTTTTAGAATTTCATAGAGATTGCTCCCTCAAAGAGCAGTTTCTAGAAAATTAAATATTGTAGAGTGGCACAAAAGTCAGTGTTCGGTGCCACATGTTCCTTCAGTAATGATGCTGAAAATTCAGATTTGTCACCACAGGAATTTTTTTTTAACTCCTGATATTTTGAGGTTTTCCAGGTATCTAATATTTAACTTGGGGTCAAAGTTATACTTTTTTTATTTTTTTTTTTATTTATTTTTTTTTTTCCTCTCTGTCCTATTAAAGGGTCTTGATGATGAGCAGCAGGAAGAGGGGCAGTTGCTTGGACAGTTTGTTTATGATGAAGATGGAGATGCTCTTCAGACTTTCTTTGTATCTGTAAGTATCACACAAGCACAGTTTTCCTGTGTATTGTGATTTTTCTATTGTTTAATGCATTTAATCACACTGTAGCTGCATGAAAATCAAGATGTAACTGACTGATAGCTTCTTGTGAATGGTTTTGTTGTTCATGTTATAAATAAAGTCAATACAGGGGGGAAAAAAAGGAGTCAATATGGAAGTTGTAATTGCCATCAACCAGCAGTAGCTAACAGGGTCATGCTAGCCAGTAAATATTTATTTGTAATCATTGATTGATTGCCTAATCTTGTACTTCTGTCTCGGTCTTCCTCAAGGAGGAGGTCCCGAGAGGTTTTCAGATCATTGAGATGAAAGTGCTGTCTAACTGGGGTCATCCTGAATACACCTGTGTGTACCGTTTCCGGGTTCACGGGAAGCTTGTTGAAGAACTTGCAAGCAGTTAAGACTTTATGAACCCCTGACAATATCACTCATGCACTGGAAAAGGAATTGAGCTCTTGAGAATAATGTGCTATGAGTTACACAGTTGGGCCTGAGATGACCTGAGGGCTTTGCATGCTGGTACATGTACTGTTAGGCCTGAGGGCCAGATTCAGCACTTGCACTCTTCTGAAGCATCACACTGTTTCCACTGTCAGTCATCAGGGTTATGCTTATTGTTATGCTTATTTTCCATTGTTATTATTATATACTTTTTATCATTATTATACCCTATTTGGCAGAATTGTCACCAGCAAAAAATGCATTGACAAATTTCTGAACTACAAACAAACCACTGAAGAATGTATTTTAGACTAAATGTATATGTTGTAAAAAGTTCCTCAGTTTTGTGCTTTTTTGTTTTCTTTGTTTTTGCTAGCTAATATGTGCCCTATTTAAGAATGGCTAGATCGCTATTTATTTTTGTGTATTTAAGTTGATATAAGTGACATTGGATTGTGTATTTTTGTAAATGCTTTTCATGATCTTTATGCAGAGGATTTTGTAATTGCCATGTCTTCATAGGTTGGCTTTTCAAATAAAAATCTAATTTTTTTTTTAATTATTTTAAAGAAGGATTGGATGTTTATTATTGTGGATATTATTCTGCAGTGCACAAACTGTTTCCCCAAAATACATTGTTTAAATTGGAGTGTATTACACATGGTGTATGACATTACAGTAAAAATGAAACCATACACCACAATTTAAATTATTTCAACGCGTTAAGAATTTTGATTCATTCGCACACAGTAATGAGGTAATACTGACAGCCCTAATTTATGCGTTGTATGCAAGTATTCTGCTATACTGTTGTAAAGATCTTCTTGATAAACATTACAAGCTCAAAGCCTATATGAGCCATAAGACATGTATGCAAACTTGTTTATATATATATAAATTCTCTGAATGCTCAAACTATTTTTTTTTTAAACAGTTTTCTTCTGACAATACTATCATATCAGACTTTACAGGGTTAAAAAGTGTGACAGTACTTCATTTAAAACTATTTAAACTTTTTATAATTATTATGCCTTTAGTTTTAATTAACTCACATTTAAAATATGAAAAATTTGATATAAGCAAGACTTTAAAGTTTTCATAACTTGTTTAAATGGTGTGTTTTATAGACATAGAACCGCGCCAGTCCATCAGGAGGCAGCAGGGAGTGTTTATTGTGTTTGTGAGTGAGAATTGATGAAAAAACTCAAAAGCCCAAAATGTAAAAAATCTTGTGGACCTGACAACATTCTGGGTGAAATGCTGAAACACAGCACACCTGAGCTTCAGACAGCTGTGCTCAAATTATTCAATCTTGTACTTAGTTCAGGCTGTTTTCCTGACATCTGGAGCCAGGGACTTATTACCCCTATTCACAAGAGTGGAGACAAATTGGACCCTAATAATTTCAGAGGCATTTGTGTGAGCAGTAATTTGGGGAAGTTATTTAGCAGTCTTTTAAACAATAGAATAGTAAACTTCCTTAACGAACACAGTGATTCCTTAACGAATCCTAGCCAGATTGGTTTTCTTCCTAATTATAGAACTACTGACCACATTTACGCCCTACACACCCTAATCAATAAACACGGAAAACAGACTAAACACGGAAAAATATTTGCATGCTTTGTCGATTTAAAAAAAGCATTTGATTCTATTTGGCACGATGGATTATATTACAAACTTTTACAAAGTGGTGTAGGGGGTAAAGTTTATGACATTATTGAATCAATGTATTCAAGCAACAAATGTGCAAAACGAATTGGCAACAAACATACAGAATTCTTCTCCCAGAAGAGAGGAGTACGGCAGAGTCCAACACTGTTCAACATTTACACAAAATTCACAAACATCATAAAGAACTTTACAGCCATGAATGAAGAGGAACAAATAAAGATAATACTAGGAGAGGGACAGACAGCAGCACTGGCTGCGAGATACATGTGGATGTGCCACAGCCTGAGAGACAGCAGGTGAACGTGTGTGTGTAATGTGTGTATTATGTCTGACCTAAGTGTTTCCCTACTGTCCACCACAGTGACCCTCAGCCTGTGTGTGTTTATATGTTAAACACTGTGGTATGAACCAGTTGCACTGTTTATTTAAGTTTATATTGTTATAATATTTTTATTCTGTTATTTTGATATTTTCATTGTTATTATATTTCAAGCTTTGGCAATATTGTATTTTTTACAGTCATGCCAATAAAGCAATATTGAATTGAATAGAGAGTGTGAGTGTTCAGACCGGGATCTGAGATTTTTGGGTGGTGGCTGTTTGTTTTACTGGAACAGCAGCAAATGCTCTGGAATGCGTTCACACAGCTAACTTTACTCAGTCGAGTTTGAGCGAAATTCCACATTTCCTTTCAACTTCTATCGACTATTCTATTTTGAGGACGGGATATCTCGGTCAGAGCAGCTTTTATCGATTAATTCACAGAGAGCTAACGGGGTAGCGTGCTAAGTGAACACAGATGCAGGCCATAAAGTGTGTGGTCGTCGGGGACGGGTGAGTTTATCCTCGTGTTCAGGATTGTAATTGTTTTGGAATAAAGTTGTACACGTCTCAGTCCTCTCTTAGTTTGCTCTGTAGAGTTTAGATAACTTGTTTTATTTTTGAAACTTTGTAGCTCACAGATGTTTTAAAATCGCTTATTTCACACACATCACTCGTTAAATCTGTGTTTTCAACTTTTATTTATTTTGCAGCAGCGAAAATAGCTTATGGCTTTAAACTTTAAAGGTGGATATTTGTATACTGGAACAACGTGCCTTTTTCTGGGGTTTTCCGTGTAAACTAAAGCCTTACTGAGTTTCCTTTACATGTTTCACCATACAAATGCAGTCTAAACATATGAGTAGTGTTGCACTGATCAGTCAGCCAAACCTACTTTTATAATTCACATGAGTAACACCGGCTGTTATGATGTTTATACACTGTTATGTTTGTTTAAGACAAGTATATGCCCTGCTAAGTATAAGAGATGACATCAGTTATATAAGACATGGTCAGGTCTGTTATTGGATGTATTGTATGAATGATTTGAGGTGTTGTTTTTTTCAGGGCTGTGGGAAAAACATGCCTTCTGATCAGCTACACCACCAATGCTTTTCCCGGGGAATACATCCCTACTGTGTAAGCAAACCTTACTCTAACCCAGTTCAGCCGAAGAGCAGACAATTTACTATTGTGAATATTCATTCTAGAACAAGCCTATCTATTTGCCCAATTTAAAACACAGTATCACATTAAACAGTCAGTTGTCAGAATAGCCATTACACTTTAAACGAGGTCAACTTTAAAACACTGCATAATCTTCACTGTTTATTAAATATACATTGATTTTTATTAAAGCTACTGAAGTTTTTCAGAAAAGAGCAGTGTGATTTGTCTCTTGTTTTATCAACATTAATGACACAGACAGTTGCACGTATTTGTATTAGGGTTTAAGACTGAATGCATGGATGTATAAAATATTTTAACTAAGTATTAACAATATTTAAGCAGTGTGGAGTTACAATCTAATGCGATTCTAACCAGATCAAAATAAAAACTACTGGTATCAGCAAATACTCAAAGCTGCTGTATCATTATTGTAATCAGACATGGAAACAGTGGCATTGAGCTATTCCTAATTATTTAATTAAATATTATAAACATTTTTATGTTGTTTTGGACCCCGTGACTTTCATTATATTAACAGGAGCAGTTAAAACATTCTTTTTTGCAGAAGAAAAAAAAAGTCATACAGGTTTGGAACAAGTTTTTTATTAATTTTTTTTATAGCAAACTGGCCCTTTAAAGTCAACATGACATCAAAACTAACCCTACTTTAAAAACCGGTATTCCTGGTCTTGTGCCAGTTTCATCTGTGCATGTTATTCAAAGTAAAAAAAAAACTTATCTTTAATCCTTCATCAGAATAAAATAAATAGCTTCACCTCGAAAACAACTATTTTTTTTCACTTGGTTCATGCATCCCTCTTTCTTTTAAACCCCTTCCTTTCATCTTACGCCATTCTGGTAGTCACTCTCCAACAGCTAAAATGAATTTGTCCCATTGCATAACCTGTTTAACTTACAATAGGTAGCAAGTTGCATTTCACATTCATTTTAATAGTCATGTCTTATCTCTGAACTGTATACTGTCTTTCATTTAGATTTGATAATTATTCTGCTAATGTGATGGTCGATGGAAAGCCGGTGAACCTGGGACTGTGGGATACAGCAGGGCAGGAGGATTACGACAGACTTCGACCGCTCTCCTACCCTCAGACGGTACAATCATAATAATAGGGCTAAAACAGATGTATAGTAATCTTTTATTTATATATATATATATATATATATATACACACACACACACACACACACACACACACATATATATACATACATACATACAGTCAGGTCCATAAATATTGGGACATCGACACAATTCTAACATTTTTGGCTCTATACACCACCACAATGGATTTCAAATGAAACGAACAAGATGTGCTTTAACTGCAGACTGTCAGCTTTAATTTGAGGGTATTTACATCCAAATCAGGTGAACGGTGTAGGAATTACAACAGTTTGCATATGTGCCTCCCACTTGTTAAGGGACCAAAAGTAATGGGACAGAATAATAATCATAAATCAAACTTTCACTTTTTAATACTTGGTTGCAAATCCTTTGCAGTCAATTACAGCCTGAAGTCTGGAACGCATAGACATCACCAGAAGCTGGGTTTCATCCCTGGTGATGCTCTGCCAGGCCTCTACTGCAACCGTCTTCAGTTCCTGCTTGTTCTTGGGGCATTTTCCCTTCAGTTTTGTCTTCAGCAAGTGAAATGCATGCTCTATCGGATTCAGGTCAGGTAATTGACTTGGTCATTGCATAAGTCCACTTCTTTCCCTTCAAAAACTCTTTGGTTGCTTTTGCAGTATGCTTTGGGTCATTGTCCATCTGCACTGTGAAGCGCCGTCCAGTGAGTTCTGAAGCATTTGGCTGAATATGAGCAGATAATATTGCCCGAAACACTTCAGAATTCATCCTGCTGCTTTTGTCAGCAGTCACATCATCAATAAATACAAGAGAACCAGTTCTACTGGCAGCCATACATGCCCACGCCATGACACTACCACCACCATGCTTCACTGATGAGGTGGTATGCTTAGGATCATGAGCAGTTCCTTTCCTTCTCCATACTCTTCTCTTCCCATCACTCTGGTACAAGTTGATCTTGGTCTCATCTGTCCATAGGATGTTGTTCCAGAACTGTGATGGTTTTTTTAGATGTCGTTTGGCAAACTCTAATCTGGCCTTCCTGTTTTTGAGGCTCACCAATGGTTACATCTTGTGGTGAACCCTCTGTATTCACTCTGGTGAAGTCTTCTCTTGATTGTTGACTTTGACACACATACACCTACCTCCTGGAGAGTGTTCTTGATCTGACCAACTGTTGTGAAGGGTGTTTTCTTCACCAGGGAAAGAATTCTTCGGTCATCCACCACAGTTGTTTTCCGTTGTCTTCCGGGTCTTTTGGTGTTGCTGAGCTCACCGGTGCGTTCCTTCTTTTTAAGAATGTTCCAAACAGTTGTTTTGGCCACGCCTAATGTTTTTGCTATCTCTCTGATGGGTTTGTTTTGTTTTTTCAGCCTAATGATGGCTTGCTTCACTGATAGTGACCGCTCTTTTATTTTTGACAGTTGACAGAAACAGATTCCAAATGCAAATAGCACACTTGAAATGAACTCTGGACCTTTTATCTGCTCATTGTAATTGGGATAATGAGGGAATAACACACACCTGGCCATGGAACAGCTGAGAAGCCAATTGTCCCATTACTTTTGGTCCCTTAACAAGTGGGAGGCACATATGCAAACTGTTGTAATTCCTACACCGTTCACCTGATTTGGATGTAAATACCCTCAAATTAAAGCTGACAGTCTGCAGTTAAAGCACATCTTGTTCGTTTCATTTGAAATCCATTATGGTGGTGTATAGAGCCAAAAATGTTAGAATTGTGTCGATGTCCCAATATTTATGGACCTGACTGTATGTATGTATATACAGGTCCTTTTCAAAAAATTAGCATATTGTGATAAAGTTCATTATTTTCTGTAATGTACTGATAAACATTCAGATAGACTTTCATATATTTTAGATTCATTACAACACAACTGAAGTAGTTCAAGCCTTTTATTGTTTTAATATTGATGATTTTGGCATACAGCTCATGAAAACCCAAAATTCCTATCTCAAAAAATTAGCATATTTCATCCGACCAATAAAAGAAAAGTGTTTTTAATACAAAAAAAAGTCAACCTTCAAATAATTATGTTCAGTTATGCACTCAATACTTGGTCGGGAATCCTTTTGCAGAAATGACTGCTTCAATGCGGCGTGGCATGGAGGCAATCAGCCTGTGGCACTGCTGAGGTGTTATGGAGGCCCAGGATGCTTCGATAGCGGCCTTAAGCTCATCCAGAGTGTTGGGTCTTGCGTCTCTCAACTTTCTCTTCACAATATCCCACAGATTCTCTATGGGGTTCAGGTCAGGAGAGTTGGCAGGCCAATTGAGCACAGTAATACCATGGTCAGTAAACCATTTACCAGTGGTTTTGGCACTGTGAGCAGGTGCCAGGTCGTGCTGAAAAATGAAATCTTCATCTCCATAAAGCTTTTCAGCAGATGGAAGCATGAAGTGCTCCAAAATCTCCTGATAGCTAGCTGCATTGACCCTGCCCTTGATAAAACACAGTGGACCAACACCAGCATCACTGACTGTGGGTACTTGACACTGGACTTCAGGCATTTTGGCATTTCCCTCTCCCCAGTCTTCCTCCAGACTCTGGCACCTTGATTTCCGAATGACATGCAAAATTTGCTTTCATCCGAAAAAAGTACTTTGGACCACTGAGCAACAGTCCAGTGCTGCTTCTCTGTTCAAAAGTGGCTTGACCTGGGGAATGCGGCACCTGTAGCCCATTTCCTGCACACGCCTGTACACGGTGGCTCTGGATGTTTCTACTCCAGACTCAGTCCACTGCTTCCGCAGGTCCCCCAAGGTCTGGAATCGGTCCTTCTCCACAATCTTCCTCAGGGTCCGGTCACCTCTTCTCGTTGTGCTGCGTTTTCTGCCACACTTTTTCCTTCCCACAGACTTCCCACTGAGGTGCCTTGATACAGCACTCTGGGAACAGCCTATTCGTTCAGAAATTTCTTTCTGTGTCTTACCCTCTTGCTTGAGGGTGTCAATGATGGCCTTCTGGACAGCAGTCAGGTCGGCAGTCTTACCCATGATTGCGGTTTTGAGTAATGAACCAGGCTGGGAGTTTTTAAAAGCCTCAGGAATCTTTTGCAGGTGTTTAGAGTTAATTAGT
Organism: Barbus barbus; assembly: GCF_936440315.1. Lineage (NCBI taxonomy): Eukaryota > Metazoa > Chordata > Actinopteri > Cypriniformes > Cyprinidae > Barbus > Barbus barbus. Next base: position 14,064,310 of record NC_136760.1, on the reverse strand, counting down.
TGATTCAGATGATTAGGTTAATAGCTCGTTTAGAGAACCTTTTCATGATATGCTAATTTTTTGAGATAGGAATTTTGGGTTTTCATGAGCTGTATGCCAAAATCATCAATATTAAAACAATAAAAGGCTTGAACTACTTCAGTTGTGTGTAATGAATCTAAAATATATGAAAGTCTAATGTTTATCAGTACATTACAGAAAATAATGAACTTTATCACAATATGCTATTTTTTTGAAAAGGACCTGTATATATATAGAGATGTATATAGAGATATATATATAGAGATATATATATATATAGATATATATATATATATATATAGAGATATATATATATAGAGATATATATATATATATAGAGATATATATATATATAGAGATATATATATATAGAGATATATATATATATATATATATATATATATATATATATATATATATATAGAGATATATATATATATATATATATAGAGATATATATATATATATATATAGAGATATATATATATATATATATATATAGAGATATATATATATATATATATAGAGATATATATATATATATATATATATATATATAGATAGAGATATATATATATATAGAGAGATATATATATATATATATAGAGAGATATATATATATATATATATATATATAGATATAGAGATAGATAGATAGATAGATATATATATATGATTACATATGTATTTGAGTTTCAGTGCCATATGGATAATATTTGAGGGAGTTTTGACACTTCACCTTAATGAGTCATGAGACCAGGGGTGTATTCCAGAAAGCAGGTTATGTGACATACCCAGGTAAGTTTGAGGATAAGCGAGCGGATAACCTCAGCTTTCGGTTCCAAAATCGGAGGTTACTTTTAGGGTATGTAAGTAACCATAGTAACTTGCTCTCTGAGGATAACCTGCTCCAGAGCAGGTTATGTTCCAGGGTTAGTTCACTTCAGTGCTATCAGTGCATGCGTGACATACTGAGCTGCCTTCAGTGGGCCTGACAGATAGCGCACAACATTATATAATATTAGATTATATAATATAGCCTTATATATATATATATATATATATGTGTGTGTGTGTGTGGTGTCAAAATTAGCGCGTTAACGCATGCTATTAATTATTTTCAGATTAACGCGTTAAAAATATTTAATGCAATTAATGTAGGGGCGGGGCTAGGTTTGGCCACCCCATTCGCAACTGCTGCCTCTGTCTCTTTTTTTTCTTGCAAAGGATTGCGTTTATTTAGATGCAGAATGTCTTTATGACCACATGAAACGGGTGAAGTTTCAGACACGTGCTCTATACGTCGCCTCCACGCCAGACGCGAGTCAAACAAGCGCGTAAAAGATACTGTGCTCGTAGCGCGCACTCTTCAAATACACGCACAAAGGTGCCGGTGCGCGCTGTAGCCTATATCATTTCAGATCATACAGAGAAAGAAACTACGTGCATGCAATGTCATAGTTATGCCGTCAGTTAAGGCATGAAGTTACCAAAAAGGCGATTAAAGCTGCCTTAAACTGTGTGCATGCATGCAATATGTTATATATGCGTCACATTTAAGTACATGTCTCTGAAATGGTTTTAAAAACTGTCCTGAGGCACCCCAGTACTGTCTCCCTCATCTAAAATACCCAATTCAACTCATCCGCTCATTAGTTGAGACTTTCAGACCTGAAGTGAGTCAGAAAATGTAAAGAGATTTGTGAGAAAATAAGATGCATGTCAGATCCCCATCACCTTCAGCAGCAGCAGCTTTTAAAGCAATAGCAGGCAAATAAATTAATAACCAGCTGCTGTGATGTCTATTAATCCAAGAACAAAAGAAAAAAGAGCAAATCAATAACTTTTATAGTTTTAAGGGGTTCATCTATATTTAATTTAGAATTTAGTGTTTGGTAAGTATTCATTTTCTGTGTATTTCTGCTGAAGGGCACAGCTAGCTAAATATGTCATTTATTATGAGTTCATGTGAAGATTGTTTTAAGTTCACTTAAATTAGACGTTAAGTCTAATAAATGTTAAAATTGATAGCTCTCAATTATACTGTAATGCTGAATGGCTACAGTCAATGGTTAAATATTCAGGGGGCAAACTTTTTTTATATAGAGACATCAGTAGTATTGATATCAGTGATGCTGGCCTTCAATCATAAAAAAGATACAATTAAAGAAATATTAAAAATATACTGTCTTTATGTTGTTTGTACAGTGTACATTTGAAGATTGTTTATTTAAAAACTTGAATGTTCGGTGGGGTTAAGCGTGATTAATCACAATTAATTTTAGAAAAACGTGTGATTAATTAGTTAATTTTTTTAATCGATTGACAGCACTAATGTATATATATATATATATATATATATATATATATATATATATATATATATATATATATATATATATATATATATATATATATAGCGCTAGTATAAGTAATAAATAAGGTAATATATTATTCTAATATGGTTATTTTATTTATTTTATAACAGTTCTGTATAATATAATCTGTATAAATTATAAAACACTATGACAAGGTAATGTTTCATTTATTATATTATATATACTTATTACATTTTATATTATCATCTCACACATGGATTGACATTTTCTATAATGTATTTCTATAATAAAAATACATATCTGATATGACTTAATATATAATTAGCATCAAACTAAAAATATAAGTCATTCTCAAGGATTGAAGATTAAACGGGGAAGAAAAATGATTACATAACCATCAATTAGGTGACGATATGCACTAAGCATGTAAACGACCATTGAACAAAAGAAGAAGAAAGAAACAGCATGGTGTGCTTTTTCTTAGCGTCCGTTTCCATAGTGACTCGTCGATTCGTCGCTCTGTTGAGAATGTCTTGAGTCTTAACCAGGAACATACTCTGGGTTGAATGAACTTACTCCTGGACGCGTTTTTGGAACCACATACCTCGAGTAAGCAAGGTTTGGGGTTAATCAACCCAAAGTTCAGGGTTTAACTGAAGGTAAGTTAACCGTGTTTTCTGGAATACACCCCAGGAAGGATCTCAAAACTAGTTTGATGACTTATGTTCTGGAAACGTAATAAACACTACGCCTTAACACAGTAAAATGATTAAAAATAGCCCATGTCCTGATTCCTGGTAGGCTAAAGGGATTTCTCATATGTTGCTCAGAGCATTAATGGCAGCTCTGTGTTGTCGTCGTCTCTCTTGCAAAGGCTGTGCGAGTGAATGGCTCAATTGTTTGCCGATGTCGTTCAGGCACAAACCTCACTTTGTTTTTGTTGCTCTGTTTCACTTGGGGAAACAAATGGAGTCAATTTACAGTTCGTTAATTCAACAGCCTAGTCAATGCTGTGCAGATAACAAAATAATTCTGAAAGAAATGAGCTGAACGTTAGCATGAAATGAGGATTTTGTCTGATTTTTATTTTTTTTCTCCCTTTTCTTATAGGATGTGTTCTTGATTTGTTTCTCTCTTGTTAGTCCAGCATCGTTCGAGAACGTCCGTGCGAAGGTAAGCAAGCACTCAAATATTTTGGGGTTTAAGTCAATATAGGCTATATTTATAAATGTTTCTCGCCATGAAAATAGTCAGAGAAGCTGGCATGGCAAATAAACAAAGTAAGTCAATGTATGCGACTTCCGAAATGATCACAGTGAATTGAAAAGAGGAAGAGGCACTAAGAATGGTCTGTATGGCTTGACTGATTGAGCAAATGTGGTTTCAAAGCCTTAAAATGGCATGTTGATGCAGCTGTAATAAAGCAGATGAAAGGTCTTTTTAATCTTCTTTGTCTGCAAAATATCCAGTGACATCCATTTCAAAGGATCAAGTGGCATTTGCCATTAGTCACTGCTGGGTGCGGGAGATTGTGGTGTTGTTTATCCACAGGTAAAACATAGGCTATCTTTGGAAATGGCACAGTAACATGCTATTAGTATTTGAGTATAGAGTAGCCTACGTATACTGTGCACAGTGTGCCAGTTTTCTCCATGCATAGAATGATTTTGCATTCAATAGAAGCTCAATATGTCTGTTTTGATTTCTTTAACAGTGGTATCCAGAGGTCAGATATCATTGTCCCAACACTCCGATAATTCTGGTTGGGACTAAGCTTGACCTGAGAGACGACAAGGACACTATAGAAAAGTTGAAAGAGAAGAAACTCACATCCATCACCTACCCTCAAGGTCTCGCTATGGTCAAAGAAATAGGTCAGCACTTCAATATTAATACACTGGTGTTTAAATGCATTTTATTATTGCCTTTACACATATGTGTGTATGTTCAGGATGGGCTAACAGTATCAATTTTAATCTACCTTCATTTTGATGAACCGCTCAAAATTGATTCTTAAAAGCTGCAGATCCAAAATCAGTTTTTGAGCTAGTACATAACCAGCCAGTGTTCAAAACTATCACCTTACCTAAGCCCGATTCACAAGGGTAATCTTATAATAATGTTTTCTAATTTGAGTAGTACTGGTAGGTTTTCGTTGGAAATTCGAGCATGCCGTCGCATCATTATGTCATGTCTTGTAAACATAAAGAAGTTGTCCCGGCTAGTAGAGATTATATGGCATGCAAGTATGCTGCAAGTGGAGAATTGTTTATAGCCTTTTCTCACAGCAGCTGGAATAATTAAATTTATCATTTTGTTGGTGGATTGTAATCCAAAAAGGATTATGTGTTTATGAAACACATGTAAGTGATTAGATTAGATTTCAGTTTTAAATGTGCATCTGATTACAGATAGCCTACGTGGGATTACACAATTTTGTATTTTAAAGAGAACCAGTTCTAAGGAAGAATAATATTTAAGTATTTAAAATAAAATTTAAGAACAAGGTTTAACAATAATAATAATTTGCACGGTTTGATGTTATGAGCTAACCGATCGTTAGATTTAAGCACCATTGGTAGCGCGATTTAATTGTAATGCCTTTTTCCTTTAGTTGGTCAGAACAAAAGTGGCAGACTTGTTACTTGTTCAGATGACAGTATCCGGTGAAAATTTGGGTCATACTTCCAAGACATAGGCTAGAATCTGTGATTCCTAAGTACAGTATCCACACCAGTGCGGTGACAGTCACACATCGAAACATTAGATTCATCCACGCTGAGGAGCCGTGCCGATGCACAACTCGCGTAAAGAAAATAATTCCACAAAAAACTGCTATTGCAGGTTTCAAACAGAGATAGCAACAAGGAGGCTAAACTTGCGGACTGCAGCTTTAAATTCCTAAATCTTTTTTTTTTTTTTTTTTTGGTCAATGCTGTTTTGTTGAAACGTGACTAAAACATCACTAAACATCATTTGTAGTGTGACTGCTATCCAATACTTGTTACTTTTGATATTAAGTCTCTGCTTTAAATTAATTTTTTTTCAGCATGAAATTCAAACAATAAAAACAGTTTTGGTGCTTTTTAATGTAACATGGCATTTTGCTGTAGCGCCTCAGTTCAAGCCTATTTACTACTAGTTGTAGCACAACATCAACACTTACTGAACGGTTTCATGTCCCAAGTACTCACTCAATCTTTTAATTGTGGAAAGACGTCATAACGGATAAAAAAAATTACCTCAGCAAAGCCATTTAATGTTCAGAGCTTGATAGTTTGAGAGAAGCATTTTGTTAAATAAATGGCCTATATTACATGTTCATTATTTTCTACATTATATTATAGTTTTACCTGTTAATGTCTCTTTGAATTTTTGAAAAGTCGTGAAAACAATTATAGCCATCATTTAAAGATTCAATTTCATCTTAATTTCAACGATGAATTGGTGTAAAAACATCCTTAAAGTTGATCATTTATGTGAAGTTTAAATCTTTGAGTGTTGATTTATTAAATCCATTTGATTAATTTTTAAAGTCCGCGTGAACCGGAAGTTTGCGACCGTTTTTACTTCCATATTGTGGCGTACTTCCGAGAGAAACAGAATATTGAATGAGGAAAATAGAGGGCATGGCTTGTTTTTTCTACTGCGAATTGATAGGATGTAGTAAAGTAGGCGTTTCATTCAGAAATTAACTGACCGTTGGAGGGGCGTGGTTAAGGATGTCTCGCTCATGCGCAAGCCGTCAAACTGATGTCATCAGAGAAGCCTTTCATTTTAGAGGGGAGGAGCATTTTCAGATTTTGTTTAAAGATTGCCAAGAAAAACAATTTTTTTCAGCAGATTAACTTGCACGGATTAATTGTTAACATCAAGACTAGCAATGTGCGATAGTAAAGTCCATTTTGATTTCATGGCGACTTTAATTTCTTATTCATATTTAAACAAGAAGCTGAAAAGTTGGTTTTCAGCCAAATGCAAACTTATTTTCATGCATCAGTTTAAACCATCCATCCATCATTTCATCCAAAAGTGTACTGTAAGGAATATTTAGTGCAAGAAATGCAATGGAAGTGTACCAGCCTTTTTTTAAAGTGTGGATCCACTTTAAGTACTCTTGTATTCACTACAGGAGCTGTGAAGTACCTGGAATGCTCAGCCTTAACACAACGCGGCCTTAAGATGGTGTTCGATGAAGCCATCCGTGCGGTCCTGTGTCCTCCCCCAGTCAAGAAAGGAAAAAGGAGGTGTTTTGTCCTCTGAACTGACTGTACTCACAGCACCAGCTGCAATCTGAGCTCACCTGAGAGCAGAACAATGGAGACTGGAGGATGGGAAATGTGTGTTGTGGAAGAAGAAAGAGTCTGCAGTGTATGCGTACAGATATTTCTCCCTCTTGCATTGTATTTAGAATTGTGCCACTAACTAGCTGTTAAAGGTCCCATGACATGCTGTTTTTTGGATGCTTTTATATAGGCCTAAGTGGTCCCTAGTACTGTATCTGAAGCCTCGTTCCCGAAATTCAGCCTTGGTGCAGAATTTCAGCCACTACGAGCCAGTCCCAAAATGAGCTTTCCTTAGGACGAGCCATTTCTGTGTCTGTAGCTTTAAATGCTAATGAGGAGGAGACAGCCGGGGCAAGGTGGAGGGTGGGTGTGTGTCCTGCAGCTTGCGGCCACGGTACCATGCGCTAATGTTGACAGTGGATGTATCGCAATGGCTCGTAGACACGCAGGATGGAGAAGCACGAGATGAAGAAGTTGCAACTCAGCGGCTACAGCAGGACGTCTCCGAATGGTTAGTTTTAAATATTGTGTCTGGATATGGTCAGTGTTTCCCACACATAGACTTTACCTGGGCGGACCGCAACAATATCCACCGCCCGCTGCCATCAGCTCCCGCGTCTCACACACACGAGCGCGACTTTAGAACAATATTTAGTAACTTTCAGACACTTTATTCCCATAACGGATACATACTAACAAACCTAGCGACTTAAAAACAAAAAAACCTTATCATTCAGTTGGAAGATGTCTCCAGTACTGCCCCGCGAGCGCGAGGTCTGATGCAGTGTCTCCTCTCTCGGCGTCTGTTCTGAGCAGCGAGCGGCAGAGAAGCAACGCTTTCAGTTTGCCTTAAAGCAGCAGACTGACTGTTTGGACTTTTAAATATGAACATAATTTGTCTGTTAATATGCGCAGTTTATTACTCAGAGGCAAAACAGTGCTTAGCTCGTTTGCAAGCCATGATGTCACTCGCTCGCCTCGCACGGTCGTAGCTCATTTTCTCATGGGCGGGCAAAGCAGAGAAAGGGGAGGTAACCTTTCCCCGTATGACGACATAAGGGGAAGATTCCAGATCGGGCCATCTGAGCTTTCATTTTCTCAAAGGCGAAGCAGGATACCCAGGGCTCGGTTTACACCTATCGCCCTTTCTAGTCACTGGGGGACCATAGTCAGGCTATGGGAACTCATATTAATGTTAAAAAACCTCATCTGTAAGAGACCGAGATTGCAGTAATATTGAAGGAACTATTTTACAAGAGGACAGCTGAAGTAAACACTTAATTTTTTTGGTTCCTGTGTTAAGGTTTCCATGCTAATGCTAGAGAGTTTATTTTGTTTAACTGTATAAGAAACAAACCTAGTTAAAATGCATATAACAACTTTGTTTTGTCAGCATATAGCATATCTTCACTACTGTATCTAAATATTCAGAAGGGCAGATCTCTTGTTTATTCTCTCTCTGTATTTTAGTCAGTCTTTTGGAGGTGTCTGACAGTGTTTTATCCATTTTACAGTCCCAGTATTGTATTTGGACTACAGATCTACCAGTGCCTAGTATCAGACCAGGGTTTCATTGCTGAGCATATCGGATGTTTCTGTACTGTACCTCAACCTCAACACTATGGCATGGGGTTCATATTCTAGAAAGATCCCTTTTAAGACTGTGCTATATGTATAAACAGTTTGTTGTAAGGGTACAGACATTAAGTATTACACTTCTAATTGGACTTCAGACATAGTTCAAGATTAAATGGTTGGAATTTGCCACATGGAATTTTTAATTTTGACACATCTGTAATTTTTTAAAACATTTAAAATGCTTTATTCATGCTTTTGTCTTCACTAAAGCTACAATGCATTAACATTTGTCTGAAAATAGAAACCAAATATAAAAACATTTGTCTTTGTCCTTTGTTTTCCATGTACACTTTATGGACAAATGTATTGGGACACCCTTCTAATGAACAGGTTTGACTACTTGAGTAATTTCCATGAGTACAAATCTTAATGTTTAAGCATATAATGATATTCTAGGAAATTGTGCGCTTCTAACCGTATAGCAACAATTTGGACAGGACCCTTTTCTATTCTAACATGACAGTGCCTCTGTGTATAAGACACGGTTCAAAAAGACATGATTGATTCAGTCAGTGTGGAAGAACTTGACTGGTCTGCAGAAAGCCAAGTCCTGATCCCAGCTGAACACCTCTGGTGTTTATTTAAATGCAGACCTTGAGCCAAAAAATCATCACCAAACACCAACTTGTACATATGGGTACAGTCATTTTAGACACTTCCAAACCCATTGCAATAGAAATTGAAATACAATTTTTAAATACATGAATTGTTTCCATCTTTGTTGCCACAGTTTTGGAAGTGCCTTTTTCTTTTCTAAAGAAGGGGGCGTCCCAATACTTTTGTAGTGTATGTACAAGTCATTGGTGTTTGGTGAGGTTAGGACACAGTATAGAGTGCTGCACTGATGTGTTTTAGTAGACCAACCATAATCCAGTGGGGTTTTTCTATTGGCTTTTGGATTATTGCAGAAAATAGGTTGTCCCCAACAACCTCTTGTTAGCAACTGCTGTTACACTTTATTTTAAGGTGTCCTTAGTATACATTTAAGTACTGAGCAATATTAATTAACTACATGCACATACTATATGATTAGGGTTATTGAGCTATAGAAAAAAAGTTATTACTAATGTATTTTATGTTGTGGAATAAAACGTGAAATATCTTGAGCTTGTGTTAACTGCATGCAGACCTCATTTCAGGCATTTAACAGAAGATCCATTTAAAATAAACCCATCGACTTTGGGGCAACAGAACCAGAAGTGCTAAAATGCAAACTCCTTTCTAGGTTTTTGACAACAAAAATGCATCATCCCTGCAGCACTCAATGATGCTACGATACGTGTAAAAAAGTAGTGTTGCTTTTTTTTCAGACTAAAAGGACTTTACTGGTTAATGTTTTAACTGTAAATTGTGAGAGCAGTTTTTTTTTCTCATAATCATTGATCAGGATAAAGACGACACCACCGTGGCAGACAAGACAATTGTGAAATCAGCAGAGGAAGCTGTGCTGGCTGGTTCTTCAGTGTTCACTGTTCCACTTCTCCAGCACAAGTTTGGCTGAGACAGCATCTTGTATCCCCATTCCTGCATTTAAAAATTCAAAATATCCAGCTAGTCACAAGAGCTTTGTTTCCACTGACACTGAAAAATTGATCAGTCCAGGACTAATGAGTGCTTTCTAAAAAACATCAGGAAATAACAACACTGAAAAAATTCCACATGACATTCCCAAATTTTCATTACAACTGGCTGAAGATCAGCAGGGGTCTTTAAAGCTTGCATAATAAAAGTTATACATATAAATAGTTCCTTTTTGTCTCTTTAGAGGACTGAAATGCAAACATCAAGCTTTTTAAAGCACATTCTGCTACTATGACTTTCTATCGGTGGTAAGAATGCTTTCTCCCCACTTTTTTATCTTCAGTACATATTGTTCTTGATTTTTGGATCACAGCTGTGGAAAAACAAGTTACCCAGTGACTTGAATACCGTAGTCTTCTCACGCTGAGCAGGAAAGGATCCATTTATAACTTCTGAGTAAATATATTTATATATATATATATATATATATATATTAATATAAACATGTAAGTGTAAATATTTTCAAAATATATACTGTATGTGTGTGTATTTATATAATAAATAAACTAAGTACACATACATATATTATGGAAACAATAACTTTTATTTTGGATGCGATTAATCGTCTATATCAGTAAACTATCGTGCTATTTGGAGATTTGGATTTATTCATACCCATTGTGTTGTTGTATAGGGACCACAGATCTCACAGGCTGGATTATTTCTGAACTGTCCCATTTAGAAAACTTTCCCATGACAGACTCCAGTAGTTTTTGCACCTGTCTGTCGGTCTTGCTATCAAAGACTTATCTGTTTATTGTGGACTTTAGTTTCTCAGTCACATGGTTCACTGGAGTCAAATGAGCAGTTTCCTTCTCTTTGCGTCTAAATAAACTCTTCATACAAAACTACAAAAAATATAAATAATTTGGAAACGTGGGCTTAAATGGTGAAGGCATGACAATTACACACCGTCTTATTAAATGTGCACAAATCTACATTTTACAAAAATAAACAAAACGTTACACCTTTTATTTATATTTCTCATATTTTTTATAATTAGCAGCTCACTGGCTGGCAATTGTCATGTAAGATCTTTAACAATATATATGAACAATGTAAATGTAATGTAAAAATAGAAAAAATATATATATTTGCTCTGTTGCTTGAATGTTTTTGAACTGATTATCTTGGCAGTAAGATTAAATGTCTCATGCTTGTTGACTTTCATTTCAGATCTGCAGCTGTTACATGGAAAAAAATACAAGTACTACATATACCAGTATTAAATTTATATACCCAATTTTTCCATGCACAATATTCCCAAACCATTCTTCTCTCTTTTTCCCCAAATGAATAAGTTAACCTTAAATCTCTTAATATTACATATATACTTATAATGAACTGCATAGTTTACTAAACACTTAAAATGCATGATTTGGTTTCATTTGTGTACATTTGACAGTATTTATTGTAGTATTAAATTTACTTTACTGAGGAAAAAAGGTGCAATTTTTTCACTTTGCATTAGGTAACAACAGAAAAATGACTGAATGTTTCATTCCATTTTAAAACTCTCAATGTATTAATGTTAGATATGCTGTATATGTACATCTATCAAGCACAAAGAACCCACACAAATCATCATTTGATTTTAACCGAACTTTATTTTGGCTGTCAATTGCTGAGGAACACACTCAACATTGTTCGATTCTAACAAAAAGGGGAAAAATCCTTAGGGATTGCACAAAAAGAACTGAGAAAACCTGAAAACAAAAGTGTAAAAAGTCTGAGCTCAAACTAGGAGTCTTTCAATAGCCATCTGCACAGACTGAATCTGAGGTTTCAGCTGCGATCCCTCTTTGATGGTGACTGATGTGGCAACGACAGGTCTTGACACTCCGCATGCACGTCCGAGAGCTTGTTTAGAGCGCACAAACACATACGGCACGTTCTTATCCTCACACAGCAGCGGCAGGTGCAGGATGATCTCCAGAGGTTCAGCATCAGCCGCCATCACAATGAACTCAGAAATCCCACGGTTAAGCGTTTTGGTGGCTGTGGAAGACATTGAAAATCAGAGCTAGCAAAAGCGACATTTACAGTATGTAGATAATTAATCTGAAAAATTAATTTTGGTAATTGAAGCTGTGCCTTGTCTTTGTTCCCCATTCTCAACCACACAGCTTGAAAGAACAAGTTCTAAACGGGTAATATACCGCTGGGTTTTTAATAAATTTGTCTATGCAGTAGAAATGCTATTTTAATATGTGCTACATGACTAGAGAAAAAGGGCTGTGGCTAAAAAAGGTAAGTAAACTTCAACACCCACAATGCACCTGGCATAAAGACAGAAGATCTGTCATTTTAATAAAGCTGTAAAAATTCTTCAGAATGTTTTACGTCATCCAGTGGACTTTTGCTGATAAAAAACCAACAAGGATATCTTGATGCAGGTAACATGAAGAAACTATTTTCATTTACTTATACAGTCGACATTGTAACAATACAAAGCTGGTTGAAAATCAGAGAACTTACCCTTTAAAAATAAGAAAATGTTACACAATTTTATACAGAGATACAAAATTAAAGACTTATAAATAACCCATAAAAAAACATTACATCAACCAATAATTTTTGCATTTCCACCTTCTGAGGCTAGTGGGTAACACTTCTGTTAATTAAGCAGGAGCTCTTTACTTGGTTTTTTGATAGTTTGTGTAAAGACTAGCATACTAATGTAGTGATATAACAGGTAAGGATTGTTATGCTCTTAATGGGCATATGTTCATCAAGCTGAGGTACTTCACCTTCATTGGCCCCTTTTCTCAACTGTTTGTAGTTGGACGCCTGCTGCACCAGGTCCAGGATGGTTTTGGACAGCGTGGCGTCTGCCAGAGGATAGGCTTTCGGATTCACTTCAGCTTCAGTCTGTGTAAAGAAGGAGGACAGCCAAAAGAGCAAAGCGTTATCAGCAAGACCCTCAACCACATAAAATTAACCAAACGACTCTGATTATCTGTAATGTCTGATAACACGGGTTTTTGATCTACAACTGAAATGCTTTCAAAACAAACCAGAAACCTATTCAAATAAGACCCAATGTATAAATACCTTTATAATTCCGGCTGGTAAAATTAAAATAGCTAACGTTACACGTTGAATGTATGTTAGTGAAGCAACATCCTAAACTAGTAACGTTAAGCAGTCCCACGCGTGATACTCACCATTGTGTTTGTTGTGACTAACTTATAAACACACGGGTCCTCTCGGCAAGAGCTTCACGGAGGACAGTACTATTCAACTAAACAGAAAATGTATAGAGTTTAGAAAATAAACTAAAGAAATCGCTCTAAAGACCAGCGAAGCTTTGGGCTCTTCACTGCTACACGTGTTTGTAGTCGATACACTGCGCATGCGCACATTCAACCCACTTCCGGTATTATTTTTTTCATCTTTATTAAAATAATTAAATTGAATCTTAAAGACATTCTTTATTTGGTGTTAAATATCACGAAGAATATTGAAGAAATTTATAGAATAAAATATTTTATTGAAAAAATTTACTATTTCATTAAGAGTAGTGTAGTACGCTGCGAAACAAAAATTAAAATTACGCTTTGTTTTGTTTTAATAAAATATATTGTCCTAATTCATCACCGGTGTTCGCTTTGCGTTTACATGGTGTGAATTAAAATGTAATTAAAATTTAAACCACTAATTTTGAATAATTTCAACGTGGTATGTAAACGCTACGCAGACTCCGAGTCGCCATGTGGCAGTGTGCACTTGTGCTTTATATCAGTTTCCACAAAGAGAAGCAGGGAGCGAAGGATTTTGTGTAGGACATCCTTAGGTCAGTCATATTGCGGTGGTCCGTCTGAAGAAGAGAGAGAAGATGAGGGGAATAAGCCAGTTATCGGTGAGAACTTGGTTAACGGGGTTAAAGATGACTAGTAGAGGTTCTGTGTGTTATTGTGAGTGCTCTCTAGATAGAACAGATGCTGGCCTTGTTCTCATACAACCAAGCTAGATTAGAGATACTGTTGACAGTTCAGCTCTGTGTATGTCATTTCATTACCTTCATCGTTTCATCCATGCTTTGAATGCAGTTATGTAGAGCAGTCTTTATGTCACAGCACCTTTCCTAACATTTAAAAGGGTTAGGAAAAGGGTAAGGGTATATGGTTTGTTGTATAAAGGTTGTGAAATAATAATGGCCATAAATATGTCCGAATATTATTTGGGAAATATTTAGTTTTACATAAAGTTTTTCATACTTATTATAGTAATTTATTTACTCATTTAATTTTTTTCTTCCTTATTTTAATGCAATTTTTGTATTTATTTAAAATATGGTTATGCTGTTTTTCTCGAAACATTTCCATTGACTCCTAGGACACCAGTTTGAAAACTTCTGACTTGTCTGTTTTGACTGTTCCCTTAAAGCATATATCATTTTTATAACTTGTCATTGTTTGCTAGTTAACCATCAATTGTGATTTGACAGCACTTTCAGGTTGGAAAAGCAGGAAGAATGACAGAATTTAGAGTATTCAGCATAATATAAAGAGAGAAATGTTTACAGATTATTATATTACTGAATATTTATCCTTGTATTAGTTGTCATACAGTGCATTACAGTCATGGCCAAAAATATCGGCACCCTTGGTAAATATGATCAAAGAAGGCTGTGAAAATGAATTAATCTGCATTGTTAATCCTTTTGATCTGTTATTTAAAAAAAATCACAAAATCTAACCTATCATTGGATAATAAGAATTTAAAATGGGGGGAAATATCATTATGAAATAAATGTTTTTCTCTGATACAGATTGGCGACAATTAATGGCACCGTTTTATTCAATACTTTTTGAAACCTCCATTTGTCAGTTTAACAGCTCTAAATCTTCTCCTATAATGCCTGATGAGGTTAGAGAACACCTGACAAGAGACCATTCCTTCATCCAGAATCTCTCCAGACCCTTCAAATTCCCAGCTCCATGATGCTGCTTCTTCTCTTCAGTTCACCTCACTCATTTTCTACAGGGTTCAGGTCAGAGGACTGGAATGGCCAGCAGAAGCTTGGTTTTGTGCCCAGTGGCCCATTTTGTGTTGTTTTTGAGGTTTGTGTTTGGATTATTGTACTGTTGAAAGACCAAAACATGGCCCGTTATAAGATTTCTAATAGAATCAGTCACTTATTGATTTTTTATCTGTTGATATTTGATAGAATCCATGATGCCATGTGTCTAAACAAGATGTCCAGGACCTCCAGCAGAAATATAGGCACACAACATCAAAAATACAGCAGTATATTTCATTGTACACATGTGGGGTACCTTTTATCCCTGTGTTCACCAAACCCATCTTGAGTATTTGCTGCTAAAAAGCTAATTTTTTTTGTTTCATCTGACCATAGAAGCCAGTCCCATTTGAAGTTCCAGACGTGTCTGATAACTGAATATGGTGGAGTTTGTTTTTGGATTAGCTAGGAGAATTTTTCTTGAAACCCTCCCAAACAACATGTGGTGATGTAGGTGCTGTTTGACCATTTTTTTAAAGGTTTTCTGACCCCGAGACTCAACTATTTTCTTCTATTCTCCAGCTGTGGTCCTTGGAGAGTCTTTAGCCGCTCAAACTCTCCTTATCACTGTGCATTAGGACGATATAGACACACGTCCTCTTCCAGGCAGTTTCGTAACATTTTATGTTGATTGGAAACTCTTAATTATTGTCCTGATGGTGGAAATGGGGATTTTCACTGCTCTAGCTCTTTTCTTAAAGCCACTTCACTAATTTGTGAAGCTCAATTAAATTTAGCTGCACAACAGAAATATATTCTTTGGTTTTTCTCATTGTGATGGATGATTAAGGGAATTTGGGCTTTGTTTTCCCTCCCATTTATATTTCTGTGAAACAGGAAGCCATGGCTGGATAATTTCATGTTCATAATCACCCTGGAGTGCTCAAAATTGTGAATATGAATGGGAATATACTTCAGAGACATTTTACTCATAAGAATTTCTAGGGGTGCCAATAATTGTGTCCAACGTGTGTTTGAGAAAAACATTTATTTCATAATGAGATTTCCCCCCATTTTAAACTCTTATTACCCAATGAAAGGTTAGATTTTTGTGAAATTTTTAAATAAAAGATCAAGAGTATTAACAATGCAGATTAATTTTCACAGCCTTCTTTGATCATATTTACCAAGGGTGCTGATATTTTTGGCCATGACTGTAAATCTTGTTGCCCTTTTTGGTTTTATAGCTATTTTTTTTGATGACCTGCAACTACACTACCTGTGAAAAGTTCATAAACTTGTCTGAATTAAATTTAATTTATAGGATTATGCTAAAATGATTGTAATAGTCATATTTTTATGATTGTAATAGTCCTAACTTTATTGAATCAAATATTCAATAAAGTTACACATTTTATTAGTCACATAATCATACTCAGTACAACGTTTGGTGAAATGCTTTTTACGGATCTCCTTACATAGAATAGATTAAACATGGGGTATAAAGATTATAGAAAAATACATCTATTATTTGAACATAAATAAAAAAAGAGCATAAACAAGAACATAATATTAAAAATAACATCCAAATATTTTTATGCCGTGCAGAAAATTTTAATTATATATGTGCAAATATAATATAATTATTTTAAAAATCTAGCCTATTTAAAAAAAAAAGATTAAAACAGAGTTAGAGTTTCTGGTTTTCACCACTGAACAGTGTCCATGTTGTAATATCTGTGTGTGATCCATTTCTTTTGTGTTTTCTATATACATTTTTATATAGAATTTTTTTTTATTAAATGAAACCATGACTTTATACATCTTTGAATGTTTTATAATGTATTTTTTGTGTCATGATGGCTTCAATCTCAATGCACATGAAAAAAAGGGCCTGTGGCTCTCTCATTTACTCTCTTGTTTGTGTCAAAGGTAGGATTATAATTTAGTAGTGTTCCATGCCTCGCTCTTCCTCTCTTTATGCTGCTCTTTTTGGACACTCTTTATCTTCAGAGGCGTGATGTCTTTTCTGATTTTCAGAGGAGGCTTTATGCAGCCCAGGCTGCCTATAAGGTGGATGTTGCGGCAGCCGTGGAACCAGTAAAGTTTCTGCCGCAGGAAGTGCAGGTCAGTAGATGATGATTTGTCTCTCTTCACAGAGGCGTTTCTATGCGGCCACTCAAAGGGACCAGCCCTTGACTGTGCCTCTGCCGGGCATCAAGGTCTCGGCAGGTGCCCCTCACATGTACCAGGATGTTCATGTATGTGTGGGTGCTGGGGAGGGTCTCTGCTCTCATATTAGAGACTGTTCACTAATTACGATTTCAGTTTAATTTTACCACGTCCCACAGGATGGAGAATTAAAATTTGTACTGCAATGACAGGGGAAGATTTTCATTAGTTTGTGATTATGTTTTCATGGACATTTTAATAAGCAAATCCAAAAACTGCCTTGACACTATTTAACATAGTTTAGTAAAAATATATTTTACTAAACTATGTTAAATAGTGTCAAGGCAGTTTTTGGATTTGCTTATTAAAATGTCCATGAAATCAGCACATTGTTTTTTTTTTCTTTCATGGTGAGGATTAAGTGACATTTTTAATTAATGAATTATTAACTGAATAAATATTGTAAATTGTATGTGAATTAAATCTCTCTAAGCAGTATTTTTCCAACCATTGTTTGCAACAGATTTTTCTAGGAACAGCCCAACTGTTGTGTGTATTATCAAATATTTATGGTTTCAAACCTGTAAAAAATGAAATGCATTATTAAAATATAAATCACATTTAAGTATTTAGGAATTTTCTTGATATTTAGACAAATTAATGTTTATTTTGTGTTTATAAAGGAACTTTGTATTAAAATGCTAATATCTGCTGATACTGCAAAGCATGCTGTGATTGAATTACAATTTAATCAAATTCAGCGGCCTGCAATCAGTGTCGAAATATTACAATATTATGTGCCTATTTTATACAACTGGGTGCATTTTTTAAATGAACTCACAAATGCACCAAAATATAACACACACAATTAATTGTCTTTGTATCTTTAATTGTATTTTATATAATCTTTTATAATGGTCAAAAAGTCTGCTAGTATGTCTTATAGATATATAAAAATATATAATTTAAAAATAATGTATTTTTTAAGCATTGCATCGATGCATTATATCATTAGTCACTTCAATATAACAAAACAATGAAATTAGTAGCCTGTACAAATTGAAGGATGTAATTACATTCATTCTTTTTTTTTTTTTTTGTCTCTTCCAGGTGACAGAATTGCCTAGCGGGTTAGTGATTGCTTCCTTGGAAAACTATTCTCCTGCTTCTCGGATTGGTGTGCTCATCAGGGCCGGAAGCCGGTATGAGACGATCGACAACCTCGGTGTCACACACTTGCTTCGTCAGGCTGCCAGTCTGGTATATATCCATCATGACTCTGTGTTTGACCGCTGTATTGTTTTTGTGCAGCATTCACTTCTCTATACTTCTGATTCCAGACAACCAAGGGAGCGTCTGCATTCAAGATCTGCCGCGGCGTTGAAGCTGTAGGGGGAAGCTTAAGGTCAGTTTATTATTGTCACTGAACAGCTTCTTCTAAACATCTGTTATCTATAATATGTAAGGTATGTGACATAATACAGTGGTTTTCAGCTGCTTTTGCATCAGGACCCAAGTTTACCTTTAGTTTTTTTGACTTTTTGCTGCTCAGAACCACAACAGAACTGCCACCCACTTTTGATTTGCAACCCACCCGTTAAGAACCACTGGCTTAATATATATATATATATAGTGCATTATTGTACACACATCTGTTATGTGAATAAATATTTATAGTATATTTTTACATGCAGTGTGTCAAGCTCCAGGGAAACCATGGCATACACTGTAGACTGCCTGAGAGATCATATGTGAGTAGAACACAGGATTAGTTTGTATGATCTTTTCTTCTACTGGAAACAAATATGTTGTCTGTCTGTCTTCTTACAGTGACACTGTTATGGAGTATCTGATCAATGTGACCACTGCACCGGAGTTTCGGTCATGGGAAGTGTCAGACCTCACTGCCAGGGTGAAACTGGATAAGGAACTTGCCAAGCAGACTCCTCAGATTGGTATGCAGTGTTTAACCCTCTGGCAGTCATTTTAGACCAAAAGCAAATTTTTTTGGCCTTATTAGAATGGTACAAAACTTGACTTTTAGGTCCCTTGATGTATGAACATACAAAAAATTGTGGACATGAATAGAAAAACACAAAAATACAGAGCTATTTTTGGGTACATTCTACAAGTCAGCCTTAATTAAAGTGCCCCTATTATGCCTTTTCGAATATTACCTTTCATGCAGTGTGTCATGTAGCAGTATGTGAACATGAAAGTTGTGAAGCCAAAAGTGCACGATATATAAAGTTATTGTCTTTTTAAAAAAAAGAGTCGGCTCGCAATCGCCTAAACGAGTCGTTAGGAATTTCGAATCTTATTTTGTACCGGCTGTACGTCACAAAGTAACTCATTTGCATAATGTCCGCCCATGGCTGTCATTCGCGCTGTACGCGGTAGACCAATCACAGCAGTGAGGGCTCACGGAAAGGAGGGGTTTAGAGAGACTGATTCTTCGAACTGCTTCGCACGAGTAGTTTAAGAATCATTTAGAAATGAGGTAAAATTAAAGCTATTTTTTGAGAAAACTAAAGTGTTTTTTGACCTTGGATGCATGCAAACCTGTTTTAGGAGACTCATAAAACAATATTAGCAACCTTAAAAATGGCATAATAGGGGCACTTTAAAAAATCTTCAAAAATGTCTTAATGTAAAATATCTAAATGTAAAACCTAAAAATAAATGAATATTTAAATATGAATTAAGCACTATATTTATTGAAAATGTTAAGTATTTTTTAAGTATTTGAATTATTTTATATAGAAATAACTAGTGCATAATTTAGATGTGAGTATTGTCTACTACCATGAAAATCCCTTCAAAATGCTATATATAGATAGATAGATATAAAATATAACATTCATTTCTTTAAAAAATGTCTTGGTCTCTTTTGACTGCCAAGTATCACACGTTTGGCCCCAGAGGGTTCATTTTGATAAAAAACTGTTTGTTACTTTTACTTTACTTACTTTTTACTTTTGTCATTTAGCAGACGCTTTTGTCCAAAGCGACTTACAAATAAGAAAAAGTAACTAAAACTAAAAAGTTACAACTCTATAAATACTATCTACCCACATATTTAAGAAAATAAAGAAATTAAATAAAATTAACACATGCATATAACAACAACATTTCAATAATAAACATATCAATGAAAAAATTTAATAAAAAGCTACTACTATCCCTTGCCGGTGTCCCTGCCCGGTGGAGTCGCACGGTAGAGTCGATGGTCTTTACACTCTTTGGTCTTCACACTAAGAGGGCTTCACACGACGACTGCCGCGACCGCTGCCGCGGTATAATAACCTTTATTATACCAAACCAACAAATGATCATTTCAATTCAGCTGGACCCACTTTCCTGTTTATCAACTACAAATGGCCAAGCAAGTGCACACACTGACAAGATACACGATACAGTACGAGACCAAACGCGATTTCAGCAACTCTCATCCTAGTAAACAAAATAAGCGTTTCCTAGCAACGGCAAATGCGCTAAACACTGAGTTTGTTAATACAGTAATTTTATCATTTGATTGACTGAGGTTGGTTAGCGGTCAAAATGTCTCTGATTCCTGTTTCCATTCTTCATCTGTTTGTTTGTGCCTCAGGTGTCATTGAGAATTTGCATGCTGCAGCTTATAAGAATGCCCTGTCCAATTCCTTATACTGTCCAGACTACATGCTCGGCCAAATCACCACAGAACAGGTAAGGCAACGTTTTGGAGGGAAAACAAATGGATATGGCTCATTAATGTTTTTTGTATTGTTGTAAAATTAATTTGAATCTTTCATGTAGCATTTGAGTCTTGTCCGAATTATGCGTCATTTCATGTCATAGTAACAATATTAGTGCTGTCAATCGATAAAAAAATTTAATCGCATTAATCACAGTCATGGACTTTGTGTTACAACCGCCTCTCCGTTCTTAAGTTGCCAAGTATACATTCCAAGTATAATACACATTAGTAAAAGGATCTATTTAAATATTTATTTGTCTGTATACACTTTGGGCGGCCGCGCTACATTATAAAAGTAGCCTTAAAAAAACGCAACCCACAGCTCTGTAATTTTTTCTGTTACTGTTTTTTCAAAATAGTCAAAACCGCAACACTGGTTCACTGTACCCTTATCACACAATGATAGATTACCTTCCACGCTGTGATGACGGCAAGAAGTTGGGGTCAAACCTTATCGAACAATTAATTTGCGTTAAAAAATATTGACACGTTAAAACTTTTAGATAAATCGCATGCCTTAGCACGGTAACGTTGACAGCCCTAAACAATATATATCGTGATATAGTTTTCGCTGGAAATTTAATAGATAAATTATTTGGATTTTCATTTATAAATTGATGTTTTATGAAATTAAAGGGGTCATGAACATGAATTGTTTTTTTTTATTTTGTACTGTTCTCTGAGGTCCACTTAAAATGTTATCAAGATTTTTACATCAAAAAACATCATAAATCATATAAATTTAGAAGTAATAATCTATTTTCTGTCCTGTTTTTAACCGCCCTCATCAGAACACACTGAATAATCGTGGCGGATTGTAGACTCGGAAGTAAGCGCCCACTGCTATGATTGGCTAACAGCGTACATTCATTCCTCATAGATGGACGCCGCTGTGATTTAGGTTTAAAACACATACATAACTCAATACATATCAAACGATCTGAGCTGTAAGAAGAGACAAAGCAATAGTGACCACGTAATGAAAACAGTCACTCACACTTGTGTGGTGCGACATTACTATCGGATCCAATATAGTTGGCACAGCATCGTCTTTTAGTTTCAATGGTTTTGAAAATCCTACGTCGAATTGTGCCTTGTTTGCAAACGAATCCACAGTACAATGAAGTGAACAAAGAACCGAGTTCTTACTGACTCGGTCTGGATCTTCATTAAAATACAGTTCACTCTTTCCTAATGTTGGGATCAGAAGGAAGGCAATGCAAAGACAGTTTTTTCCACAACTTGACGCTGCGCAGCTTGTCTTGTTGTCTTCAGAGCCATCTTTATCATTTGGTTTCTGCATAGACCTGCGCATTCGCCTCTCTCGTAAACACTAAGCTACATGTGTGAATCGGGGGGCGGGGCTAAACAGACAGTGATGTCGATCTTCTGCGAAGGCGGTGCTTATCCACACTATTACATCATATAGTAGAACATTCCTTAAACTGTCGTTTTGGCAGACTGCCTTCAGTATAAGCTGTTTTTAGACTAACAACAAAGTTTTGAGTTCTGAAGCTTGCAGGATGTTTTTATAGTACAGTGACCTCTATGTCACAAATCAAGGAAATTTTGGTTTCTTAGTTCATGACCCCTTTAAAAGTCACTTTAGCAGATTTTATCCTTTTATTTGTAACTTCATGAACATTAACCAAACAAAGATTAATCATAACTGAAAAAGTCAAATTTATATAACACATGGACACTCATCTTTAAGGTTTCACATTGTTGTAAAAGAGCTGTAGAATAGTAATGCACGAGATACTACATTGCTTGACAACAGTAAGCAACATGCAAATTACACATGTAAATAACAGTCCTGCACAAATATCACATTGCAAATAAAAGTTACATTTTAATGTTCTCTGTATTATGTCCTTTTACACAGATGCACACCTTTGTTCAGAACAACTTCACAAGTGCAAGAATGGCCCTTGTTGGTCTTGGTATGTTATGAAATTGTTGCCTTATTAAAGGAGAATATTTAATATGGCCCTAAATAGGATATCAAATCAGTCATTTGTACTGTATGCTATTTCGTAGGTGTGGATCATGCCGTGCTTAAGCAGGTTGGGGAGCAATTTCTGAACATCCGCAGTGGAACAGGCACTGTTGGTTCCAAAGCCGTGTACCGTGGAGGTAGAGTGCATCATTAATACTAGAACAGTATTAAAAATACAAAATAAAACACATTACATTTACCTTACATATTCACGGAATGTCTCATTTTCAGGTCGTTACTGTCAGTATATGTAAGGAACTTGTCTATTGCGCTACCGCAGAACCTAGGGAACTGTCTTACTGCCTGCTGCCTACATAGAATACCTTTTAAGGCATTATCCAAACTAAAATGGACCTTTATAAGTGACTATGTTTCTAATCATGCTAATTGGGCAGCAACACCTAACAGTCAAACACACATTGTTTACATAGATTCATTTGGCTGTTGCTTTTAACCAAAGCAGATTGCAGCACACACACACACATATATAGATCTGTAGTTTTCATCGTAGGTACACCTCAACTGTGAGAGACAGAATATAAAAAAATAAAAAAAAATCCAGAAAATCACATTGTATGATTTTTAAATAATTAACTTCCATTTTATTGCATGAAATAAGTATTTGATCACCTACCAACCAGCAAGAATTCTGGCTCTCACAGACTTGTTAGATTGTCTTTAAGAAGACAATCCTCCACTCATTACCTGTATTAATTGCACCTGTTTGAACTCGTTACCTCGGTAACCCCCCCCCCCAATAACCAAAACTAGCAAGTACAACCCCCCCTAATATTTATACCACGGTTAATGGAAACCAAGAATCAGGCTATTTATTAATGATTTGAATCGCGCCTTCGGCGCTTTTAGCCATTCCTATCGCGAAGTTGATGGTAAAATATGCGATATATTTGGATCTATTGAGAAACTGCCACTTTAAAATGCTATGGAGAAAGTCGAACCTTATCTAAAAAAAAAGGCACAAACTAAAAAGACTGATGAAAAGAGGAGAACACACAATATTGCTCCAGCACTAACATAACATTAAAATATTTTTAAACTACTTATGACCACCTTTACTATAATTTATCACGTTTTATTGTAGGCTTATTTATTGTGGTAAATTTTGTCTAACTTGTAGAATTTATAATAGATAATCTGTTAAGGAAATAGATTTTTCCCTAAAGATTTATATTACAACTGTGGCATGTTGTAGCTATTGTTTCTAAAGGTTTCTCATAACTAATGCAATATAGATTAATAAAAAAGTCATTATTGGCCTGGTAATGATTAATAGGCTAGCCTTATTATAACAAATGCTACAGTTAAGAACTATGGTACTTTTTTTTAAGAGCAAGTACAAGTCAGAATCGAGAGCCAATGGGTTCTAATGATGAGTGATGGAAAAACCTGGCCTTCAGATATTCCAGTGATGGCACAGATTAAATCATTAAGAGCCTGATGAACTGTTAAGGAGTAAGAAATAAACAATATCAGGATAAGAAAATGTTAAGTTAGATTGATTTCCCATGGCGTGTTGAATTAGAACATTCTGTCAAACTATAGCCTAAGTGTCTAAATAATATAAAATACATTTATATATCCTATGTAAATAAGTACTTGTTAACTAACCTATTAGTTTATTGCAGTTACGCAATCAACCAACTTTGCATGTGTGGTGGATAGCACAAAATACCATTTTACAAAAATAAACATTTAAGCAAACAAACAAATAAATAAACCGTAAGAGGAAGCATGACCCAGGGTCCACTTCAGCACCCCCCACCCCTCCGAAGCTTCGAATATACTGTGTGGTTTACTACCGAAGCTTCGAAGCTCAAAAAATGGTATTCGGACCGGCCCTAAAGTAGTGTTCCTCACAAAACACGTAAGAGACTTTCCCAAAGATCATCACAGTTGGATGTTAGCATCTTGATGAAAACAATGCAATATTCTGATAACAAAATTAACTTTTGTGGTTGTAGTTCCTATACTTTTGGTTTCGGGTCATATTTGTCTTAAAAGCTGACAAAATTAACTTTTAGCAATATATGCTTTTCCACTTTATAGGCAAACACTTCTGAGGAAACAAAGCAATATTATTATGTACACGACAACAGATATATTATACAATAAAATTCTCCTCTATAATCTCTGTTTCTTTCCTGCTAATATATGTTTCAAGGGGTTTGAAATTTGCTATCAGCTCATTATATTTTGGAATAAGATTATAGTCATTGAACGATTGTTGGAAATCTGGCATGAGTCTGATCCTAAATAAATAAATAATGCATTTAAAAATGTTTAAAGCTAAACTGAATTTTTTTTTTTTTTTGCTTTCTATTTCCGAAGTGCATTTATAGTGTCAGAAGAGGCATGCTCCTAGATAAGTGCTTTGCTTCTGAAACGCTGTGTAATGTTAGTCTCTGGGCTGTGTTCTCCAGGTGAGCTGAGGCATCAGTCTGGAGCAGGACTGGTTCATGCAGTCGTGGCGAGCGAAGGCGCAAGTGCAACTTCAGCTGAGGCCACTGCATTCAGTATACTGCAGCATGTGCTTGGAGCAGGACCTCATATCAAGAGAGGCTCCAACTCTACAAGCAAACTGAGTCAGGCCATCTCAAAGGTCACCGCTCAGCCCTTTGATGTGAGTATCACCTTGTGTGACCTTCATCTTAAAAAAGACTTTATACGATGGACTCTTTGTAAGTGTCTGTCTTGCTTTGTTGCAGGCGTCTGCCTTCAATGCCAACTACACGGATTCTGGTCTGTTTGGAGTTTACACCATCTGCCAGTATAACGCTGCCAAAGATGTACGTGTGATTTATATTACGCTTTAGTTTTAACTTGAATTTATTCTGTGCATGGTGCTAGCAAGGCCAAAGCTGTATGTTGGTTCCCAGGGAACAATTTTTAGTCAGAAATAAGTCATAATCAAAAATAAGGCATAATTAAGCAATAGTTCAGTAAACAATAAATGCATATAGCATTATAATATACCACAATAATACCATTTACTGTTTTGCTCAATCAGAAATAGTTCCAAATGAAGTAAAAAGAGAATAGTGTCTACAAGCATTCATGAATGCGTCAGTGTTTTGGAATTAATGATTCAGTGACTCATTTCATTTGTTTCATACCTGGATGAATTCATATTTTTGAATGAATCCGTAAACTAAATGGTGTCAAGTAACAAATATTACTTGTGGTGTTGCCCATGAGAGTTAAAGATTAATATGTGTTCTTAAAGTGTTCATTTTTGTTTTCAGGTAATCAAAGCAGCAGTCAGTCAAGTGAATGACATTGCACAAGGAAACCTTGGAGCAGCTGAACTCAGCAGAGCTAAGTGAGTTTATTTGCTTGAGACCAAGAGTGTAGTACATTTTTTTAAATATTTTATTCATTGTGTTTTCATGTAATTATTAATGAGCTTTCTTTTTGTCTGAGCAGGAATCAGTTGACGACTGAGTACCTGATGTCTATTGAGAGTTCTGAGGGCTTAATGGAAGCTATTGGTTCACAAGTGTTGGCAGAGGGTACCTACCATTCCCCTGAGGCTGTGACCCAGAAAATCAATGCTGTGTCTTCAGCTGATGTTGTCAATGTAAGCAACTATTGTTTCTTAGGGTAATATAACCCAGTGTAAAGTCTCTAGGAACGTAACATCATATCTTAGGTTCAACCCTCTGTATTGACAACCTGTGACCTGA
Source organism: Barbus barbus (assembly GCF_936440315.1). Lineage (NCBI taxonomy): Eukaryota > Metazoa > Chordata > Actinopteri > Cypriniformes > Cyprinidae > Barbus > Barbus barbus. The sequence goes on along the minus strand of NC_136760.1, from coordinate 14,037,865 downwards.
AGAATAACTTGGAGAAAGAATCATAGTGTACTTTACAAAATGTTTAATATTTTTTGGTCACTACATAATTCCTGTATTACTATTATTTAGAGTTGACTGTACTAGACAGCTATTTTAAAATATATTTTGAAAATAGCAATAATAAGTAGGTATCTATAGTAGTGTATCTGTTATTTTATCTAAATTTAAGGCTTTTTGATTGCATCTCATTTGTTTTTCAGGTTGCAAAACAATTCATGTCTGGCAAAAAGACGATGACCTCCAGTGGACACTTGGTCAACACACCTTTTGTTGATGAAATCTGATGGGCACACATCAGTACTCTCATACATTTTATCTTCAAACAGAGTCTAATTCTTCTTTTCATTATTATGAAATGAGAACGTGTTTACGATATCTTTATTGTTCTTGTCCAAATAAATAAATGAATACAAATAATAAGGTTGTCATCAACTGTTAGTCTTGATATTTGTAATATTATATAAAGTGGAATAATCTGAAAAGAACTCAGCACTGGACCATTTGAAATGTATAGATGTAAATTAATAAAGTATCTTACCAACACCAATAAACATTTATGAAACCAGTTGTGATTTGTGATCCTCTTACAGCTTCTTTTTTAACATCAGTGTATCAGGCTGCACTGAAATTAAATTCAAAATATATGACCCTGGAGCACAAAACCACTCTTATTTGTAGCAATAGCCAAAAATACATTGCATGGATCAAAATGATTGATTTTTCTCCATACAGCCATCCATCTTCTTCCGCTTATCCGGGGCCGGGTCGCGGGGGCAGCAGTCTAAGCAGAGATGCCCAGACTTCCCTGTCCCTAGACACTTCCTCCAGCTCTTCCGGGGGGACACCGAGGCGTTCCCAGGCCAGCCGGGAGACATAGTCTCTCCAGCATGTCCTAGGTCTTCCCCGGGGTCTCCTCCCAGTGGGACGCGCCCGGAACACCTTCCCGGGAAGGCGTCCAGGAGGCATCCGGAACTGATGCCCGAGCCACCTCAGCTGACCCCTCTCAATGTGAAGGAGCAGCGGCTCTACTCTGAGCTCCTCCCGAGTGACCAAGCTTCTCACCCTATCTCTAAGGGATCACCCAGCCACCCTGCGGAGAAAGCTCATTTAGATTGACCGGTAAATCGAGAGCTTCACCTTGCGGCTCAGCTCTTTCTTCACCACGACAGACCGGTACATCGACCGCATTACGGCAGAAGATGCACCGATCCGTCTGTCAATCTCCCGTTCCATCCTTCCCTCACTCGTGAACAAAACCCCAAGATACTTAAACTCCTCCACTTGAGGCAGGAACTCTCCACCAACCTGAAGTGGGCAAACCACCCTTTTCCGACTGAGGACCATGGCCTCGGATTTGGAGGTGCTGATTCTCATCCCAGCCGCTTCACACTCGGCTGCAAACCGTCCCAGTGCCTGCTGAAGGTCCTGGCTTGATGAAGCCAACACGACAACGTCATCTGCAAAAAGTAGAGACGAAATCGTGTGGTCACCAAACCTGACACCCTCCGGCCCCTGGCTGCGCCTAGAAATTCTGTCCATAAAACGCATGAACAGAACCGGCGACAGAGGGCAGCCCTGCCGTCCAACATGCACCGGGAACAAGTCTGACTTACTGCCGGCAATGCGAACCAAGCTCCTGCTTCGGTCATACAGGGACCGGACAGCCCTTAGTAAAGGACCCCGGACCCCATACTCCCGGAGCACCCTCCACAGGCCGCCGCGAGGGACACAGTCGAATGCTTTCTCCAAATCCACAAAACACATGTGGACTGGTTGGGCAAACTCCCATGAACCCTGTAGAGGGTATAGAGCTGGTCCAGTGTTCCACGGCCCGGACGAAAACTACACTGTTCCTCCTGAATCCGAGGTTCTACTATCGGCCGTATTCTCCTCTCCAGTACCCTGGCATAGACTTTCCCAGGGAGGCTGAGAAGTGTGATCCCCCTGTAGTTGGAACACACCCTCCGGTCCCCCTTCTTAAAAAGAGGGACCACCACCCCAGAGGCACTGTCCCCGATCGCCACGCGATGCTGCAGAGGCATGTCAGCCAAGACAGCCCCACAACATCCAGAGACTTGAGGTACTCAGGGCGGATCTCATCCACCCCCGGTGCCCTGCCACCGAGGAGTTTCTTGACTACCTCGGTGACTTCAGCTTGGGTGATGGACGAGTCCACCTCTGAGCCCCCAGCCTCTGCTTCCTCAATGGAAGACGTGACGGCGGGATTGAGGAGATCCTCGAAGTATTCCTTCCACCGTCCAACGATATCCCCAGTCGAGGTCAGCAGCTCCCCACCTCTACTGTAAACAGCGTTGGTTGGGAACTGCTTCCCTCTCCTGAGGCGCCGGACGGTTTGCCAGAATCTCTTCGAGGCCAGCCGATAGTCCTTCTCCATGGCCTCACCGAACTCCTCCCAGGCCCGAGTTTTTGCCTCCACAACCACCCGGGCTGCAGTTCGCTTGGCCTGTCGGTACCCGTCAGCTGCCTCAGGAGCCCCACAAGCCAGCCAGGCCCGATAGGACTCCTTCTTCAGCTTGACGGCATCCCTTACTTCCGGTGTCCACCACCTGGTTCAGGGATTGCCGCCTCGACAGGCACCAGAGACCTTACGGCCACAGCTCCGAGCAGCCGCTTCGACAATGGAGGTGGAGAACATGGTCCTCTCGGACTCAATATCTCCAGCCTCCCTCGGGATCCGGTCGAAGCTCCGCTTTTTCTTTTACGCCAAAAATCATTAGGACATTAAGTACAGATCATGTTCCATGAAGATATTTTGTAAATTTCTTACTGTAAATATATCAAAAGTTTAAAGGCGATTTTCTCAATATTTAGATTTTTTTGCACCCTCAGATTCCAGAATTTCAAATAGTTGTATCTCGGCCAAATATTATCCTATCTTAACAAATCATACATCAATGGAAAGCTTATTTATTCCGTTTTCAGATTATGTATACATTTCAATTTCGAAAAATTTACCCTTAAGATTGGTTTTGTGGTCCAGGATCACGTATAGGTGCATCTCAGAAAATTAGAATATGGTGAAAAAGTTAATTTTGTCTTGTAACTTATTTCAAAAAGTGAAACTTTCATATATATTTTAGATTCATTACATGTAAAACATTTCAAAAGTTTTTTGTTTTAATTTTGATGATTAGAGCTTACAGCTCATGAAAGTCAAAAATCCAGTATCTCAAAATATTAGAATATTTACATTTGAGTTTCAATAAATGACCATCCATACAGTATAAATTCTGGGTATCTCTTGTTCTTTGAAACCACAATAATGTGGAACACTGCTGACTTGGCAATGGTCCAGAAGACGATCACAGACACCCTCCACAAAGAGGGCAAAGAGGGTCATTACTGAAAGGGGTGGCTGTTCAATGAATGCTATATCAAAGAATATTAAATGCAAAGTTGACTGGAAGGAAGAAATTGGGTAGGAAAATGTGCACAAGCAACATGGATGACTGCAAGCTTGAGAATACTGTCAAGCAAAGCAGATTCAAACACTTGGGAGAGCTCCACAAGGAGTGGATTGAAGCTGGAGTCACATCAAGAGTCACCACGCTCAGACGTCTTCAGGAAAAGGGCTACCAAGCCACTTCTGAAACAGAAACATCGTCAGAAGCATCTTACCAGGGCTACGGAGAAAAAGAACTGGACTGTTGCTCAGTGGTCCAAAGCCCTCTTTTCAGATAAAAGTAAATTTTGCTAATCATTTGGAAATCAAGGTCTGGAGGAAGACTGGAGAGGCACAGAAGCCAAGCTGTTTGAAGTCCAGTGTGAATTAAGTTTCCACAGTCAGCGATGATTTGGGGTGCCGAGACGTCTGCTGGTGTTCGTCCATTGTGTTTTATCAAGTCCAGAGTCCAATGCAGCCGTCTACCAGGAGATTTTAGAGCACTTCCATCTGCTGACAAGCTTTATGGACATGCTGATTTGCTTTTCCAGCAGGACTTTAGCACCTGCCCACAGTACCAAAACCACTTCCAAGTGGTTTATTGACCATGATATTATTGTGCTTGATTGGCCAGCCAACATGCCTGACCTGAACCCCATATGGAATCTATGGTATATTTTCTAGAGAAAGATGAGAAACAGTCGATCCATCAATCCAGACGAGCTGAAGGCTCAATAGTGCCTCAGCAGAGCCACAGGCTGATCGCTTCAATGCCACACCGCACTGATGCTGGAGTTTGTGCTAAAGCAGCCCTGACAAAGTATTGAGTGCATAAATGAACATACTTTAAACAACTTGAACTTTTCTGCTTTGCAAATCCTTTTTTTGATTGATCTTAGGAAATATTATAATATTTTGAGAGACTGGATTTTGACTTTCATGAGCTGTAAGCTCTAATCATCAAAATTAAAATAAAAACTTTTGAAATGTTTTACTTTACATGCAATGAATCTAAAATAAAGTTTAACTTTTTGAAATAATTTACAAGAAATAAATAACTTTTTCACCATATTCTAATTTTCTGAGATGCACCTGTATTACCTTTTTGAAATCTCAATAGAAACTAATGGTAAACAGACTAGTGGTGTTCTACTGCTTTGTCTTTGCAAGAAACAGGCTTCAAACAACCATGAAAACGTACCTGTCTGTGTGTGTGTGTGTGTGTGTGTGTATACATATATGTATATATATATATATATATATATATATATATAAGGCAATGTATTGGTGCAGCTTACTGGTTACTGGTTTAAACTTGGCCCTTTTGGGTCAGCACACCTTAATACTGTAACTTCAACAATTGATTGCCAATTAAGTTTAGAATACAATGAACCAATTAGAACACAATTTAGGTCAGATAGTTTACAAATAGCTATTTGTGGCTGTGGATATTTTGATGAAACGAAAAAAAAAATCTATGTAGAAACTGTTTATGTAATAAAATATATTTTCGTAGTTTGTGTTGTCCCTTATCAGTGCAAAATTATCACAAATTAAAAAGGATTCATGCCAATATTGTCCAAAACCCCACTTTTCTAGGGCGTTTCCAAACTTTTGGAGGGCAGTGTATAAGAAGAGTTTATTTGCAAAAACAGATAACTCCAATTATTTTCTAATTCATTTTCAAAAATCATGTTTTTTATATTATCAGGTTTTTATTGTTTTATTGTGTTAGTTGGCTGGGGTTTTTTAGCGGTTTTTTTTTAACCTAGTCAAAAAACCAACAAAAAAACCTAACTGCAGTTTCATTGAGATTAATTGGAATGCACAATGAAAAAACATGATTTTTAAGAATTGTTATCTGAAGAGTTATCTGTTTTTGCAAATGAACCCTTCATATATATATATATATATATATATATATATATATATATATATATAGTGGCAAAAAGTCAAGAATTTATTGATTATATATGTATTGCATTCTATAATATCCTTAAACTATTTTTTTTTTTTTTGCTTGAAAAAAAAATGCTTAAACTATTTAGAAGAAACTATTTTGTTCAGTGACGTCTCCAGTGAGATCGCAGAGTTGTGAAAAGCAGGTTGGTGACGTCATGTGTTGCGTCATCTTCTCCGTTATTCCTTTCGAAGAGAAAACATCTCGCGAGCAGGGCTGTATTTTGAAAGCTTCGCGGACGCTGTTTTACGGTGTATTAGTTCAAATTGAAACGCGGACGAACACAACACAAGGAGGACAGCTGTGGTGATCGATGCAGCGCGACATTTGCCAGAATATCCGACACTGACGCGAGACTCGTGCGCTGTGTGTTATGATATCCATAAATCAAGAGGGGAGATCCAGCACAGTAACACATCGCAATACTTGGGATTTTCCTCACAGCCGTGCTCAAGTATGGGCTCACCTTTCGGGCTGTTGTTAGTGGAGGGGTAATGTTTGATAATGGGATGATGTTCAATGCTGAATGTCACACTGCTGGTGTTTAATCCCTCAACTGACATCCAGATGTTATCTTCTAGAACTGCGTGAAGAGCATCTCCATGAGGTTCTCTCTGAAACGAGGGCGTGAAAGCCTCCATCTCATACAATCACAAACATCTAACAGCCCTAAACTCATGTAGTTCACAGACTGAGGTATGAAAATGGATAAACTCACCATTATTTCAGGATGTCTCTTTCTCGCGGCAGATATCTTCGCAATTGCAAGCGTTGCAAATCCAGACTGGATCAATACAGGCGGTCAAGAGGGTAAGAGGCTTCATGTTCAGCCAAATACCATGCAACTCTTTATGTAGAGTGTCTGCATGTGCAATGTTTTTGGAACTATCAAGCATAAAAGGCAAAAATACTAAGCAATTCATCTGGCTCTAATGTATTTATTTATGCATTAAACAAGCATTTCATGCTGTAGCTGGACACAATGTATTCAAACAAGATAATATATTTTTCTTTCTCTATACAACAGTTTATAGGTAGAACATATAAATATATAAAAGCAGTAGTTGATAAAAACCAGTGATTAAATGTTTTGCATTAGTGAGATGTGCAGAAGAAGGCTTTTAAGCTAAATGTGTTGTTGATTACTCAGTGTGTTTGTTGCTGTATTTAATGAAGTCTGTTGGGAATTGCCTTCCACAGAGATGAGATCATCCAGCAGTTAATTAGTTGGAAAATTGTTCTGCTATGTAAAAGTGGGAATAATATTGATTGAATGTTGTTGCTGCAGATTATCTTATGGATCCCCATATTTTCCACTCAACTTTAATGCTCCAAAAAAAAAAAAATCCTTTAAATTAGTCTGACTTTTAGCACAATTTGGGCCCCAGCAGGCTCTGCATATGTTAGTTTTGTTAAAGAAGATCCCCTCCTAAACAAATGTGACACAAAACAGCTGTTTATTTTTTTTTTGCCCCAAAGAGATGTAGCAGAGAACAAAAAGCTCTCTCAATGCTGAAAACAACACAATGTTACTGGAAGAACACTTGAGTTACTCCACAATATAACAGATAAAAACTACCCTCCCACCAGTCCATCCATTCCTCTATCTATCTATCTGTCTATCTGTCTGTCTGTCTGTCTGTATATCTGTCTGTCTGTCTGTCTGTCTGATTCTGATTGGTCATTTGCAAAATTTTCATAAAATGTTTCTCGTAATGATGGTAAAGTACATGTCACTGTCCCTTTGTCATATAACTCCAGGTCTCTTTCTTTTCCTGTAATAAAATAATTCATATCAATATTTCATGTCCTTAGAATGTCTTATCCTTAGAATTGTTTGTATTGTATTCTGTGTGTATGTATATACACCTGCAGCACTCTCCAATAATTTCTCATTTTCCTAAATCCCCCATCTGACTGGAAGAGGTGGAGGTACTGCTCTGCTTATCTCTAATGATTGGAAATGTAATCCTTTACTGCAGGGGTAGGCAACGTCGGTCCTGGAGTGCCGCTGTCCTGTAGAGTTTAGCTCCAACCCTAATCAAACACACCTGAACAATCTAATCAAGGTCTTCAGAATTACTAGGGATATAGGCAGGTGAGGTTTTTTTCAGGGTTGGAGCTAGAAACGGTGTGGGGCAAATCAAAAAGGCAGCGGCTATTTGCACTAAGTGCAAATAGCTATAGATCTGTATACTACTGCAAATAGCGGCAAATTATCTGCACCTCAGTATTGTAGTATGCAACAGTATGCAATAACGTATTGAGTGTAAATTATAGTTTTAATTCAAATTATTAAATGGATGCCACTTTATTGGGATAATAAAGCCCTCCATACACCTACACTAACCCTACCTGATACTTTTTGAACTTTTTGATTATTCCCTTTATTTTTATTGAAAATAAATGCCTTTCTAATGTGATATGAGATTTGAAAAGGGAGAAAAAAAGTTCGGCAAAAGGTGGGCTCGAACTCTGGTCGATCGCGTCAAAAAGTATGCACCTTACCATCTGCGCCACTGAAACGGATACTGAATTAACCCAATCACATGTTAGTGGGCGGAGTTAGTGTAAATAGCCTTTGCCAACAAGGCGGGCTATTTGCACTTAGTGTAAATAGACACTCCGAATCAAAAAATCCTGCTGACCTTAATGTGTTTCGGTCACTCCTCTCTTCCTTCTCTGCTAATGTCTCCACTGCTAAAAGGACTTTCTATCACAACAAAATAAAAAATTCATCTAACCCTCGCATGCTCTTTGAAACATTTTCCTCCCTGTAATTCAGAAATATGGCTTTTCATATCACTGCTATGCTGATGACACTCAAATCTACCTCTCATTCCATCCTGATGATCCGACGATAGCTGCTCGCATCTCAGCTTGTCTAGCAGACATTTCTTGCTGGATGAAGGACCATCACCTTAAACTCAACCTTGCCAAGACAGAACTGCTTGTGGTCCCAGCAAACCCATAGTTTCATCACAACTTCACCATCCAGTTAGGCACATCAACCATAACTCCTTCAAAAACAGCCAGACACCTTGGAGTTATGATTGATTGATCAGCTGACTTTCTCAGACCACATTGCTAAAACTGCCTGGTCCTGCAGATTTGGACTATTGCAATGCTCTCTTGGCAAGTCTTCCAGCCAGTTCTGTCAAACCTTTACAATTACAATGAATGCGGCAGCAAGATTAATTAGAACGCATGTTCAAGTTCAAATTCAAGGCACTAATGTTTGACTACAGAACCACCACTGGTTCAGCACCCTTTTACCTAAATTCACTATGTGTCCTCTAGAAGCTTGTGTTCTGCAAGTGAACGTCGCTTTATTGTGCCATCCCAAAAAGGCACAAAATCTTTCAAAGACTTTTTCATTAAATGTTCCCTCCTGGTGGAATGACCTGCCCAACTCAATCCGAGCAGCTGAGTCCTTAGCAATTTTCAAGAAACCGCTAAAAACACATCTCTTCCATCCTTATTTGACCCTGTAACTCTAGCACGCTCTATTCTAATTCTATTTTATGTATTTGTTTTCTTTTTTTATAAAAAAAAAAACATGACCCTTTAAGACTTGAACTCTTTGTTTTCTAACTGCTTGTTTTCTATAAAAAAAAGACCTCTAAGGATTCTCTATTCTTTTTCTGTTCTATGTATTTGTGTCATTCATTTTGTCATTATATAATTAACAAACAAACAAAAAGCGCTTGCTACATGTACCGCTACATGCACTTGATTATTAATGCTCTTTTGCTGATTTTGATTGCTTTCATTGTCCTCATTTGTAAGTTGCTTTGGATAAAAGAATCTGCTAAATTACTAAATTTAAGTGTATGTATGTATGTGTACACACACACACTTGCAATAGCAAATATATACACTCTTTTTGCACAATATTTACTCAGAATTATCCACAAAAAAAGCAATATATTGCACTGACAAGGCCGGTGGTAGATTCTGATCCAAGTGGGTACATGAGATAAAATCATAGCTGTGCTTTACGGCTTCACTCTAAAGATGTGTATAGGGAAAGAACAGGATATCCTGCAGAGTGACTTTCAAAGTTTCCCACGGTAAAGCTGGATTTGGCAGTTTTTTCAACTAATTACTCACATTTTACAAAATGTTGGTGTCCAGCAGACTTCCATTCCATTACAGAAAGATACTGACATTAGATTTACATTAATCATTTTTGTAGCTCAATTAAAGCTTAACCCTATGAAGTGAACTGTATCATTTGATACACACATTTTTAAGGCCTCTAAATAATCATGATCAAAACTTTGCTGAAGAACATGTTGAACACAATCTACTGCATGCCCTCAGTTGTCTGATTGATGGTTTATACTTTTTTAGCTCGTAAAAGGTCTTTTAAAAGGCCTCTTAGTAAGACATATTATTGGGAGATTTAGAGTGACAACTGATCTTAATATGCATTTTATGTAACCAGCCTGCTATCCTGCTATTAAGATCTCATTTATTTACATTTTACTTATTTTTCTGATTATTACTGCATATGCCAGGCTTTACATAGGGTAAAGTTACTCTGATATTTAGTGACTGTTTGAGATGTATGGTTAAATTAAATGAAACTTTGACAAATGTTACAGGCTAGGTCTTTCATTATACATTTAATTGTGGAATCCGGAATATTATTGGAGGAGACTCTTTATTTTTTATGTTCTTTTGTTTTCTTCATGTTCTTGTCCATGTTTCAGGAAGGAATTCACATTGATCATGATCCTTTTTTTTTTTTTTGTATTTTACTGTTTGTGTTGGTGTAGCTTTATAGTTAAAAAACCCCAGCAAGGATTAATATCATCATTATGCCCTTTTGTAAAGTATTTGAAGGGGTAGTTCACCCAAAAATTTTAATTCTGTGATCATTTTGTCACCTTCATTTAATTCCGCGCGCACAAAAAATAAAGAGATTTTGAAGAATGTTGGTGACCAGACAGTTTCGGTTCCTGTTGACGTCCATTGTATTTTTTGTCCATACAATGGAAGTCAATAGAAACCGAAATGGTTTAGTTACCAACATTTTTCAAATGCTGTGTTCCACAGAAAAAAAGAGGTTCACACTGGCATGGAATTATGAGAGGTTGAGTAAATGATGGCAGAATTTTTATTTTGAGAGAACTACCATTAAAGGAACATTACATTCAAAAATGAAAATTGTCATTATTTACTCGTCCTATATCATTCCTGTATGCTCTTTTATCATTTTAGCCCTAGTTGTGTTATGTGGTGTTAAATGAGGACTTGTTTTTGCAGTTTATAGTCATGACACACTATCCTGTATTTTGCACATAGGCGCTCTGACTGTGGGTCTAGTCAAGCAATGCCAGACCATCCATGGTCGAACCAGGGTATGTATCTCTCCAAGCCTTCCTCCAGAATGGATCACTACCCTGTTCTTCATCATCTTAGGCATCATCTCGCTCTCGATCACATGTGGCCTGCTTGTGATCTCACACTGGAGGCGAGAGGCTACAAAATATGCCCGCTGGATCGCCTTCATGGGAAGTATGTTACCTAAAGGAAATTTGATATGCACAAATAATTCTGTTTAGTGGTTTAAACAACTTTGTGTTATTTTGTTTGTTTTTTTGTAGTGGTCCTCTTCTGCATGGCCGCTCTCATATTTCCAGTTGGATTTCATATCAATCAAGTCGGAGGACAACCTTACAAATTACCCAATAATACTGTGGTTGGGTCCTCATATGTACTGTTTGTTTTATCAATATTTTTTACAATAGTTGGACTTCTTTTTGCGGGTAAAGTCTGTCTGCCTGGCTGACAAATCCTCTGGTTTTCAATTTTTTTTAAGCTACATATTTGACTTTTTCAATGCCAGTGTGGTTTAAATGATGACCAAAAAAATGAAAATAAATAATAATAATAATAATAAAAATACAAACACTTCAAAGGGATGACTCATTGACACAAAGGGCATTTTTGCAGATGATTGTGGTCAATAAAAGATTTACATAAGCAATAATGTACAGTCAGAAAGTCATTATCATTAAATAATTCATCCTTGCATTGCCCTGGGTGGGGGGGTGGGGGGGGGGGGGGGGGGGGGGGGTTATTTAGCGGTAATGACTGGCGGACTGTACAATATCCCACTTATGACATGGCAACTCACCAAATAAATAAAAATTTGGTCATATAACAATGATTTGTTTAAATTATTGTATAACATTTTAACTGTACTGTATATTATCTTAGAAATAGTTCACTTAAAAATGAAAATGTACTCTCTCTTATCCAATATGTAGATGAGTTTGTTTCATTCTCGAAACATTCGCTCACCAATGGATCCTCTGCAGTGAATGGATGCCATCAGAATGAGCGTCCAAACAGCTGATAAAAACATTACAATAATCCACAAGTATTCCCCACAACTCCAGTCCATCAATTAACATCATGTGGAATGAAAAGCAGTGTGTTTGATAGAAACAAATCCCTTATTAATTTCAAACCGTTGCTTCTGACTAAAATACAGGTTCTCTATACATAATATTGCCTTTCTCCAGTTTTACTATTGAAGGGGAATTACTGTTAAACCGCATAGAGAGACCAAATGTTTCTGGGAATTCTGGGAAAGTCGATTTAAGGTTTTTCACTGTAAATTATGCAATAACTTGTTCTTTACACTCCCCCTACATTAAATGTAAGTACAGTTATTTAACGTGTATATAGTATGGAAACTTACTGTTAACCAACTGGTTTTTACTGTTAAAATCACAATCATTTGTACAGTGTGGAATCATTCATATAGTTATATTTTAGCTTACATGCTCAATTTAATGTTACATTTAACCTTTATTACTCAGACCTTCTTTAGAATCAGCCAAAGAAGTCTTCATCTTTAGCCACCATTATGTTTTGGAAGTATCCTATGCCATAAGGACCTGCATGAAATATAGCCTATTAGTTCATTATCAGCACAGCTTTACTGTATTCAGAGTATCGCTGAATCTAAAACTCCTATACAATTCTTGCCCTTAAGGCAACCAGGCATAAATTGTGGTCTCCATAGTAGGGACAATTTTCTAGTGGTCTTAGATGATTCTTGAAAGCCTATTCCCATTAGCGCCTTTTAAATGATCTAATTTTCCTCAGGTTATCCCCTGGCATAGTGGCATTAAGTTGAAATAAGCCATCCACATAATACCATTGCTGGAGATCAGGCATAGAGGAGCTCATATTTTTGAGCGCAACTCGCAACTCACATTTTATGTTGTATGTTAAACTGCTTTAAATTACCCCCCCCACACACACACACACATAAATCTACACCCCACTCACCATAATGACAAAGCAAAAACCGGATTTATCACAACTTTGCAAATTTATTAAAAAAGGAAATACTGAAAAAATGACATTGCACAAGTCTTCATACCCTTAATTCAAAACTTAGTTAAAGCACTTTGGTAACAATTACAGCCTCAGGTCTTTTTGGGTATGATGCACCAAGCTTTTCATTATGGATGTCTCTGTATTTAGCTGCATTCAGCTTTCCGTCTTCTCTGATCTCTTTCTCAATCCCTCCCTTGAAAGACACCCCCACTGTATGATGCTGCCCCCACCATGCTTCATCGTTGGAATGGTATTATGCAGGTGATAACTAAAAAAAAAAAAAAAAGTTGAGCAAACTTAAAATTTTAAGGCAACCAGCTTTTTGCAGATTTTTTAGTTCTTTGTTGACTAAAACTGAAAAAGTTGAGAAAACTGAAAAATCTGCTGAAGTTTGTTGCCTTCAAATTTTAAGTTGGCGCAACTTTTTTTTTTACAGTGCCAGACATGAATAAGGTTCATCAGACCAGAGAATTTTTTTTTTTCATAGTCAGAGTTATCTGGGTGTATTTTTATAAATTCCAATCAGAGTTTCATGTATCTTTTCTGAGGAGAAGCTTGAGTTTAGTCACTTTGCCATCAAGCCCAGATTGGTGGAGTGTTGCAGTGATGTTTTTCCTTCTGTAAGATTCTCCCATCTCCATATAAGATCATGGAGCTCAACCAGAGTGACCATCAGTGTCTTGATCACCTCTCTAACCAAGACCCTTCTCCTTCGATCGCTCAGTTTGGCCAGGAGGCTAGATCTAGGAAGAGTCCTGATTGTTTCAAACTTCATCCATTAAGGACTATGGAGGCCAAATGCTCCTGTGTACCTTCAACACAGCAGAATCTTTTTTGTAGTCTTCCCCAGATCTGTCTCAACACTATCCTGTCTAGATCTGCAGGCCAGTCCTTTGACCTCATGGCTTAGTTTTTGCTCTGACATCCATTTCAGCTGTTCACAGGTGTGTGTGCCTTTCTAAATCATGTCCAATCAACTGAATTTGCCACAGGTTAACTCCAGTCGGAGTAGAAACATCTCAAAGACAAGCCAGTGAAACTGGAATGCTCCTGATCTAAATTTGAAGTGTCAAACAAAGGTATAAAGACTTGTCATTTTTTCAGTGTTTCCTTTTTAATAAATTTGCAAAGTTACGATAAATCGGTTTTTGCTTTGTCGTTATGATGAGTGGGGTATAGATTTATGTGGGAAAAAAGTAATTTAAAGCAGTTTAACATAAGAACGCAACATAACAAAATGTGAGAAAATGACAGGGTATGAAGACTTTCTATAGGCACTGTATTATTCTCCATCTTTTTCTTGATTATTTCAAATAAGAGTCTACGACCTTATTTTTATCATCTCCTGCTCTTCAATCTCCTGAATTTCAGTTCATCAAATTAAACACTGATAGACTTTCAAACCCACAAAAAATTAAACAAATATAAAACATGACAGACAAGCAGGCAGACAGACAGAAGTGTGAAGTAGCACAAGAGAAACGCGGAGAGCCAATACCAGTCTCATCCAATTAGGTAAAAAAAAAAAAAAAACTTATGGGACATTCTTCATGCAATCCTGATCAGCCAGCTCTACCCTTGTTTCTATCCATGTTATTTATCTAATAGCAAAAACACACAACCTGACTGTCTAACCACTAAGTTCGGGGATCCCCTGTCTGAATGCGAGAGCTTGAGAGTCTAGGTTTGTGATCCACATTAGCAGATCAAACCTCTGCTTAGTTTCTGCCCCACTTTTAATGGAATAAGACCTCAATACACCTGTCCTTTACCAGTGTACCTTTCCCAGAGGCGTACCGCACATCCTGCGGCCCACAGGAAAGAACGAGGTGCCCCCCGCACCCCCTGACAGCCGTGATGTCTTGTATGAAAATTTATTGTGCACCTGCTGCATACTACTGAGGAGGGACGTGCAGAGAGTTCCTCCGGGGCAGGGGCTCAAATGTAAAAACAAAAAGGGGGCATTGCCCTATAATTGCACCTATGTACATTGGGAGGTAAATACTTCACGTAAAACTTTGCACATTGCATTAATATTCTGGGCTCTTCTGCAGAGTTTGATCTTTATGTATAAGCCGTGTTAAGTGAAATGTGAGAAAAATTTTTTTATTGATTTTCCCTGGTTGTTGTTTTTCGTGTGCTTTTCCACTCAACTGCACTACCTTTGTGCTCGTGTCTCGCTTATTTTGCAGTGTCTCCAGCATGACATGACTTTCTGAAAATGCGGGCACTCAGGACAAAAGAAGTTTAAAGTGAAGACCAGGAGTCAAATTTTGCAGTTCGTTCAGTTGACAGAGAGTTTACAGAGCACTCCACACTTATAAAGGCCAGAGAAAATGAGTAAGAGGATCCAGCCTTGAACTAACTTAAGAGTAGAAACTTGTACTTATAGTCATATGGATTGATAGATCATGCCTGAATGAATGAATGAATGAATGAATGAATGAATGAATAAATAAAATGAAGAATGTAAAACAACACAAATGTATGGTTGTTCTCTTGAAGTGATGCACACACACACACACACACACACACACACACAGGTTGCTACAAAGAATCCTTAGATCCTTCAGGATGATCAGTTTACATCACTTCTACAGGTTCTGATATGTTAGCAGTACAGATTATTCTAGCAACATCCAAACATGGTGCTGTTTTCTCCACATAAATTATTTAAAGACAGTATCTTGGCAACACTAAGTTTCGTTTGTAAGCAAGTATTGAAAGGGTCATAGGTGAGTCATTAATCATCTCATCTGGGCAGCTGTTGATTCTCCTGGAGACTGCTCCTTCGGCATGGTCACATGACTATCATATTCTTAAACAACCCCTGCAAATACACCATTAGATAAAACAATATCTTTTCCCATCAAGGTTGAACTGCAGCACATTACTGGAACAGATCAATATAGAGCACAGAGCACTGATACAAACTTCTACACATGCTTTACTGTCATGGCTTAACATCAACTAATGGTGCTACAAATGCTAAGCGTACATATGGGTTAGTGATAAATGTGCAGCATGGTGACCTTTATGGCCTTAGGCACAGTTGGTCTTTACATGTTTCATACAGCTATCATGAGAACAACAGAATAAATAATCAGGAACAATGTTCAAGAAAAAAAAAAGAACAAAGTTCAAACTAACAACTGTCTTTATATAAAATATAACATTTAATTATATAATTAATCAGATTTATTCTATGGAAGCCGGGCTAAATGAGTGAACGCTGTTAACTACTGCATTCCTGACATAGGTCAGACCTTCAGTCAACTCTAAGATACCAAATACAGACGTTGCCTGTAACAAAATACCAGAATATATATAGTAGTTTAAGAAGACTATGATTAGTTATTCATAATATTACAAAAAGGGGAGTGGATTGGAAATCCACCCCTTCACTATCCACCTTATTTTTTAACATGGAAGTAAGCCATGTTCTGTGAATGTGCAAGACAACGTGCAGTAAACGGTAAGACGATTTGCACTACAAACCAGTGTGTTCATAATACAAATAATACATTAAAATAATTGTAAGACACCAATTTGCAATATCAAGCAGCAGAACGAGCTGTTTTGTACAGCTAAAAACAGCTGGAAGCGAATGGCACCAGAAGCCAGACCCATAAAATTTACAAATGGCCATGGGAAAAATAATGTGGATACATTAATAAAATATAGCTGCAAGCAGCAATTTCGGGGCCAAGCCCTTTATGACTGTTTTTCGCATGCTTGGACATTAGAATTTTTCATTAGGAACTTTTTGTAATTTACATTGGTTCAGCACTTCCTTCACACTGAATTTAATTTATCACTCATATAGCCTTTTGCATTACACAGTATATGCTGCTCATTGACTGTGGTTTGTTTAAGTTTATAGAGACTTTAGCTGTTGAAGGTAGAACTTAAGCAACTGGCTCCAAGTGACACAACATTACTTGCAATTTTATAAAGTTGCAGTCTGGGCATCCCAACAGGGATTCGAACCTACAACCTGAAAGGGTCAGGGCCATTGGCTTAGCAGAGTGTGCCACTCGTTCTTTAGCATTTTAACCAGCGTAACACGCAAAGTAAAGTTAATTGTAAGGCAGCTTATCGTTAATTCGATAGCTGAAGAGTCACATTAAACAGAATGGTAATTGTTTAGCCTGTAACTTGGTAGAATGCGAAGATTACTAGTATAAGTCAACACAAACAGACACGGTCAACTTCCGTAAAATTCTGGCCAGGACGTGTTCCGTATAAATGGCACATATGGCTACCCTAACTAATAAGCACACTAATTTGATTTACCGTTTACTGAAATTTGTTAAGGGGGTCAGGTCACACATCAGATGTGAAGCGCTGAACTGAAGTCTCGCACAGACACAAATCTTTCTTTCCAAGAAAACTGAATTTAAACCCAGAATATATTTAAATAAATTAGGTTAAATATTTCAAGAGGTTACCAACGGGTATGTTTAAGGTTAAACCCAAAGTATACTTCACTGTTTACGTGTAAGTGAGGAACAGCGTACAGTGCGCATGATGTGAATTTTGTCATCAGAATAGTGCGCGCACCACCCGATTTTTGTAACCGTGCGTACTTTGTAGCACAGGTCACACATGCACATTGAATCATTTTTGCAGTAATCAGTTGCTCCACAAGGTGGCAACACTGTCCCGGGCTGTTGTTTCACAGTAGAAAATTCAACTAAAGAGACAGAGCAACAACAACAAAATAGCAGAAACTGCAACAACAACAGGTGTTCATTGATAAGTGCTTGTGAGAAAAAGTGAGCAGATAGTGGAAAAGAAGCTTTCTAGAGCGCATGTGTCGGCTGCCTACGTTCGCGCACGCTATCAAATGGAGTAGGCTATACTTTGAAAGGCTTGCGCATTCGACTGTACGCATACGCTAGCGTACGTGTAAAAATACTGATGTATACTTTGGGCTTTCGTAGTTGGTTAGGACAATAATTAAGTGTATATAATTAAACAACTACATAATTCCTTAAAAATAAAGTGTATACCTTTTTTTCCATAGACTGTAAAAAAAACTTTTTAACTTTAAAAAAAAAAAAAAGAAAAAAAAGAAGCTTTCTTCTGATTAGCGCCGCCATGATGGATTCTAACTTCCGTTTGGGTGCTCTCCTGTTCCGGTCTATGTAGAAAATTTGAAATTTAGAATTTTGAAAAAGGGGTGAAAAAATAAATAATATATATTATATATATCGACTGAATTAATTAAACTGAAACTTTTTCAGTGTAGATAATATAAAAATAATGTGTGCTCTTGTGATGAAACTATATGGCTCGATGTGCTTTTTAAAATCATTTTCATTGGTATAACGTTATCGGCTCGGAAAATACGTTAATTGGACTACAAACACCAGAAACCGGAAATTGTAAAGCATCGTTCCAGTCGGATGAGACTTCCGCGTTCAGGAAAAAGGTGGATAATCGAAAATACTTTGGCAGCGGTGGGATTCGAACCCACGCCATCGAAATGACTGGAGCTTTAATTTTGTTGCTCAAGTAACATACCACGTGACTTACAATGAACAAAAGCAGTTTGATACAAATGTTATTAAACAGGACAAGTTCACTCTAAACAATCTCAGCTCAATCATTGGTTTATTTATTTATTTGACATACACTGCAAGTGTCATACGTTTCATAAATCCGAATCGCTAGAAACAACCGTCTCGGAACAACTGTAAGCGTCACATTTGATGACGCTGACACTAGCAATAAAATGAATAATAAAAACACGAAAACATCCGGTTTGCAGGCTACTAGAGCAGGTCTGTTCTTTATCACAGAGGCTACGTGCAGCGAGTGCTCACCAGTGTGGAGTCCTGCCCTGCCTCCAGAACACGTGACTCTACTATGGCCAAGGGACATCTCATGAATATTAATTACGTAACGTGACGTTTACCTAATGGAATCACTTGATTTGATTTCGGAAGGCTGGGCTTATAAATATTAATTTACAAGATATGTTATTACGAATAAATTAATATTCATGAGCCGTGCCCTCGCTTTAGTAGACTTCGTGAAATCGATAACAACATGAGCTCCCCCATAAAAGGCCTGATTGAATATGGCTTTCTTTGAATAACAATTTGACGTCTTATCCTTTATGCAAATCTGTTTTGTGTATTTTCAATATTATATTTGTTTACTTTTATATATTCAGATATTATTCAGACCTAATATTTCTCTTAAATGGAATGAACTGTAAGTACATGAATGTGTGTTTGATAACGCCCACTAGAGGGCTGAATATGCAGCTTTGAGGTTGTGCTGACTTATGCGAGGTTGGAGGAATCAACACAAGGAAGGGAACATTTGCTCGCAGGCCAGGACACGTAGTACGCATTTCTGCAGAGGCACAGTAAACCTGTCACTGTCCAGTGAGCTCGAGACAGAGACACAGCTTCCGTTCAAACGCGCGATACATTGTTGCATTGCCTTCCTTTTATAGAAAGGGTGTGAATGAAGATAAGAGAGAGTATCAGTTCTCTATGTCTCCTGTTTTCGTTATGTTTTCATTCTAGCAGCGTTATTCATTCATAAGGTATGTGACATGCACTTTTGATTATTCTTTCTTGTGGTCTGTACTTGCTTTTTGTTTTGAGTTATCATGCAACAAATTACATTAAATAAATGTAAATTTCATTTTAAAAGAATGACGTTGTAGCTTGAATGTATTGAAGTAAAATTATTTTGTCATCGCAACTGATGTTTAAAGTATATTTGGCACAGCAGCTGTTTGACGGGACAATGGAATGCATGAACAGGAACAGGTTTATCTCTTCACATGTTCTTGATCATTCGTTCTCAGTTCGTCTAAAACAAAATCTGTTTGCATTTTTTTTTTCTTACAATGCATCTGCTGATGTAGCAGCATTTGACACTTATTCTCATGTGCTTGTTTGTAGTTTTGGTGCACAACAAAGTGGGGCATTATGGCTGAGGAGGAGCTCATGTTTGATATGGAGGAGGTAGGAAGTCCTCGGGATGGATGTGTTAAGAGTAGAGTGGCTTTCCAAGATTCGAATGCAAGTGATGATGAAGAAGAAGATGATGAAGATGATCTCCGTATCTGCCCCATCACTGACGACCTCATAAGCCCAACCAAAGGCTTCTTTGACTACCCAAAGGACGTCGTTCGCAACCAGCAGCTTTCGAGTTCATTGCCCAAAAGCTCCTTCACATACAGAGTGAGTCTTTCCCCAGTTACTCTACACTTTACTGTAAGCAGTAATACGAGGTTGTGCAATGTGCTAGATTTTGAATATAGTCAGATGTCCAATACAGCACGACTTCGAGTGCCTTATTGCTTTTATAAAACTGTTACTACATAATAAGAAATATTAAGGGCACAAACTTTCATTCAAACGTTAGAGTATTATGCAGCTACATTAAGTAGCCTCTTCCTAGATAAATATAGTCCCTAGCATATAAACAAATGTTATTTTGGACCACTATTTGTACTACTTCTGTAGTATACAGCATGTTTATTGTGTGCAGTATCAGAATTTTATGAGTATATGGCAATTGCATAACATTTTAGCAAAAACGTGCAGAATACAGCAACTGTATGCCACAATGCAATAGTGGTGAATGCTTCTGACACAACTTACATAGACATGTATAATAGCTGTTTTTATTTTTAAATTACCCATTATTAATATAGTCATGTGGCAACAATACTAGTGATTGAATCATTCATCATTGTATAATGCACAATGTTTGACATGCTATTTCATACTATTACAATAGCTACATTTAATGTCCTAGATACATACATTATGTATTTTAGCATGACTGTGATGCTGTAATGCTGTATTTTTATCCAGAACTGGAACTATCCATTTCATGATCGTATTTTGATGGTAATCTAAGCACGTCCTTATCTTGTTCATGTCCACTTAGACAGTGACCTCTCTGTATTGGTAAAAAAGATTGCCTTTACCACAGAGAACTATTGAATAAATGGTTTTCTTAACCACAAAGCTTTTTGTGTTGTTACCAGAAGAAGCAGTCAACTAATAGTATGCAAAAATTGTTTTCCTCCATCTCTGTGACACTCACTTCCATATATGGAGCTCTCTCTCGAGCTCTCATGATATGACTTGCTTAACCTCATGTTCTGTAAATCTTACTGTAAATAAGGCAAATGTTTTTACTAATATTTTTGTGTTTAAACAAGTGGGTTTGTCTATTCCTCCATTTTAGAACGAAAATGAAACTGAGCAGGATGGGCACTCTGTCAGGTTTGGCTCTTTAACTGAAAAAGGCCGGGTATGTTTAATATAAGTTTCAATTTCTGCCCTTCACCTTTACTTTTTCTTTCCCAGATTTTATTAATCCATCTTACCCTGTGTCATTGTGGCATCTAGCCTGCAGTGCATGCTCTTTTCATATTTCTCCTATCACCTTATTTTCCCTTTCACTCCTTCTGCATTTGCTCACTGTAAAAAGAACCAAGAACCATCTGTTAGGGATGCATAGAATGTATGTATAAATAATATTTCATATGTTATGGTTAATATGATGACTAATATTGTAAATACAGTACAGCTTACTTTTTATTTTCTAAATGTATGTTAAAAATGTATCTGTGTATTTGTATTTAATTTTTTAAGAACTTTTATAATGTGTAGCAGAGAAGATGCTACTTTTTAGTGCTCATTTAATCTAGCATAGTAAAAGACTTCTATATTTCAATAGAAAAAAATATCAACTTAAAATATCAGAATGTTGCTATTTAAAAACACAAATAGTGTTCATGCCTAATGTCAATATACTGTAGGTGTTATAATTTTTAAATTTTTAATTGTTGTTTATATATATGCTTATATAGATATCATGAGTTAATATACAGATGCCTATGGCTTGTAAAAGCCTATGTCAAGCTGTCTTGTGACACATGGGTAATGTTTCCGTACTTCAGGGGTTCCCTGTAAAGAGGAGCCCAGATTTTCCTAGTGTCTGACGTATATATTTGTACTCACTGTCTCACTGACCTTTCGAAAGGAAATAAATAATTTTTTGAATGTACTTGGCCACAGGATCTACGTTTAGTGGTTATTTTGAGATCTCATGTCAGGTCTGCTGCAGTCAGGTTTACTTCACTGATGACACTTGGATCACGAGGAGACTTTTACTACAGTATAGTAGTACAGTAAGCTAGACCTCTTACAGCTTTTATTCAGAATTTGCAAAGCACAAAGTTCTGGAAATAACCCAGCCTGGTGTTTGCTCTTGACTAATGTTTAGCAGGATCACAGAACGGCAACTGTAGTACCTGTACCACAGGAACGGGAATCAAGGAATGTAACAATTCATGTTCCAATTTTGATTTCTAAAGGAAACAGGATGTCTTGATAATCATTTTCTGATGGTATTTTGTAATTTTTTTTAAAACTGAGATCCCTAACCTGATGTCTACTGAACATTTTCAGCATTGATTCAGACTTTTCTTTGTCCTTTTATTCCTCTGTTATTCTAGCATACCTCTTTTCCTTCAGAACCGTCCTTCTTTTCCCAACCATAGTTTTGTGCTTGAACACTGCCCTAAAATATAGGGTGGATCGCCCAATTCAGTTTGTCAACCCATACAAACAGATGTGAACGTTTTTCAAACAACTTCAATTTCTCTTGCGCAGGCAACTTGGAAGCATGCTATTGAGATAGCCAAAGCCATGCCAGATCCTTGGGCTGAGTTCCATCTGGAGGAAATCGAGACGGAGCATTGCACTCGATACAGGTGAGTGAATATGAGGCTTTTAAAATGGTTAACCTACTGTTCAAGTAATGAAGGTTTGAATCCAGCAGGAGGCAACACATGAGCAGTGATGGAGAAGCTAATTTGAATCTTTAGAGAGCCAAGCTACAAGCTAGTCCAAGCTATTCTTTTGGAAAAGTAGTGTAAATAACTACACTATAACCTACCTACCTACAGCTCCACCAATACTACTTAAAATACAATACTACTTTATATGATGAACAGATTAAATTTAGCCATTTATTCATGTATAAACTTTGTTCAATGCATATACAAGAAGCATCAAATATGGTAAACAGAAGCTCAACTGTACTTGCTTGATGTGCGAGAAGAAACCTCACTGGTCAGGGCTCCAAACTGCGACTAAAATGGTCGCATTTGCGACCAAAAATATTAATTTGCGAGTGAAGTTTTTGCTGAGGTCGCCACTGGCGACTATATATAATTTGCATGAAAGGACTTTTTTCCCGATTGTTTTGCGCTCACATCTTTTGTTATGTTCACGTATTAAACTTACATAAGACGATGCGCATCAAAGTTTTACTGGAAAAGAGTTTCAAACAGTCCTCGTCTCTGCCGAACACAGTCTGCTGAACGCAGTGAGAGAGACCTGAAAGGGCCTGTTTACACCTGCTCACTTCATGCATTTTCTCTGATCGGATATCTATATGATTTGTTAAAACGTTTCCCCATTTACACTTGGCCACATAAATGTGTCTTCGCAAAACGGATATAAATCCGTTCTTCAATTCCCGCTTCATATGCAAATATAACGGAGTTCACGTCAATGAAAGCAATGGATAATTTTATTAATTATCAGCTAATTTCAATATCAAGAGAGCGCGCGTCATCAGCACTGGAAAGATAGGCTAGTCTCGCTACTTTTAATGAAGAAGATTGTGTGTTGAGAGTCTGCGGCTTACTTTCAGGTTCATTCAGTTTGCGCGTCGCTTGCTGAAGAAATACTCCGCTACTCATCCGCGGTGATGCTTGTTGCATTGCGCTGTCATATCTGACTATAACACGCCATATAGCCTATAAAACGCTCTCACACGTCTATTATTTTAATATTATGGGAGGAGTAAAATTACCATGTGGTTTCAACAACCAGATGCATTTACACTTGTCCGGTCGATCTTCTTATCGAGATCTTAGTCTATATGCTGTGTTCTGTTAATGCTTCCTGTTATTTGAAGCGCACTTGGCATCCAGTAATCGCAAAAAGCTTTGTGCTGTCTTACTTTTTAATAAACAAAGTATCAGCTTTAAAATGCTACGAAATTCAAATGATGCGGTTTGGGTGCTCTTTAATGCGGACCACAAGCGCACACTTTATAATAATATAAACACCAGTACCCCGCGTCCACACGGTCCGTGTATGCGTCCGGATCGCGCGAGCGGAGAGTATCGCACTTAATGCTCAGGCGCGATCTCTTTAGCACCTCAGTTAAAGCAGCAAGTGAACCCATTATATATTTCGATTTACTACTATAGTATGAAATGAACATGATCAAAAGGTAGGCAATAAGAAAGCCTATAGTACAACTTACTGAAATGTTTTATGTAAAAGCTGTGTTTCAGTGTTTCAAACTGAGGAAATGTATAAAGCTTGTAAACATTGCATTGTAATACATTTACCTCAGAATAACCACTCAGTGTCCATAAACTCATCAGTCAGCTAGAAAAATAACTATAAAGAGGAGCGTTTTGCTATATTCATGCGCTGTTGCATATTAATATTTTTACTTATTCTGTTGTACATGATTCAACTCCTCCAATAAAATTGCATTTTACTAATGAAGAAAAACAGACTGAATGTGTGGAAGACGTGACAACATTTATAGGATGCACTGCACTCAGTTGCCAAGTGATGCTTATGGTCCATGATATTGGTACAGATTCTGTGTAACGAACAATTCTTTGTGACTGTACATTTCAAGTTGTAAAAGACATTTAATTCACACTTTAAGTGAACCTTAGTCCCCCGGTCGACCTGATCATCTACAAGATGGATTAAAATGCTGATAAAGCCTAGAAAAGATAAGACATAAACACATGACAAAATGATTGAAATGTTAAAATAGGGGGGAAAAATAAAATGATAATAATAAAATAAACCACTTTTATTCTGTGGCACCTAAAAAAATAATTTGGCGCCTAAGTTTTTCTTTTATAGGAGCCAATGGCTCCTTACTTGATTTTTTTGTCTGGAGCCCTGCTGGTTCTTACTTAGGCTCAAACATGCAAGAACAAACCCCATTGGTTCTCGCACGTCAAGCAAGCACTTTTGTTCATCTTCGTTCATGTTTCAAAGATGAACAAAAGTCTTATGGGTTTGGATTAGAGCAGCTTGAGTGTGAGTAGCCTAATTGATAACAGAATTTCATTTTTGGATGTATTATCTAATTAAATGAACAACCACTTTTGAATAAATTAACAAAGAAACACAAGATCCACCAAAAACTTGGATGTCACTGCACTGCTTTGAAAACACCCGAGCTACTCTCTTGTTACTGAAAAATGTAAAATATGTAGCATCGCTACTTTAAATTAGTGAGTCCCCAGCACTGCACATGAGATTGACCCTTGTGACCTATCATCACTGAATCGCTTTTTAAGTCTAAATCAATCTCAGATGATTTCAGAACATGTCATCACATGTTAAATTTGAGACACTTTAAGTATAATGTCAGATGGATACTAACACAAGTGGCCGACTCGTAGTTTCAAGACTCTAATTTTAAACATTTGTAACTTCACACCTCTAAAATATCCCTTGAATTGCAGCCAATATCTGTGTGTGTGCCATTAAACAACTGTGTCTGATGGGTTGGTATACATGGCACACAGTGTTCTGAGCAATGGGGGAAAAAAACCCCAGAGCACTTACTTGTGTAAATATTGGGCGTTTTCTTTAAGGACTGTGCCTATTGTGCAGTATTTACTCTTTTAACTCTTTCATTAACTGTCCCAATGAGGACCAACAATCAATTATGTATATTTTCTACGAATATTATCATCATAATGTAGAAGATACATGTTTTAAGGGTAAAATGCATTTACATTTGTTATGTTTACATCTCCATGTTGCCACATAGTTTGAAACTGTTTCCAATTGCCGTAGTTTGATAACTACTTCTGAGAATGAAAGGGAATAGAAAGCTATATTTAAAGTGACTGAAGTGTAAACGTGTGTTCTTGCTCTTTAGATACAATGCGGTTACTGGTGAATGGGCAAAAGATGACATATTTATCAAGGTTTCCTCTCAGGTATTTTGGCACTATAATACACTTGTTTTCTGTGATAGTAACACCCAAATAAATGTGTTAATACTGATTATTTATGTATTTTTTAATTAATTAATTTATATTTCTTTCACAGCCATTTGGAAAAGGAGCCATGAGGGAATGCTATAGATCGTAAGTCAAGCCAGCTTAAACATATATCTAGACTAGATAAATATTAATGAGAATTAATATTTAATGTTTATTAATGGTTATTAAGCAAAATTGTACAATTTCTTGTCAGTGTAGTCAAGTTTTTTCAGTTTTCCTTCACCTTTTTGTAGTTCATAATTAGTTTTATTAAAAGTCAAAAACTGCACTTTATGTTGTAACTAAAATGTTGTGTAGAATGGGTTTACTTAGGACAGGGGTCTGCAACCTTCAACGTCAAAAGATGGCCCATTTTCCACGGAATAAAATTCACGTGGAGCCACAAAATGTTTGATGCCCAAATAAAGATGACACAGCATATAGCCAACCCTCTACAAAGCGAATAAATCACTCGCATATGCGACTAATCTTCACTCTGGGCGACTAAATGATGGCTAATAAATTCTCAGATTTTACTCGCCAGTGTGTGAGTTGGAGGCTAAGTATTAGTTTAGCACAGATATATTTTCACTCTCTGACCACTCTGACTGAGCGCTTCAGAGTTTCGCTCTCCATCAAGTGATCTGTGCTATTTTTCTGATAATCTGAATGCATGCGCAGCGCACCTGTATTTGAGGTACCATAAACTCTAGTGTATAACTCGCCGTAGCTTTGGTGAGAGCAGAGAGAGCAAGAGAGAGTATTACTGTACATACATGCAAAATTGACGCGCTACATGTAAACGATATTCTTTGTTGTATTTTCGTGTCAAAATAACGGAGTTCCTTTGGATTTTTTCAGTTTTTAAGAACTGCCGGGATTTCTGGTAGTGGGCGGAAATAAAGCGCAAACGTCCCTGTTTTGATTTCAGCGAATCAGTTCTAGCGAACGCACACAACCTGATTAATATTCATGAATACAGCTGCTCGTTAATCCTTAGTGCGTTTTATACTGTTCTTATTAGCAGAATTCGTATTATTATTATCGTTTCATCAGTATTATTGTTAGTTTTTCCCCATTTTTTTTTAACAGAAACACTGAATGACCAAAAAAGCACCACCAGTCCTAAACTCAGTTAAAATGCCTATGCATTCATGCATAGTTAGGCTACTAAGTTTTAATTCTAATTACTAAAGTTCTATCATTAAATAATACTTGATTATCATAATGTCATATTATAATGCTTGACTGACTGATGTTAAGAGTGTACTTTCAGATATTTAATAAGCTGTACCATTTTACAAACATCAGTAGGCTATATATATATATATAATAGGCCTAGTCTGGCGAGTAAACTAAAAAATGTACTAGCCAATGGCGATTCAATTGCCAATGTGTCCGTAGAGGGTTGATAGCTAAAGTTTTATATTCAGTTATGTTACAGGGCAGGGGAGTAGCAGTCATTTCAGAAGTGAGGGGGACAGAAATGTCAAATGTAGTAATAATAATAATAATTATAATATTTATGTATGTATGTATAATTGACAAAAAAATGATTATCTCTTACTTTTAATTTGGTAAGAAATAAAATACACTGCTGGACAATAACCAATAATTTGTCTTCTATAATATTTTTGATAAATATTTTACTAATGAAAATTTTATGGTTATGATTGTACAATCAGTATATATACTACAAACACTTTTCCATTTTTATCACAGAATAAGGCAGAAAATATATTTTATAGCTTCTGTAATTAATGCTGTCAATTACAACTGTATCATTCATATTTATTACCTGGAGAAGACTTGAAAAACACACAAACCATATCGTCTTCACGTTTCATCCGTTAAGTTTTATGCTTGTTATTCAGCTTAGCTACAGCTATTGCAGGGATGCCTGTCAAAAGTTATTATTACTTCTCATATGAGTCCGTTTTGGACTTTCTGCTCGAGAGCAGCCTTTGGCTTCAAGTATGAATAAAACGTACAGCGCGTGAGGACGTTCAGCGCTACGTGATGATCACATCGCTTTGGATATGAATAAAACGTATCCAAAATGACGTGACTATCTTTTCTCTTTTAATTTAATCTAGATTTATTCACATTGGCCCTTGAAAACCTCTACTTTAACACACTTGACCGAGAAAAAGTGCAGGGGAAGAGTTTAGGTTGTATTAAAAGTCGGGGGGACACCTCCCCCGCGTATTGTTCACCCATGCTACAGGGAGCCACAGCAGAGGGATGAAAGAGCCGCATGCAGCTCGGGAGCCGCGGGTTGCCGACCCCTGACTTAGGACATTACTGACACTGCTTAACACATCTTTTACTTCTGAAGTTATATTCACCACATTGACCAGCCTATCAACATTGTATTAAAAATATTTGTTGTACTTTATGGAATATAAATCCCTTTTAGTTGGTACGTTCCTTTCTTAGTGGTATATCTTTCATTATTCAAGTAATAATTTTACTTCTCTCATCTTGTTTTGAAATGGTTTTTTGTTGATCTGTAGCTTTCTATTCCCTTTCGTTCACAGGAAGAAGTTGTCAAACTTTTCCCACAGAAGCAACTGGAAATCGGCCTCAAACTATGTGGCTAAGAGATACATGGAGACCGTGGACAGAAATGTTTACTTTGAGGATGTGAGGTTACAAATGGAGGCTAAATTATGGGGCGAGGAGTTCAATCGCCACAGGCCTCCTAAACAGGTACTTCTTTGGTGGATGTTGCTTGTTCATAAAACATTGACAATTTTGGTGTAAACTAGGTTTGACCACTCAAACCTGGTTCGAACAATCACACCAAGTTATGAATTATGTACTTATTTAATGTATCCCATCATTATTAGGTTGACATCATGCAGATGTGTGTTGTGGAAATGACTGGTCGCCCTGGGAGCCCTTTATTTCACCTGGAACACTACATTGAGGGGAAGTACACAAAGTACAACTCCAACTCTGGTTTTGTGAGGGACGACAACATACGGCTTACACCCCAGGTGTATTGTCAAAGATGTAACAAATCTGAATCTGTTGTCCCAGTCAGATGATGTTTGATTATTTATTGGCAATTGTGTTTTTTATGGCTTTAGGCATTCAGTCATTTCACATTTGAGCGCTCTGGACACCAGCTGATAGTGGTGGACATTCAGGGTGTTGGGGACCTTTACACAGACCCTCAGATCCACACTGAGAAGGGGACTGACTTTGGAGATGGCAACCTAGGTATTTATCAACATCCTGTATTCTTTTTCTCCTTGGAAACTTGAAGAATTTTTGATTTGGCTTAAAGTTGACTAATGTATGCATGAGGAACATTTGTAATGATTGTCTGTGTGCTTGTGTTTCAGGTGTGCGTGGCATGGCTCTTTTCTTCCACTCTCACCTGTGTAATAAGATCTGTAGGAGTATGGGCCTCACTCGTTTTGATCTGTCCCCTTCTGAATCTGCACAACTGAACTACACCAACAAATTGCTGGTTTGTATTGGATAATCAAAAAACATGGTAGGATGGCCTGGGGCTAGTGTGAGAGATTTGGGTCAGTTGATGGAGCTGCTAAATAGGGACATTGCTATATTTATATAGAGTGCAGCAGAGATGACGTATTTTTGTAGGCCAACCCGGAAGTTAGCATCACCCTGGTTTCCTAGAGAAAAACTACTAATATATATATATATGTTGTAGAATAAAAGATTAAAATATCTTGAGCTTGTGTCAACCACAGATCGTATTTCAGCCATTTACCTAAAAACCCATTCAAAAAACCATTTGCCTTCAGGACGTAGGAACTGGAAGTGCTAAAATTCTAACTCGTTTCTGGGATTTGGCCTACAAAAATATGTCATCCTGCAGCACATCTATTGCCGATATATTGATGCACCATTTTTCCATGGTTAACAACAAAAAAAAAAGCTATACTGAAATTATACTGAATATTGCTTGCAATGGTTTGATTTCTGCAGGTTTTCTAAATAAATTATTTTTTCTAAGCAGCAGTCAGCTCAGACTGTCCTCCGTGGATGTGAAGAGCATTGTGGTTCGCCCAGGGTCCGAACGACCTCTCTCGGCCACATGCCTGTGCTCCTCTCCCGGCTCTCTGAGACTTCCTTGGTTGATGAAAGCAGTGACACAGACACGGTTCCATGTTCTCCACTTAGTATGGGCATCTCTGCAGGCCGATCACCCATGGGTAATTCTGGACTTACCCAGTACTATGTGTGAATGCACCCGAGTGGCCCACCAAAGTAATATCAAACCCCCTTTAAGGCCAAGTCAGATCATGAGCAGTACATCAATGGTATCATTCATTTTGGTATCATAGCAGATCGAGTTAATGTTATTGATACAGTTATCTATCTCCTCCTCCACATACTGTCTATGGTAATATCAATGTGCTACAGTTTCCCCCTACTTAAGAGAACAGGCAAAACAATGAATGAATCTTTTTAGGGTCTATCAGCTGTTAGGATGTTGCAACCATCTGGAAAGTCCCTCCACTTGTTGTCAGCTGGCCGAGAACTGAAGTGGGCCTTTGACTGGCTGGTTGTGACGTTACTAAAATGATCAGTTCTTTTCATTGGGAAAACAACGATAAATATTCAATGCATTTGGCTATTTTTAGACAGAATGTTCTCTGTACTTTCAAAATGCTTAAAGGTTTGTGTGTTGTTTGACACTTATAAAGCAAAAATCACAAACCATGTTTTGTATTTTGATACCAATATGGATAACCGAAAACTGTTGTAAAAATAATGGTTGCTCTGTTTACAGCAGTGTGACTTATCTAAATTTAAATTTCCTCATAGAAAGGTAACTATGGTGTTAAGGGTTTGTTTTCCCTAATGCTTAATTATGTTCCTGCCTAGAGGATGGTATCTATGGCTTACTTCATGAATGTTAATTAGCTGGTGTTGAAGTTCCTTGGTAATCTCAGCCAGTGTGCACCAACCTTTTATTATTTTGATTATTATTATAAATACACACATTTCCAACTTACATGTATATGGCTGTATACCGGATTATATACTTGTTTGAAATATGAAAACTGTCATGTTGCTTTGTATCAGATATTGGTATCAATGTCTTTAAGACATTTTTTTTTTTTTCAATTCATATGGACCAACCTTGATATATTTTATTTGTGAATTTTATCCTCACTCCTGTCAGCAGTCAGGATATTCTAGCTGAAAAGGAAAGTTTGTTCTTATATGTCAGGTTCATACAAATTTCACACTGTATTTTTGTTTTTGGAGCACTGAACATTAATTTTATTCAAGTCACCACTACTATGTCTTTCTATCTATGTGTGTTTACAGGCTGGTCATTCATGAATGAAATGAATGAGGCACATCGAGCTAATGGAGATCACAAGGTCAGTTTATGAAGAAGAATATAAATCCACCATTAAGAGTGACATAAAATTCAGTGAAGTTTTGTGGAAACTTATTTAAGTTGATTTTAGCATCAATTCTAATTTGTATTGTGAACTGTAATTGCATTCGCAGGACTCAGAGAATGGAGGAGACAGTGGTTGCCCCAGCGAGAAACGCAGTGAAGGAGACTTAGTTGAACATCACAGTCAGGTACAGATTATAAAATGGCTAGACAATGCAAATTAAAAATCTTACAAAAAAGTATATTAAACGATGTTTATATTATATATTAATCACAACATTATTTGTATCTGGCATAAAAACAGTGAAAGTTTTTGATGATTGAGCCATTTCTTTGAGGGTGTCAACATTAAATCCAAACAAAATTAAATCTGAACATTTTAAACTAAACTAAGAATTTACAACTGTTGTATTTAAATAAGAAATTGAAATTAGAATCTATTCTTGCTTGTTTTCTTTGTTGCTCCCCAGGCAAAGTTTCCTTTCTGTTAGGGTGCATTATAAACTTCTTGTTGTTGTGTGCTGTGCTTAAATGCACCATGAAATGTAGCAGTAATCATTTTTGGGCTGAGATATGAGATATGTGATGGTAGGTTTTCACATCATCGTTTAGGGACGTCCCTTCTACAACAGACATTACTCAGAATCGGACGAGGACAGTGTTCGTCGGGTAACTACGAAACCATTGATAAACTCACTAAATCTAATCATGATAGTCACCCATCACCCACTGATTCCTAATCTGTTTTCTTCTCATAGATCATTAATTTAGAGTGGTGCCATCCTGTGATCCACCTGCTATCTAAACCTCTAAACGTTTTCATCTCATTCTTCTTTCATCTAAACTCTAACCTTTATTTCATCCACATCCACCTTTATCCTCTAACCAGTGGCAAGCTCTGCTTTCCCATACTGTAAATCCATATGCAGGGTTCCCACAGTCATTGAAAACCTGTTAATGTTCCTAGTCATCATGAATGACTAGAGAAGTCATGGAAGTCCTTTAGTCAAAATGTGTTGGAACCCCGCATGTGATTTCCTGCATGCATTGCTTTTTTGTGCAGCAATTTTTGAAGTATTTATTTCTGTGGTTTTCCTCACAGATGTTAGTTCTACTGCTTCTCGTAGAAACGTTTGATATTTAAAAGAAAAAAACAAGAGAGCAGTTATATGTATAAACACAGGTTTTCAAATGACAAACTGTTTTCATTGACAATAAAAGAACAATTCACTGATCAGCTATCTGCTGTATTTGATAGCACAACAGACCAATATTGTAAGCTATATACCAACTATATGCATAGCTTGGTCTTGGCCAAAAAAGTAAAAATGTTTTTAAAAAAAAGCATGGACATATAAATAAAAAAGTATTGACATAAGAGTTGATTTTTGGACATGGGACAAGTCAGTGATGTTGTAATTTTTGCCTATTTTGGTGTTTAATGATATACTTTTTTGTTGTATATCTCAGCTGACAGAAGAAAAATGGAGTTTTTACCATTCATCTCGCTCCCACATACACAGACCTTCCTGTGTGGCAATGGAAGTAGAGAGACTTAACACTATGCTTCTCGAAAGGAAAATTGGTAAATCCATCCTAGGCAAGGTAAGAAATTGTGCCATGTGTTTTATAAACCTGTTCTTGAAACTGACAAATATCATTGTATTATCATCCATTATTCCTTGGTTAAGCCAACCAAAAATTAAAAAACTGTCATTGTTTACTGACCCTCATGTCATTTCAAACCCACAAGATGTCTTCGAAACACAAATTAGGATATTTTAAAATTGAGAGGTTACTGTCCCTCCAATCAGAGTCCATGCAACCAAAACTTTGAAGATCCAAAAAGATCTCAAAAGGGGGTGTAAAACTAATCCACATGAATCAAGCAGTTTATTCTAAGTCTTCTGAAGAGATTTTCGCTTTATATGATGTAATTTATATGATGTAATTTAACACAGAAGCTCAAATGTGCTTTTCACATGCTAGAATATACATTTAAGCTTCCATGTTTACCATATTTGATGTGCTCTATGTATGTGTCTCATCATTGTTTATGATAGTTAATGAAAGTTAACCTAAATTAAATCTGTTCATCATATAAAGTGATTGTATCTCTTCACAAGGCTTGGATTAAACCGCTCGATTCATTTTTGGATTAGTTTTACAACACATTTATGACCTCTTGGATCCCCAAAATTTTGGTTGCGCAAACTTGCAATAGAGGGACAGAAACCTCTCAGGTTTCTTCATTTGAGATTTAAAGATGAACAAAACGGGTTTTGAACGACGATGAGGGTAAGCAGATCAAGAGAAAATTTTCATTTTCGTGTGAACTTTTCCTTTAAGGTACATCTAGCCATGGTTCGCTACCACGAGGGCGGGCGCTTCTGTGAGAAGGATGCACCATGGGACCAGATTTCTGCAATGTACCATTTGGAAAGGGCTGCTATGTGCGGGGAGCTTGAGGCTATAGTTGCCCTTGGCCAGTGTTACCTTCAGCTGCCACATCACATTCTACCAGAGATCGAATTAGAGGTGCTTTCTTTTCCTAATTATCTTGTTGTGTTTCCTAATGATCTGGTTTTGGTGGTCCTGCTTATGCTTCCTCTGTCATGTCTGTGTTGTTTCATCTCAGGCATCTGAGCAAAACAGCAAGAAGGGTTTTTGCTTTCTGCTGAAGGCCGCTGAGGCAGGAGACCGGCCGAGTATGATTCTAGTAGCCCGAGCATTTGACACTGGTTTCAACCTCCCTTCTGATAGGTGAGAAACGCATTGATACATTTTTTGTCTTTTTGGACCAAGATGTGTTTAGAGCTGAAACGTTTTATTTTGGAATTTTAAAATGCAGGGTTATGGACTGGAAACACGCCGTGCACTGGTATGACTCTGCCTTAAAGATGACAGACTATGACGAAGGTGGAGAGTTTGATGGGATAAAGGATGAGCCGCGCTACCTTCTGTTGGCACGATTGGCTGAGATGTACCAGGAGGGAGGCCACAACCTGGATGCAGACCCCCAAAGAGCAGGTGAGTGTATCTCATGCTCAGGGACACCATGAGCATTTTTGTCATCAGAATAGTATGCGCACCACCCGATTGTTTTGTAACCGTGCTTACTTTGTTGCACAGGTCGCACATGCGCATTAAATTGGTTTTGCATGAAACAGTTGTACCACAAGGTGGCAACTCTGTCCTGGGCCGTTGTGCCAAAGTAGAAAACGAAACTAAAGAGACTGAACAACAACAACAAAATAGCAGAGACTGCAAAAATAAAAGATGCACGGATTGACAAGCGCTTGTGAGGGAGTAGGTATGAGACAGCTCAGCTTTGCTTTAAAAGAGTTAAAAAATATTTGTTATTGGTCATAACTTACAGGGAAAAATAGAGCAGACATTTAGCATGGATTAAGTTTTCTATAGCGCATGTGTCAACCGCCTGCTTTCACACACAACATCAAATGAAGTATACTTTGAAAGGTTACGTGTTCAATAAAGTATACTTGGAGCTTTACAGTAGACCCCCCTCCCAACCCAAATGAAAATATCACTAGGCCATTAGTCGATACATATAGATTTTAATTAATGCATATGTATGAATAAATTCAAGTTGTAACGTTTCCTAGTCTTGGTTGACTAAATTATTATAATTTTTCATTTAATTGCTGGGGTGCCAGACAGGGTCACTGTCATTTAGTCAAACCAACCTTGTCAAGTCAGTCAAGAAACTTACAAAGGCCTATGTATCTAAATAGCCACATACCACATAGATATGAGTTAGGAAATTCATAAACCTTCAAAAAAACAAAAAACACATCAACATAGAGAGAAAACAACTGAACACAAATCACCTTTCAATTTTCAAATCAGTATATTCAAGGTTCAAAGTGCCAAAGATCAAACCACAATTAGAACACAGAAAAGGAGAGCAATCAGTTCATTAGAAGTGTCCACAATATAAGTCGTATAATCCAGCTAAGAGAAACAGATCAGTTCAAACAGATCACCCAGTCAATTCAGTTTCTGATAATCCAGCAGCATGAACTCTCAATAGAAAAGGGGCCCAACAGAAAACGGGTAATAATAATAATAGTCAGTCACCAGTCAACAGTATCCACCGCTGCTGTAATTACTCACAACCTCATTTTCTTGAAAGTCCGGTTCGAGTCCGCGACTCGGTAACTCTTTGAGCGTTACGATTGAGTTTTCCGACTCCCGCTCCATCCGTCCCGGTCAGAATACACCTTGCTTGACGGCATCCTTGCAGCGTTTAAACAACAATCCGCGTGACACACAGCAACATGTGATGAAGTGATGAATAATCCAGGCAGTGAGAAGTTATTAGATCGCTATGAATCGCCGACGGACTTAACTTTCAACGCGGGTAAAACAACAGAAACGCCGCGCGAGTCTTCAGAAAGAGCTCCGTGAGCTACTGCTTGCCACTTGGCCACTGCCATCTTGCCAAACGGACGTCATCACCTAATAAAGGTATATCAGAAGGCTGGACTCGCCGTGTAACCAATCAAATGACAGGAACTACATAAATATATATTATCCTTTAATGCTGCGTGCATTTAAAGTTAATTAATTTTACATAAACGATGAAAATTAATGATACTTAGTACTCACTATGAACATTTTACTGAAGAAGAAAGACATCATAGAATAATAATTCCATAAGAACTGAATCGATACCATACTATTTATTCCTGTGATGATATCGTCACACTCCCCTCTCCTTAAGAAAAGCCGACCCTTAGGCAAAGGCGTTAAATCAGTGGCCCAAAATCTCTTTCTCAGTAAATCCAAGGAACTCTTCCTCATCACTATCTTCTTTAAAGAGTTCTTGTAATCGACGTTTTTGTAACAACTCAAGTTCCTGTGCAGAAGGGAAACAGGGTCTAAGCTTGGAGACATGGACTACCCTTAAATCCTCTCCTGAGTCCTCCAGGACAATTTCATAGTTCAGAGGTCCCAGCTTCTGGACTATCCTGTAAGGTCCTTGCCATTTTGGAGCAAGTTTCGCAGAAAAAAACTTCTCTGCTTTGGAATAAGGGTGAGCACGCATCCAAACTCTATCCTTTTCCTTAAACACAATTTCTCTCCGATTCTTGTCATAATTCCGTTTTTGACGTTGACGAGCTGTATGTAATCTTTTCTCCACATACTCCTTCATGTGATGTAATTCTGTCACTTTGTCATAACAGGAATCATCAGGACAAATATCACGTGGTTGCAGTAACACATCCATAGGACCTCTAAGGGAGCGGTTGAAATTTAACTCAGCTGGAGTTACTCCTGTGGATTCATGGACAGCAGAATTAAGAGCAAACCTAAACTCTGGAAGAAACTTGTCCCAATGTTTATGATTATCACTGACGTATGAGGCCACCATGGTTTTAAGTGTACGATTTATTCTTTCAGTGCGATTTGTCTGTGGGTGGTATGCAGTTGTCATTTTGTGCCCGATGTTCCATGATGTACAAAGTTCCTGAAACACAGAAGATACAAACTGAGGTCCTCGATCAGACAAGATGTAATCTGGAACCCCCCAACGAGTGAGTATTTCTCTGATAAGAACCTGCGAGACAATTTCAGCTGTAGCTTTACGCAAGCTAAAAAGTTCCACCCATCGAGAATAGTAGTCCACAAAAACCAACAGAAAGACATTCCCTGAAGAACTCCTGGGAAACGGACCCATTAAATCTACTCCAAGTAACTCCCATGGCCGTTGTACAATGGTTTGTTGCAGAAAGCCAGGCGGTTTACGGCATTCTGGTTTATAAAGCTGGCAAATATGACAATTCTGCACAAATTCTTTGACATTTTGATTTAAATTTGGCCAGTACACCAAAGCTTGAAGTCTCTTGCAGGTTTTAAACTGGCCCAAATGACCAGCAAGAGGGTCTTCATGAAGAGACTGGAGTAGTTGAGATCGAAGAGCCTTTGGTATATACACTTGGTACACAATTTTGTGTGAAAATTGGACAACTCTGTAAACCTTGTCCTCTAGTATGGTAAATTTTGTAGAGGAATTAACAGTGACTTCCCCGGACTCCACTATTTGTTCATACAAATGTTGAATGTCTGAGTCTGTCTGTTGTCCTTTCCAGATGTCATAATCTGTAATAGGCAGGGGCAGGTGCTCGGTTTTCTCCGATTTGGACTTCAGGGACAAAACCGTGGAACAAGTTAGTACTCCTGACTCCTCAATGTCCAAAGGAGCTCTAGACAGAGCATCAGGGACTGTATTGTACTTCCCCTTCCGATACTCCACTGTGAAACTGAATTCTTGGAGTCGAAGTGCCCACCGGATTAAACGAGTGTTAGGCTTCTGAGTTTTGAAGATCCACATCAAGGAAGAGTGATCAGTAACAACAATAAAAAACTTTCCTTCCAGATAGTACCTCCATTTCTCAAGAGCCCATACAACAGCCAAACATTCCTGCTCCGTGGTGGTATAATTTCTTTCTGCCTGATTCAAGGTTCGACTGGCATATGCAAGGACTTCTTCTGTACCCAGCCCAGTTTGCTGAACCAGGACTGCTCCCAAGCCTACCTCGCTTGCATCGGTATAAACAACAAAAGGCAAATTCCAATTAGGATGGCCAAGCACAGGTGACGACACCAAAAGCTGTTTAAGGGTGTTGAAGGAAGCTTGACATTGAGAAGTCCATAGGAATTTAGCACCTTTCCTTTTTAAGGCATTCAAAGGTTCTGCCACCTGAGAAAAATGAGGTACAAACCGGTGATACCAACCGGCCATGCCTAAAAATCGCTGGACTTCTTTGATGTTCTTTGGCACAGGAAATTCTTGAACAGCTCTTGTTTTTTCAGGATCTGCCTGGATTCCTTCAGCAGACACTGTGTGACCAAGAAACTTCAGAGATGTCCGAAAGAAGTGCGTTTTCTTCATGTTAACGGTCAGATGGGCCTCTTTCAATTTATCCATAACAGCCTGGATGTCCATAAAGTGCTGTTCCACTGATGGAGAATAAATTATTATATCGTCCAAGTAAACAAAACAATTTTTCCTTTGCAACTCTCCTAGGACTTTCTCCATCAACCTTTGAAAGGTTGCTGGTGCATTTTTAAGGCCAAAAGCCATGACCTTAAAATGAAATAGCCCTTGCTTGCAAATGAAGGCAGTTTTATCTTGACTATCCTTCTCCATCTGAACCTGCCAGTATCCACTGTTGAGGTCCAGAGTGGAAAACACAACAGCACCATTTAAAGACTCCAGAATTTCTTGGATAGTTGGTAATGGATAAGCATCTGACTGACACACTGAATTTAACTTTCGATAATCCACACAGAAACGATAACCACCAGTTTTCTTGGGAATCAGGACCACAGGAGAGGCCCAAGCTGAAGAAGAAGACTCAATAACATCAGCATCTATCATCTCATCGATGAGCTGCTTTATAACCTTCTGTTTGGTTGGAGAAACACGATATGGTTTTTGCTTTATGGGTATATCTTGTGTAACATAAACCTGGTGGGTTAAGACACTTGTCTTTCCAAGGACATCTGTGCAGACATCTGAATTCTGCTGAAGTTGTCTTAAAAAACGTTCCTTTCCTCTTTCATCAAGCCAGGTGTTTTGACATGCCACATGCAAAAGATCTGATTCTTCCTTTATAATAGCAGGGGGAAGAGCAGAAAAAAGAGCTAGAGGAAAGGAATTATGCCAATCATGAACAAAAACATTCTTCAAAAAAGAATATTTCTGATCAGACTGAAACCAGTAGACATTATTCCTTATATCCATTTGCAGACCACTAAAGAAAAGAAAATCCAAACCCAGTACAACAGGAAAGGCCAGCATCTGAGAGGCCAGAATAACCACAGGTAAAGTTACAGTTAATGTTTGTACTACAAATTGAACTTCGCCCCATCCTAATGGCTGTCTGGCTCCTCCATCAGCCAAATAAATAGGACCCTCTGTCCAGGGTTTGAGTTGGTGAATGTGATACCCCATAGTTAACCACAATTTCTCATTTAATAAGGTATATGAAGATCCAGTATCGACCAAAGCATGACCTTTCCACAAATCAATACCTACAGGTACAATCAACTGTTGAGGGAGAGATGATGAGAAGGGATGAGTAGGTGAGTACACAGACTCCCTATGACTGACAGTGCTGACAGTAGGATGATTTCCAGAGTTACTTTTAACAGAATTTGAACTTTGCTGTCCTTTATAATTTTTATTTTTACCAGAACCAATCTGGGAACATGAAGCTGGAGAATGAGAGCCTTTACACCGCCAACAGAAGGGATTTTTAGAAACATCTAGTGCTGGAACTACCAACGGGGGACTCAGTTGAGCAGAAGCAGGATTACTTGCTCTAGATTTCCAAGGTTTTTTCCGTTGTTCATATTGTAGCTGGTTTTCCTTGTCCTTTTCCAGTTGTTGCCCCAGACGGACTAAACCATCTACAGTAGTAACCCCGTTACTGCGAAGTTGACTGGCCAGCTGAGGATTAATGTTCTTCAAAATTAACTTTATGACTTCATCCTCAGCAATTTGTGGCTTCCAGCGTTTACAGAGAGCTCGATACATGTAAGCAAAATCTCTTATACTCTCACCTTCTTGCTGTACACGTGTTCTTACTCTCTCCGCTAACTCATCCTCATAGTCTTCGGACAAGAAAGCAGCAAGAAACTTGGATTCAAACTCCAACCAAGTAGTTGTTTCAAGTCGAGCAACATCCCACCAGTCTCTAGCAGTTCCATGGAGCACATTCCTAAATGTTGCTATTAATTCTTCATCGGAGAGTGGATGGAGAGCCATGAAATCATAACATTTCTCCAGAAAAATCAGAGGATCATCACAATCTTCTAGACGACCAAAGCATGGAAACTGGATTTTAATGGGCTGTTTTCCCAGAAAACGTCCTCTCCCTTCCACAGTAGTGGCAGCAAATTCATTGCCCAGATTACTCTCAGAATCACCTGATCCATATTGTAATGTAGAATGAAGTCGCTGCAACCTGGGATTCACCACTGGAAGGTCTACAACATTAGAAGACGGGGAGAGAATTGTTTGCACGGAAGCATTTGCTTTCATGGAATTCTGCTGCGATGATTTAAAAACTTCCATATCCAGAGTTAATTGTTGAAGATGTTGCGTACACTGATGCAATTCTATCTGTAAAGTTTCATTGGTACTTGGCCCAGCAATAAAGGTGTTCATTTGATGAGTACATTGATCAGTTGTTTTTTGAATTAGATCCAACGTAGCGGCCATTGGTTCCATAACAGCATTGAAATCCTTCAATACCTCTGAATGGTGATTTTTTAATCGCCAATGCAACAAGTTATTGAACTCCTTCCGGAAATATTCAAACTGATTACCCATTAGCTGTTTCATTTCAGTTAGTTGTTTCTCAAATGCAACATTCATATTCACAGTGAAAGAGTCTACAACCTGCTTCAACTCTCCCATTTCTGTTAAAAATGTGTCCTTCAAATTCTGATATTGTGAATGGTTCATTTCACTCAATTGCTGAAGCGTCAGAGTGTCTCGAAACCCAGTCTCTCCCAATGTGGGTTGCAAAATTGGAGATAATGGGGGTCTAATATCAAAGCTTCCTGTTAAATCCATATCCAGCAAGGTATCATGAGTTGAATAAACCTGAAATTCTGGTGAGTTGGGTACACATGTTTGAATCTCCTCTTGATCAGAAGCCATCAAGTCCATAAGATCCTCTTTCAAGGCTTTATTAGTGGCCTGATTGCCATTTCCCTCCAATTCATGACATGACTCACTTAGAAGGTCAGCCATTTTCTAAAGGACTGTTACAACAGTTCAATTGCGTTTTTGTTTTTTTAAAAATGAAGTGAAAGTTCCAAAGGGTCCCGTCTGGGGTGCCATTTTTTATGTAACGTTTCCTAGTCTTGGTTGACTAAATTATTATAATTTTTCATTTAATTGCTGGGGTGCCAGACAGGGTCACTGTCATTTAGTCAAACCAACCTTGTCAAGTCAGTCAAGAAACTTACAAAGGCCTATGTATCTAAATAGCCACATACCACATAGATATGAGTTAGGAAATTCATAAACCTTCAAAAAAACAAAAAACACATCAACATAGAGAGAAAACAACTGAACACAAATCACCTTTCAATTTTCAAATCAGTATATTCAAGGTTCAAAGTGCCAAAGATCAAACCACAATTAGAACACAGAAAAGGAGAGCAATCAGTTCATTAGAAGTGTCCACAATATAAGTCGTATAATCCAGCTAAGAGAAACAGATCAGTTCAAACAGATCACCCAGTCAATTCAGTTTCTGATAATCCAGCAGCATGAACTCTCAATAGAAAAGGGGCCCAACAGAAAACGGGTAATAATAATAATAGTCAGTCACCAGTCAACAGTATCCACCGCTGCTGTAATTACTCACAACCTCATTTTCTTGAAAGTCCGGTTCGAGTCCGCGACTCGGTAACTCTTTGAGCGTTACGATTGAGTTTTCCGACTCCCGCTCCATCCGTCCCGGTCAGAATACACCTTGCTTGACGGCATCCTTGCAGCGTTTAAACAACAATCCGCGTGACACACAGCAACATGTGATGAAGTGATGAATAATCCAGGCAGTGAGAAGTTATTAGATCGCTATGAATCGCCGACGGACTTAACTTTCAACGCGGGTAAAACAACAGAAACGCCGCGCGAGTCTTCAGAAAGAGCTCCGTGAGCTACTGCTTGCCACTTGGCCACTGCCATCTTGCCAAACGGACGTCATCACCTAATAAAGGTATATCAGAAGGCTGGACTCGCCGTGTAACCAATCAAATGACAGGAACTACATAAATATATATTATCCTTTAATGCTGCGTGCATTTAAAGTTAATTAATTTTACATAAACGATGAAAATTAATGATACTTAGTACTCACTATGAACATTTTACTGAAGAAGAAAGACATCATAGAATAATAATTCCATAAGAACTGAATCGATACCATACTATTTATTCCTGTGATGATATCGTCACAAAGTGACATTACTTTAGAAAAGTAACGGGATTGTTTTTTTATTTTAAAAGTCCATGATAACATCAGTAAAATCCAATTTTTGCCTAGACTTTAGTTTTTGTTTGTTTGTTTTTAACCAAGGCCAGTATTGAGAATCATTTGAGAATATGTGTCGAAATATTCTGTTCATGCCATCACTTGCAATAGCATCTATGAATGTGCAATAGGATATATCAGCTGTAACCACAGTGACAGTGACTAAAAAACTGTCATATTACATTTGAAACAAAAAAATTCATCTTCCAAATTAACTGACAGCTTCAATACCTGAGTGAGAGCAGAGTATTTAAGTTGCACGCAGACCACAAAACTCATGGAAACTGCTCCGATGGAAGACAGTTACTGGACCTTCAGATGACAAGGTTTCTGTCCATGCCTTTGTAAGTTATAAACCCCGCATTCAGCAAACAGTGTCTCTCTCAAACTTGTACAGTCAGGTTCCATTCACACAGCAGGGCTTCACCGAAATGCGATTGTTAGTCCTGAAAGTTTATGGGTGAGTTTAGTTATAGAATGCTGTTGTCACTGCTGTAAACTGTAAAAATTATTTAAAAATATAATTTGTTGTGCAGTCAGTAGGCCCCTGGGCTTCTTCTCATGGAAGCATCCTGCTCATTCTTCTGCAGAACTTCAGAATTAACTTTGGAAAGTGTTACAACAATACAATATAATGTTAAGATTGTGCCGTTATTCTGCTGACCAAAAATATTAGATTGAGTCTCCACACCAAGATTTTTTAATGCAGTGTTTTTTTTACCAGCTCCGCTCAGAGGAGATCCATTTTCTCTGGTATTCAAAACTGTCTTATCAGCCTGAGAGTTTGACAGAGGAAGCTGTGAAATAGCAGAGAGCAGGAGACGAAGTGATGCTTTAAAAAAAATGAGTGGAGTTTATTGAATAATTTTAGTTGCGTATGTTTTAATGCTTTGGCTTTGCCCTGTACTTTATCTGTCCAGAACAAATAAGTAAGTGTTATTATACCAAAGCAAAAGCAATGGAAATTTACTGCTTCATAACATTTTCCTGTGACTTTTAATATAAATAGTGTAATAAAAGCTTAAAAGAAAAAATAAAACAGCAGAGATGTACAGTTTGGTCATTATTTTCTTGAAATGACACACAAGTTACTATAGGGATACTCATATAATTAAAATAGGCAGTTTTGGTTTCTAAATGTGACCTGAATTTGTTGTAACATTTTAATTTGGAAATGAATGCATGTGTGAGTTATGATGTCTTTAAATTTTGTAGGTGATCTTTTCACTGAGGCTGCTGATGCTGCTATGGAGGCCATGAAGGGCAGACTGGCCAATCAGTACTACATGAAAGCAGAGGAAGCATGGTCTATGATGGAAGAATAAAAGTGCTGGTGTGCAAAAAAAGCATGAGCACGGTTCCTATTGTGCACCCAGCCCCTGTTTACATGCAGTTTTCAATGCCTTATATTTTTCTTGGGTCCCTTTGACCTAAGAGAAATAATGTTGATATTGGATCAGTTTTCTAATGAATGTGACAAGGGCATACTCTGATTCCAGATCAGTGATATACTGAGGTGCTAAATACACACACTCTCCTCTTTAATCTTTTAATCCTGGTTAATCTTTCAATAAGAACAGTTGCACAGTGTCTGCAGCCTGCTCAGGTTGCTTCATGGGAATACAGCCATTACCTCTCAATAATTTCTTTCTCTTGTTTCTAAAAGAACAACTGGATTTTTCTTTAATAAACGTGTTGTGACTGTTAAAAATGGCATTACTGATGATTGATGTTACTTCTGTATATTTAATATGCTAGGGTTGTTAGATCAGATGTCTAAGAATATTAAGCATCAATAGCTATTGTTGTGTTTTAACCTGTTCTGTTTTGACTGTCAAAAAACTTTCATAATTCATAATAATCAAGGAGTGCAGAAGTGAGTGTGATCATTTTTGCTGGTCATTTTCAAATGTGAAGAATAAAAAAAATAAAATCATTTAAAAAAATTCAGTCTCATTACACATTGTTCAGACAGAATTAAGTTGTCTTTTAGTTTACTGTATACCGAGACGCCACTGAACATAAATTAATGCTAAGAAAGAATAAATTATTTAAGATGGAATTTTAGGCATGGCAAGGACATTCAGCGACACTATAATAATAATCTTTATTTAATATAGCGTCTTTAAATGTTACATCTCAAAGCACTTTACATAAATAAAACAACAAAATACACCATATAAATCACGTAATAGATCACAAAAGAGGAGAAGTGCATTCAGAACACATTAAAATAATATAAAAAATCAAGTAAAAGCTACAAGAAATAAGTTTTAAGGCGAGATTTAAAAATGTTAAGAGATTTTGCTTGCCTTATTAGGTAAGGACTTCCATAGTTTTGGAGCTATAAAGAAAAAGCCCTAGCGCCCATGGACCTTAAACGGGTTGACAGAACATTTATAAATGAACATAAATCAGTATCAGGTGAACGAAGCTATGACAAATACTGAGGTGCCAGACCATGCACAGCCTTGTAAGTAAGCATCAGAATTTTTAAATCAACCCTAAACCTAACAGGAACCCAAATGCAAGGACTCCAAGATGGGAGTGATATGATCTCTTATCCTAGTTCTAGTTAGGATTCTAGCAGCCAAAT
This sequence comes from Barbus barbus, assembly GCF_936440315.1. NCBI lineage: Eukaryota > Metazoa > Chordata > Actinopteri > Cypriniformes > Cyprinidae > Barbus > Barbus barbus. The sequence goes on along the minus strand of NC_136760.1, from coordinate 13,992,942 downwards.
TTTACATGACCTGCAATTTGTTCAGGGTAGCTCTAGCTTTATGCTGAATAGTGTTGTGATACTTCCTTCAAAAATATGATGTATGGCTATAACAATAATTAATAGACTGATCATCAATATGATGATTGTTTTAATATAGGATGTCTGAGTCTTTGGTGCTTTCCAATGGATGAATTTGAGTGATCATTGGGTGACTTCCAAGGACACCTGCATCCAGTGGGAGTAAATTATTAGAAAAATTGTTCAAACTAGCAGGATTCCACTATTAGAAAGTACACCAGGAGGCGGCTGTCATCTCGGCTTTATTGCTGTGTTCAATAAATTGACATCTGGAACTCTTTTTGAGCTTTATTGACAAATTTGAGACCATTGTTTGTTCCACGACAATAGCACAGAATTAAACGCTGAAATAATTACAGTAATTTAAGTGTATGATCAAATATAAATTATGATAATGTCACAAAATAAACCCCTTTAGTTTGTGTAAGATTGTATAAGATTCTGATCACCCTGTTTGGAGTTTATTTTAGAATAATGCCAGCATAATATGTGCAACATGTTTAATAGATGGTTGTAGTAGTATTTATTGTCCCTTATTATTGATTTTATCAGTATTCATTCATTGCCTCTTTTTAATTTCAGATACAGGGGCAAAAGAAGTTAGAAACATCAAGTTAGATTTTTTGTTTTTTACAAATCTGAAGGTGGCATATTAGATCAATAAATATAAGTGTCTTATGTGACTATGCATTACATAACCTACAGGACCTACTTGCTAAATTCTGCCCTAAGAATTAATGTTGGAGTAAAATTAGGTACAGAGTCAATTACAAAATATTAGCCTATAGCTAACTGTACATAAAAAAAGCCTTTAACCTTTTGTTAGTATCATAAACGCCTAGGTTTAGGAATAATATTGCTTATTACAATAGGATCAATACAGATGCTTGCCTTTTCTGTATAATATTTTTAATTAATGTAACGTATTATATATTAATTTATCCATGTTTATGCTCTTTACTGTACACTGGTAAATAATTTGATCTATTATATATTTTACTCCCGTTGTACACAACAATATTGGGTTTGTTGTCAATTATACAATAATTACAAATAAAATTAAGGGAACCTAAGTATTGTATTATAATATACACTACAATAAGACACTTTAAGTGATTTTGTGTGGTCATAATCAGCTTCACTAGTTTTTCACAGCACTGCTTCCGCCGGATAGTATCTAGTTTAAAAGAGCGATTGCACATTTAACGTGATTTAATTGGCCACCTTTTCTGTCGCGCTACGTCAACACTAAATCCTATTGGCTATGAAAAGTAGCAAGTATACTACTGGCCAATCAGAAGCCTTCGCGCGGAATTTTGAATGTTTTTCAAACAATGGAAGTTATCCGTTTTATATTCCTCCGCAGATTGACAAAGAAAGTAGTTCTTCATTTATATAATGCATTACACGCTAAATTAACATTTGAACAAGGCTCCAATTAGCTGGCTTCATTTATTATGCGATAGGCTATTATATTATATTTCAGTAAATAACTAGTAGTTGTTTTGATTTTTTGCGGAGGGATATATGCCGTCAGTCAAGATGGACACAGTAGTGTGCTGATGTTTGATGGTAGTTTGAGTTAACGGCAGGAGTGACCGGGACTGTAATCTTAATGCTGGATTAAGCTGGTTTTAAAAGCCAGGGTTTGACATCGATGGAATATATTTTATCATTTTGATATACGTAACCTCAGGTAAATCCTCGATTATTTTCCTTTCAAGGATACAAAGGAACTGCTCAAATATATTATTGACACACTGTGCTATCGACAGATGCGTAAGTTAGCGCTAGTTACATTAACAAAACGGTAACATTATTTTCATTTAGTGTGGTCACAAATATCTTTAGCAATATTTGAGTCCACTCGGTCACTCAAACTAGTAAATGTGAGCTTTTTTACCTGTCATGTAACGTTATTGTTTTAAATACCTTTGGCCATGTGCTGATCTCGTGTCTTCAATTATGAATGAGAACGCAAAATTTGTTGCAATTATGCATTAATACAGAATATTAATACATTGTTCTTTGTATAGTATATTATATTTAACATCAAGGGTGATATTCGAGTAAGATTTCCATTAAATGTTACGGTAAAATATTGCATTTCCGTCGATGAAGATTCACAGCAGTCACGAGGTTGTAATTTTTGTGTGTTTTGTGTGTTTGCTAATCAAGGTAAGTTGTTTTGAAATGCCTTTGCTTGGGAAGATCGTGGTGATCAAGAGAAATGGAGGAGATGGCACTGAATTTCCCCTCACAGCGTCCTGTCTGTTCGGAAGGTCAGTGACACTCTTTAGAATCATGGCTATTAAGGTTTTTACTTAAAATACTGCCAAGTAGTGAGTTGCATGGAAAGAAAACATAAAAATATGACTAACTTACTATAGCACATACACACAGGCACTGCAAGTAAAATTGAAGTGCATTTGCTTGAAAACTTTAACATTTTGTTACAAGTATCTTCTTAATTGCAATTGATACAAAGAACTGTAATGTTTGGGACATGCGCTGTTTTTCTCGTTTGATGCCAGGCGGGCTTTTCACTGTTAAATTTGACGCAGGTAACCACTCCAGCCAATCAGAATAAGTTACTCTAAATGACATGCATTCATGCTCAGTGTATAGATCGTGAGACGGAGTATAACTCCTATATGTGTCTGTTTATTAAAATTACAGCTATGCAAAATAACCTATGCGTTGTCTCAGTTTTTGTCAATGTTGGCTGGATGAGAAAATTGACTTACTATAAATATTTTTCACTTTTTTTATGCATATTTTTGACAAACAGGCGATTTTGCAGCACCAGATGTCAATGAAACTACTATCACAAAATCGTACACAACAATATTGTGCTTGTTAATGCAAATTAAACGCTTTAATTTTACAGGACAATAAAGTGTTAAGATGCATATCAGTGAAACTACACCTAGCACAAACACTTAAAGAAACACTGATGTCTTTTTTTGTTTTTAGCATATTCATTTTGATAGAATACGACTTTCAGACAATGTTTAAACATTTTGTCTGTTGATGTATTGATATGAGTGAAGAAAAATGAATTGTGACATTAAGTGTGCATGTTTTAGTGTGTATAATTTAAAAAAAGAAATCTTGAACAACCAATTATTAATGTACACTTGAGTGAGTAATGGTGTATATTTGAGTAATGTGTAGTGAAGCTAGAATGACCCAATAAATGTGAGAGAAATTCATGTCTTTGTCTTACACCACATCATGTTTCATATTTGGCAGTAAGGAAAATGGGCAAAGGAATTTTAATGTGGACTCTTTTTACTGCTTTAGGAAGCTGGACTGTGATATTCGGATTCAGCTGCCACAGGTGTCTAAAGAGCATTGTAAAATTGAGCTGAATGAGAACAAGGAGGTAATTATATTGTGGTGTTAAACTAAGTTTTAATTTGTCTTGTTTTCAAAAACAATTTCTTTCCACAAATGAACACATGACATGCTAATTATTTATTGACTTGTCTCTTTTAAGCTTATTTTGACCAATTTGAGCTCTGTGAACCCCACATGTATTAACGGACAAGTTCTTAATCAATCAGAACGTTTAAAGCATGGTGATGTCATCACAATCATTGATCGTTCTTTCAGGTGAGTCAGATGTTTATTGCTATTATTTTAATGCTGGAAAAAAAACTTTCTTGGACAATCCTTGTTTGGTAGAATTAGTTTTATGTGGTTTATTCTTGTCAAAATGTCAGGTTTGAGTATCCACCTCCTAAGACACCGAAGAAGACGACACTGTCCACACCTGGAAAAGACAAAGCGGTTCAGGTATGTGCTTTATGCGAGACAGATGATGGGTATTTTTTTATCATTTATTTCTTTGTTGAATTTTGGTTCTTTTTTTCCTATAGGCTTTACAAGAGCAGCAGGAAAAAGGCACACCTGTTCCTGTGGAAAAGAGGAAGTCAGAGCATTCATTTGGTTAGTGATCATGAGATTTGAGGCTTTGTTCTCTGTTTCTGTTGTAGTAGAATAATAGTAGTAATTGTTTTATTGACCAGTATTTATTTCATTTCATTGATTGTCATGTGTACTGTATATACAGATACTTGTTTAAAAGATGGGTCAAATTTGCCACCATCTGTGGAACAAACTGTTGAGACTGAACCAGAAGGCGGCAAACTTAAAAAGGACAGTATGTCACCTTTTTGTGAGCTGTACCAAATGGTCAAACAGGACCTTGTTGCAAAATCACCATGGAAATCTGAGCTACCAAAAACACCTCTTGCAAGACCTCAGGCTGGTCACGTGAATGTTCTTGCTGCAGATGTTAAAAGTAGTCCGATACCAGTCTCAACCCCATCTACCAAGAAGCGAAGATCCTCAAAATCCAATTCTGAAGATATGACTGGACCAGCTATCCCTCAGAGCTCATTGAATGCAAATGTTGAAGAAAAACCCACTGACGATATGCCATTTGTAGGGTCCAGTACCCCCTCATTGACGGAGGAAAATGTAACTCCTGTCTCCCAGAAGAAGGAAACACCCTTGAAAACACCAAGGGTGTTCAGTGCTGGTGGGGTAGTCCAGCATATTCTCTTAGAGCCACAGCCTGAAGAGAAAACTCCTAAATCCCCAAAAGGAAGGCGAAGTGGTGGATCACAGAATCAGAGCCTTGCTCAAATACCTTCAGACCAGCCTCAGACTCCAGGCTCTGAGGATAAAAACACTGAAGTGAAAATGTCACCAAGAACATCTCCAAGAGCAAATGCTGGCAAAAGGTTTCAAGTCCAAGATGTTCTACCTGAAATTACAGCTACCACGTCAGCTTCCAAGAAGCAAGGTGAGATGGCTTGTTTTTCTCCTTATGAAGGAATTTGTCGCATGCAATTTTCATGCGCATCTCCTCAGTAAAGCCGGTTCTGTGATTAGTAGTAAATCTCCATAACGTGCTTTCAGATGGAGTGGCATTTAATACACAGCGTAGTTCACTGACAAGCTATGCAATATCGAGACGATTTGTCTGCGATTATGAATGTGGTTTTGTGTAGCTTTTCAGTGAACTACGGCTCTGTGTATTAAATGCTGCTCCATCTGAAAGCACGTGATGGAGATGTATTACTAATCACAGAACCGGCTTTACTGAGGAGATGCACATGACAATCGCATGCGATTAATTGCACTCCCCTAATTTGTAACACATTAGAAGTGTTTGCATTCTGAATCCACCATTTGTCATTTAGGAAAATGTTGCAAATATATGTGCATATTTAAGTCATATTCATTATACTTTTGTTTTGTCTTACAGATGACACTTCGGTTAATGAGCTATGTGACGGTAATGAATCGCAGAATGAAGTAACCGTTCCAAAATCAAAGAAAAAACGAGTGTCCTTTGGTGGTCAGTTAAGCCCAGAGCTATTTGATAAACGCCTGCCTCCAAATTCCCCCCTTCGCCGTGGGGCAACTCCACGACGCAGCTTGGGTCTTTTCCAAAATCCCCAATCTCTTCTACGACGAGCATCCACCATTGGTCTTATGGTAATGCATAAAACAGCTTTTTTAAGTCTATTAAATCTTCAGAACTTCTGAAGGCTTTTAATCAAGGAAGGGTTTTTCTCCCTTATTTTTTTTTAGGCTCTTCGATTTGCAGAATCATTTCCAGAGGGTCAAAAAAGTTCTCCAAAGAGAGCTTCACCCAAACAGACAGCATCTCCAGCGAAGACTCTGTCACCTGGCAAAAAGTCACCAGGTACCAAGGCTAAAACTCCATCACCTGCCAAAAGGTCACCGAGCACCAAGGCTAAAACTCCATCACCTAAACCTCAAAAGTCACCATCTGGTTCAAACAAGGCACCAACACCATCCTCTACTCCTGCTACACCCAGGACACCTGCATCTACTAAGAGAGCTTCAACTTCAGCGATTGAGGCTGTGGGTGACATGTCTTTAACTGAGACACCTAGGGTGCAGGGGCGGTTTTCAGTCTCTCGTATCAGTACTCCATCACCTGTCCAGGACCAGGGGGACAAACCTAAACCTCAGTCAACCATTGCAGAAGATGTGCCCCAGAAATGTGTAACACCAAAGATACCTTTAAGGAGGAAGAGCATGAAGTCTTCTGCAAGAAAAACACCCAAAAGTTCAATTAAAAGTGCACTTGATGTCATGCGTTCAAGACGCAGTGGAGCATCACGTGCTAATCTAAAAGGTGAAACACTTAAATTGGTTATGGCAGTTCTTTCCTTTTAAGAATACAAAATTTTTCATCAGTTTAAATATTTTACTTTTTTTCCCCCTTTGTTTTAAGTGTTGACCTCTTGGGCTGATATTGTGAAGTTTGGTCAGATCAAACTTCAAACGGAAGTTACAGCTAAGAAAAAAACTACGAAGAGCAGTATAGTGAAGAAAACTGCAGTGCCAAAACCCAAGGTAAAATACAAAAGATTACCAGTCTCAAAATAAAGGTTTTTGTTCTGATTAATTGTGCAAATTTCTGTTAATGTTGTTATTCAATGAATGGATCATTAATTTGTGAATATTACAAATTGCATTTAACTGTTGGTTACCTATACAGACACCTGCACGGAGGCTGAAAGATGATGTCAGCACTGGGCATGCAGCATCTCCTGTCACCATTTTTGTTGGCAAAGCTCATGTGAGGATGAACCAGTCTGTTGGTGCTGCACCTAAATTAGTGCCAAACATAGCATTATTCAAGAAGGACATGAAAATGGATGAGGACTTGACAGGTTTGTTCAGTGTTTTCTTCAATGCATGCAATTAATGTTTGATGAAATTGTTGGTTCAAGTTTTATGTATAATGTTAGGTGTTGCAGAGATTTTCAAAACACCAGCCAACACCAGGTCTAAGAGTAGAGTTCCTGTGAATAATGAATGTCCAGAGATTCCTGTGGATGAGATTTCAGTGATGAAAACACCAGAAGAATCAGGTAAATGTTTCAGATTTGTGTCATAAATGATCTACAGTATTATATTTGATATAACTGATTTCATGCCCTTGTTTTTCATTTCCCACACAGGTGAAATGATGGTGTCACCATTAAGTGTGGTCCCCACTGCCAAACGTAGTGTCTACAACAATGAAGCAGTGACACGACTTCTTCTGGACAACCAGGATGGTAGTTTGTCAGAAGACGGAGGTCTTTCTCAGCTCCCTGACAACTCAAATGAGGCAAGTTGCCATGATGTCATTCCAGAGGTCGAGGCCCCATCTGATGTACAAACGGAGGAAGTGGAGGCTGGCCCTGAAGCACTAGTCAAAACCCCAAAACAGAAAGCAGCACCATCCTTGTGCCTCACTGGAGTCAAGCGACTCATGAAGACACCCAAACAGAAGGCCGAACCAATTGAGGACTTAAGAGGAAAGCTGCTCAAGACCCCCAAAGAATGTAAACCTTCCCAGGATGAAAGTCTAGAAGGTGTTAAGGAACTCTTAAAGACTCCCAAATACAGGGGAGCTCCAGTAGAAGACATGGTTGGAGTGAAAAGAGTGATGCAGACCCCAAAAGAGAAGAGCAATCCTGTACTCTGCGCAGCTGGTCTTCAGAGGCTTATGAGAACACCCAAAGAAAAGGCTGAGCAGTACGAAGAACTGACTGGTGTGAAAGAACTGATGAAAACAACCATAATAAAGGAAGCTATAGTGGAGAATCGGTTGGGGCTAAAACGATTGGGGAAGACACCTAAGCAGAAGAGAAATCAAGTTGAAGAGGACCTAACTGGTGTTCAACAGCTGATGAAGACCCCTAAACGCAAAGGAGAGCCAGTTGAAGATCAAATGGTTGTACAAAGGCTGATGCAGACTCCCAAAGAGAAAGTTGAACCTGTAGAGGACTTCTCTGGTTTGAAGCAGTTAATGCAGACTCCCAAGCAAAAAAGAGTTCCTATCAGCAATCAGTTTGGAATCAGTGACCTGATGAAGACTCCTCGAATTAAAGAAGCAATGGCACAGGATTCAACTGGGCTTAAAGAAATTGAACCAGAGAATAGCTCTTCCCTGACAACAGAAAGTAGAGTGACTGAGCCTACTGAGGTAACACCCACACCATGTTTTCTCTGTAGATAATTTAGCTGTTGTAGATATGTAAAGCTTCTTTGGATAGATGCTTTAACACATTAAACATTCTGTAATGGTTGAGTTAACTTTCTTTTTTGTTTTAAAAGTAACTGGGAGTTGTTTTTATTTCCTTCAAATTTAATTAAACCTTGTATTTAATTTTTAGATACAAGAACCAGTGGAAAGTGGCTCTGCATTCATGCCAGTTGAAGGTGAGTTAAATCTGGGTTTGTTCTCATCGTGTTTGACAGTTAACTAATTAGATTACTAAATGAAGTTGTCTCGACTTGTAGGTTTGGATGAGGAATGTGACAATGTCTGCCCAGCTGAAACCATGGAGACTGAAGTTGTAAATTTTGTGGATCTCCAGTGCACAGCTAAAGCAGTTGAATCTAATCAGAGTGATCAAGAGATTGAGACCATAATTCCCCAGGACAGACACCCTGACCAGAATGAAGAGTCAGTTTCAGTTGAAGCTATTGATGTCTTTTCCTCTGCGGCAGATGAGGAAACCCAGGCGCAGTCTGAAGAAACTGTATGTGTATCTGATAATACCAACGCAACAGTTGAAGCTACCCCAACATCATCCACTGCTGAGCAAGTGGAGCTAATCAAGTCTCCACCTGCCAAGAAAATTCAGCGTGGCAGTCGAGGAAGAGTAGCACAGAAATCCAAAAATGAAATGGCCAAAGCACCTGCTGTGTTGTCATTAATTGAAGAGGAAAATATGAGTAGTCCAATTCCTGCTAGCCCTATTAGGGGAAGGAGAGGGAAGAAACTTCTTGAAGTTCCAGAAAAGACCGCCAGCCCAGTTAGAAAATCAGCCCGTGGTAGTGTTCCCAAGCACAGTTTTGTGGAAGAAGAGGCAAAGAACACTGAGGCTTCCCAAGTACTTGTAGAGTCCAAAAATACGGAGATACCAGACAGCTTGCCTGTCGTTACCAAAACCAGGAAAGGAAGGAAAGCTAAACAAGATGATGCTGATGCTGCAGTTGTGCCCACTGTTGATGCAAATACTGTTGACCCACAGTGTACTGATGCCAATGAAGAGCAGGTCCAAGCTGCTGTTGTGAAAACTGGAAGGAGAAAGAAGATGGATAAAATAGAAAGCCAGCCTTCGGAAAAACTTGAACAGAAAACGACTGAAATTGTTTGTGAGGAAAATGCTGTTGCACCAGAGGATGTCAAGTTGCAGACTTCACTAGGTACTGAGACTGTCTCTGCAACTAGAGCTAGGAGGGGAAGGCCAGCAAAGCAGGAACGCTTGAAAACCGAGCCAACCCCTGCTTTGGAAAGCGAAATTACAAGTACTCATGCTGTTGTAGTGGCTGAGAAGCCCCTGACACCTGTAGCAAAGTCAGGGCGAGGAAGGAAAGGTAAAAAAGAAAGTGTCAAGGACCAACTCGTGGAAGATGATGTCACTGTTTCCAAAGCTGAGGCAGATGTTGACCATAAAGAGGAGCCTCAAACACCTGTGGTCAAGTCTGGCAGAGGAAGAAAGGCCAAACAGCAGAAACCACAAATAGCTGGAGAGGTTGTTGACCAACCTGCTGTAGATACCAGCGCACATTTACCTGTGACTGAAGAACACACTGAAACCATGGTAAAATCTGTGAGGGGGAGTAGGAAGACAAAGCAGTCAAAGGTGACAGTTTCAGTTGAGGATGAGGAGAACATTGTCAGCCCGGTTGAACAAGCAGAGACCCCTGTTGTGAAATCTGGTCGAAAAAGGGCCGTTATTGCAAAGGAACCCGAAATGGTGGCAGACGTTTCTGTCAAAAGAGGTCGCCGTGCTGCTGCAGACCCTGCACCACCAGTCGCTGTGGTGTCTAGCCGCGCACGTAAAGCAGTTGCCAAGGCAGAGTCTGAGGTTACAGAGGATGTGACTTTATCAGAAGAGCCAGTTAAGCCTGTTAAACATACCAGGAGAACAGCAAAAGAACCTGAATCAAAGAAAGAAGAAAATACCATGACACAAGCAGATTCTGATTTTGTTGCTGTTGAGAAAACAACAGTTGTTGCATTGGAAAAAGTGAAAAGAGGAATCCGTGGCAAAAAACAGAAGGATTCAACTAAGGACATCCCTAAAAACCCAATCAAAGAATCTGCTACAGCTGAGGAAGCTAATGAAATTAAATCCTCAAAAACGGTTAACTGGAGCCCAGATTTGGTTGTCTGTAAAAATATTGAAACTTCTACAGATGTAAAAGAACTACACATGAAGAAATCCAAAAGATTAGGCAAATTACCAGCTGAGACAACCTCCACAGAATCAAATCAATCAGCTGATCTACCACCCAGAGGCCGCAGAGGGAGGGGAGCGAAAAAAGAAGAATCTCACGTTGAAGACTCTCAAGAAGCAGCTCAGGTAAATGTCAAGTCATTGAGAAGAGGAAAGGCAGTGGCTCCCTCTGTGCCCAAATCAGAGCCCACTGATAGCAAGACATCAACTCCCCTCAAAAGGAAAAGGAATGAGTTGATTGAGGTAACCGATGAGTCTGTAAATAAGGAACCTTTGCCAAAGAGAAGAGGAAGAGTAGCTAACAGTGCTGAAGTTGCAGCAGAGGTCCCCAGGAAAGAGAAAACATCTGAAGCTGAACCAGAAAAGGCTGAGCCTACTCCCAAGAAAACTGGTAATAGAGCTGCAAGAGGACAGAAAAGGACAGCTCAGGAACCAGATCCAGTTCCTGCTAAGGCTCAAGAGTCTGTTTTAGGTAAGCATAATGTAAATGCTGTCCTCAGTGTATTCCTGAAGGGTTCAAGAACTTTACATTGGGGTTTAGTAAGAAGTGGGTGTTCAGTGAACCTGATTGTGCAACTAGGGACTATAAAGTAGTTTGTTCAGGATTGTGCATAAGGTTCTTTTCAGATGTAGCCATTCTTTCAGTGAATTTTTGTCACAGCAGTCTGGTTATAGCCTTCAAATATTGTACCAAATAGTTTTCTGTCATGAGCTCACATAGTTTGATGATTAAACCAATAATGCTATTGGGTTTGATGCGTGCCTTGGCTGTATAGAGTTTAGACCTGTGCTTTATGTACATGAATGTGTGATAATGATTAGTTTTTCTGCTTTGCATTTGTTGTTTACGCTGTGCTGTACTATTCACCTGTTGAGAGTGTAATGCTAACGTTTTATGTTCACACAGGAACCACCACTCGAAAAGGAAGGAGTGTGAAAAAGGTAGAGGAAGTAGATGTCCCTACAGAGGCAGCTCCTGTCAGACGCACCAGGAGGAAGTAAAGCACTGATCTTACAGAGTGGTCTTAATTATCTATTGTCATCTCTAAAAAAAAAAAAGTTTAGTTTTGTTTGTAATATTTCATTGTGCCTTTTTCTATATTTTTTTTCAGTGTAATTTTAGCTGCTTTTATCTTACTGTGTACACTTATCAGTTATGTTTGTTCTCTTAAACTCAGAGTAAAGGGGCATTGAGACATGCAGACATTTTAGAATTTTTTTAATTCTATTTTTGAACTGTTAACTGAGCTCAAAAACATTTATCTTCTATATTCCCTTCCTTCATGTTTTTATATATTTTTTTAAAGAATAAAGTGAGGGGTGCAAAAACCAGGCTTAATCGGTCACAATTCTTAATAAACCCAAGAGTGTGTAATATGCTGTAGTAGGTAGTGTACATGTGACATGCTTGAAAGTTTTCATTAAAAAGATTTGTCACCTCATGTTGGATTGACTTTTATTTTCTTCTAAGTTTTTATTAAATCAATCTCTATCACTTCAAGATGTTGAGACCATTAGTTGTGGCACACTGTTAGTGGTGTATATCCACTACATTTGCAGCAGTTAAATTACCATGGTATATTGTATAAATCATGGTAATGAACACTACAATAACTAATGTACAACCACAAAAATGATCTGTTTTACGTTGTGTTCTGTGTATTATCATGTTGATGTACAAATCTGAATAAGATGTATAATATCAGTTCAAAGATGGCCCAAACTTGTTTTTTTTTGTTAATTTTCTGCTCTGAACAGCAAGAGAGCAAACCTATGACATAAAATGTTGTTTACAAGTCATTTACAAAACACCAAGATGTCAGTGGAAGATAAAAAAAAAAACAATCATATTAAAACACAATGAACCTGTTGTAGTGCCATGGTGCTGAATGGTTGCTATATAAATTAGCCATGGTATTTGCATGGCACTCCAAAGTGTTGTGGTATAAAGGTTAAGATGCCCCTTCCACCTTTAATTTTTCTCTACTGAATGTAATCTAAACAGATTTATTGATTGGCATATATATATATATATATGGATATATATATATCTTTATTAATCCTTACTTAACATCTGAATATTTTTTTGACTTATTCTGTCAGACCAGTTTTGAGGTTAAATGATCTTTTATAGTCATTGGATAATCAGATATTTTTGTAATCTGTGCATTTACGTTATGTTGAATAATAATAGGTTGTACATATATTGTGGACACAGTAATTCATTTAGATATGTATAGTAACGAATGTTTGTCATTTTAAAGCGAAAAGTTAAAGTGAAACCACTGGGTTAGGTGCAAAATTGGCACTAAATCCTAAAAGTATGTTTATTGCATACAGTCTCCGCCTCACCAGCAGGTGGCAGCACGGCGCTCGAACGGAGGCGTTGACGTAATCAGATTTCCGTTAAAAAGCGCTCGCGGAAATATTTGAAATCTAGTCGGAGAATCGACGGAAGAATATCCTGGTAAGTTATAGCGGAGTGTATATATATATATATCCCACTGTAGTATGCTTTATACCCAAGTATGACCTTATACAAGGTATATAACTTATATATTTGGTATCCTGATATACATTTCTGCTTTTATAACCCGAGAATCGTTCTCCAGCTGAAGTTTATATCGGATGTATTGTTTGGTGCAAAATTCTAATTTATTTCTTTACTAACAGAAATAATTCGTTCGTTGTTCAATTAACACAATTTAATGATTTTTGTAACATTTGTCACCTGTTTATGTCTCGAGAGTTTTAGATTATTATTGGCGCCTCTCTCTCTCTCTCTCTCTCTCTCTCTCTCTCTCTCTCTCAAGATTCAAATAGCTTTATTGGCATGGTGAAACAAATCTTTACATTGCCAAAGCTTTAATAACACTATACAATAAATAAAATAATAATGAAAAAATAAAAATAATATATATTTTTTTTTTATAGAAGTGCCTCTAGGCATATAGTGAGTGTGTTGGTAGTTCTTCTGTCCCGCTGGAGGTTTTTTCGTCGTGACAGGACCTCACATACCTGGCGGCCAGGTTTGAGCTTGCTGGGCTTTCTCCTTTGTCCATATTTGGTTTCTGAAGGATGTCTTTGTGGTGAGTTGTGAAATGGGGATAGAAAGTGTCCCTAATTTGTGCATATTTAGGGCAGGATGTCAGGAAGTGCAGTTCTGTTTCCACTTCATTTCCTGTGCAGTGGGGACACAGCCGGTCTTCTTTTGGTAGCCAGGTCTGTCTGTGTCTGCCGGTCTCTATATGGTGAGATTGTGTTGACTGAGTCTGTACATGCTCAGGACTTTTCTCAGTTTAGGGTCACTCACTGTACTCTGGTATCCTGCCAATTCATATTCTCTATTTAGGGCCAAATAGCATTCCAATTTACTTTGTAGGTGAAGATGAGTAATCAGAAGGTTTCTGCTGCACGGTTGGATAGACTCTATGTATCACGTAATATGAAGAATAGAGTTTTAAATTCAATTATTTTTCCCACTTCAATATCTGATCATAAATTTGTTACTATGGAGTGTACTTTTATTAAAAAGAATGCATAAAAGTCATTATTGGCATTTTAATGCTAAATTATTAGAAGATAAGTATTTTTGTGAGAATTTTAAGCTCTTTTGGGAGTCCTGGAAGAGTGAGAAAAATGGCTATGAAAACTGTATTCAATGGTGGGAGATAGGGAGGGTACAAATAAGGAATTTTTGTCAACAATATGTATCTCATTCTTCGTTTTGTATAAAACGGTTATTGGAATGTCTTGAAAAAGAAATTATTGGCGTTGAGCAAAGTATGATTGCAAATGACTCGGTAAACCTTAAAGTTCTGTGGACTGAAAAGACTAACCTGCTGAGCTCAATTTTGAATGAAAGTGTTAAAGGAGCTCTTGTGAGGAGTCGGTTTTTAACAGTAAGAGACATGGAGGCTCTTTTCTTTTTTTCTTTTTTTTTCTTTTTTAACTTGAACGTAAAAAAGAACAAGAGAAATTGATGTATTGTTTAAAAGACTGTAACGGTCGAGACACTTCTGATCAAGCAGAGATGCGTAACATTGCAGTGGATTTTTATTCCAGTCTATATGCTTCTGAAAAACTGGATGAACAATGTAGGAATGAACTGTTGAATGACCTTCCGGTTTTAACTTCAAAGCACAAAATTCTTTTAGAGACTGAATTTGCCTATGAAGAAGTCACGGCTACTGTTATGGGACTCTCTGTAGGTCGTGCACCTGGAATAGATGGACTGTCTGCCGAATTTAAGGCTTTCTGGCCTGTCCTTGGACATGATTACTTTGAAGTTCTTCAAAAAAGTATTATTGAAAAAATCCTTCCTAAGAGCTTTCAGCATGCAGTTTTAACGCTGCTCCCTAAGAAGGGGGATGTAACACTCATAAAGAACTGGAGACCTGTGGCAGTGTTGTGCTCAGATTACAAAATAATTTCTAAATGTTTGGCTAACAGATTAAACAATGTATTACATGTAATCATACATAAAGATCAGTCTTACTGTATAAAAGATAGATCTATTGTAGATAATCTGCATTTAGTAAGAGACTTGTATGATTATGCTTTTGATAATAAGATTGAAATGGGGTTTTTAACACTGGATCAAGAGAAGGCTTTTGATCGGGTGGATCATATTTTTCTCCTTGATGCTTTAAAGGCCTTTGGTTTTGGTGATAATTTTATTTCAATGATAAGGTTATTGTACACTGAAGCCACATGTATGATAAAAATGGCTGGTGGCCTAAGTACTCCTGTGAAAGTTCAAAGGGGAATTAGACAGGGCTGTCCCCTTTCGGGTCAGCTTTATAGTATAATTATTGAACCTTTGTTATGTAAACTAAGGAAAGAACTAGCAGGTTTACAAATTAATTCTTTTAACTCCCAGCAATCTGTTAAATTATCTGCATATGCGGATGATGTTACAGTTTTAATCAGAGGAGAGGATGATGTTGAAGTGGTAAAGAATGCACTAGGGTGTTATGGAAAAGCATCATCAGCCAAAGTTAACTGGTGTAAAAGTGATGCTGTGTGGTGTGGCCAAGTTGTTAAAAGTCCAGCACTTCCTGGAAGTTTACAATGGGTAAGGGCAGGTTTTAAATATCTGGGAGTTTTTTGGGGGACAAATGAATACAGAAAGCAAAACTGGGAGGGCCTGCTGGAGAAAGTACGTGCGCGGGTGTCTCATTGGAAATGGTTGCTGCCCCAGCTGTCCTACAGGGGAAGGGTGCTGATATGTAATAACCTCGTAGCCTCCTCCCTTTGGCACAGGATGATGATCCTTGAACCTCCAGAAGACCTTGTGAGACAAATTCAGAGATGTCTGGTGGATTTTTTCTGGTCGGGCCAGCATTGGTTAAAGGCACCAGTGCTGTATCTGCACAGACAGGAAGGAGGACAAGGCCTAGTGGATATCATATCCAGAGTAAAGACTTTCAGACTTCAAGTGGCTCAGAGACTGCTCTACGGGAAGGATATGAGCTGGGCCGGGATAGCATGTACCTTATTGAGGAAAGCAGGCAACATGCGACTAGATCGCCATCTGTTCCTGATGGAGATAAACAAGTTGGATCTTGCAGGACTAACATCCTTTTATAGATCACTTTTTAAAGCATGGACACTTTTCAAGTTTTCCCGGGAGTTGAACAATGCTCAAAGTTTATGGCAGAGAGAAGAACCATTGTTATTTAACTGAATTTGGATATTTTTAAAAATATATCACTTAGGAGAAGACTATGGGCTGCAAAAATCACAAAAATAGGATATTTGATACCTGAAGGTGAATGGTTATCACCTGAAATTTTTGCTGAAAAACTGGGCATGAGCTCAATTCGGGTGGCAAAGAACTTTTTGTCTCAGATAGCTCAGTTTTTGCCACAGAGTTATAGACGTTCTTTAGAAACTTATAATGGAGAGATGGACACACTTGTTTTTCTAGAATTGGAAATTACATCTGAAATTGAAAACTGGGAAGAAACTGAGGGTGGACTATTATCTTTTAAGACACCTCAGTTGGGAGTTTTCAGCAATACAGGAAAAAAATCACTGTATATATTGTGTGTCAAGAAACTACATCTTCATGCTCTCACAAACATAAAGGAGTCTAAATGGCAAGAGGTGTTTGGATCAGGTGCTTCCCCCAAGGGCAGCTGGAGGACCTTGTACAAACCTCCTATTGAAAAAAGAACTGGAGATCTTCAGTGGAGGTTAGTGCATGGTATAATGGCTACTAACAGATACAGAGCACGTCTTGATCCGCAGGTGAGGGAGGGATGCCCTTTCGTGGTATACAAGAAACTGTTTGTCATTTATTTTTAAATTGTGCTAGATTGCAACTGTTGTTTCCTACAATAGATAAGTGGTGTCAGAACCTGGGAGAAGTTTTCTCACCTATGCGTTTTATATATGGGCCTAGATATAAAAAAAATAAAAAGGAGTGTCATGTTTTATGGAATTTTTTGGAATTTGGGCAAGTTAAGTTGGCCATTTGGTTGTCACGCAAAGAAAAATTGTTAGGTAACGAGTCTTCTGAAGTTGATTTAGTCCTCAGGGGTTTAATAAGATCTCGATTTAAAAATTGAGTACACATATTACAAATTGGTTAATGATCTTGAAACTTTTAAATATAAATGGGGTGTAAATCAATGTGTTTGATGTCGACTGTAATGGAAATTTGAATTTTTTTTTTTTTTTTTTTTCTTGTGATAATGTGGTGTTCTGAATTATGGCACTAAATTACCTTTTATGTTTTTCTGTGGTAAAACATTTTAGTCTTTTGGTATTAAAGTGTTTTTAAAGTAAAAAAAGTCTCTCTCTCTGTCTGTCTCTCTCTGTCTCTGTCTCTCTCTCTCTCTCTCTCTCTCACTCACTGTCTCTCTTTCTCTCTCTCCCACTCACTCACTCACTCACTCTCTCTCAATTCAATTCAATTCAGTATTGCTTTATTGGCATTACTGTAAAAAATACAATCTTGCCAAAGCTTGAAATATAATAACAATGAAAATAACAGAATAAAAACATTATAACAATATAAACTTAAACATTTTAACAAATAAGAACTTGTGTGAACATTTCATACCAGTGTTTAACATATAAACACACACAGGCTGAGGGTAACTGTGATGGACAGTAGGGAAATACACTGAGGTCAGACATAATACACACATTACACATACACACACGTTCACCTGCTGTCTCTCAGGCTGTGGCACATCCACATGTATCTCGCAGCCAGTGCTGCTGTCTGTCCCTCTCCTAGTATTATCTTTATTTTGTTCCTCTTCATTCATGGCTGTAAAGTTCTTTATGATGTTTGTGAATTTGTTGATGTATACGTGTCTGATTGATTTAAATTGGTAACCGTGAAGTAGGAAGTGTGTCTCTGTCTCGATCTCTCCTGTCTCACAGTGAACACACACTCTTTGCTCTCTGGGTAACCAGCTCTTTCTGTGTCTGCCGGTCTCGATGGCTAGTCTGTGCTCACTGAGCCTGTACTTGGTCAGGATCTGTCTCTGCTTTGTGTCTCTTAACATTCTGGAGATATTCTTCTAATTCATATTTTAATTTTATAGTTCGATAGAGTTGTAATTTACTTTGTGTTTTGGTTTCTTGATGCCAATGTTCCAGATATATATCTTTAGATTGTTTGATAATTTGATTTATTTTGATGTTTGGGTGAGAAGCAGTGCTGGTCTGAGACTGGTTAGTGTTAGTAGAGTTAGTCGGGTTAGTAAGTCTCAGAACCAGCTGACTGAGTGGACTCTTTTCAGGGTCCAGTTCTTGGGTTTGTAGTGCTTTAAAATGTAGCAATTCTGTGGGACTTGATTTTAGATGCATCCAGAATTTGAGCAATCTCTTTTTTGTATATTTATAATCAATGAGAAACGACCTAATTCTGCCCTACATGCATTATTGGGTGTTCTCCTTTGTAATTTTAGAAACCTTTTGCAGAATTCTGTGTGTAGGGCTTCTGTTGGATGCCTGTCCCATCTAGTGTAGCTCTGATCACTGAGTGGACCCCAAACCTCACTTCCATACAGCGCTATGGGCTGAATCGCACTATCAAAGATTTTACACCAAATTGGAAGCGGCATTTCAATATTTCGGAATTTTTTTTCTTGATTGCGTATAGAGCTCTTCGAGCTTTATCTTTGAGAGCATTCACTGCCATACATAAACTCCCTGATGCAGTGATGATCAGGCCGAGGTAAGTGTACTGCATCGTGTGTTCTAGGGCGGCGCTGCCTAGACTGAACTGGTATCGGTGTTCTCTCTGTGTGTGTGTGTGTGTGTGTGTGTGTGTGTTTATTGCTGATTTCATTAGTAACAAGTAATTCATTGGTTATTCAATTAAAACAATTGGCGTTATTGCCGTTTATTTCTCTCTCTCTGTGTGTGTGTGTTCATTGCTTATTTTCCATACGTGTAAACAAGCTACACGTTTATATTGCTAACATATTAGGCACATAGTATAATTACAGTATAGTTTTGCTTTAGAAAAATGTCAAGTATTTAATGAATCTGCATGCTTTTTTCACATTCACGCTATATACGTTAATATACGTTAAAGCTCTCTTGAATCTTATCAATATAATAAGGTAATAATGTAATCTGTCCTACCTTAGGTGAAGAAGGTGTTTATAAAGGTCAAAATGAGTCGGCGACCCAGCGGCAAATATCCTGAGATGCCCATGCGTGTGACAGACCGCAGGATGAGTCTGCTCAACGCCACCCCTCAAAAGTACAACCCATCTATTTTTTTCTATTATATGACGAGAGTGTTTGAGTACACATTGATGTGGTTCTGTTTTCAGCAGGATACACGTGTTATTTTATATATAACACATCGACTTTGATTTCATTACAGTAAGGATAATGTCTTTGGTAAGCTGAACATACCTAAACCTCATTCTACCACATCTGAGAGACGAACAAGCTTTTTTGGGAAGTGAGTCTGACAGTGAAAGTTAAACAAATGTTGCATGATCATGATTTTTTTTTTTTTTTTTGTCATTGTGCATTGTAATTCTTAATGATGCAATACGGTCTTTTCTTACACCTTAATTAGTTAATCATGTAGCATGTCTTCACTTCTCTCTACCTCACCACAGAGGCCTTGGGCCAGGTGGCCAGAGGAACAGCATGTTTGGGGCCTACGGGGGCCCAGAGAAGCTGAAGGACCCAAGACCCCTACATGACAAGGCTTTTGTCCAACAGTGTATCAAGCAGCTTTGTGAAGTATGGTATTATGTGTACATTAAAATAATATTGCAGGGTTCAGTACAGCACAAAAATAATTTTAATTTGGCTAGGGCTGTGCAATTAATCAAATTAGATTATCATGCGCATCTCGTCAGTAAAGCCAGTTTCTTGATTAGCAGAAATTCACTATCACCTGCTTGCAGATGGAGCGGCAATTACTACGCAGAGCCGTAGTTCACTGACAAGCTGGGCAATATCGCGTTCATAATTGAAGGCAATTCGTCTGCGATTTAACACGATATTGCCTATCTTGTCAATGAACTACGGCTCGGTGTAGTACCGTAACTGCCGCTCCATCTGAAAGCAGGTGATGGCGATTTTCTGCTAATCAAGAAACGTCTCGGTTACGTATGTAACCCTCGTTCCCTGAAGAAGGGAACGGAGACGTCACGTCGGTGACCGACGAATTGGGATCTCGCTTAGAGAGACCAATCCCCTACGAGAGTATCTAAACAAGCCAATGGATATTGGCATGCGATTATTGCATCCAGCTGCCGCTAATCACAGCGTGAGTATAAGTAGGCAGCGCATATTCAGGTTTTCGCTGAAGAGCCGAGCCGGTGACCCGGCCGCTCAGCGGTGGTACAGCAGCCGTGGCGACGGGACGTGACGTCTCCGTTCCCTTCTTCAGGGAACGAGGGTTACATACGTAACCGAGACGTTCCCTATCAGTCGGTCACTCCGAGTCACGTCGGTGACCGACGAATTGGGATCCCTACCAAAGGGCCACGGGTACTGCCCCTTCCAGTGTCCTGTGGAAGCCTCCTGAGCCCCTATTTTTTTGGCGCAGGTCAGGGCTACCACAGAAGACCAACTACTGTTGCCATGGCACTACCCACTCCGTAAGACTGGATAACACTGGGAAAACGTACCCGTTCCAGTTGGAACCGGACGCTACGGAAGCTCGCCCTTCCCGCAGGAGGTTCGGAGCAATTACGCATATGATCAACCTTAGGCGCATATGGAGAATTAGAGGAAATTGTACCTCATGGAGATTGGCAGAAGACCTGCCGGGGAAACACGGGCTCTCAGGCTATACCGTGGACTATACACATATGGGGTCCAAAAGGCCTTTCGTATGGAACCCAGCCCTCTACCGGTTCTCGTGGATTCAGCGAGTGAGGGCCTGGCGTCAGATGCTCCGCCACATCTGACTGCCAAGGGGACGGAGGAACTCGACAGGGTCTACAGTACGGACTCTCTGGAGCAGTTTTAGCAAGCCGACCCGAAAACGGAACCTCTCAGTGCTTCTACCCGTTTGAGGTGAGAACACAGGAGGAAACCGGTTCCACACGAAGGCTATAGAACCTAGCGAACGTGTTAGGGGTCGCCCAGCCCGCAGCTCTACAAATATCTGCCAGCGAGGCGCCACGAGCCAACGCCCAGGAGGATGCAACAGCTCTAGTAGAGTGAGCTCTCAACCTGAACGGGCAGGGCACACCCTGTACCTGATAAGCCAGGGTGATGGCGTCCACTATCCAGTGGGCCATCCTCTGCTTGGAGACGGCCTTCCCCTTCTGCCGGCCTCCGTGACAGACAAAGAGCTGGTCTGAGGTCCTGAAGCTTTGTGTCCTGTCAACGTAGCATCTTAGCGCTCGGATGGGACAAAGCAAAGCAAGGGCTGGGTCTGCCTCCTCCGAGGGCAGCGCTTGCAGGCTCACCACCTGGTCCCTGAAGGGAGTAGTGGGAACCTTGGGCACGTAGCCAGGCCGGGGCCTCAGGATTACCTGGGAGTCAGCCGGCCCGAACTCTAGGCACGAATCGTCGACCGAAAATGCGTGCAGGTCCCCTACCCTCTTGATGGAGGCCAATGCAAGCAGGAGCAGAGTCTTCATTGAAAGAAACTGCAGCTCAACTGACTGCAAAGGCTCAGATGGGGCCTGCTGTAGTGCTTTGAGCACTAGAGACAGGTCCCAAGAGGGTATAGAGGGGGGCCGTGGAGGATTTAACCTTCTTGCCCCCCTAAGGAACCTGATGACCAAGTCATGCTTACCTACCGACTTCCCTTCCACGGGGTCATGGTTGGCAGCAATCGCAGCCACATAGACTTTAAGGGTGGAGGGAGACAGCCTTCGCTCCAACCCCTGCTGCAAAAAGGAAAGCACGACTCTGATCGGGCACTTTCGGGGGTTTTCTCGGTGAGAAGAACACCACTCGACGAACAGGTTCCATTTCAAGGCGTAGGCCTGTCTCGTGGACGGCGCTCTAGCCGAAGTGATGGTGTCAACTACCCCTTGGGGTAGGTCACCTAGAACCTCCGCGTCCGGTCCAGGGACCAGACATGTAGCTTCCAGAGGTCTGGACGCGGGTGCCATAGGGTGCACCGTCTCTGAGTCAGTAGATCCTTCCTCAGAGGAATCTGCCAAGGAGGGGCTGTCACGAGGAGCATTAGTTCTGAGAACCAAGTCCGAGTGGGCCAGTACGGCGCCACGAGCAGGACCTGCTCCTCGTCCTCCCTGATCTTGCATATTGTTTGTGCGAGAAGGCTCACTGGGGGAAACGCATACTTGCGAAGGCCCCGCGGCCAGCTGTGTGCCAGTGCATCCGTGCCGAGTGTTCCCTCGGTCAGGGAGTAAAACATCTGGCAATGAGAGGTTTCTAGAGACGCAAACAGGTCTACCTGAGCGGGTCCGAAACGTCTCCAAATCAGCTGGACCGTCTGGGGATGGAGTCTCCACTCTCCGGGGAGCGCAGCTCGTGACAGCTCGTCGGCTGCCCGGTTGAGCAAGCCCGGAATATAAATGGCACGAAGCGACCTCAGATGCTTCTGACTCCAGAGGAGGAGGTGGCGGGCGAGTTGCGACATGCGACGGGAGCGCAGACCACCTTGTCGGTTAATGTACGCAACGGTCGCAGTGTTGTCCGTGCGGACCAGTACGTGTTTGCCTCGTAACCGCTTTCTGAGGCGGATCAAGGCCAGACGTACCGCTAGCAACTCTAGGCAATTGATGTGCCAGTGCAGTTGGGGGCCCGTCCAAACCCCCGACACCGCAAGCCCGTCGAACGTGGCACCCCAGCCGGTGGTGGAGGCATCCGTGAAAATCACAGCATGCCTGGAGACCTGTTCCAGGGGCACTCCTGCCCGCAGAAACGAAAGGTCTGACCACGGGGTGAGGGTTCGGCGGGAGGCCGGTGTGACTTGGACCCGGTGAGTGCCGCGCTGCCACGCCCACCTCGGGACTCGGCCATGGAACCAGTGTTGAAGCGGCCTCATATGAAGCAGCCCCAGCGGCGTGACTGCCGCTGCAGCCGCCATATGCCCCAGGAGCCTCTGAAATTGTTTCAGTGGGGCCGCTGTCCTGCTCTTGAACGCATTCAAGCAGTTCAACACCGACTGAGCACGTTCCTGCGTGAGGCGTGCTGTCTGACTGACCGAATCCAACTCCATACCGAGAAAAGAGATCCTCTGCGTCGGGGAGAGTTTGCTCTTTTCCCAGTTGACCCGAAGGCCCAACTGGCTGAGGTGTGAGAGCACCAAATCCCTGTGTTCGCACAACTGGTCCTGAGACTGAGCCAGTATGAGCCAGTCGTCGAGGTAGTTGAGAATACGAATGCCCTGTTCTCTCATGGGAACTAGGGCTGCCTCCGCAACTTTCGTGAAGACACGGGGCGACAGGGACAGCCCGAAGGGCAGGACCTTCTACTGATATGCCCGTCCTTCGAACGCAAACCGCAGGAATGGCCTGTGGCGCGGAAGGATCGACACATGGAAGTACGCGTCCTTCAGGTCGATCGCTGCAAACCAATCTCGGGGACGGACGCACCCGAAGATGCGTTTCAGCGTGAGCATCTTGAACGGAAGCTTGTGAAGAGCCCGGTTCAAGAGACGCAGATCCAAGATCGGTCTCAACCCACCGCCTTTCTTGGGTACAATGAAGTAGGGGCTTTAAAACCCCGACCTCATATCGGCTGGAGGGACCGGCTCTATCGCACCCTTCGCCAGTAGGACTGCGATCTCTGCGCGCAAGACAGGAGCATCTAACGCTTTCGCTGAAGTGAAGTGGACGGCCCTGAACTTGGGAGGACGCCGGGCGAACTGAATCGCATAGCCGAGTCTGATGGTCTGGTGGAGCCAACGAGACAGACTGGGAAGCCCTAACCAGGCCCCCAGAAACTGTACAAGTGGCACCAGCGGAACCACTGACGTACCCGCGGCGGGGCAGCGAGGAGAAACGCAGGGACCGTGCTCGGGCGTCTCTTTGCCGGTCCGAAGCAGGGTCAGCGTGTGTGGAACACCAACCTGCGTTTTGGCAGAGGGTGCGTGGGTAGTACGGTTGACCGCACTCCCGAACCGCCCACAGCTGCTCACTGGCGAGAGAGGTGGGATAGTGTGGATCAAGACTGACTCGTCCACAACTCCCCGTCCCCTCGGGGGACCCAGAGATAGAGGAAACTGCTCTTTTGTCGAGTTTTTGGGTGCCACTGACCGAGAGGTCAGTGGCGGGGAAAAAAGAAACAAGATTCTCCGCCCGGCCCTCCTCCGGGGGAGGGAGTGGTGCGATCACCATCTCCCGAAGAGCATCCCCCCCCATCTCTGGGTCGCCCGTCTCAGGGCCGCTTGCTCTTACGCTTGCCACCAGGTTTGGCGGGGGCCTGGACGGGCGGGGCGGCTGCCCTGCGGCCGGCTCCACGGCGCTGCTTTGCTGCGCGGGAGCGGGGGCGGCGGCAGGTGGCCGCCCTCGGCGACTAGCAGGCTGAGGCGCTGCCACCGGCGGCCGCGTGGAGGCAGCAGCTGCACGCCGGGGCAGGATGTGCCTGATGGCCTCAGTCTGTCTCTGTGCAGCGGAGAACTGCTGGGCAAAGTTCTCCACTGTGTCGCCGAAAAGGCCGGCCTGGGACACAGGGGCGTTCAAGAACTGTCTCTTTTCGCATCCCTCATGTCCGCCAGACACAGCCAGAGATGGCGCTCCTGGACCACCATAGTGGACATCGCACGGCCCAGAGACCGCGCCGTAACCTTCGTCGCCCGTAGCGCGAGGTCCGTGGCGGTACGAAGTTCTCTGAGAACTTCTGGGTCGTGACCACCCTCGTGCAGGTCTCTCAGTGCCTTAGCCTGATGAACCTGCAACAACGCCATAGCGTGTAAGGCGGAAGCAGCTTCACCACAAGCCGTATACGCACTGCCGGTCAGGGCCGACGAGTGCCTACAGGCCTGGGAAGGGAGCAACGGAACCCCACGCCAAGTGGTAGCAGTAGTCGGACACAATTGCATCGCAACTGACCGCTCCACCGGCGGGATGCCCGTATACCCCCGCGCTACCCCACCATCAAGGGTGGTGAGGGAGGACGAACCACCAGACCGGTTTCGGGCAGTGAAAGGTGCCTTCCATGATCTAGTGAGCTCATCATGCACCTCCGGGAAGAAAGGCACCAGGGTGGGGCCCTGAGAACCAGCGCGAGCCACCCCGAGAAACCAATCGTCCAACCTAGAGGGTTCGGGACGCGGTGGAGGATTCCACTCGAGCCCGACCCTTTCGGCGGCCCGGGCAAGCATAGCCACCATCTGTGGATCCGAATCCGGAACCGCTGACCGCCTAGAGGGTGGCAACGGTGCCGAATCATCATCTCCAGAGAGGTCAGACTCACCCTCCGACGCAGCGATTGACATCTGGTCACCGAGGGGAGCACCAAAGGATACAGCTGGTACTCCATGAGAGGGTCCAGCATGCTCCCTTGGCAGCTCCACAGGCTGCGAAGTGCCGGTGGCAGGAAGGACCCCCCCCTGAGGGGAATTCCTCACTGTCACCGTTAGACCAGTCCGGCCACTGTCAGAGGTAGTGGTCCCCCGGCTGCCGCCAGGAGGAGCCCTAGATCTAGGAAACGGAGCCTGGTCCGCAACTCCGCGACGGTCATCCTCCCGCAGTGAGAGCATGACTCGTCCACGAAAGCTGCCTCAGCGTGATCAAAGCCCAGACACGAGAGGCAACGATCGTGACCATCACCCGGCGCCAGGTAACGACCGCATCCAGAAACGCACGGGTGGAAAGGCATCTTGAAAAAGACGCGTCTTTAAAAAGACGTTCCACCCGTGAATGCTCTTTTAGAGAAAAGCACTCTTTTAGTGTGCTGAAGCGCACAGGGGAGATGGCCGCTTGCAACACGATCAGAGGGTAGTGCAATCCGATGTGTGCAACCCACTCGACAGAAGGAGACCACCGCCGCTGACGCGCCGTCACACCAACACACTGACTTGCAGACACCTATGCAGAGTTGGTCAGGAGCAGAACGAAGAACGCTCGGCTCCGAAGCGAAAAGCTGAATATGCGCTGCACCCGCTGCCTACTTATACTCACGCTGTGATTAGCGGCAGCTGGATGCAATAATCGCATGCCAATATCCATTGGCTTGTTTAGATACCCTCGTAGGGGATTGGTCTCTCTAAGCGAGATCCCAATTCGTCGGTCACCGACGTGACTCAGAGTGACCGACTGATAGGGAACTGGCTTTACTGACGAGATGCGCATGATGATTGAATTCGATTAATTGCACAGCCCTAAATTTGGCCTTTTTACTGGATGTGAATAGGCCAAATTTAGCTTGAAATTTGAAAGTTTCAAATTTATTGAAGCACTTATCCACCTTATTCTTCAACGTGGAAGTAAGCCTGTGGGCGAAACTTCTAGTTCGTTAGCCGCTATAGGGAAATAATGAGAAGAATAATGTATAGTAAATGGTAAAACTGTACTATAAACACTGGAAGCCATTCCCATAAAAATGACAAATGGTCTCTCCCACTCTTACAACAAGGTGGATAAATTCAGTAAATAAAATAAACTATTGACAAAAAAACAACAAAATGACTAAAGATTTTATTTTTATATTTTAGTAAAACAAAGTCAAAATATTAACAGCAACTGTAATAGCATATTAATGCTATTAAAGTTAAGTTTCACAGCCAGGGCTTTCACCATAAATGGATTTTTAAACATAGTAAGCATAAATTGCTCTGGTTATTTTCAGCTCTAAATGTATAAATTTCATCAGTTAGAAAATTCCTTTATTACGCAGTCAAAGAACTCCTGCAATCATGAGCAGCAAGAAAAATCAAAAATGAATTGTAACCAGGGGTTTGGCCCGATGAGTATATTTTCTTGTTATTTCTAGTTCCTGATGGAGAGAGGCTTTCCAGGCAGCGTCACAGTGAAGTCTCTCCAATCTCCATCCACAAAAGAGTTTTTAAAGATATTCGAATTCATCTACACTTTACTGGAACCATCCTTTCAGATGCCCACTGCCAAAGTGGAGGAGGAGATCCCAAGAATGCTCAAAGATCTGGGGTAATGACAATATGAAAAACAAAGAACAACAATACTAATTCATTAGTACATGCTGTATGAATCAGTTAAAATATAGTAGTAATCTGTCTTAATCACTAAGATATGGTTATGGTTTCATTTCAGATACCCGTTTGTGCTCTCAAAAAGCTCCATGTACTCCATTGGTGCTCCTCACACCTGGCCTCAGGCTCTTGGAGCTCTTATCTGGCTCATCGACACAGTCAAGGTGACTCTTCTCCAGACCTTTAACAGGGTTATGTGATCAATAATCTGAATAAAACTTATGATATAAGGGAAACCTTTTAACTAATTCTGACCAGTCAGTGTCACTATTGCTCATACTTGGGGTTAAGGGTTCGTTCAAATCTTTATCACACTGTCTACACGGGGCGGAACCGTTTGAGGCTCTCTACACTGGATGTGTCAAAGCAAATGTTCATATTTGTACACTAAATTAAAAAGTTTTGGGTTGAGATTTTTTGGTTTTGAAAGGTCACTTATATTATTTATAATATTAATAGTCATAATACTAATAGTAATAATAGACACTTATTAAAAGTATTAAGTGTTATAAGTAATGATTGTTTGGAGAATAGAAAGTTAAAATGAGCAGAATTTCTTAGAAATGCAAATATTTTGATAATTAAAAATGTTTTTACTGTCACTTTTACTCAATTTAATGAGTCCTTGCTGAAAAGTGTGAATTTAAAAGGAGATTTTTTTTTTCTTTTTTTAAATGAAAGCGTATGTCCGAAATAAAACAGGCTTCCATTTACTGTCAGCTACTCATCCAGTGTAGACAGCTTTGGTTGATTTTAAAATAGGTTCTAACCGCTTTTGACATGGAGTGGGCTCTTTTGTCTTGGGCCAGTAAGCAACCAGTTACATGCAACAGGAAACGTTGTAGCATTGCCTGACATGTAGATTTGGTCTCTGCAGCTCTTCGGTGATATGAGAGGGCAGAGCCAGCTGTTCTCTGACTTCTCAGATGAACCGTGTGATCTAGAAGAAGGGGCCGATTACAACAAGGTATCTGCGACAAAGTCAGCATTGACTGTTTCAGCAGTCATTTTGTAGATTTTGCTTCCCTGAACTGTAGACCTCACACATTTGCCAAATTTGTGTGTATGTGCTGTTAACTCTAGCTGTTGATGGAGTACTGCTCTGACACCTACAACAAGTTCATGCAGGGAGCAGATACATTTGATGAGGAGGATGAAGACTATCTTAATAAACTAAGTAAGTCATGTTGCAGTGCGACTGTCAAACACTGCGCTTTTTTGGATGGGGATGGGGGGGGGGGGGGGGGGGGGGTTTGACCTTTTGAACAACTTCTTAAATTAAAGGGATAGTTCAAACACAATCATATTTTTAAGAATGTGGGTAACTAAACATTTGCTAGTAGCCATTGACTTCCATAGTATCGAGGGGAAAAAATACTATGGAAGTCAGTCGGATCCCGCAGCTGTTTGGCTGCCAGTATTCTTCAAAATATCATCTCAGCAGCAGAAGAAAGAAGCTAATACATGTGAGGAATTTTTGGGTGGACTAACCTTAAAAACCTCTTATGTACCGAATTTTTTTTTTTAATTTTAAAGAGTTAAAGTATTTTCTAACTGCATGTTATAGATCTCATTGAACTCAAATTATCCATGCATGGGTTTTTTTTTTTTTACTTGTAAAGTTTTTAATAATGTTAAAAATAGACCTTAGTTCCTGTGGTGATGTATACAGGGCGTCTCCAATCATTTTCCGCAAACTTGCTTATCTCGCTCCTTTTTGAGTGCTTCACCCACCCACGTCTCAAAATCCAATCAACGACCGATGTGATAAGTCGTCACCCTGTATTTTTTTTTTCTTTTTTGATGATCTGATACTCCTGGATGTGTCACGTTGCTTTTCTACAGCATTCATAAACCTCGTATTTGGCAACTAAAACCAAAAATAATGAAAAACTTACCTTAAACCTTATTTTACCTTAATTTACACTTTTAATAACCCCAATCTTACAAAATATATTTTTGACTAATGCAAAATAGTTATATGGCTAATACATTTTCTGAATTCTCTCAGAGAAGCTGTACAATGTGGATGAGGCGCTGTTACAGTCCCAGCAGGAGAAACATGCAATGCTGATGGAGCATATGGAGATGCTTGAAAGAGAAAGCCAAACTGTGAGTCTGTACATGTTTCCTTGTCATTTCTAATGAGGATTACTACTTGCTAGATTCTACTAATTTTAAAATGATAGTCAGTCAACCCTGTGAATTACACACTCTGGGCTTCTCTCAGACACCAAATGCCAAAAATGTATGATATGATCCCAGATATAACAAAGAAAATGTTTATGTATTGTGAGTACTAGGGTAGATGTGACCTAGGACATTTAAGGTCTTACATGTACGGAGAACGGAGTTTTCACTAATGTGGGGACTTTGTGTATGTTTACAGGATCGTTTAGTAGGGAAGAGGACCGAGAAGCTCAGGTTACAGGCTGATCTGCAGAAGCTGCAGAACTATCGCTGTACTCTGGAGGCTCATAAAACTGGACTGGAGAATAAAGCTGCTGGCCTAGCTGAGGAGCTCGAGGCTGCTGGTGAGAGAGATTACAAGATTCAGATACAAATGCTTTGAATACAATTTGCTTAATTTCCCTGTTCTATGTACAGAGATGCAGCTGGAGGGTCTGAAGCAGGAGAGGACGAGGCTGCAGCACATCCTGGAGAATCAGAAGTTCACTCCAGCTGATATAGAGCGTATTAACAGAGAGCGGAATGAACTGCAGCAGACCATTCAAAGCCTAAACCAGAGTCAAGAGGAGGCGGAGCAGCTGGTGTGGAACGAGGAGGTCAACCTGTCCAAAACCAAAGAGAAGGTCAGGGATTTCCACATGTCCCAGCCAGTTGATCTGAAATCGCATACTGTCTGAATAGTTTTCATAATTTGTATAAGTACTGCCTTCGTGACCTTTTAAAAAAAAAAAAGTTCTATATTATGAATGTGTGCATTACAATTGAGATATGGACGTAGTACCATAATGTCATGTGATGTCAACTCCTTTCTGTGGCCTCTTTGGAAAATCTGAGATTTGTTGTTTAATCTAGCATAATGAGACATTTATAAGCAATTTTTTTTTTTTTAAAAAGGATGATAATTTTTTGATTGTGAACAAATTATCTAAAGGATCTTCAGTGCAGCGTAATGGTTAAGAGGAAGTTGCAATGCATCTGACAAGTGACCAACCACAGTTTTTTACTTGTGTACATAAATCTGAAAAAAATAATAAACCAGCAGAAACTATAACAGAATAAATTAGTGCCTCAAGAAAATGAAGCAGAATATTTTGCAGTATCAAATGGTGAATGTCTTTCAAAGATGTGATGACAATTGCTCTGTTTCTATTAATAAGGAGTTTCGTAAAGCCAGCCAATTAGATTCAAGCTTTTGTGTTTTCTGTGCTGAATACATTATTCAGTCAGTTCGATCCATCTAGCTTTTAAGATGCAGGCTAACACATGTAAACATTAGAATTTTTCTCATTTTGTTGCAGGTGGAGTTGAAGGTTGCGGAGTATAATAAACTGGGTCGTAAGCTGAAGCTCATCCCGCAGTCAGCAGAGAACGCCTGCGGTCATGACTTTGAGATCAGAGCAGATTACAGCGCCACAACCATCACACAGTACAAGACACAGATACAGGTACCGTCGCTACAGCTGTCCGTCAAAGAGGCTTCTTTTTTGTAACTATCAAGGACTTTAATTAATTTCTCTGACTTGTCTTACTCTGGTAGAACCCTCTGAAGAACATGATGGTAGATGTGGAGGATGAACACAGCAGACTCACAAATGTGAATTTGAGTTTGGAAGAGAGTGTTGAACAGGTGTGAGACTTTTATTCCACTCATTTTTGCCAAACAATTGTGAATTATAAGAGTTGAATTTACGGTGTTCAGATTGTAAAACGTTGTAGTGCATATCACCATTCCAACTGTTGATTAGGTGAAGTCCAACATCTTTGATAAGGAGACTGACATCAAGCATCTAAAGGAACAGATTCGCAGAGTCGACCAACAGCTTGAGCATGACATGCAGGTACAATGCATTTAGCATTTCAGATTTTAAACCTGCTAAAAATATATCGGCTTGTATGTTAATTGAATTCATGGGCTTTGTTTATTGACACATTTGAAATTGTCACTCGGCACATGTGATTGAATTAGTTATGCTGTGTGTAGGAAATGGCTCAAGAGGAGGAGAAGTGGGCAGCTGAGGTGGACTCTGCTGAAACCCACAAGAAGCGTTTGGAAAAGAACGTGATGCAGGGATTTGAGGAAGCCGAGGAGGAACTCAAAGCTGCCCAACAACAGTGAGCATCCACTTTATTCTTAATGCGTCACCTGTTAATTATTTTTTATTTTATTTTTTTTACATCTGAACTTCTCCATCAGGTATCACGTGGTCGTGCAGGAGACTAATGAGGAGAACCGCATGGTTTCCAAGAATCTGACTGATGTCCTCAATTCTGCAGCAAACCACCTGTGTGCAGTTGAAGTATGTGATGGTTTTGCTCGCAATTACCAGAAACCTCTTTACTTTATATGTGCTACTTGAGCTGAAAGATTTTGAACACCGAGATCTATCAACACTGCCTGCGACATTTTAGTAACTTTTAAATAAATGTAGTCTTGCTACACTTTCTGATTTAAAGCAGTCAGAATGTGACTTGTAGCCAAAATTAACAAAAATTCTTTACATAACCTCCCATTCTTGTCTGAAATGTTCACTTTTTTTATACTGGTGTAGAATTTGCCTGTAAACAAAAACATCTTTGTTTTTTAGAAACACTGCAATGAGCAGCTAAAACGGTTTGGTAAGCTGAAGGAAGTCATTCATGAAGATGAGGCTGACATGAAAGAGCTAATGGATCTAGTGGAAAACTTCAAGAAGGAAGTGAACTGTGTTTAACACCTGATAGCTTGAATTTGTAAATAGTTTTACCGTTAGAGTTGTTTTTGTTTTGTGTGCCCCCCCCCCCCCCATATGAGTTGAAGATATTGTCTTTTGGAGACAGAATCATACTTGTGTATTTACTTGTTTGTTTACTAAAAATAAATGTTTTTGCAGATCAAAATGTGATGTTTATTGTAAAAGTCTGCTTATCTTACATAGATTAGTATGGGATCAGACTATATTAAAATGGCATTAGTTTTACTTCCTCTTTGTGAAATAATACATTTAAAAAAATTATTTTGACTTATATTTGCTGGAAAACTTTAGAGAGCAAGTTAATGATTAAACACTATGGCCTGGTTTCACAGCCCGGGCATAGACTAAGCCAGGATTAGGCCATTGTTCAATTAGGAAATTTAAGTAATTTTTATTAAAATGCCTTAGAAAAAAACATTACTGGTGTGCATCTTGAGACAAAACAAAGGCACTGATATATTTTATGATCAGTCAGTGCAAGTTTCTTTCTTTTTTAGTCTGGAACTAGGCTTAAGCCTTGTCTGTGAAACCGGGGGAAGGACTCTTACTATATACCAAACCAAAATCAGATATAATTGTCCTTGTGAAATTATGCATTTGTGAAAAGGCATATGTTGTATTTGTACATTCTCTAGAATCTAATTGTGTAACAAATTTGCCCTCGCTGTTGGTTGGATACCACATGTCACATTTCAGTGCATTTAGCTGGTCTTTGATGTCCATGTGGACCAGAGACGATACTACTGTTGGGCTGTTACCAATGAAATGAAATCAGTATCAACAAAATCCATGCTTGCACTGCAGAAGTGGCATTAAGATGCAGTTACATGCACTGTTTTATGTAGATATGGGGTGGTATGTCTTTTCTGAAACCATTTTCTTTAATGCTTCCAAACTCATTGTTGATGCTATGATCCTGTCATATATTCTTGGAAAACTTAAGTCTTTACCTCACTCAGCACGTGAATGGCAAAGTTATGGGGTGAAGTGACTTACTTCCAAGTATGGTGACCCATACTCAGAATTCATGCTCTGCATTTAACCCATCCAACATGCGCACACACACTGTGAACACACACCCGGAGCAGTGGGCAGTCATTTATGCTGCGGCGCCGGGGGAGCAGTTGGGGGTTCGGTGCCTTGCTCAAGGGCACCTCAGTCGTGGTATTGAGGGTGGAGAGAGCGCTGGACATTCACACCCCCCACCTACAATCCCTGCCAGCCCGAGACTCGAACCTGCAACCTTTAGATTACAAGTCCGACTCTCTAACCATTAGGCCACGACTTCCCCTTAAAGAGTATTCTTACAGACTACCCTTCCTTATCACAGTACAGCTAAATATTGCAAACTGACATATTATAATACATTTTAAAATCCTCCTTTTGGATTAAAATGTATTTGTATTCAACGTATTTATTTTCTAGATGATAAATGGACTAAGTCTACAGTCACTATGAAACACGTCCTGAAATGTCATATAATAAAATGCAATACAATACAGTGTAGCACATAGTACAGTTTGAAAGTCTAGTTTAGTAGCATATTTTTCTGGTTAGTAAGCTTATTTTTTGTTGTTTTATTTTTCTTTTCTCTCTCACTGTATACAGCAAATGTATACACATTTTCACAAATTACTTAGATTATCTGGCAACCCAACCTGCTGAAAGGCGGAACTGAAATTTCCCGCTCAGTGTTTCTGCCGGAAGCTTTGAAGGGACGGACGCAGAGGAACATCATGGAGGGAGACTTGAGTTGTTTCATGTAGCAGCGACTCTGACGCATTTAGTGGGAATTATCAGTACAGCCTCTCAATGGAGCTCGATAAAGACATCCAGACAACGCAAAAAGGGTTTCACTGCAACCTCTGCGTCGTTAATATTCCCAACAGTAAGTTATAATAAACTAAAACATCAGCGGTTAACACAAGGGAGACATGTTCCTGCACTTTGCAAACCTGCTATAATTCAAGGATTATATAAAAAAAGTACTTGCATTTACATGTTAGGGCACTTTTCGTCAAAAAGTAGTTTTGTAGCACATTCCATGGTAATACCACGGCATTTTGAAGTAAATACTATGAGTGTTTTAGGTAACAATTCATGAGCATGATATATATTCCAAAGTTGGGTGGCATGATCCTCTCATAACGTTACTGTACCAGTTTTTTGTAATTTGCTTAATGTACTCCATCAATTTAATTTTGCATTCAACTGAAGTGTTTCTTTTCAGAGCCAAGCCTGGAAGACCATGTTAAAGGAAAGAAACACCAACATCTCCTTCGGCTCAGATCTCAGCGTAAAGCACAGGAGCAGAACAGTGTGTTTGTGAGCGGCTTTAAACCAGACACGTCTCAAACCGATCTGAAGGAGTATTTCACACAGTTTGGGCCGGTGTCAGATGTGATCATGGACAAGCAGAAGGTGCATATACACACTGTCTTTACTCTGTGGTATAGTTCTCCTGTGGTCATAATTTCATCGTTTTCTTTCTTACATCTGCATTTGAGAACATATGTAACATTTGCCAACCCTGTTAACATTAATCCTGAGTTATAGGGTTCATTTACTTTACTTATTTGAGTAAAAGGAGATGTAATGATATCTGTTGTTCTGTGTAGGG
Source organism: Barbus barbus (assembly GCF_936440315.1). Classification (NCBI taxonomy): domain Eukaryota; kingdom Metazoa; phylum Chordata; class Actinopteri; order Cypriniformes; family Cyprinidae; genus Barbus; species Barbus barbus. Next base: position 13,958,451 of record NC_136760.1, on the reverse strand, counting down.
TGTCTATGCTATAGTTGAGTTCTCCGAGTCCCAGAACGCTCAGGCAGCTCTGGCACAACTACAGCATCAGCTCAATGGACTGAAACTTCGTGTCAAGCCCAGAGAGGGGAAAGAGTTTAAACTGGCCAGCAGGGGGAAAGAAGACTCCAAAACCCCCCGGATCAGCCTGGACAAACTCAACTACGAGCTCTGCAAGACTTCATCTGTAAGAATGTTTCACATCCAGGCAGCACAAAGAAAAGTGTGTTTGCTTTATTAGTAGTTTTTTCAAATTTTGTTTTAAATGTTCTTTTTGTGTCTAAAAGGTAAATGAGCAGATGCTGAAGGTGGTGGAGAGGTTTGAGTTGAAAGACAATGAGAAGAAAGGGAGAGATCTTCTAGTTCAGCTGCTACAAGAAGTCTTCACAGAGTTCTTTCCAGGTTCTCTCTCAACTAAAACATGAACAAGACAAGAGTGCATAAAATAAACATTCACCTGTCTATTTTCTAAATGCATGTTATAGAACTTGTGAACAATTCATCTGTCCATTTGTTTCTTTTTTGCAAAAATGAAATCCAGTAAACAACTTAAGCATAGAACCAAATCCTGCCCTACATTTGAGAGAGATTTGTCGCTCTGTTTCTTCACAATTTTAGTCAGTGCAACAGTAACCACACTTTTTTTCTGCAGCATTGGTTTTTAATATTTTTTCCTATTTGTTTTTTTCTCGTGATTTTAAAAAAAGCCCCTGTGTCATGTCACAGATTGCCAAATTGTGCCCTTTGGATCCTCTGTGAATACTTTTGGGATTCACTCCTGTGACCTTGATCTGTTCCTCGACCTTGAGAACACCAAAGTTTTTCAAGCTCGTGCCAAGTCTTCTGAAGCGGTGTGTTAGCAGCCCTATCACTGGGCGACTGTGACCTCAAACATCAAGTAATCAAGCTATTTACGTCTGTCAATCTGTAAAATCTCAAAAACTGCCAATTTTCATCAGACAGGAGAGAATCAGTCTGAGGATTGCCGTTCTGAAGACACCATTTTGTCCGACATGGACCTGTCCACTGCCACTCCTGCTGAAGTCTTGGAGCTGGTTGCAGTCATTTTGAGGAAGTGCGTTCCAGGCGTGCACAAAGTCCAGACCCTCAGCACTGCTCGACTTCCTGTAGTTAAGTTCAGTCATCGAGAGCTCAACCTCCACGGTGACATCACCATCAACAACAGGTTGAAAACAGCTGTTTTTGGCCACTTAGTGAAATAAAATAAAAACTTGTGAGTATAGCACCCATTGGATAATCTGTTTATAATAATATTTTCCTTTCTGCACCAGACTGGCAGTAAGAAACACTCGATTTCTGCAGTTGTGTTCGGGCATCGACTCCAGACTTCGACCCTTAGTCTACACCATCCGTTTATGGGCCAAGCAGAAACAATTAGCGGGTAATAAAGTTGTGCATGATGACAATTAATTATGAACATCACATAAAAAGACTACATTTTTAGTGTTTTGCCACATATGAGTGCATATATTTAGGGCTGCTAAGTTTTTTTATCAGCATATTAATAGTTGTGTTCATTTGTAATGCAAAAAATAATTCTTGAATGTAAAGTGATGTGGTTATAGTGCAGTAATAAATCATCAAATATAATGTTCTTAATAAAATTATTCAGAAATGCAGAACCACCATGATGTATGCTTTGAACTGTACTTTTACAATTTAAATAATTTATTAGATTGTTTATATTACGGAGTTGTGTCAGACTCGATCTAGGGGGTAAAAATGTATCAAAATACAAAAATTTTAATGATGTAATACCAAGCTTTGCTTGTTTTTAGCAAAATATAACTTTTAACTCAACATTCTTTTGATTTTGGGGTAATATGTATGACCTGGGCATTTCTTGACAGTTTGGGTACAATTCACATGTACAGTTTTCTCAGGTTAACCTTATACATTTTTAATATTATAGGGAACCTTTCTGGCCCTGGACCGTTGTTGAACAATTACGCTCTTACACTGCTGGTGATCTTCTACCTTCAGAATCGAGACCCTCCTGTGTTTCCCTCTGTGAACCAGCTAAAGAACATGGCCTGTGCGTTGACCAGGACTGCTCTTCATTTAACTTCCTTAATCATTTGTTTTCTCTGTATTTTATGACTTATTACATATGTAGCAGGATGTCAGACTTAACCGTTTCTGTCATGAGAGCCTGAAGATGCATATTAATAATGGTTTTTGTTTGTGCAGGTGAGGAAGAAGAGTGTATTATTGAGGAATGGGATTGTACATTTCCTAGTCAGCCATTTAGTGTACCGCCCAGTAAAAACACTGAAGATCTCTGTAAGTATAACATATGCTTTACATTATCAGTTAACATGTTTACATTCACTTTCTTAAGCTGGTTACCAGTTAACTGCATAGGTCATTAATGGCTTCAGCACAGCTAGATTTTAACCCAATTTCATTCGGCATGTAAACCGTTAACTGCCTTTCTGTCAGTTTATAGACCTTAGTACAGGTGCATAATTTTCTAAACCCGCAACCTTCAAAAATGTTTTATGGATCAATAGAACACACTGTACTTCTGTCCCTCACATCCTTGACGCTTAATTTGTCAAAAAATAGATATAACACTACCCTGACTAAAATTTATTGAAGTGCACATCTATCTATATATTCACATCCAGCAAGAATTATGTTTCACGATAGAAGAGGAGACGATAAACTGCACACTGTGTTCTCATGCAGCAGATGGAGAAGTTCTACAGTCGAAAACTCATCGCTGTATCTGTAGAAACTGCAACATAGAAGTTTAGTGCTTTAACATAGCAACTTGGACAACTAACAGATGGAATACTCCGAGTTAGATAATCATTGTTTTGATGTCACAGATGTTTTTTTTAACCCGTTTAGTAAATATCAGTCTACTGACGTGCATGTAAACATCCTCAGTATCTCATTTGCTTTTTTACAAACCCACAAGTGTGCTCCCTACCTAGATATTATCATAGGTGTCCTCTAACACAAAAGCTGTAACAAACAGCAGGCAGCAGCAAAATTTAGGTAGTTTGATGTTACCATGTGATCAAAATCAAAGACAGCATTGCATGTATCCTCTGTGGAGAAGTTTCCTTATTTCCTCTGGCATTGCCCTTTTGCCTTTTATCTAAATGGTAATATTCACTCACCGGCCACTTTATTAGGTACACCTTGCTAGTACCGGGTTGTGCGTTCAGAGATGGTATTCTGCATAGCTTGGTTGTAACCAGTGGTTATTTGAGTTATTGTTGCCTTTCTATCATCTCTAACCAGTCTGCCCATTCTCCTCTGACATCAACAAGGCATTTTCGTCCACACAACTGCCGCTCACTGGATATTTTCTCTTTTTTGGACCATTCTCTGTAAACCTTAGAGATGGTTGTGAAAATCCCAGTAGATCAGCAGTTTTTGAAATACTCAGACCAAAAAAAGTCACTTAAATCCCCTTTCTTTCCCATTCTGATGCTTGGTTTGAACCTCAGCAAGTTGTCTTCACCATATCTAGATGCCTAAATGCATTGAGTTGCTGCCATGTGATTGGCTGATTAGCAATTTGTGTTATCAAGCAATTGAACAGGTGTACCTAATAAAATGGCCGCTGAGTGTATAATTGATATACTCCATATATAATTTACTCAAATATAGATAAATATATGGTTACACTTTATTTTAAGGTCCGGTTCTCGCTATTAACAAACCATTTTTGCCTCAATATCTTAATTTGCTGCTTATATTTAGTAAGTAGTTAAGTTTAAGTATTGGGTAGGATTAGGGATGAAGAATAAAGTCATGCAAAACTTTATAATCAGATTTTAAAGCACATCTCTATTTTGTAAAGATGATTGTTTATTAAATTTTTTTATAAATATTGTACATCCCTATTGTGTACTGCTAAGAGGAACTTGTTTTTGAGTGCTCAAATCACTTGAACGTGCTGCTCTTCATACAGACATCAGTAGACTGTGCCTATGATGTAAATTACATCACAAACTGTCTGCTGGAGATGTACTGTTTAATCGTGTTATTCTCCCTGTAACTTTCCCCATCTCATTTCCCTCAGGCACTTTGCTTTTTGGATTGTTCACTTTCTACTCAAAGTTTGATTTCTCTGCATCAGTGGTGTCTCTGCGCGACAGCCGTGTATTGCCTATTACAGATTTCCTCCAAAGTGATGAGGAAGCTGTAAACACCTCAGAGGCCTCTGGTCCCAAATCAAAGCGTTCCTCTGCCCCCAAACTAGGGCCTATGAATGTCCTGGATCCGTTTGAGCTAAACCACAATGTGGCAGGGAACCTCAATGAACGAACACAAAAGAACTTCAAGCGAGAATGCTGTGAGGCTGAGAAGTACTGCCGCAGTTTGCAGTATCAGCACAAATCAACCAAGGGCAAATCCTGGGGCCTTATGCGGCTCTTTGTGCTGCCGAATGAAGCCGGACCCCGTTCACAGGTCGACACTGAGAAGATTATGGAGGTCAGCATCCCCTTCAAGGCAGCCGTTCTCCCAGAACCCTTGCGTGCCCAACTAGTGTTGGCCGGCAAGGGTTTTAGGGGTCTTTGGTTTGCAAAGGTCTGCTCTGCTGTGCACATGGTGTTTCATGAAGTTTTAAAATGTTCACCTTTAGAGGAAACTCAAACTACAGCTGTTTGTCAAAATCTGGATAAAGCAAACAGAGATGGAAATGAAATGGAGGTTAATAATAACCAAAGTGTAGAAGATTCTGGTCTACAAGCCAAAGGTGAAAATGGTAAGAAGAGACCCCTTACAGTGGAGATGGAGGGTCTGTCGACCTCCACTGTTATACAAGCTAAAAGACAGAAGCTAGATGCTGATATGGAGCGCCCAGAGCCGGTCCACTGGATTTGGACTCAAAGCAACCGTGTTTGGGCAGGCCGACGGAAAGTGCGAAGAGATCTCTTGAAGACTAGTGATGAGACTTCCAAACCTGAAGGAGGCTGTGTTGACATTGAGAGCAGGGTGACTCAGAGGATTATGGAGAAAGAGGAGAAACTGCAAGATTTGTTGGAATTCAAAGTGGATGCAGAACTTGTCGGTGGTAATGAAAGCACAGAGGTTGTCCTCCGTTTTCACCCCACCCACAATACCGCAGACGTCTTTCAAGACCTCTTTCATTTTCTGGAGTCCTTTCTGCCTAAGATGGCAGAAACGATTCTAGGGAGTGCAGGGTCTTTTGTTTAAAATTTAATTTGTGTGAAATCTATATAAAATACAACTTTCAGCACTCAGAGGTTTACCCTTCTGAGGAAAAAGCAAAATTTTTGTGAATGTTTTGAGCATATTACATATTTTGTTTATAGAATGGTCTGAGTTCTAATTTATTTCCTGTATGAATTGGGTTTTTGTTTGCCTCTCCATAATGTAAATATAATGAATGTGAAAGCTCATATTAAAGTTTGAACTGAAACTTTGATCCATCAACACCTGGGCTTTGGCTTTCTTTATTAAATGGATGGTTATGATTTTAAAATCTGATTTGATGTGCTGCAATTTATGTCTTGTAAACAATCTGAAATTTGCATGCTTTTGTTGAATATATATTTGTTTAATACTCCAAATACTGGCCATAGCCTACAGTTGCTTTTATGAACTATATACATGTATCTTGGTGGAACAATTTTATACACTTCTGTTATAAATTGTAAATTGTATAAATTTAGAAGTGAATTAAGGTTCTACTAAAACTTGATTTCCATATAAATATATCATAAAGCTGATATGACTGTTATATCAAAATGGTTAGTTAGTGTGGTATCTACTTTACCTAATTAATGCTATAATTAAGCAATGTTATCATTTATTTTTCTTGATATAATGAACAGGAAATAAAGACCTAAATTAGAGCCAATTGAGGGCCATTGATCAGTAAGTGATTGACAGTTGGTTTACAAAAAGTTGTCAGCTTTTTGAAATTCATTTTGACTTTTTTTTTTGATATTCATTTTGCTTGCACTTTCAGCGTTCCTCTGAAACCTTCCACCTTCCCTAGCTCCACCTCTATAGATATGCTACAGGGTCATTTTATATGCTATTTATCCATTACCATACTAAAATCTTCCGAGAGTTGTCATGATAGAACTGATTTGATGATGTCCAAAAAGGTCATTTCCTGGATGATGAATAACTTAATTACAAAATACTATCAGGGTAGACCGTGAAATGGAGGACACAGAAAATATATAAAAACAGGTTTTGTTGAAGAAATGGAACACTTAATGACCAATTTTTCATGTTAGAATTGGCAAATATGTCTTAAAATGCTCTCTTAGCAGTGATAGTGTGAGAAGAAAAATGGGTTACACTTTATAGTGTAATTATACCTTTAAGTACTGAGTATTAATTAACTACATGCACTTACTTTATGGTTAGGATAAGGGTTTGGTTTAGGGTTGCTTGCATGTAATTATGCATAATTTATTGTTATTATAATAGTAATGTAACATTACGCGTGTTACCGAAAAATGTGGCTAATATGATTTCAATCTTAAAACATGTGAGTTCAATAGTCTTTCAGTATAAGACATGATGGTGACATGAAAACGCACGTGTGGTATAACAGAAATGACTCACCTGTTGTAAAATCAATAACACACCTCATGTGGTCTTTCCCCTTAATTACTTTTTGCAGCTTCCTTTCCATGTTAATATTCATGTCCTGTTCTACCCATCTGCTGCATATGGTGGACGTTATGGCCGTAAGATAAGCTTAGAATGGAAGAGCTGGGAGTGCTGTGGAATGAGAATTCAGAGGCGTGTGCAGAGATAAATGACTGTAATTACACAATGAGGCATGCTGCTTCATTACAGCTGCTGTATATGACACTGGAGGATTAGTCACAAATGAACAGCACACATGGTGCCTTATTTTATGCAATCTGATGTGCATGCAAAAGTAATTAAGACATAATGGAGGAGGTAACAAGCCTTACATGAGCAGTTTTTTTTTCATTCATATTATTGGAAAAGAGTTTGTGGGAAATTTAGGAAAGATTAACAAAAATTTGCTGGTATTGAGCATATGTATGCATTCTGCATTTATACGTTGCATTACAGATGACGTCATGGGTGACTTCTGTGAATTGAAAGACTGGCTTTAGTTGTTGAATCAGAGGGACCATTTATGAAGAAGATTATCAGTGTTTTAAATAAACAGATTAAGTAAAATGTATGGCGTATAGACTAGACACATCCTGTATCTCTTTAGACATTAATGCTTGTGTGTAGCATCCTGCACAAGTACATATTGTATGGTGACCTGTGATATTCTTACATTTATTGCTTTATTAAAATAAGTAATTATATTCACTAAATACAACCCGAATTCCAGATAAGTTGACGTTTTTTAAAATTTGAATAAAATGAAAACTAAAAGACTTTCAGATCACATGAGCCAAAATTTTATTCACAATAGAATATAGATAAAATAACAAATGTTTAAACAGAAATGTTACACTTTTATCCACTAAATTAGCTAATTTCAAATGTGATGCCTGCTACAGGTCTCAAAATAGTTGGCACGGGGGCAACAAAGGGATGAAAATGCAAGAAACTTTGAAAAAATTCAGCTGGTAGAACATCTAGAAACTAATTAAGTCAATTGACATCATGTCTGTAACATGATTAGCTATAAAAGGGTTGTCTTAGAGAGGCAGAGTCTCTCAGAAGTAAAGTTGGGCAGAGGCTCTCCAACCAGAGTGCGTAAAAAGATTGTGGAATACTTTAAAAACAATGTTCCTCAGCGTCAAATTGCAAAGGTTTTGCAAATCTCATCATCTGCAGTACATAACATCATCAAAAGATTCAGAGAATCTGGAGAAATCGCTGTGCGTGAGGGACAAGGCTGAAGACCTTTGTTGGATGCCCGTGGTCTTCGGGCCCTCAGACGACTCTGCATCACTCATCGGCATGATTATATCATTCACATTACTAAATGGGCCTAGGAATACTTCCAGAAACCACTGTCGGTAAACACAATCTGCCGTGCCATCTGCAGATGTCAACTAAAGCTCTAGCATGCAAAAAGGAAGCCATATGTGAACATTGTCCAGAAGCGCCGTCGTGTCCTGTGGGCCAAGACTCATTTAAAATGGACTGTTTCAAAGTGGAAAAGTGTTCTATGGTCAGATGAGTCCAAATTTGACATTTTAGTTGGAAATCACGGATGCCGTGTCCTCCGGGCTAAAGAGGAGGGAGACCTGATGGTAAGCCAGCATCTCTGATGGTATGGGGGTGCATAAGTGCATACGGTATGAGCAGCTTGCATGTTCTGGAAGGCATTATGAATGCTGAAAGGTGTATATAAAGGTTTTAGAGCAACATATACTCCCCTCCAGATGACGGGAAGGCCTTGTGTATTTCAGCAGGACAATGCAAAATCACATACTGCAGCTATTACAACAGCATGGCTTCGTAGTAGAAGAGTCCGGGTGCTGAATTGGCCTGCCTGCAGTCCAGATCTTTCACCTATAGAGAACATTTGGCACATCATTAAACGAAAAATACGTTAAAGACGACCACAAACTCTTCAGCAGCTGGAAACCTATATCAGGCAAGAATGGGACCAAATTCCAAGACCATAACTCCAGAAACTCATAACCTCGATGCCAAGACGTCTTCAAACTGTTTTGAAAAGAAGAGGAGATGCTATACAATGGTAAACATGCCCCCGTCCCAACTATTTTGAGACCTGTAGCAGACATCAAATTTGAAATGAGCTCATTTTGTTCATAAAATTGTAAAATTTCTCAGTTTAAACATTCGTTATGTTATATATTTTCTATTGTGAATAAAATATTGGCTCATGTGATTTGAAACTCTGTTAGTTTTCATTTTATTCAAATTTAAAAAAACGTCCCAACATTTCCAGAATTCAGGTTGTATTAAACATTTACATTACTATGGAAATATATTCAAAGTTATTTAAAATACTGAGTGTTTAATTTTTTTGTGTAGACTTTTATCTGTCTTTTTTGAGACAAATTGATTATCAAATTTTTTCTGATTTATAAAAAATAAATTGCATTTATCCAAAGCGACGTACAAATGAGAAGCAATCAGACCATTGAGAGAGCAGCAGCATACAAGTGCCATGACAAGTCTCAGTTAGTCTAGCACAGTGCACGTAGCTAGTTATTTATTTATTTATTTTTTCAATAGAATAGGTAAGTGTTAGTATTAGTTGGTCGGGTGCTGGGCGAAAAAGATGTCTTTTAGATAATTTTTGAAAACAGCTGTTCGAATCGAGATCGGGAGGTCATTCCACCAGCTGGGCTCAGTCCAGGAAAAGGTCTGTGAGAGAGATTTGATACCTCTTTGGGATGGCACCACAAGGCGTCGTTCACTTGCAAGACAAAACACTTACAAACTGCTGTTAATATAAATAAATTTATAAGAAGCAATAAATTTATAAGACTGCTTCTTATAAATATATTAAGTTAAGAGTTGGATTGTATGCTAAATAAACCCTAAAGATTGACAAAACCTTGTAATGATTTAAAAATAAAGCAAATAAAAATTCCTTTGGTAAATTTGAAATTAATTTGTTATATATTAGAATATTTCATAGGCAGTGTATCATGACATAATGAATCGATTTGGACCTGTTTAATTATATTTAGTTGTATAGGATGTGTTAACATTTTAAATAAGTATTAATGAGACTTAATTTCTCACATATACGATGCTCAAATCGGGACGATCAAATTTTTCTACATTATTTTTTTAGTAGAATGTCAGGATATTTTTGGTGTTTAAAAATGTCTCATTCATAGTAAAATAAAGTGTCAATGGAAGTATTAGAAACATTTTTTTAGAAATATTCTTAGTAATGATTATGTATGTAATCTTGCCTCAACAAGAGAAAACAGGAAGAGAATATGAAAATTTAGTCTCAAACATTTTCTTATGCCAAAACTTACACACCTAGTGAGATTGCATTTATCTTAACGTATTTTAATGTTGAATAGTGGAGACATTTCCTCCTCATAATTATTTAATGGCAAGAACTTATTGATCCTGGACCAGTCACAAAAACACATTTAACCTGTAAATCTTTAACGGCACATCAGCTGGTATTTATTTGGAGGTCGACTCTCTTGGGAAATTAGTTGTGTTGCATCGTGAGTCATAAGAGGATATATCATTTATAGTATGCAGTTGAGTCAGTAGACAACAGATTTGTTGTTAACTGTTGTTTATCTACCAGTGGGAGCATTAAGAAATGTCATGTCAATAAAACAGCTACACAATAGTGAGCATTTGGAAGTGTGAAGAGGACATTTATTTACCATTTTACTGCGAGTAAAATCTAATTTACAAAATAAATAAAAAATAATATATATATATATATATATACATTTGTTTTGTTTCTTTCCTTATTTATGCTCATTATATTTCACTGAGGTATATAGTGTAAATAATGTAATGTAAAAAATTATTTAATTGAACCTATTGTTTTATTTATTTAAAACTTTTATTTACAGTAAAATGTGATTTTACTCTCTATTTGTCTCTGCACTTTTTGTTCAAAAAGTATTTCCACCTTTGAAAAAAAATAATGGTTCAAACAAGCTCAAATAGCTCTGTTATTGCAAAAATAAATAAATAAACATAGAACATAGACCAAATAAACAGACCATTATTAGACATAAAAAAGGCACTTTCTTATTTTCTTGCACTGTGAAAATTTTGCATTTTAGTGTTAGTATGAAGGTTAATAACTATAAATAACTATTTGATAGACTGTAACCACATTTTTAATTATTAAAAATGTTTAAAACTCAGTCCCTGGAAAAACACATTTGTTCACTGCTAATCTAAATATATGAATGGCTCTGTCCTATACTGTGGTCCCTTGATGGTGGTTACGGCCTATGTAGTGTAGAAGTTAAGAGTTCAGCAGTAACCTTTTCAAAATAAATTATAATAAAACTTCCCGAGAATGGAGTCTATTATTGGTACTTTAATAAAGAGGAATTCAAATCAATGCAGGACTAAAATACTTCTAATGGGTTTATAAAGTTTCATCATTAAAACAGTATCAATTTTCACTATGGCCTTCATCATTTTAGCATGTTTAGCAGCCTATATGACAACAGTAGCCACTCACTGAAGTCTATGTAATGTTTCACATTTCTGAAATGTCCATTAAAGTCATTCAAAGCTGGAAATGTTCCCACTCCCCTCTAATGTCTTATTCTTAGACATCATGCTATCAGTCTTATACTTTGTGTCTCTCAGGTCGTCTCTCTCTGAACTGAATCAGCTCATGCAAACATGCTAGGCTGCTACCAAAGCACTCTGCTCACATTAGCGAGGCCATAACGCATGATAAGACTGATAATAATTCCACGTTTTCCTCTGATTCCCTGTAACATCATCCCTGAGACAGGAGGACAGCCATAAATGCAGGAAGTTTCAGTATTTTGTGCACGTAAGTGGAAGACGCACGGTAGCGAAGTTAAAACAATGAACGACTGCACCTTTTCATAAATGGCCATAAACGGCTTTTTACTCTAGAGTTCTTCTCTTCGGCTCCTTTCTGTCTGAGAGATGGCAGTGAACCTCTCTTGCCTCTGTCTCTGTGTGTGTGTCTGTTTGCCATGTGTCTTTTGTGTTTCTCACACAAACATAGCCTTAACCAAACATGACTTAATACATGTTCACTTTACAAAGATTTTAACACAGCTGAACAAATCAATATGTTTTTAACTGACATATTCATTTTTATTGATTTTACACAAGCGTGTTGTAAATTTTACAGAGAAGGTAAAGGTTTGAACACACTTGACACTTCACTGAATGTATGTTTCCCATAAGCATTCGAAAGGCACGCACACACATATATGTACATTCATTCATTCCCTCTTTAAAATATGTATATCAGTTCCATACAACTGTGACAATGTTGCAATTTTGTGATAGAAATAGGGGTTATAATTTAAAAATCAGCACCTAAAAACAGATTTGTTCATAATGCGAATATTGGTGTGGTCGTGACTTATATTGTAATCCCTCACTGGTTAACTGGTTATTATGGCCCTGGTAGTTTGGATCTGACATGGGAAAATATGATTTTCAGTAGTAACTTTTTAAAAAGAAATGACAATGCCATTTCCTCAGAATGGAATCTATTATACAATACTAATTTATTAATATACAGTGCCTTATTTTATCAGCATTTTCCATTTTTTCACATATCAAATAATACATGTAGATTTAATTATTGAAGTTCATAAAACTGCATAAAATTAGAAAGCAATAAGAAAATGTTCAAATAGTGTATTCATTATAGTGTAGCATTTCAGGACAGTACAGATGCTTCATCACAGCTTATGTCAGTTACCCTTAAAAAGCACTAATTAGACATATGGTGTATACTGTCTTTACATGAATATGCAACTAAACTATTTAATCAAACATAAAATTAGACATATGCTTCATTTTATGTTTTAAAGACAAAAGAGTCACAAAAGTTACCACAAAAGGAAAAGATGCAACTCACACTCTATTATTGTCTACTTATGAATAATGTAAATAATAAAGCAATACACTTTTTTTTCTGCCATGTGAAACATTTCACTTCCTTAATGTTGTTTTCCTGTTCTAATATGTTTATTCTGTCTGTATTCTGTGTACCACTCCTCTTCCCCAAATATAGTTTTATGAGTCTTCATATAATTTCATTTTACACCAAGTGGAATTATTACACACAATCCCACTAAAACCTAAAATCAATTCAATTGCATGCTCCATAGTAAAAAGGTGTTCCTATTATTGATCAGAATATATAACACCATACATTTTCATATGAAAGTATCTACATTCAACATGCAGAGCCCTCTCTGATTAAAAAGTGTATTTTGTTGAGATGAGCTGAGCTGCGTCACAGGACATTATTCACTGTCTGGTATTTGTAGAGTTATCATAGCTTAAACACCCTTCCAATGACTTTGTGCTTGTATTATCTGCCATGGCTTTTTCAGTGTTTATTCAGACTGATAGGCTGAAGTGTGAGCATCAGTATCTACTGTGTGTTGTTTCTCCTCATTGACTTTTATGGTTGCACAAGTTGAGCGACCAGGAGCGAGCGACTCCAGCCACAGAGACAATCCTCAGTATTTTACTACAGAAGCCTCAGTAAATGTTCCTGTAAACTGTATGCGTAATATACACAGAGAAATGAGCGATTTGTACCAGCAGATGAGTTATGTGTAAGAACTCATCTGCTGGTGCAAATTTCTCATTTCTCTATGTATATTACGCATACAGTTTACAGGAACAAATTACAGTTTTCTTGATAAAGAAAATGTCCACAAGAAAAACAGCAATGTGCAGAAGACCACTGACATTTATGCAATTTGTAGTCTATTATGTCTTTTATTAGCGGCCAGGACTCGAGGATTTACACTTTAATCAATTCTTGCATTTATGGAAGCTCAGAGAAAAATTGTCCATGTGCCTTTAAATACAACTATACAACCTGATTTCACAGGAAAATGTAACTATTTTATGAGTTGCCATTTTCATATGAATCCATTTGATGTGAATTGTGCAAATATGTGATTTTAGGTCAAAAAAAGTAAGCATGAAGGTCCACCCATAGCCTAAACATCAGTGGGGTGTAAGCAGATTGTACAAAAACATATGAATTGGCCACCAATTCACCAAAATGTTAATTAGTTACGCAGTGCCATGAGGTTGTATTGAACTATTATTCCACCTGCTACATGAATGTGTTGAAGAAAGATCTAATATCTAATAAGTTAGAAGACTGATTACTCAGTTGTTGAGTTATTAGTAGACTTAATTAATTCAAGAATTAAGGAAGTTGGAGATTTAACAAAAAAAATAGGAATTTTAGGTGCTGTCCATGAAGAATGCGCATTCATATGTATATGATAATTAATGGTCTTATAATAAGCAATAAAATGTTGTAGGGATGATGTATTTTCGTAGGCCAAAACTTAAAAAACGAGTAAGCATTTTAGCACTTCTTTAGTTGCATTGTCCTCAAGTCAATGTTTTTTTTTTTTAAGTCAACTGAAATAAGGTAGATATTTTCACATTTTATTATATGGTATAAAATACATCAGTAGTACCCCCTTGTAAATGTTATTCACTTTTTTTTTTTACTAGTCGGTTGCTAACCAGTGCCTAAATGGGACAACAGATGTTGTCAGGGACATTAAACATCATAATGCCAAACTGGTAAACTCCTCTACTGACTGGTCTGCTTTCATAGCCTCCTTATGTTTATAATCTTGTAAACAATTCTTTAGGAAAATGTTTAAAAAAGACTGAAATCATAAGCTTACCAAAAGCTTAATTGTGGTGATGTTAAAGTGGTGTAGTTTGTTTATAGCCTATGTTTAGCTTTTTACTTCTGGCGACATATTTAGGCTTCAAAATTCATGACCTTGTGTTTGTTTACGTGTAAGAATAATATTTTTGCTGGTCATAGCGATTACTGCACTAATCAAAAAGCAAAAAAAAATAAAAATCACTATGGTTTTTTGAAGAGGAAACCAGGGTGATGCTATAATTTCTAGATTGACCTAAAGAAAATATACAATCACTGCAGCAATGTGCTAACATTAGGCTGTTAACTAGGAAAAAAGAAAAGAAATATGTAAACTCCAACCATTTTAGAACAAACATAAGCGTGGCCGTCCTAATCATCTGTGCGGTGTAAGCAGGTTGTAGCCACCGATTCACCAAAATGTAAAATAGTTATAAACTGCCATGAGATTGTGTTGATGTGTCTGTTCCTCCATTCTATTTGCATTATTCTATTTTATTAAATTTCCCAAATTCCCAACAATTACGCTAGAACAGAATTGAATTTTTTGTCAATATTTGTAATTTCAGGGATCTGATAAATAGAGTGGTCTCATTAAAGCACTCGAAGATTAATTCCACTGGCTAGTTAACTGATCCAGATATTGATGAACCACCACCTGCCTTCGTTAGTAATCAATGAGGTAGAATTAACATTTCCAGCTCTCAGTTACCTCCTGATTTTTCTTCTAAATGAATGTCTATCATTTATAGATTTGAGAGAAATTCTTTTCATCAAAAGCCCCATCACCACAGTTGTGCCATAGTGCGACAGGACACGTTCACACACAAAAATCAGGTATTTATCCAAACAAACCGGTATATCACTTCCTCTGTAATACTCGTTTAATGTCTTGGTTCGTGATAATAAGACAATAGTGTACAAAGCTTGAAATTTTACTTCATTTTGTTGGACGCAATCAAACGTTTTACTTTGACTATTTTATTCAATCCAATGCGATTTATAAATCTTATTTGCAATACACATTTTTTCCAGTGGTCACTGTATCGAACTTTTCGAAGTTCTGGATCATTCATCGGACACACCATGACCATAGGCCTAGGCCTACATCTTTCAAATAAATAAGGCCTAATTAATTAATACGGTTACAAAAAGCTCTGGGAATCGTCTTTTTATTTAAAGTGGACGCTATATTTGAAAATTAAGACAGTAAGGTCCTCGAAGAGCCATTTTCATTCACAAACTATAAAACGGTGAATGAAAAAGATCCATAAGCCACCAAGTCTGTTGTTTTTACCTTTGCAGGGTAAGTTTCATTGCAAAGCAATTTGAGAAAATCAAAGCATAATAAAAACACAACAGTGTTTAATAAATAGTTAAATGTATTTCTACTAATAATCAGAATGAGCAAGTATTGAAATTGTACTCTGTTTTGTTTCCATAACAAAAAGCCTACATTATCGTAAAATTCGACTGATGTGTTTCTTAAAACACAGCTAATCCAATCAAAACTATGTATTATAAAAAACCTAGAGTGTTACAGTCCCAAGTGCTTATTGGTTAATATATCATTCCAGTCAAGTAGAAATAAAGTACTGAGACACTGTGTATAACTGCACAGGATACTTTGACAACTATTATCCTTCATGTATACATGTCAGAGGCTATATCCTCTGTCTACTGGGAAAATGTCAATGTTTGAATGAAATTTTGTGTAATTAGTATGTTTATTATGCTCCAACCATGTTATAATATCAATTATAGGCACTTGATGTTATGCTGTATTATGAATATACTTATGCGTGTTGCGCTTAACCAGTGTCCGATTATATTCACGATATTTGCTGAATTATTTAGCAGTTAAATCGACTATACTATGAAAACTTAACAATACTCCGAAAAAAATTGAACCATTTTAAATGCTCATCATCAACTGTTGAGATTTAAAAAATAAAACGGACCACTCTCAGTGCATTCAATTTGAATCCATATTCTACAGCAATCTTGTTAATGTTCAGAGTACCATTGTGATCATAGGGTTGGATGGCTTGTGCCAGTGACTCATTAGTTTATCATTAACAGTCTGGTTCTGTGTAAGTGCTGGGTGGGGTTTGGACTCCCTCTGGCGTCTCACGAGCTATAAAAGCATCTCGGTCTGGTGAGAGAGAAGCAGATCAACACCAACAGCCAACATCAGCTCTACACAATCCTTCTGGACCCGAACATCTACTGCAGAGTAAGTAGCATTCTGCATCTTTCACTCTTTAAAGCAAATAGCCTTTAGTTGATAATGGCATCGGATAGCTCCATAAGAAAGTGCATCTAGTGAACTTGACAAAACTGTTTAGCATTGAGTTTAACATCTATTGAGGCTATCAATAGACCAAGATGAAGCAAATGTTTAATGGTCTATTTGAAATGCATAGACTTTGGCACTCGCCAAAGTCTTTAAACAAACAGGTTTTCTGTTTGTGTGTATCAGATGGCGAGTGCACTGAGATCCTGGACCGTGCCGCTGGCTCTTGTGCTGTGTGTCATAGTGTGCCTCAGCAGCCTGGCTGAAGCTTACCCACCCAAACCAGAACCTCCAGCGGGAGATGTGGGTCCAGACGAATTGGCCAATTACCACACGGCTTTAAGACACTACATCAACCTCATCACACGACAGAGGTGAGGCTAGAATTACCTGTCCATTACCTTTGTATGATTCCATGTGTCAGAGCAAATTGTGTCAGATAAATCAGTATTAAAGGGGTTAACAGCACTGATGATAACGTTAGTTAATAACATAGCCCTGCATCTGGAAAAAATTCAGCAGATTATTTGCTGATGCTAAATTCAAAAATATCAATAAACAGTTTCCGTCATGTACTATACGTTTCAAATTATATTATGTATCAGCTGTAATGCAGTTATTTAAAAAAAACAAATGCAGTCAAATGTTTCAAAAATAAATACTTACAATCAGTTAAGGAAGGGAAGAAATTATGTTAAAATACTTAATTTAATGTCAAAGAACTATACATAAACACAAGTAAATAACAAAAATAAAGCTAATTTCCCCCCACAGAATCTGTAATTTTCTATCACCATTTGGATGTGTAAAACACCTACAGATGTAGCGGAAAAACTTGTCATGTTTGCATTGTTTCTGTCACTGGCAATCATTTTAACCTTGAAATCTGAATTAGGCATTAAATAATGTGAATTATGTAACAAAACATGTAAGAATGGTTTTACAAACAATTTATGCACAAATTTGTTCTGCTCATGTTTATGATTGACGCCCGTTCAGATGATTCTTGAAACATGATTCTCTAGAAAATGGCTAATAGCCCAACAAACATTTTCAGATGATAATGGAGAGTATGATGCTTATATTAATGGCACTATTTCTAGCACATCTCTCTCATATTGATGTAATTTACTGAACCACGGTGTTATGGTTTTTTCTATCCCATTTTCCAGTCACTGGGACATTACTTGAGCTGATATTAGATTTGTTTAAATATGCCTTGCAAAAAGTACTATAGCAGGAACAGTTATGATATTAAATATTAATACCATAGTAAAAAGAAAATAAAAATATTTTATTTCAGCTAGTTGCCAAGGAAACATTCAAGTTGATGTACTAAAATAACTAAAAATACAACTGAAATAAAATTAATTAAATCTATATTTAAATGTTTATAAGCCTTTATTATTTGGAAGCTGCTTTTAGGTAAGCCGTGTTGTGAAAGCCCTAAACAATTCAATTGAATTGCTTTGCATTTAGTTCCAGTGAGCAATGCAAAAAGGAAGCGAATGAACTCAATCTAGTTTACAGTTTAAACAAAACCACTTTTTTTTGTGTTAATGGTTTTACCAAATTGTGCATTGCTATGGTTTTACCCGAACACTCACATGTGTGCAAGGGGTGGGCTGAGTTGCCAGATATCCTTCAACCTGTATGAAGCCCCTCATTATTGTGTTGCGCGTTAAGATAGATTGTTATTAAGTGGGATTAACATGTCTGGTTATGTCTCTGATGATGCACGCTAGAGATGTACCCTGATATTTTCTGCAACGGGTTTAACCTTAAAAGGCCACAATTAAATGACGATCATGTGTTATTTTAGTTCTGTTTCTTGTTGATTTCTTTATATTTGTGAATTGATCTGCAATTATCTGGGAGATCAGGTTCTTTTAGTTAAATCTGGAAGTTGGATTGTAATTCTATTTGGTGCTGTTTGTCCAAGCTAGCATCGCTAATACTATTGCTCATACTTGGAGTAATGGAAATGAGCAAACACTAAGCATGTAACTTGCCACAGACTTGAATCATCTTCTCACTCTTCAGATATGGGAAGCGATCCACCCCTGAGGCCGCTGTGGCTGAACTGCTGTTCGGTGAAGATGAACAGGACATCAGGCCCCGGTGAGCAGTGAGAGAACATGCTGAAATATCTTTGTTTCTGAAGTTTTGTATCATTGCATGTTATATTCAATCACAGAGATACAAATGCACCTGCTAAGTCAGTCGCCGTCAGTCCAGAGATATTCAGACAAACCCCTGGTGGAGATATTAAAATGATTGTTTTTTTGTTTCTGTGCAGTGTGGAAGACTTGTTATGGTAATGTGACTCCTCTCTGTGGCTGGTGCAGTGGCTTTCTTCATCCATCCATCTCTATGATAATAAATAAGTTTACTGAACAGCAGAAACCAGCATGAGCCAAAGCCTCATCAATATGAGGCTCCAAAAACACCTCATGACCTCTATCAGCCTCTTACTTTCTTTCTTTCTTTCTTTCTTTCTTTCTTTCTTTCTTTCTTTCTTTCTCTTTCTCTCTCTTATGAGTTGATTTATGCTTTGTGAAAGACAATTGTAAATAATTTATTATTCAATGACAAAATTTGACAATAATTAAAAATCACTGAATGTTGAACTCTTGATTCCTGTCTTCATTTATACATTTTACATGTTTTTTTTAATACCTCTTCTTAAGAGGTATTAAAAAGAGAGATTGTGTCTGAACTAGTACATCTGTATACCACTAGATGGGGGGAAATCAACAATATTTTTATATTTTAAATATTATATATATATATATATATTCATTATTTCATGAATCACAGTTTGAAACTTTTGTTTTTTATTGTTATATGATAACTAATAAAAATAATATATAAAAATAGCTTTACTGTTCATGTTGCACTGAACCAAAAAAAAAAATCATATTTTATAGGCATTTGTATTTTATGTACGTAAAAATTTCAAATAAAAATATTTTTATTTATCTATTGATTTTCATAGCTATAAATGAAGGCGAAAATACTATCATTAAAAATAGTCCACGACTAAAAATATATTTGGACATATGGTTATATATGTTTCTATTTCAAGAAGCCTACCGCCTCAAGGGTCTACTTTTGGAAAAAGGACCAAACTTGCTGGTGGTTAGAGTTGTTATTAATAGAATAAATATAATTTAATAGTACGTAATGACAGAGACTGCGGTATAAGGTGAGTTGATTTAAAGGTCTGAGTGATTTGAGACTGGGTAGAAGAGGTGATGTGGTGGGGTCCGCAGAGAGGCGTGGAGTGTGTTGCCCCTTTAAGACTCACAGCATCTCAATACAACAAAAGCGCATCGCCCACCGCTTAGAGACGTGATGATGTAAAGCTGTTACACAGATTGTTTAAATCTTTCTTTAATCATCAGGTGATGGGATACTGACTGAGTAGATGATCTAGCTTAAAGTGTTCTGTTCTGATGATATTGCTGTCTATTAGGCTCACTGGTTGCTGTGTTGTCAGGTGCGTTTGCGGTAAATAAGACGTTAATTTATTAATGGTTGGAGAGCAGATGGATTATACGCGTTAATTCAGCGAATTGAGAGTTAATTTCACCCTGTCGGACATCACAGGTGAGTCAAAGACATTCATGACAGCTCGAGCTCATTACACCCCTGTCTGCGAGCGACGAGGCTATACTACAAGTAGTTTGATTTGGACTGAATTTCAGTCTTATTTTATTAATGTCAGTGTTTATATAAGATGCTCACACAAAAAATACCATGCAGGCTTTTCTGGTACCATTATAATATTAGATGTTTTGAAGAAGGCTACTAGAAAATGCAAATTATTCAGTACCATTAAATTATGTGCTTCACTGTACCATACCTTGCATTGCTAAATGTGTTGTTTAGGCTATTTTAAAAGGAAAAGCATGCTATGCTGTGTGCATTGATATAATATATATATATATATATATATATATATATATATATTTGCAGTTAGCTAATTAACAGTTCGGATAATTCACAATGACGTCACCTATTATGAAGACTTTGTCAGATTATTTTTATCATACTGGCTTTATGAGCTTTTATTATATTTGAGCTGTTTTCACTTCATAAGTGGTTAGTAAATTGCAAAAATGCAGCTGTACTGCATAATGCTTAGTCCATAGTTTCTGTTAATGGACATTTATTTAGTGATTATTATTATTATTATATATTTTGTTCCATTTTATTTGATATTTTCTCTAATAGTTGTGAGACTATTACATTTCTGTGTTATTATTTGTTCATTTAATTTAATTTAATTATATGCATTTGTATTGGAGTATATTATAGTTCAGGTATTATAGTTAACTAAAACATAAACATTAAAAAAATAAATAAAAATAAATGATTGCATATATATATATATATATATATATATATATATATATGCAATCATTTATTTTTTTAATGTTTATGTTATGAGATTTTTTTCCTATTTACGTCAGCTAAATGCACTATTTTTTCAGGCTGTTTGAGATAATAGAATGCCTAAAAATCTATACACTGTATGGGAAAATGATGAATGTTACTCAGTAAAATAAAAAATCACCCAGTAGAGCCTATAACCTATTTTGTATTTAATTGTTCTCCAGCTGTAGTGAATCCAAAACACCAAAAATGTTAAGGATGACTCATTTTCATCCAAATATAATTATAAACGCAGGGCTCTATACACTTATATTTTTGAAGGAGCACTTACACAGCACTTACAAATTGCATAAATAATCTTATGAGGCTAATGTATCAAATATAAAATTTGGAATACAGAAATATGAAATGATGAAAAAAATTAGAATGGTACTTTGCCACTAGGTGGCGGCAAGCCACTGCCTTAATGAGTGAGTCAGTCAGTCATTTAATCAATCGATTCGTTCGAAACAGATGATTCATTCAGAAAAAAAGTAAGCAACTGTTTTTATGAATGGGTCAGTGAATCATTTACTCACGCAAATTTATTCAGTAAACACCGCTGTGTGTTGCTGCAGAGCACAACAACATGCTTTGTTTGGAACCATTTCCTTAGCGAAATATGTCTTTTTTTATTATCTTGTTTATTGAATTGTTGCCATGACACGAAAAGTCTGCCATAGACCATGCTAACCCAACATTATAACCGCTCTGTGTGTGTGTGTGTGTGTGTGTCCTAAAGACTGTGCTGCGCAACCGTTAACTGTTAGATGTTCAAAATGTAACGTTAAATCAGACACAATTTAAAACCGAATAAGAAATATAATACTATGATTAAAAGTTACAGATACCTGAAGCTGTTGTATCTTGGCGTTCAAGTGTTGGCTGGGGGTGTTTTACTTCCTTTTTTTTGGAGAATTTTGAAATATCCATTTTATTTTTCAAATAAATTGATCTAGTAAAATACTACACGCCAACAAACCGCCTGGCTCCAAAAGATCTAATTTCATTGGCTGGATCGTACAGATGCTCATCGATGGTTGGCCAGTTTACATGTCAGTCAGAAGCTCTAGACTCAGTGGGCGGTGTTTGTCGGGTGTGAATGACAACGCGTAAATTGACAGACACTGTAGACGTGAGAGTCGAGAGATATTTATTTATTTGTTTATTTATTTATTTAAATTCTAATATAAATTACTTTATTGGGCATGGAAACTCATTGATGGCATAGTAATAAAAACATTCGGGGCTTTACTGAAAACATTCGGGACTCCAGCCCCCTTAGCCCACCCCTAACGCCGCCCTTGTATATATATATATATATATATATATATATATATATATATATATATATATATATAATTGCTTATTTCTTTTTTAATGTTTATGTTTTAGTTAACTATAATTAATAATTAATTCAATTTAAATAAAAATAGCTAAAACTGAAAGTGAAATGAAAATGAATGAAAACTATATAGACATATTTTAAAACAAATACTAACAAAAATGACAAGAACTTTCTATTATTATTTAATTTATTCTTATTATTTTGTTTTATCTTTTATCTGATTGCTAGTTGTAGCTCATCTAACTAGATAGGGCTGTAGTACTCGAGTCCGGTCTCGAGACGTTTTTCTCTCGTCTCGGACTTGTTTTGGACTTGGTCATTGGACTCGCCAAATGTTCTAGTTGGTCTCGAGCGAGTCCAGCTATATATGCTTTTTTTTCTCTCTTTGAAAACAAAACCATTAATCTGGCTCGCTTGTTCGGAAAATGGGTAATGTAATTGGTTTAATTTACAATCCATCTAGAACGGGCATTGCCATTGGTCGCCTGGTAAAGTGCTCAAAGTGTGCGCGCTGCGCAGAGGCATAATTAATTTTTATTTTGGCCACAGACACAATGTTGGCGAGTTGCATAATACAGTTTGGTTTTACAAAGTTCGTTGGAGTTTTCCCTCTCTTCCACCTGACTTTCCTTCGCTTTTATATAGCTTATAAATGCCCGCGCGCAATTTAATTTCACTGCATGTCAGCGCACATGATTAACCGCTTTCTTGTGATGCTCTCTATGCCATTCACACAGAATGTGCTTTTGTGTTGACAAAGATGCGACGCGGGCAGTGAAATAGGAAAAAATGCAAGAAGACGGGAGTTAAACATCTTTTAATAACCAGAGCGCCGCGTTTTTAGAAAGCCGTTTCATGCACGAGACACTGCAAGAGACGCGAGCGCAACAGTCAAACGCGTCCATGTTTACACAGAAAAAAACAATGGAAAAGCAGTGTAATCAAATAAAAAACCTGTGAAGAACTACTACTGTATGTCTGATATTTCATGTTTGCATCAGGGTGACAGGCTGAAAACTGCTGTTCATTGTTTTTACAGAGCATAGTTAATAATAGCACTCTAGGTGTTATACCTTCAGTCATTTTGAATTTGAATTACTTGAGAATTTTTTAAGCATTTTTCTTGTATTATTTCTGAACATATATGCATAAGAAAAGTTTGTACAAGATGTAGTTGTAGTTCATGCATCTTTTCTGCAAAGATATTTAGTGATTTGTTTAACATTTACATCATGATGACAACTTCATGTGTGTGGCGCACTTAGAAATAATTGTCTTTAATTAGAGGTTTAATAAAAAAAAGTTGCTTGAATCATGTTGTAGTTATATTTTCAAGTTGACTAGTTAAAATTGTACAAAATCGAGAATTGGTCAAATATTCTATGAAAATCAATTTTTTATTTTTATTTTTTTGCCACATGGTCCAGCCTAGAAACAAATAAAAAACCTTCCAATTTTTAATTTCTTTAAATTTTCAATCTGTAATTGTCTGTTCTCTAACTGAACTAAATGATTTTTATTTCTACTATTAAAAATGGCCTCAGCTTAACACCTGTAATTCTGTCTATATCCCCCTATCCCCGGGGGACATATATTGCACCTTTATTATATGGCCTAAGGTAAACAGCAAACAAATGCATGTGCGGCCACACACAGACACACAGAGCTGAAGGTGTTTATACTACACAGCCTTGCTTGGGACGGTTACATTGTACTATGCTTTCTTTAGGACAGGGGTCTCAAAACTTGGTCCTGGAGGGCTGGTGTCCTGCAGAATTCAGCTCCAACCCTTATCAAACACACCTGAAACAGCTAATCTAAGCGTACTAGAAACATTCAGGCATTGTTTTGAGGCAAGTTGGAGCTAAACTCTGTAGGACACCGGCCCTCCAGGACTGAGTTTGGACACCCTGCTTTAGAACAAGTAACAAGTTCAAGAATGGGAACATGTTGATTTATTTTTTAGACTTATGTTGCTTGTTCGTTGTAATATTTTCCATTGGCAGCCCAGAATGTGATTGTTACACTTTAATAAAAATGCTGGAAATGTGAAGTTGCACTTCAGTTTATGTGACTTTAGTGAAACTGCTAAACCTAAATTAAATAAACTAGCCTAATTTGATCCTACAGTGTTGCTGCAGATGCTTTTAGATCATTACAAATAATAATGCAAAAAGATTATCTTAGAATAGAAGATATGCTGTCTCTCGTGTCACATAAATTATCAATAGTTAAGTATGTGGTTTTGAAGAAGATGCTTTTATTTTCTTTCTCTGTTTTGACTGTCTCATTTGGACTTGGACTTAACTTGGACTCGAACCTCTTGGACTTGGACTTGACTTGGACTCGAACCTCTTTGGACTCAGTCTTGACTCGGACTCGATAGTCCTGGTTTTGGACTCGTCTTGGACTCGACAAAGGTGGACTTGACTACAGCCCTACTCCTAGATGTCCTATTATGGGTTATTTGAATTAATTATCTGTTCTTTTAACATGTGTTTGCTGGCTTTTGTGTGGGAAAGTCGACACCTCTTCAACTCCCACGTTCATTTCTGTGTCTCATTCATAAACATAAACATGACCTTTCTGCTTCTGTTCCACTCACTGTGTGTTACAGCTTTACCCACGTGTGCAGCTCCAGGGACTGTTTCCATGAAAACCGGTGCTGTATCTGTGCACTCAATAAAAAGAAGTGACATTGTAAGACGTGGTATTTGACCTCAGAAGGTCTAAGATGTTTCATATTTCAGATTCGATTTGAAAACTGAGTTTGGCCGTAAGATAATTTATGGTATGCACGTCTTTGATGGAATATCACTATACTGTGAGACATCAACATGCAATGAAAAGAGGTTTTCTGTCACTCATTTGGCACATTATTGTACACCAGGTGGCATAACAGCTGCCCAATAAAAAAATTAGCTTATTTAATTATCTGTGTAAACACACAAAGTCAAACCATGAACACTTCTGACCACAGTTTGCCCTGAAAACGCTTACTTAATATGGGAAAATATTTTTTTTTTTGTTTTTAAACGCAGCATTAACACATGTTAGACTGCACCCTGTAAACACAGTAGAGCCTAGAAAAAAACAGTCAACCACCCCTTTAATCAAAATCTATGACCTTAAAATTCTAGCTATCCTATAAATGGAATTTCAGGTTGTGTTAAATTATGAATGTAGTAATTTTTTTATAGTAACTTTTTTTTTTTTTTAATTAGAAACTGTACCCCACATCTTTTGCTCAAAAACCATTACTTGGTGTAGATTGTAATGACTATTTAATGCAATCCCTGTTGTTGCCATGGCGAACCGGCACAAAGGAGAAAAGCAAAAAAATAGAAGCAGCGTATGTGAGAGGCGCTTATGGTTGTCTTGGTTACAACCATTCTCCCATGTAAAGTAATGAGAAGCCCAACCTGCGTGAGCTGAAAAGAGCTATTTTTAGCCCAATACCTGTGGGTTTGTGCCTTTTTTGAATGTTGGTTTCTTAGAGTTGTGTTCTTAAACTGAGCTAAAATTGATTGTTAACGGTGTCAAATTTAGTTCATTTTATATAATGCGCGGTCACTACTTTAAGCAAGTTATTTGTAGGTGACCTGTTTTTTTCCGAACATTGGCGGACAGGGGGTCGGTTTGGGTAACCTGTTTGGAACCTTGACTACGTCATGAGACTTAAATCGGATGGTGGAAGGCCGATGTTCAAAAGATTGCTCAGTTCGTTTCTAATGTGACCTTAGAACTTAAGTCTTGCTCTGTGTTAAGAAGCACCAGTAAATGGCAAGTAGCAAATAACACATGAATAACACACTGGAGGTCTTGCATTTTAGATCCTTACCACAGCTTTTTGCTCATATGAATCTTATATGATTACTGTGCATATCTGCTTAATGTTTGTGGTGTTGTAAGGAATGGCACAGAAAATGTCCTCACTACCTGTCAGATATCACTGAAATAGTTATCGTAAAATATCACACCTGCCCCTGTGACTGTAAACAGCAAGAACAAATCTGACTGCAGGCCAACATGTGAGCAGGCAATTAGAGCCTGTAAATCATCTGGAGTGTTTGTGTTTGCTCTTTGAGGGTGGAGCTGTCACTCAACTGACAGCTGTTACTGACAAGTTTACAATAATATATTAATGGTGAAAATGATTAACATGCCTTGTTTTTACTTCTCACATGGGATTACAGGAATATTGGACAATAACATTAAGCTAAAACATTAAGTGAAATCAGCCAAGTGTTATTTTAGTATAATTGAGATACTAGGCTATAGTTTTTAATTAATAATATTTTGAATTATTTAGATTTTTATATTTTCAAATTTCCTTTTAAAGTTTAGTTAATAGTAATGAAGTTAATAGTAAATTGTTGTTTTTGTCATTTTTATTGTTTTAAAATTAAATGTGTATACATAGTTTTTATTCATTATTTTAGTTTTAGTTATTTTGATATTTTAAAATATTTTA
Source organism: Barbus barbus (assembly GCF_936440315.1). Lineage (NCBI taxonomy): Eukaryota > Metazoa > Chordata > Actinopteri > Cypriniformes > Cyprinidae > Barbus > Barbus barbus. The sequence goes on along the minus strand of NC_136760.1, from coordinate 13,931,555 downwards.
TATATAAGATATAAGATATTTTACGAGGTGGCAATTTCTTTTGCAATACGTATGATGAGATTTGTACAGAAATGTATGACTTTTGGAAAAAGGTTTCACCACAACCTATCTCTAAACCTTACCATCAGTGGAGATCAAGTAGTTTGTAATGAAAATGAGATTGTAGAAATTCATAGGTTGTTGGCCAAAAGGTAAAATAGTGATGAATCGCCATAAGATTGTGTTGAGTTGTTCCAAAGCAAGTTATTTACGATAATGAATCTAGAACAATAAGACCGGGAATCTCATTTGGTGACACTAATGGCACAGACCTCACCATTTTTGTAGAGCGTTGTTAAGAATGAATAGAACGTTTCTTTATTGAGATGAGGATTGCTTCGGGATGTACCCTGTATTTTGGCTCCTTTCATTGCTTAAAGAAAGAGATGCTTTTCTTGTCCTTCTCTTGTGTTAAGAGATGGTAATTTCGTCTATCACTCCAATGTCTTATCACTCACTTGTCACTAACACACACAGCTGTGCTGATTGCTGGGTTATCTGCCACTGAGGGAAGCCAGTGTCACTACAGACATGTTAGAGGGAGAGAGAGGCTGTAAAGGAGAGATAACACAAGTATATCACTCAGTCTTAAAAAATTAAAATTCACCCAAAAATTAAAATTCTGTCAATTACTCACCCTCATGTTGTTCCAAACCTGTAAAACCTTCATTCATCTTCAGAACACAAATTAAGATATTTTGGATGAAATCCGAGAGCTTTCTGAAACTGCATAGACAGCAATGCAACATCCATGTCCAACCATGTGACCAACCAGTGGTTCAATCGTGATGTTATAAAGCTACGAGAATCATTTTTGTGCACAAAGAAAACAAAAATAGCAACTTTTCACAAGAGCAACACTGTGATTTTGTTTTTGTTTGTCCTGTAAACCAAAGGGACACGTCTTGATTTATGTTTTGATGTTATTATTAATATTACGCCCGGCTCATGGTCTCCAGAAACTTTGTATTACCATATTAGTAGTTCTCCATGCTCAAATGCTGTCATGTTTCTGTGCTTAGGGTTTGGTTTTGACAATAAGCTAAGGAGACTGGTAAAGAGAATTGGAGCATAACACACACACACACACTTACACGATCTGTCTCTCTCTCACGCACATTCAGCTGGGTTATGCAAGTCTTGCTGAGGTGCACAGTCAGAGTTTAGCAACTTCAGTGAGAGTTATATTTAACATACTGTGTGTATAACTCCATTTAAGTGCCATTTAACAGTGTGTGTATCCTGTGCTGCTAAAATAGTGTGGAAGAGTTGCCAAATTTGTCCATGGCGTCACACATTTATTTTCCCACTAGGATACTGTAATGCACAACTTCCTCAAGAGAGAACAAGACATATTTCACTTAACATATTTAAGTGAAAGTCTCAAATAAATGTTTGTTAGCTTACCTGAAATTGGATGGTTTCTGCTTCAAATTATGATTTAAGAGTTATTTGCGTTTCATGTAGAATTTAAAATTATTTTGTCAAAACATATTTATAATTAGATTGAAAATGCTTATAATTAGATTACAGATGTGTTTTTATGTAATTACATTACATAATTACATATTCACATGTTATTTTGACCTAAAATATTTACAAATCCCCCTGACTTTTCAATAATTTAATATTCATGTTTTTCTAATGTCAGTTAATAGCCACACTGACATGCATGTAAAAAAAATAAAAATTCTACACTTTGTGTTGTTGATAATGTATATATATATATATATTTTCTTCTCTTTGTAGTTTTTAAAAAAATAATCCTGTTTAAATCTATGTGATAAACAAGTTACATAAAAAGTAACCTAAAAGTAATCAGAATACATTACCCAAAATGTGTAGATTACCGTAAGGATTATATTCCATTTCTAGTCTGGTTTCTCACCCAGCTAGTTTTCCTATGTTATGTTTTTTCCCTTGCGATTTTTGGTTGGTCTTATTTGAGTATCTTGCCTATTAAAATCTGCATTTTGAACATTCCTCCTTGTTTCCTTCACTGGCCGTGACAAATATGCTACTAACTATAGTTTTCATCGTGTAATTTGTATTCAGTAACAAACTGCAATTTGTAAGTAATCTATCCAGAACTGAATGTGTTGCAGCTCTCTGCAGAGAGGGTGGATTTGGGGTAAATACTTGGGCTGACCATGTGATTTTTACGCAGAAACTCTCTCTCTCTTTCTCTAGTTGGCCTCTGACAGATTTGGTACGTGGACAGACGCTCAAAGGAAACGAAAATGCCAGTAGCATCCGCCAGCTGTGACTCAGGTAAGATGTGTTATCTTAATGATTTTGAACTTAGAGTTTGTTACCAGTCCAAAACCTTGTAAATCTACAAAAAGGTTTTGTGAACTAATGAGGAGGGAAAGTCAGTGACAAACATAACAAGCCAGTCAGTCATTTTTGGCTGAAAGCCCACAATGAACTGAGATTAAATGTTCGTGCTTCACTGAGTATCCACACATCTGCCAAGCTTCAGACCTAGCTTTCACTGAAGAGACACTTGAGTCAATATCATTGTATTTCTCTGGACAGCTACACAAAATGAAATCAATGCATCAATGCAATCAATTCTTTTGTTGAAACAAAGACAAAAACAGAGAGATGATCACGTTCTCCTGTACAGAAACTATTCTGAGAACAGGGAAATTGGTGTTGAGAAGGGATGATGAAAAAGTAACATAAACTAAGAATTTGGAATTTATAGCGGGGTCCAGATATTAAAAAAGTATATAGGTATTCAATGATTTAGATTTTAGATTTTAGAATTTCAGTAACACTTTATTTTAATGTGACCTTGTTACACGTGTTACACGTGCTTAGTATTATAATAACAATAAATTATGCATAATTACATGCATGTAACCCTAACCCAAACACTAATCCTAACCCTAACCATGTAAGTAAATGTAGTTAATTAATATTACTCAGTACTTAAATGTATAATTACACTCTAACAAGGAAAGTGTAACCAGAATTTCTTATCATAATTAAAAGAGTAGTGTGCAAAGCGGGATTGTTTTTTTCTAAACAATGAAAGATGGGAAAGTGTTTTTGCTGCTCAGTTTGTGCCTCTAATGGTTACATGTCACTTTAAAAAAAATTCTGCCATTTAATTACCTCAAAGCACTTTAGAATGGAAAAAATAAAATCACAAATTAAAAAATGATCATTAAAAGGAAGTTTAATTTGTTAACATTAGTTAATGTATTATGTGTAAAGCACTAACAATGAACAATACTTTTACTGAATGTTAATTTATACTAATATATTTTTAAAATTGTATGAATGAACGTTAGTTTATGTATTTTAAACAAGCATGAATTAACAATGAACAACAGTATGTTTATACATAACTTAACCTAGATTAATAAATGCTGTAAAAATTATTTAATTTTTAATTTTTCTGATACCTAATGTGTTGACTAACATTAACAACTTCGAACCATATTGTAAAATGTTATCAAAGATACCCCTGAGTGTATACTTGTAAATCTTTGAGGGTAAATCAGAATCACCGTGAATTGTAAGTCATTTCTCAGACATTACCATCCTTCTGTCATTGTGCATGTTTCTGGTATTAAATGAATGAGCTCTCAGTGCTGACCTGGAGTCATGAGAATACACACATTGTAATCTCTTACACTGCACAGAATCTTGGCTCAGAGCCGATACTTTCAGCTCTGTGATCGCACTGAATGGATTGTGCACACAGAGAGAAAAGAGACCAAAAAAAATTAGGTGAACTTCCCATTTGTGTGAATAATAAATGGTGCAACCTGGAAAACATTACTTTTATTCACATTTTAGTGACCCAAATGTTGAGTTACTTCCTCTGGGGCTGCAGCCATACTGCCTACCTCAGGATGTTTGTTTTGGCCATTTGCTATCTGTCCTCTGATGACTACTCAGGAGGTTTTATAGAATGTAAAATAAGAGAAACAAGGACTTTAGACCTGATATTTGCCAATATTAACATAATTCTGTCATTGGAAGTGCATAGGGGCTAAATTGGCCTCTAAGATAGATTAGGAAACAAGCTAGAGTGGAGGAGAAATGCACAGAAGAGAAAATAAATGTGAGTGAATTTGTTTTAAGTGTGTGGGGTAGATAAGTGCTGATGGAAAAAGTGTTTCAGCAGTTTGGGTGCAGGTTGGCAGCTCATTGTCCAGAGAGGAGCAGAGAGGGTGAAGGTTTTGGAAAGGGACTTCATGCCCCGTTGTGAAGGAACAAGAAGACACTGCTTATTCAGTAACAGTAGTTGGCGAGAGGAAAGAGCCCAATCAACTTTCCACTTAGTGAAGTGACATACTGCCAAGTATGGTGACCCATACTCGGAATTCGTGCTCTGCATTTAACCCATCCAACGTGCACACACACAGCAGTGAACACACACACAGCAGTGAACACACACAGCAGTGAACATACACCCGGAGCAGTGGGCAGCCATTTATGCTGCAGCGCCCGGGGAGCAGTTGGGGGTTCGGTGCCTTGCTCAAGGGCACCTCAGTTGTGGTATTGAGGGTGGCGAGAGCGCTGGACATTCACTTTGCCGGCCCGAGACTCGAACTCGCAACCTTTGGTTTACGAGTCTGACTCTCTAACCATTAGGCCACGACTTCCCAGCTTGTGAGCATTGACCTTCAAGACTTTAGTACATAATCACCCTAAAGACGTGCTGGCTTCCTTCCGATGCGTTTTCTTGACCTGATCGTTTTCCTTGACATTACTGTCATCTAGAATCCTAATTTAGCTCTATATGAACACATCTAGATCTGTCTAAAAGATACAAGCCTCATTTCACCACAGTTGACACTTGTGATAATGAGGTCCGGTTAGCCACAAGTAAACACATTATGACAGCTAACTGAGCATCATACATACAACTCCTTTAGCCAGCTGTTAGAAATGTGCACAAATAGGGACTCCCTAGTTTGTTTTGTTTTGTATTTATTCATTATTAAAAGGTTTATATTTAGAGAGTTTGTTTACAGTGTGTATGTTTACAAAGCACACTGTATAACATTTGCATGAATTGGCATGAATTTAGCGTATTTTGTTGGATTATAGTTCTTGTACTTGCATGATAATTTTTACAGTTTTATTTCTACACTATATTACAATTCAATATAATTAAATAGTTTACTGTGACTTCACATTGAACGGAAACAGGGAATAATTGATGTAGCAGCATTGCGCTGTAGAATCTCAGTGTTTATCTGTGTCTGTATTACAGACATCTCGTGTTTATTTACAGATTAACTGTAATAGTGTGACGTCCACAGTACCATACTGGCGTTTGTGTTTCCAGCATGCATTGCAGCATGAATACAGTCTCTGCCTCTTGGTTTATTTTATTATAGCTGTTTTTGTTGTCACTTTAATAATTTGGGTAACAAGGTATACAGTATTTATCAGTAGTGACCAATGCATACTAATTTATTTATGGAGTTTAAACATTTCAAGTTATATACATTAACTGGTGTTGATATTTTTGCATGCCTGAGCTCATATTAAAAGGTCTCCAGCGATAACAACCACTCATCTCACCACAACAGCACTGCAAGCACTCCATCACTTTAACTGTTTATAAGAGAATATATGTGTCCCTGGACCACAAAACCAGTCTTAAGTCGCTGGGGTATATTTGTAGCAATAGCCAAAAATACATTGTATGGGTCAAAATTATAGATTTTTTTTTATGCCAAAAATCATTAGGACGTTAAATAAAGATCATGTTCCATGAAGATATTTGCTAAATTTCCTACTGTAAATATATAAAAACTTAATTTTTGATTAGTAATATGCATTGCTAAGAACTTCATTTGGACAACAGGCGATTTTCTCAATATTTAGATTTTTTTGCACCCTCAGATTCCAGATTTTCAAATAGATGTATCTTGGCCAAATATTGTCCTATCCTAACAAACCATACACCAATAGAAATGTTTTTACCCTTATGGCTGGTTTTGTGGTTCAGGGTCACATATTACCTTTACTGTAGCTAATGACAAAATAAATGTGCATCATTCAGATTGCCTTGAAGGTACCTCACAAGAAATGTTTCAAATTCAAATTTCATATTGATCTCTCATTGCAGACGTATCTTGGCAGGGTTTGAGCCATTGTTGAGAGCTCATCTGAAACATTTTCTCACGAATAAAACAACAAACACCCAAGAGTCTTAAATAAGTCTCCGCTTTCAATGTAATTTCATAGGAGACATTTAAGGAGATTAGATTTTATAGAGAGCTCTCAAGTGATTCTTCTATTCCTAAGGAGAATTTCCAATTCACTCTTTGTTCACATGAGCCATTTTCTCTTCCTCCTCCTTTTTTTCTCTATTCTGTCTCTCTCTCTTTTGCATTGTCTCCTCTCATTAGGTCTCTGCGTTATGTTGAGCTTTCTTGGTGAGTCTGTCACAGTCTTCAGCAGCTGAGAGGGAGTGATAGGGAGGAGGCTGAAATTTTCTGGCAACCTGTGTGTTTGGAATCTGTGTTGTTAGAGTCAGATAGAAGGATATTAGGAGGCAGAAAGACCAAACTGCCTTTAAACTTACAACAGGAGGGATGAAGAGGGAAGACAAAAATGGGAAGAACGAGGAAGCCTGAGGTGCCACAAGACAGGGAGGCAACAATAAAAAAAAAATGAAAGATCTAGGAAGGGAGGGACATGCGAGAGGAAGAATGAGAGGTGGGGAGGCTTTCTGGAAACCAATGCTGACGTCAAGGAGGTGAAAAAAGTGAACAAACAGAAAAGAGGGAAGGAACGCATGTGAATTAGAGGCAGGAAAAGACGCTTCAGAGAGATTGAACTATGGCTGGTAGTATCTATAACAGAATGTCCCTGGAGGAGATTGGATCGATCAGCTCTCTAGAGGGTCCAGGAGGTAAGACACAGAGATCTTTAGCAGCATGCTGTGATTTGACTAGAGCAAGAGGAACTTCAGTTTTTACTGTGGTTTTGCAGTTAGAACAGTACATGCAACTGGATGGATGAGTTGATAGATATGCCTATTGAGAAGCATCATATTCTCATTGTAGTTGATAACATGGTCAAGAAATACTATTTCTGGTGTTAATTAAAAAAAATTAAAAATGATTGATTATAAATATCGAAAGGTATATTGTGTGGTTTTAACATACAACTGTTAAAATCTAAGACCTTATGAATGCATTAAGAATACACTTAAATATACAGGCTTCATAAAAATTGTCCCCAACATTTTGTTTTACATCCTTCTAGCACATAATGTGTGTGTGCATGTGGAGAGAAGAGACGAGGAGGGGTGCATTGAAAGAGAGGTGATAAACCAGTGTCCAATTAGCTTTGTGCATGAGAGCACATCCTGTGTTTGTTACAGCTGCCTGGAGAGAATGAGTCTGACAACTTCCTTTATTTTCAGATTTCCTCTCTCTCATGGCTCCCTTTCTTTGAGGTTCAAACTACAATCAAGTGAAATACATTGCATCTTTTCACAAAAATGCAGTTTCCTTGACCATAAAGCAGTATTATAGGACTGTCTGCTCAACTTCTATTCCTGTTTCACTTGAGAGGCTGACAATATATAATGACAACATATCTTTCCTGAATACAGTAAGCAGCGTCGGCCTCATGAATAATGCATGATTACATTTAGTCACACACTGACACGCCTGTAGGTCGGCTGTGTATCTTGCAATAATAGCAGGGATGAAATATCCAATCCATGAGCAAGAATGACACATTTATGAGAGACTTTTAAGCTTTTAATATTGTAGGTGTGATGTGTCCTCTGTTTATACAAGCTGTTGAGCATAAGCATAAGCATAGAGAATTATAAAGTGAAGTGACATACTGCCAAGTATGGTGACCCATACTCGGAATTCGTGCTCTGCATTTAACCCATCCAACGTGCACACACACAGCAGTGAACACACACACACAGCAGTGAACACACACACACTGTGAACACACACCCGGAGCAGTGGGCAGCCATGCTGCGGCGCCCGGGGAGCAGTTGGGGGTTCGGTGCCTTGCTCAAGGGCACCTCAGTCGTGGTATTGAGGGTGGAGAGAGCGCTGGACATTCACTCCCCCCACCTACAATCCCTGCCGGCCCGAGACTCGAACCCGCAACCTTTGGATTACGAGTCTGACTCTCTAACCATTAGGCCACGACTTCCCATGGGTGTAATAACAGATTGCGTACTCCTACAGGTGATTTGATGAGTTGTTCTAATGGTGATATGTGATTTCACATTTGCAGAAATGTAATAACATAATTCTGCGTGGAAACCTTGTGTGTGTTTTATTCAGTGGTTACCTCACAACAGTGATAAAATCAGTGTAAGTATGAATGGGGCTTTACATTACATTTATTCATTTAGCACATGCTTTTATGGAATGATTTATAAATGAGAAAAAATAAAAACAAGTAAGGATAGTTGTAATGGTGACTTAAGGCATGTTTACACAGCCAATTTAATGCTGCTTTTTGCCTGCTCAAAATTTTTATAACGATGTAATGCAGCATAAAATCCAGACTAAATTAAGTCTTCAAATCCACAAAGCATACAATTATATTTGCTGTGTAAATGCATTTATGTGTCAGTCCTGTGTCTTGTTTCCCCCCTCCTCTCGTGCCCATATTTGGCCTTCCTGTTCCTGTCCTCGTTTGTCATCATTAGTTCATTTGTCTCCAGCCCTGTTTAATTACTCCCCACCTGTTCCTGGTCTTCCTCGTTGATTTCCTAGTGTTCTTAAGCCCTGTGTCTCCCATGTCCTGTATTGTTCGTCGATACCCCAAGCTCCATGTTCTGGATCTAAATAAACCTGGCTGTTGAAATTCTCCGTGTTTCCTCGCTCCTTGCTCCGAGAACAGCGTGACATTATGCCACCTTGGAGCATTCAATAGTCAAATTTACACTGCAAAGGTGGCACAGAAGTGCTTCTAAAGCTGTGTTTATGTGTCTTTACACAGACTGCTGTTCAGAGGTGACATAAATGCATTACGCTGCAGTTATAACTGTGTACTTTGATGCTAGAGGCTTATGCGAGTCAAAGCAGGCATAATTTTGTCTTGCTTTTATATTTACACTGAATTTTGAGCAGGCACAGAGCAGCATTAACTTATGAAAAGATACCTAAATGCTACTTGAGAAATGCTCCTGTGCCACTTTTGCAGTGTAAAATTGCATTATTGTACAGTTAGAATTCAGATGACTGGATCTACTCATGTTTGCATTACTTTAAATATAATGCAGTATTCTTCAGTCGTTTTGTGTGCTATGAGGTTTATAGGGTAAAAAGGAATTTAGAAGAATGTTGAATACATGCTTCATTTCTTGAGAAAATGAAAATACGAGAGTATAGACTGATAGAGGCAGAGTTTCCCAAAAGCATCATAAGCAGATCATAGAAACAAATGTACAGATCTTCTTTGTTTCCCAAAAGCATTGTAACTTTAAGGTGAAGTATGCAGTTTCTGTGCTAGTAAAAACAGAATTAAAAAAATAAGGCATATTTTCAAACAAACTTTGAAAGATAGATAGGTATTTGTAAATGCAGTTTCAGGGTTTTTCTTTTATTTGGTAAGAATTTTTTAAAGGTAGGCACTGTTATGAGTGAGTGTGTACTGTGTACTGTGTACAGTACCAAATGCACAAACTTAAAGCTAAGAAACGATCAAGATTAAAGCCTGAAAGATTTAAAGATGGTCCATTAAAATCCATGAGGGGTTTGGAAATATGTAATTAGAAATTGGGTTGAGGCATCTTTATGCAAGTAAATGAGAACAGGAAAAAATGTGAGTAATAATTTGGGCTCCAGGGAATGAACAGATTGCAAATAATAGATCACTTGGAGAAATGAGGTGCAGGTTTAAGAGACTTGAGTTTTAATATACTTTGTTGATATGCTGAACACTTTAAGATGTTGAGTTGAATTTTAAATACATATATTTTTCATTTTGAGGGTGGGTACCATAAAAATATATGTGCTATATAGTATGATATTAGTGCATATAAAATGAAAACGATTCTGTACAATTCTTTTTTGTGTTCATTTAGCGGACTTAACTATTATTAAAATAATTATAAATTAAATGTATTAAAGATAATACACTGAAAAAAATGATGAATTGAATTTTTTTATTTTTTTAAGGTAAGTGGTTGTAGACAATTTATTTGAGCTACATTTAAATAAATGTTGTTGAAAATTAGTCAACTAAATTTGTCTATATAAATGTAGCTAAAATAAATGGATTGCAACAACTTACCTTTAATTTTTTTGTAAATTCAATTAATATTTTTTTTCAGTGTACATTTTATTATGAATAAAATAATAATCCAAGCTGTTATTAAAATTGTTTTGATAATTCCTGCAGAGCTTGAATTAGTGTGAGTGTAAGAGTTTAAACAGTTTCAGGAAATTTCTGTTGTACTTCAGTGAAAACGAAGTACTACAGGCTTTCACTGTTTCTAAAGTTGTGGTGGAATGGAAATGAGTCAGTAACCAAACACTCAGCGGTAGTCCTGAGCTGGGAAAATAAACAGTAATGCAGCTCTTACATCAAGATAAGCACTACAGAAATCTCACTTGAATGTGACCAGCAGTGAGCTGCTTCAGTGTGAAACAGACATACAGTGACAGATGCTTGCTGAACATCAGAGCATGTCGCAAAATTAGTCACATATACAGTCGATGCAAAAGATGTTTCAGAATTTGAATCCACCATAGCTTAAAGGTCTCAGGGGTCAGACTCAAAAACATGTCTTTGTGTATCTTTGGTGTGTGCTTTCAGCTGAAATGTCAGTCAGTCCATAATGTGGTGCTATACACCAAAAGTGGTTCCCCTATGATTACGAGCCAAGAACCACTTTTAGTGCTATATAGCACCATTATTTTTTAGAGTGATGGACTAATTTCTTATGTACTGTCATTTGAGTGGGCTGTTCCTCTATGAAAGGATGGATAATGAGTTCATAATGAGTTTGACCCTGCTGCTCAGAGATAGACCAGTTGGATGTGTTTCCATAGAGATATACATTACAAAGCTTCTTGTGGTATTAATTATAGCAAGGAGGTCTATAATACCTGGAGAGAGCTATTCAATAGTGCTTCCATTCATCTCAGTGGTAGTTGCTCAAAATATGCAACCTGCTTGCCACCTCTTAGCTCATGGGCAAAATTTTAATGGGGATTTTAGTTTTAATGTCAACAACAACAAAAAAGTCAGGCATCAGCTGATAAAAAACGTTTATGGCAAAACTCTGTTCACTGCTTTGGATTTTTCTCACATCACTCTCATTTGAAGCAAGATCACAAACTCTTTTGCAAAGACTAATCAGTTGCTATTGTTAAAAGAATACTAATTATGGAAACAATATACTTTACAATGTACTAAAGAGCAATCTGAATGAACTTATTTGAAGTTTTAAACATTTAAATGCATGTTAATTGCAATAATAGTTTATAATAAATGGAACTGATATAAGGGTGAGCCTTAAATAAATATGATAATGGACTTATGAGCAGCCCCGCCCCCAAAAATATAAATAGTATAGAAAACTTTTATTCTGCGTGATACTATAAAAACTAAATTTTTTGCAAAAAAAAAATTTTTTTTTGCAAAATTCAATAATTGTTTTTTTATATTGTTACGGCACTGCAAGCTAATGAATACTGGCTGTATTGTGTTTTTAAAATCTCTTTTTCCCCCTGCCCAATAGTAAAGTGATGTTAGATGTATTAAAAAAATATCAGGTAATTCAATAAAAATGTATTTGCATAGGACTTTTTATGGTAAGTATCATTAAAAGGGATAGTTCACCCAAAAGTGAATTTTAATTCATCAAAATTCCACCAGATATCAAGAGTAAATGACAATATTTTCATTTTTGGGTAAACTATTCCTTTAAGATACTTAGTATACTCTATATTTGATTGTCCTAAAGTAGAACTATTGCAAGTATATTTCAGGTAAACTTTAAATATTTTGTATTTAAAGACCGAAATTATTCAAAGATCATACAGTCCTCACCAATAGTTACATCAAAACGCATTTTAGGCTCAATATTACGAAATGTGCATTGTGCAATAAAGAAATACTCCAAATAAAGTTTAACTGTAATTTTTATATCAGTTTTGAGCGATATGTCGGTAAATATGTCAATAGATTTAGTATGAAATAAATGTATTTTAAATATATTACTTTTTTTACTAGGGACACCTTTTAAATAGTTCTTTGACATTTCTTCATTCGTTGAAATGAGATTTTTTTGATAGTTATGCCTTTAGCAGGTGCTTTTACCCAAAGCAGTATTGCTTTCAAGGTACACTTTTTTTAACGTTCTTGAAAAAGGGAAGAAATAAAAAACTTAGTAGTTATAAAATATGTGCAGGGAGACTGAGGTGTGAATTTCAATCTAATATTTAAAATATTTCAAATAAACCAAGCTAAATCTTAAATGAATTTGATTGCATTGTCATTCAAATAATACCTAACTTTATGTCTAATAAAATAATAATAATTAAAAATGCATATATTAAATTCCTTACAACAAATAATTAAATTAGCCTACTTATGCTTTTATTTACACATTTTTTATTACAAGAAACTGACTTAGGCTCCACCTTTTTATACAAAATTTCACTTTAATTTCTTCTTTAAAAAAATGACGTGTACATCACTGGATTCCTCATAATCTGTTTGCTGTATCCTCCAGCATTGACCAATCCCACAAAACATGAATTGCTCTGTCACACATCATTTTATGTTTCACTGTGTTTGGTTTGCAGTAGACTATGCAACATGTCTGAAAACTGAACAAAGGAAAATAGAGTGAGAACACAAAGGAAACATGAACGTGTTCTGTGTGAGCGATGCGGATTGCTGCAGGGGGAATTTAAGAGAATTACATAGGAGCCACGGGGACTCATGAATCTTTCTAGAAACTTCCTTTCATGAAACTCTTTTTGAGTTTGAGGAGATTCAGTTTTGATGCTTCTCCACTGCTCTGATCTTTTCTCATGTATATTCAAGTGCTTCTCAAATAAGAAAATAATATTTATTTTATCCTTTTTTCTAGCAAATCTTAAATATGTACAAACAAGGACTTCAACGGATAAATAATGAGGACCATTCAAGCAATCCAAAAACATTATTTTAGCAAAATGATTCATGGAAGACTATAGCCTAAATCATCTTCTGTCTCTCTGATCTGCTCTGGAACATGATGTTAGAAGGACTTAAAAGATCATTTGCTTGTTTCGCATTGAAGAGGAAAAACTTTGTCTTTGATCAGTGGGCAAAAGTCGAAAACAATACATTTATTTCCCATTAACATTTCTGTCATTTGAACAGCGTATGGTGGAGTGCTTCTGAAATTATAAAGATGATTATCTCAATGTCATGTTTTATTCATGCATTTTTCGGTTGCCACAATTTCTTGTCTCCAAAAGTCGTTTGAGTGCACGCTCTTAAACTATAGGCCTAACTTTATACACCAATGGAGATCAGTCAGCATAGACTGTCTAATAAACCAATGAAATCAGCTGAGAAATCAGACTGTTTTAATCGCTCATATGGTCTATCACTCTAAAAAATAATGGTGCTATATAGCACTAAAAGTGGTTCTTGGCTCGTAATCATAGGGGGAACCACTTTTGGTGCTATATAGCACCATATCTTAAAAGGTGCTATACACCAAAAGTGGTTCCCCTATGATTACGAGCCAAGAACCACTTTTAGTGCTATATAGCACCATTATTTTTTAGAGTGATGGACTAATTTCTTATGTACTGTCATTTGAGTGGGCTGTTCCTCTATGAAAGGATGGATAAATGTCTTCTTTCTAACATGTGAACCCTTTTGTCTTTTCATCCTCAGCGATGCAAAGTCTTCTAGACACCTTGAGTGACAGCACCAGCTCCACCACAGCCAATGACCTGGACCTCATCTTCCTCAAAGGAATCATGGAGAGTCCAGTGGTGAGTCATTTCAGTGGCTTTCTCAACTTGATCTCCATGTGTCCACATGAGGCTTCTTTAATTATGAGTCTGTCAACAGGACCCTCTTTGTGAAAGTTATATTTGATTCATTAATCGAAATTAGACCCTATGGACCCTTTTTATATTTCCGGGGTTCTCAGAAGTTGTCATAGTTGAGTAAACTTCTACAGCAGTGAGCGAAAAAGAGATATCAAATTTGCTTTCACTACCTCAGCTGTTGTATTAGAAACACTCACACAGCAGCATTAGATAGGCCTAGTTTTCTTTTTGTAAATTAATGATAAGGTAATAAAACACAAAGTATAGTGATAGAAATGTGCATTAATAATAAAAAAAACCTTGTTAGATTTATGATGTTGATAACAAGTCATCATAGTCTGTGTAAAGGCCCCATCCTTGATTCGAGTAAAATAGTTTTAGTTGATGATGGATAAAAAAAAAAAGAAATATTAATGCTCCAGAAAATCTATAGGCATTTCTCCCAACACCTTTACTGTGCTTTTTGGCCACAGGCTGGGATTTGGTGTGTTTTCTAGACTTTTAAAAAATTAATAGCCAAGAAAAGTTGCTTGGATTTGTCGTGGTGGTTTGATTTTTCCTCAAGGTCAATTGTGAAGCATGTTCAGATTGATTTTTGTATTCCACATAAATATGAAATGATGTATTGTTGATGTAGATGTTGATAATGTTGTGTGGGATAAGTTATTTCAAGTAGTTTTAAAAAATATGTAAGATATAGTGGTCTTAAAGATATGGATTTTTTTAACACATAGGCATATCAAATCTGAATTTGCACTATGTATTTTAATAATAATAATAATAATAATAATAAACAACAGTTTATTGCACTGCGTGTTGCAGGGTGTGTTCCTATTATTGCCATGCAAGCATCTCATCATCTGGTATTTTCAGCATTCAGCATTCAGTTTTGGTTCACAAAAATGCAGCGAACTCCATCTCTGTGTATGTTTTGAGTTTTTAATGTATTTTGGAAAGCAATACTG
Organism: Barbus barbus; assembly: GCF_936440315.1. Taxonomy (NCBI): domain Eukaryota; kingdom Metazoa; phylum Chordata; class Actinopteri; order Cypriniformes; family Cyprinidae; genus Barbus; species Barbus barbus. The sequence goes on along the minus strand of NC_136760.1, from coordinate 13,916,518 downwards.
TATGTGTCAGTTACACTCTATTATCACATTCGCATAATTTACAACATTTTTTTGTGGACAGATTATTACAGAATTTCACACAGATTTGTAACAAGAAGCATTTGTTAACCTAAAAGGTTTCCTTGCAGTTTTCTATTAAAATAAAAACTTGAGGGTTTTACTCTTGCAAGTGAAGAAATTAAACCATGCCTATTGTAATTATTATTGTAAAGTAAATTACAATTTGACTATGGTTTAAAGTCAGTTTTGATATTGTTTAAATATTATGCCTTTAATATTTGGCATTTTTTCCTTGTGGCATCAGAAAAGGTATTAAATAAAAGCTAGAAATTCAATTTTTGTGATCACAATAGCGACAGTAACTATATTAAAGTTACCTAAGAGGTCATTAATTAGTAAATAAAAGATTACAACTATCCAATCAAACTTAAAAAGGTATATTTATACTAAGTACAACAAAATATCTTAAATTACATAATCGAGTTAAAAACAGTACAGGGACTCAAATGAGTGTAATGTTTTTATATCTGTTCATTTTCATGAACTGTCCAAATGAAATGAGTCACTAGAATTAATCAGACTTTCCAGAACTGTAAATGAGCGAGGAGAGTGTTTAGGTGAAGACATTTGATTATTCCCTGAGCTCAGTGTTTGGTCACGCGGCACATTGCAAAATAGCTTGTTACTGGATAAGCTAAACTGCTTTGTCACACTACTGAAATATGTACCGTAGTTAATAGCCCAGAAAACATGATGTACTTTAAAAATGTTCACCACAATGGCAAAAATCATTCTGAATTTGATCAGTCCAATCAAATCACCTTCACAGGTTATGTGCTGAAAATTCTGACATTATCTACCCACCCTCATGTTCAAAACTCACTTCTTTCACCCCATAATAACTAAACTTGGAATGTTTTGTGCATGCAGTCCCGTGAGCACTATGAAGAGCCGAAGCTGGAGGCGGTGAGGGACAATAATATGGAGTTAGTGCAGGACATCCTGAGAGATCTCACCACCCTCACACCTCACAGTCAGGCAGCAAATGAGCTCACCTGCATCCTCAAAGAGCCATACTTTCAGGTACAAGCAGAAACAGTCGAGCAAAAAAAATAACGAAATATCTTGAATGGTTTCATTTAGATTTTTGAAGCGGTTTCCTTCAATGCCTGTTTTGTTTTCTGCAGTCCTTACTTGAAACACATGACTCTGTAGCTTCCAAAAGCTATGAGACTCCACCTCCCAGCCCCTGTGCGTTTATGGACCCTGCGCTCAACAACCAGCCTGTGCCTCCCGATGCTGTCAGGATGGTGGGCATCCGCAAAGTGTCTGGAGAGCACTTGGTGAGACCTGAAGTAACATTGCTGTTTGCTGTTATTTGTTTTTATGCTGTTTTTAGACCTGTATGCCATGTGTGATGTGCTATGAAAATAAATTGGATTGAAACTGAATATTTAATTAAGTGAGGCATGAATTTACCTTCATAAAACAGAAATTGTACATTGTAATGTGAGCTGCTTCTGCCACTAACAGAATGAAAGCCTTTTCGCATTTCTTGATTTGAAGCATGGACAACAGCAGTTTTAGACCTATGTAGAGGTACATTGACCAGGGTTATTATCGTTCAAAACAACGTTTTGATAAATGAAACAAAGCTGAAATCAAATATAAATATGAATAGTAGATAAAATACTAAAAGAAAATTAAAAATGCTGCCTTGGCAACTAACTGAAATAAGTTTAAGTTCTAAAATTACTAACCGGAAATAAATAAAAACTAAAACTCAAATAAAAAATTAAAATGAAATAAGGAATAAAATATGAAAATAAAATCTAATTCTAAATATTAATTAAAAATATTAGTAAATAAATAATACTAAAATAATAGTGACAAGGGCAGTAATTGTAAGTATAATAATTCTAAATTACGTTTTATGTATAATACTTTTATGCCTTCTTTTTATTATTAGATAGGACAGTGGAGTGCAGACAGGAAATTATTGGGTGGATAGAGGGGGGCGGGATCAGCAAAGGACCCTGAGACGGGAACTCGGGTCGCCGCGAGCAGTTGTGCTATATGTTGGCGCACTAACCACTAGGCTAAATTAGGAGTTTATTGAGGGAAAAGTCATAGTTAATAGTTAATGTCAGAATGTCCCCAGAATACGTATGACCATATATCATATAAATGTTTCTGAAAATTGTAATTCATATATAATATAATATAATATCATAATAGATTTTTGTGTTCCGATTTGCTCAAACTTCACAATAAATAAATAAAAAATAAAAATAAAACAAAACACACACACTATTGCTTTTCCTGGACTTTCCAAAAGTGGAAAAAGATTGTTTACAGCATTCAGAAAAGAGATGTCAATTTTACGGTCACTTCCTCAGAAGCTCTATTAGAAACACCCTCGCAGCAGCTGACTAGTTGTTTGTAATTTACTGCCAGAGTAAAGTAACACAAAATATAGTTTTATAAATGTAAAGTACATTTTTTTTAAATGAAAATGCCTTATGAAAAACGCTAGATTCACAGAGGAAATGATCACAGTCTGTGAAAAGGTTCCATAGGATATGGAAAAGAAATTACACATTTCATCTTTATATTGAATTAACCATATAATTTTTCACTTTAATTTCTACACTAGTGATTGATAAATATGAATTAGTCTCATTGATTTTTAAAGTTGTTTGAATCACATTCTGTTCTCTTTGCCAGGGCGTGACGTTTCGGGTGGAGGGTGGAGAGCTGGTCATTGCTCGAATCCTGCACGGGGGCATGATAGATCAGCAGGGCCTGCTGCATGTGGGTGACATCATCAAAGAGGTGAACGGAAAAGAGGTGGGGAGTGACCCGAAGGTTCTTCAGAACATGCTGAAAGAGTCCAGCGGCAGCGTGGTCCTCAAAATCCTCCCCAGTTACCAAGAACCACACACACCACGACAGGTGAGCCACATTCAGATCTATTTTTGTTGAGTAGTAAATACTCAACAAAAAATAGTGACGAGTAATTATAAATGTTTGTAGACCTTCAATGAAATCATATCACAGGAGACCAAGACTTCCAAGTGTGAACGACGGTTACTTTACCACTTTTCTATCTTTGGCCGTCAAACAACAACATGACAATCTGAGTCAGCTCACTTGCTGATGTACCTAATGATTTGGAATAAATCAGAAAGCAAGCTTGTATATCAGGTTATTATGTTGAAACACTAAATATAATGGTAGAAGACGAGAAAATACAAGGGAAAATTTACCCAAGTTTCAGGAAGTCAGACAGTCGACTTGTCATAAACAGCCCATGATGGAGCCCATGTGCATTTAGTATACAGATGTTTACCTTAACTAAAATCAAAAATTGTTCTTAAATATTCTTACGATGAAGCATACCGTTATAAAAGAAATCTAAATTTCCAGTTATTTCTGAATGTTGTCTGAATGCTTAAAGGGGTCATATGATATTATTTTAAAGATCATTATTTTTTGTATTTGGTGTAACGGAATATGTTGATATGCTTTAATGTTCAAAAAACACATTATTTTTCAAATACTGTACATTAATGTAGTTCCTCTATGCCCCACCTCTCTCAAAAGCATTGTTTTCTACAAAGCCCCTCCTTCCAATAAGCGCAGTGTGCTCTGATTGGCCAACTGACCCAGTGCATTGTGATTGGCCGAACACCACAAGCACGTGTTGGAAATGTAACGCCCCTTACCATAATCGAGAGCTTCAGCTTTCAAGTTAGTTTTAGCACCAGTTCAAGCCCTAAAGGGGAACAGAGTCGCGTGACAGACACAGTGAGGATGATCATATGTATTTGCAGTACACAGTCAATAGCAAATACTTAAATTAATAACTAAACATACAAACAATCACTGAATCAGAAGCGCCAGATTGTCATAGCAAAGTCGGAACTGACCCTTTTTTTTTAGAAATAGCCTTTGTGCACAGCCAGCCTTGTACTATACTAGGTTCACGAAACTGTCGTCCATAAAATGCGTTGCACAAATTAGAACATTTGGGTTGTGCTGTTCTGTTGTAAACAAATCTTAACAATGATTCCTAAATGCATCTACTTTCGGAAGGCAACTTTAGGGATCTTATCTATGCACGAAGTGCTTGTAACACTCCAAAAAAAAGGAAAACTTGAAATCACATCATATGACCCCTTTAAAATGTCCAGTTTTTAAATGTTTAAAAAGTGTTTTTTCTTGGTAATGTCAACGTTAAAGACAACAGTAAGGTATCATTACATTTTTTAATTTAGCAAATATGGAAATGTTACTTTTGAATGTTCTCTAAATCATCTGAAACTTGTAAGTAGTAATGTTTAAAAAATGTCCGACTGAAATGTTTCAGAAAAACGATCCCAAAACAGTGTATAAATGCATTTGTGCTGACGTTCTGAGAACCGGATAACTTTGAACGAACATTCTATTGGTCTCATGATTTTGAGAGAACGTTGCCAAAGTTCTGAGAACATTTACCGCTAATTGCGTTGGATCTAGTGTGAATCAAATATTAGATCCAATTCTTTTAATTCAGTTCTTCTTAATAAAATAGAACATTGCAAAATCATGGATGTGTTAAATTAATGAAAGTCTTAGTATATGGATACTTAGTATATGAATGCGCCATAACAACACCGCAGAATAGTCAAAAGAATTTACCCCCCCCGATGGACAAAATGGTGGATAACAACAAGACTTGTTGCAGTGATTTGATTGGCTGTTTAGGCTGTCAGTTATTTATCTGTTGTAAGGGGTAGACCCAGATGGATGTTAATACCAGATGTCATTGAACCAAAATGCTCACATGCTGACACAAACATGTGAACACACATGTAACTAGCATCTACTGCAATAACCTTGGTTCAAAATGCCTTTATATCAACATATTTGAGATCAAACTTTGGGCTGCATTGCCAGGTTCGGGCACCTGTCTCTTTGCCAAAGCATGCTGGGAGATTTGGTGCATTATGCCAAAGGCCTTCCTGTTTTTGATGCTGTGCCACCCCACCTATTGAGAAGAGACACTGACAATCTTCAAGTCTGCCCTTTCACATTTTCAGCTGTTATACTGTGGATCTTCCCCGTTTTCTGCTTTTCTGACATCTCCATCTTATTAAATGAGAATCACATGAGTGAAGTTCTGTTTCTCTGACCATATGGTGCCATATTCAGAGTGTCCCATCTGTGCCTGTCTTTATTTGATCCCAAAATAAACGAACAGCTTCCTGTGTCTGCTGCCAATATGGGACTGGAGATCACAGTGTCATGACTCATGTTACTAATGTGATGCATGCTTCTATGATGTGAATATTCATGTTTTTGAGAGCTGCTGTAGGTGTTTGTTCTTGCAGATGGTATTGTTGGCATGTGTTGTGTTGTGTGTGGAGGATGCTTGTTGTTGACTGTCTGAATGATGTAATCCAGGCATATTTTCTGTGTGTTGACGTTCCAGCACCTAGTAGCAACTGCAGGTAACTACAGTTGCCATGACAACAGGATTTTAGGCATTGGAATTACTCTTGAAGGGATAGTTCAACCAAAAATAAAAATCCCATTTTAATTTACTCACCCACATGTTATTTTAAACCTGTGTGAGTTCCTTTATGAAATGCTTGCTGAAAGTCTTCTCCTCCTACATCTTGTTTGGCTAGGTTTTCCCATGTGAAAAAGAAGTGTGCCTAATTATATTGAATGTTTACTTGTAGTGCACTTCAAATCTTCAGATCAAAAAAGTATTTTTTAAATAAATTTTTATTTTTAAAATTTTTAAAAACAAAAAACAAAAACAAAACTCTACCTTTCAGATAATATAATATTAATTAAATAAAAACGTGTATTTAAACTCTTAAGTACACTTGTAAAAAGTGTACTTTGCATATAATGTCAAATTAAAAGTTTTACATTATATTTTAAATCATTTTGTTTTAGTTGTGCTTTACATAAGTGCAATTATTTTGATATGTTGACTAACACACTAAAGCAAATGTAAATACTTGATTATGATTTTAACTGTGGTGTGTTATTTGAAAAATCACATTTAATGTATATTTTATTTACCATAAAGGCTTGTCAGAATATTTAGGCTGTACACTTTACTTTACATAGTACTTCTTTTTCACAAGGGTTAGTATTCAATTTATAATTTATATTAATGTAATATTAATATTAATTTTGACAATATAAGGAATCACTAGATATTGATATGCCCACTTTCATTTATGCGAGACATGCACCACTAAAGTTTTCAACAGGCTGTCAGTATGACACTCTGATTGATGGACATATTCATTAATAAGAACCATGTGTTTCTCTGTCTTTACTCTTTCTCCCTCTTTCCGTCTCTCTGTCTATCTTCAGGCCTTTGTGAAGTGTCACTTTGACTATGACCCCTCTCATGACAACCTGATCCCCTGTAAAGAAGCTGGACTCAAATTCAGCAGTGGAGACATCCTTCAGATCTTCAACCAGGAGGACCCCAACTGGTGGCAGGTGCGCGCACACGTGTGTGTGTGAGTGATCCTTAAGCTCTGTATGGTGGTCTTACCTTGACTCTGGCCTCACCTGCAGGCATGTCATCTGGAAGGAGGCAGTGCAGGCCTGATCCCCAGTCAGCTGCTAGAGGAGAAGAGAAAAGCATTTGTCAAGAGAGATCTGGAGCTCTCTAGCACAGGTAGGACACAGGGCACTAAATATATTCATATACAGTGCCCTCCATAAGTATTGGAACAGTAAAGACAAAATTGCTCTGTTGGCTGTGGAGTCAAGACATTTACGAATATGATTAAAAGCTGAATATGAGACAAAACTACAGAATGTCACATTTTATTATTAGCTGTTTCAACACATAGATGTTTTACCAGCTAAGAAGTTCAGCACTTTTAGAGTTTCATCCCTCTATCTGATGTGAGCATAAGTATTGGAACAGTTGCCTCACAGATCTTTCTAAGTGATCCGCTGTGTCCTGTTGCATTAATTCTTCAGATATTAAAAGCAGGGAATGTGTCGTATCAGTTATATCCATTACTTCTGCATTCTGAATCTTGCATTTGATGATGACACACACAAACCAGGATGAAGATGAGGGAGCTGACTTTGAGAGAAAAGCAAGCAATTTGGATGCTAAAAGAAAAGAGGACTTTAGAAAAGAGTCAATTAGAGCTATAGCAAAAACAAAGGGCATGGAGAAATCAAGAGTTTGGAAACCACCAGCAACCAGCAACAACCTGATCAGCTGAGAAAACAACAGTAGTTGATGACAGACAAATCATAAAAGTTGAAGACAAAGATGAACCTTTATCAAAGTGATGGTAAAGCAAAATGTGGAGAAAAAAAGGGAACTGCAAATGATCCCAAGCATACAGCCTCATCTGTAAAGCATGGTGGAGGTGGTGTCATGGCATGGGTCATAGACTCACTGCTGTGATTGTGTGCAAGGGATCTGCAACTAAATAATAGCTTTTAATCTTTTATATCTGCCTTATGTTCAACTGTCCCAATACTAATGCTCACATCAATGAGTGGGATGAAAGTGTTGTTCTTTTTACTTGGTAAAACATGTATTTGAAACGGCTAATAATAAAATGTGACATTCTGTAGTTTTGTCTCATATTCATCTTTTAATCATATTTGCAAATATCTTGACTCCACAGCCAACAGAGCAATTTTGTCTTTACTGTTTCAATACTTATGGAGGGCACTGTATAATGACTTCTGGTTGGGGTAAAGTAAAAAGTAAAGTAAAGTCGTGACGTATTGTCAAGTATGGTGACCCATACTCGAAATTGGTGCTCTGCGTTTAACCCATCCAAGTGCACACACACAGCAGTGAGTAGTGAACAAATGCACACACACACACACACACACACACACAGCGTGAACACACACCCGGAGCAGTGGGCAGCCATGCTGCAGCGCCCGGGGAGCAGTTGGGGGTTCGGTGCCTTGCTCAAGGGCACCTCAGTCGTGGTATTGAGGGTGGAGAGAGCGCTGTACATTCACTTCCCCCACCTACAATCCCTGCCGGCCCGAGACTCGAACCCGCAACCTTTCAATTACGAGTCCGACTCTCTAACCATTAGGCCACGACATTAGGGTACACAACGTTTTGCTGTAAAATCTTTTTTATAACGAATAACTTTTATATTGTTATTATTAATATGTTTCAAGATAACATTTCCTGGACTGAAGCAACTTAGGTTTACTTTATTATCCACACATCGTAAATTTTTAGAAAAATCATGAGCATCATCTAAAATTTGAGTGTTTATATTTGTCCGTCTCGCAGTCATCATTGTATTGCAGTGCATTATGTTTTGCCCCCACACAATAAAAACTACAGAGCTCTAAAAACTGAAATATCATCTTAATAAGACATATTTTTGAGCAATAGAGAATGACAAATTAAATTTATATGCATTTTATGTAGGTAGTCTGTTACATTGCTATAAAAAAACTAATTGTTTTATATTATAAATCAGAATTTAATCTTTAATATTTTTGACGCATAAATAGCAACATCTGCACCAGATAGCATATTTTACTCAATTTGTGACTGTGAATAAATCTGGGGTGTTTTTCCCTTCTTGAGTATGAGCAATGATATTATACAAAACTTAAAACACATATGCAGACTTTTAAAAAAGATTTTCTTTTATGTTTTGTCTAAAGGTTCATTAAACTGTTCCTTTTTAAAAAAAAAATTCATTTTTTTCTGACAATTATTACAGAGTAGCGCCCCCTGTAGGAATATCAGCATGATTCACGTAATAAAGAAGAACTCTTTGCTGTTAATTATAGGAAAAGGCCATTATTTATTCATCCTCAAATCATTCCAAATCTATATGCTGTTATTTTACTCTGTGAACTTCAGTAATTACATTGGAATGATCTAAAAGATTTCATAAGTATGGCCTGAGGTTAAATGGACAGTGATGTGTTTGTCTCCTGTAGTAGACAGGAGTCATTCTGTGTGTTTATACTACCAGGATGTGTGCTGATGTCCGCAGGGCCTCTGTGTGCAGGGATTGGGGGTAAGAAGAAGAAGAAGATGATGTACTTGACCACCAAGAACGCCGGTAAAGATGGCTGCTGTCCAGTGCGACGGATGCGCATGTGTCGTACTCTTGTTCTCTGTTGTGATTGTTGTTGAAGTCAGTTATCTGAGTTTGTTTCATGCAAAAATGACACTGTTTAAATGTCAGTCATTTGTATAATGTGCTTGTAGCTCCATTTCAGGAGAGGTAGCCTACTTCAGGTTCATAAACTGAAATGTGTTTGTTGACTCAAAGAAAATGAGAAATATAGTACCTTAATAAAAGCCATATTTATCTGACAAGCTGAACTGGAACTGACAAATGATACATTTCGATATAGTGACTAAATCAGACTAACAATAGATGAGATCTTTTCACCATACCAGAGTTCGACCGACATGAGTTGAGGATCTATGAGGAAGTGGCCAAGGTGCCTCCATTCCGCAGGAAGACGCTGGTTCTGATTGGAGCACAGGGTGTGGGCCGCCGCAGCTTGAAAAATAAAATTTTGATGTCGGACCCACACCGTTATGGAACCACCACACCTTGTCAGTGCATATTTATATTTTTATTGAATATTTATGCATTAAATATTAAAATTGGCTTCATGTTGGATGTGATTAAAGTGGGGCCACATTTACTTGTATTATTATATAATATTATTATAATTGTTATCCAATAATTTATGATTAATGCCATAAGAAACAACCAACCAACTCAGAACCATCCAAAAATTACATTTAAATAGTAAAAATGTACTTAATTTGAAAAAAATAAAACTTACATGTGTGTAAATCTGACTATTTACAGTGCTAATGTTAATCGGCCCTTTTTGTCCCTCTGGACAGACACATCTCGTAAACCCAAGGTGGATGAGAAGGAGGGGCAGATGTACCTGTTTATGTCTCGCAGCGAGATGGAAACTGACATCAAATGTGGCCGTTTTCTTGAACACGGGGAATACGACGGAAACCTGTATGGCACCAAGATCGACTCCATTCATGAGGTTGTGGATTCCGGCAAGATTTGCATTCTGGATGTCAATCCGCAGGTACTCTTTTTAAATTTTTCGATATCCTAAAAATTGCATTAATGCCCACTATTTCAGCAGCATTGGTTCCTGAAGTATTTTTGCATTTTATTTTTCCCATAGGGAAGGGTGAATCACAACTTTCAAACACATACAAACTTTGATTTAAAGCAGCAAAGTACTAGAGACCACAAAACCAGTTTTAAGTGTCAATTTAAGTGTCAATTTAAGTGCATTTGGCTGAGATACAACTATTTGAAAATCTGGAATCTGAGGGTGCAAAAAAATCTAAATATTGAGAAAATCTCCTTTAAAGTTGTCCAAATAAAGTTCTTAGAAATGCATATCACTAATCAAAATGAAGTTTTTTTTATATATACGGTAGGAAATTTACTAAATATCTTCATGGAACATGATATTTACTTAATATCCTAATGATTTTTAGCATAAAAGAAAAATCTATGATTTTGACCCATACAATGTATTTTTGGCTATTGCTACAAATATACCCCAGCGACTTAAGACTGATTTTGTGGTCCAGGGTCACATATTATGCTCATTTTAACAAGATGTAATATGGGTCTTGGGTGTCCCCAGAATCTATCTGTGAAGCTTCAGCTCAAAATACCCCACAGATTATTTATTATAACATCTGGAAAATGTCATTTTTGTGGCGTGTCTATAAAAAGAGCTGTTTTGTCGTGTGCTCACGGCGACCCGAGTTCCCATCTCTAGGTCCTTTGCCGATCCCACTCCCCTCTCTCCACCCAATACTTTCCTGTCTGCACTCCACTGTCCTAATAAAAAAGGGCATAAAAAAAGCCCCAAAAAAGAGCTGTTTTGGTGTGTATCACTTTAAATGCAAATGAGCTGCATCCCATCTCCAGAAGAGGGCGTAGTTTATACATCTCTCTGCTTTGCATACTTACAGCAATAAACACAGCCGGTAGAAGCAACATGACTGAGAGCAAGAGAACAGGTGTTTAACCGTGCATATGGGAAGCTAAAGGCACTGAAAGTGGGACAAAACTGCGCAATGTTACAGAGATTGCGCAAGCTAATCTCACATGCACAGCGCTGATCAATTAAAATACTTTGATAACGTATGCACACAAATATGGCTGAAACGCTAAGCACTATAATGACATGAGATTCACAAAGCAGTCTGGAGTGAAATGATTTGCACAGACATACTGTATACACAACGTATTTAGGTAGATTTTGAGGCGCATTACCTTGAAAAAAATAAGTAATCCGCTGCTTCCTCAGTGGCTCAGATGTTGGGAGAAAATTAAGACTCTTATCTTCAGTCTTACATCCAAACACAGAACACTGGGACTGCTTATATATTTTATAACATAGTTGAGAATCATCCTTAAACAAAGTTTAGTATTAAAAAAATCCTGAAACCTGAAAGAGTGTGATTTTAAAAAAAAATAGTTTTTGCCTTTTTGATGTCTATTCATGCCATTTTAATTTTAGAAAACTTGAGTCCTAGTGTCCTCTACAGAGGACATAGAATAAAATATGAATAAAATATAATTTTGCAAAAACAATTTTTTTCTTATGCTCTAAACAATGTTATGACATGAAATAATACTAAATTCATAAAGCTTTTTTTGGGGAGGGGGTCTCAGGAGGATATATATACTCTTTGCGCGCATTCTAGGCTGTCTCAGAACAGAAGTATTCACCTCAGTAAAGAAAGTATTGTGTTTTAAGTCATAATTTGATTTGACTTGATTCAAAATGACTCTCTTGTGTGCTTGTCCTAGATGTACCGGCGCGAACTGCCATGCACTCATATAAATGCACGAATGCGATGACTGGAGATTTTTGCTTAATAATAGATTACATTTTGATTTGTTTCTTGGCAAACTCTACCGTATGCCTTCAGTGCTTTCATACTTGGACTAAGGAAGGAGTTGCATGGGATAATTTCATGTTTGTAAAAAGACTGAAAAGTTTACAATTTATTAAATGGACAAGTGCAAGAATTTTTTTAATCTTCTTTTGTGATCCGAAAAAAAAAGGTAGCCTATTATACACTGGAAAAATTTTTTTAGAGCATAATGGAGCACTATAATCATATTAATGTATGTTTCATTCATAGTGTAAAGAGGCCTTGTGCAGAAACTACAAACATGCCTCGCAAAAGTAATATAACTTACGATGTTCCAGGAATTCGCTAATATGGAGTCCACCTATTGTTGTAACTGGAAAAAAGAATAGAGAAACGCTCTAACTGATCAAACAAAAGGACAACATATACAAAACTGCGACTCTACAGTATAGGCTATGGCTTATCTGTGTTCTTCAAGCCATCTTGGGTATTTTGGAGACAAATAAAACTATTTGAGGTCTTCTGCTGCTGTAGCCCATTCCACTTCTGGAACCCAACTTTTGCACTCTATTTGCAAAATTTGATTGTTCATAGAAATATTCTAGGCTAAATACCATTAATACCTGATGCAGATTATTTGTATTTAGTCTATTGGGGCAATTTTACCACCCCATTTCATTTGTTTCATTGTTCTCTACAGGCACTCAAAGTTCTGCGAACAGCCGAGTTTCTTCCATATGTGGTGTTCATCGAAGCCCCAAACTTTGAGGTTCTGAAAGACATGAACAGATCTGCCATTGAGGCTGGTGTTGTGACTAAACAGATGACGGTAATTTCTTTCTTGATGCCCTCAGAATGATTAGTTCCTTGAATGTTGACTATATTCCTTGAGTCTCTCTCATTTAATCCCTCTCTAGGACTCAGAGCTCAAACGGACAGTGGATGAGAGCGAAAGGATCCAGAGGGCGTACAGTCACTATTTTGACCTGAGCATTGTGAATGACAACCTGGAAGGAGCGTACCGCAGCCTCAGGAGGGCTCTGGACAGACTCAACACAGACCACCAGTGGGTTCCTGTCAGCTGGGTCTTCTGAGATCAGTTGGGTTCTTCGGTCTGCATTTCCCACAGTGGCTAGAAGTCTAGTTAACTGCTGTAATCTATGTGAACTTGCTTGTTCTATAGATTTTTGCACAAAAAACATGACGATACAAAGCTAGTTTATTATTTTGTAAAGAAACGAAGCTGATCTGTATATCTGTATTTGTTTTAAAGGAGTTCTGTACAGTGCTGTACGTTTGTTATTCCTGTGAGAGTAGGGCTGTATATTTGTATAGAAACTGTAGAATATGTTTTAGCACCCTACGTTACAATACAGCTATTCAGAATCATGTTGGATATATCGATGCTATATGATCACGTAGTGTTTTGCAGGGATTGTTTAGTTTTGATGTTTACAAAGCAAGAATTGAAGAGTGTTTTGGCGTGTCATATTCCCGTGCATGTTCGATTCGTTTGCGTTATTTCTTGTAACATTCGTTAGTACAAAATCCATTTCAGTTCAGAAAATGACAGCAGCCATATGTGTCACGATATACGTTATTTGAAATTGATTGGTCTTTATGTATTATATAAAGATTTAAGATGTAAATTTTATCATTCCAATGCAAGAATTCTAAAATTTTTCACTGTGACTGATCAATCGCAGCGTTCTGCAGTCATATATTTTTCTAGAACGATGGTAAACTGTATAATTGACCTTTGCCCAGGAAAGTGATTTTTGACATGGCTGTACTAGTTTCACTGTGTCTCTCGTATCACTCCACAATCTCTTCTCACATAATAAAATATTATCAACTAAAATCAGACATTTATTGTACATTTATTTATTTGTCAAATAGCCAAATTGATATATGGTTCTTAAAGTATTTTTTCCCTCACGCATGTGCACATATAGCTTTTACAAACGTTTTTCAATAGCTTCCAGTAATTATATATGTAATAAAAGTTTTATTAAAATACTAGATGCTTTGTGAAAGACATAAAACGTTTTCCTCTTCTTATTTTATTTTATGATTCCCTTTAGTGTGTGGGACTGCTATGCAACAGTATTAAGACACAAGGACATATTGGTCAGTACTTCACAAAGATCATCATATTCAATTACTGTAACAGAATGCTATTCAGCATACGAATTCAATCCACAATTTAAAGATTGAAGATTCAATATTTTACTGAAACGCATGCAGCACATTTACGTGGGAAAGCAGGGTGCATAGAACTGACCCGGTCTTCCTGAAGATATTTGAAAACACCTTTCAAAACATTCACAATACATGTATTCACATCTCATCTCACTTCAAGAGGTAGCCGAGATATTTTCATGCGGCGATTTAACCCTACAAGTTTGTCTAGAGAAGTTGCATCCAACATTGCGTGTCAATGTTTGGGTATTTTATGCAGTTCAGAAGTTCAAGTTATGATTAACACAAACAAAGCAATAACTAATTGGGTGAAAGCACTGGATGTTTAGTCCTTGGAATAAATAATCTATTAGAAATTCTTCAATTCTACATAATACCTGCTTTAATATGGTGCTACATTTACTATTTTTATTAGCTCTACTTGACACCATTGAAACATGTTACTAAGAGTGTGTATTTAATATATAACAATAATTTTAGGATTTATCTGGTTGCACTTTATTTTGATAGTCAATTTTATGCATTTTACTAACACTAAGTAATTCAGTTATTCAGGATTTAGATACATGGAAATGTGCTTACATTTCAGCCACTCCTCTTCACATGTTCGCAAAAGCAGTAAACTTTTTGTTCTTAAGATAAGATTTATCTCTGACGTTGAAACTGTTATGCTCTTAGACTGTTGAGTAACCGTATGACAGACTTGGGTTCATTTGCTCATTAATATGAAGCAGCATCTTATCTTGTCTGATGTTTAAAGTGCTGAATCATTATTCTGGAAAACCATACCAAGATCCAGGGAAAATCCAAATAGTCCGGCCTATTTGGTAAGAACTTTCAAATACACAAGTCCAGTTATGAGAATAAAAACATGTATTAGTTACACTAGTTATCACACCTACGAAAATATATATTCAGAAGTGTCTATTGTCGATGAATGGATGATTGTGACATCATAGGTAAAGGTGGGCTGTACGGTGGCGGTGGCATGTCAGAAGTGTCAATTTCTGAGTCTGGAGTCACTCGAACATCAGAAATATTTAATTTAAAGCTGGACTGTAAAAAAAAACAAAACAATTAAAAGTATTAGAAGTCTGCTGAAACAGCATTTCAACATACATACAGTGATACATTCTGTAGATAAAACTAGCTGAAGCTGTCCTAAACAGGTCTGTGCAACTCTGACCTGCTGAAAAGTACCCATGACCTGCCATGAATCAGCCAATAGACAAGCAAAGACAAGTTTAACTGTTTAGATAGATAGATGTACCTCTGAATATGACGGTGGTGTACACACTTGTTCATATGGTGGTGGTGGTGTGAACTCAGAATCATCATGAGAGTTTGTCTCATCTTGTTCATCTCTCTCTTCTCTCATATGAATGGGGTTGGGAATCACATAGATATGGTCGCTGTTCGACAGGTCCAGATCTGAGTCAGTGTCTGAGACTTTACTGCAGATTTTACAGCAGTACCTCAGTATGCACAGACTCACAGTCAGAACCAGCAGCGGCGTCAGCCACGTCCTGCACATCATTCAACATTACAACCTTTACTTCAATGTATTATCTACATATCTTAGTGAAAAATAAATACACTTAATATTTGAAATACATTAATGTCATGCTGATTATACTACAAATACATTTACATTTTTATGTGTAATAAAAATACCCTGCAATTGTACTTTTGCTATACTAAACTGGTAGGCCTATACCTAAAGTCTGCTAAATACGAACAACTGATTTTGTGCTTAATGCACTTTAATTGTGTGGAGGTATTGCTGAAGCATATTTGTGCTAAAGTGGAACTATTGCAAGTATACTTTAGGTACACCTGAAATATTTTGCATTTAAAGACAGATATTATTAAAAGATCATACATCTTCATCAATAGTGATATTAAAACACATTTAAGGCTTAATATTAAGAAATGTGCATTGTGCACAAGTTATACTCCAAATAAAGTTTCTTTATCATTTTTATATCAGTAAGTCTCAAGCAACATGTCAGTAATTATGTTAATATATTTGAACTTTACTAAGTATGACATAAATGTATTTTAAATATATTACTTTTTAAAATAGGGTATAGAAAGATGTATGAATATCGTACTTACTGGATATAGTAGAATATATGATCAGCCATTAAAGTGGCCAGGAATCTCTGCAGAGAAAAATTCTATATTAATGTACATCTATAAATGATCAAGACAAGTTACCTTAACTTTGTATAAAATGCAATTAATTGAATTGAATTAATGCTCACTTTTTGTGGACAGAGCTACAAATTTATTAAGAAAATGTTGCTGATATGGAGACTGATTTGAAATCCTCTATAGTGTTTTGAAAGGTTTGTAAGGTTTTTTTTAAATTTCTGAATCAAAATGCATTTAGCAAATTTGTTTGTGGGGCTTAAAGTCAACAGGCAAAGAAAATGTGTATAGAAGATTTTAAAAAAATCTTTAAAAGGCAGAAATTCTTCCAAAAAAAAGAAAAAAAAGAGAAAGAAAAGCTTTTCATTCCTAAAATTAATATCTTAATTTAAAAAGTAAAAAAAAAAAAAAAAAAAAAAAAAAAAAAAGTGTGGTGTAATAACCTTTTAGCGGCCCCCTAAATCAAATCTTTCAATCTTTTTAAATAAAAAATCTTTGTGTGAGGGATCCTGAATTTTAAAAGGCAGCTTTATATTTTAATGTGTGAAGGTCCAATATAGTCCAAAATAAATGCTAAAAATGCTAAAATATTCATATTATATTAGTGCTGTCAAACAATTAATCGCGATTAATCGCATACAAAATAAAAGTTGTTGTTTGCATAATATGTGTGCTCTGTATATTTATTATGTATATATAGACACAAACATACAGTATATATTTTGAAAATAATTACATGTATTTACATGTCTATATTTATATTCATATAATTTATATTATAAATAAATATATTTAATATATAAACAACATATTTTCCTGAAATATATACATGCATGTGCATTTATACATAACTTACTAAATAAACAAACACAGCACACATACATATATGTAAAAAAAAACTTTTCTTTTGGATGCGATTAATCATTTGACAGCACTAATATATACAGTATATATAACATATCAAAATATGTTTTTAAAAAGTGTGTTTTAAACTACATGACTGAATTTGTGACTCTCATGATCTTAAAAACCTTTTTGATCAAAAGGCTTCTATTTTGTTGATGAACAGAAACTGTCCACATGAGAAATGGTTTATAAAATTTACATTTTAATGTAAAAAACAAAATAAATGAGTCGTGGACATCAATGCTGTTTAACAAACATCTTAAATCTACATAATAATGTGCTTTACATAACCTCGAGCAAGTTCCTTACAGCTGAGCTTCTATTTGTTCTAAAGCATTTTTTCCCCTCTGGAACTTATTCATATTAAAACTATGTAGTAAAAGTAAGTACTGCGTTTTCACATTGTAGTATTTAAACGATATACTCACAGTTGTTATGTCATCAGACCCAAAGCAGAGGGAAGTGGAAGTCAAAGTTAGACTGTACGTGCTTTCTAACAGTGACTGGAGCTTCTGTAGAGGACTTTGAGCTGGACACTTTCTGGCAGCCGTCATCCGGGGCTGGGTTTGTAAACACCACGATTTATATCACACACAACTGACAGTGACTTTCAGTTCCACCTCATTTCCAGTGCAGACATTCATTCAAATTTTAATCAACAGAACTAGAATCAAATTAACTACTTTTTTTTTATTTATTTTTTTAAAGCTGGTGTTTTATATAATTATTTTTTTATTTATATTATATCAGAGTTTTAACCCATGGAAAATTGTAATCATGTATCTCTTAAATTGCATAAACTTATAACGCTTATTTCAGTTTAAGTTCTATGGTTAAAGGAGACTTCATTTCCCACAATTCTTTAGTTATTATACAATCAATACATGACCCTGGACCACAAAACTATGTGCAAATTTTTAAAAATTGAGATTTATAGATCATCTGAAAGCTGAATAAATAAGATTTCCATTGATGTATGGTTTGTTAGGATCGGACAATATTTGGCTGAGATACAACTATTTGAAAATCTGGAATCTGAGGGTGCAAAAAAGAAAATCGCCTTTAAAGTTGTCCAGATGAAGTTCTTAGCAATGCACTTATTACTAATAAGAAATTAACTTTTGATATATTTACGGTAAGAAATTTACCAAATATCTTCATGGAACATGATCTTAATATCATAATGATTTTTGTCATAAAAGAAAAATGGATAATTTTGACCCATACAATGTATTTTTGGCTATTGCTACAAATATACCCCAGCGACTTAAGACTGCTTTTGTGCTCCAGGGTCACATATGGCCTCTTTTCTGTTGCTCTATGCGTACATTAAAATGTGTTTTGATATCCGTGTTAATGGTTTACACAATTTTGAGCATAAAACTAGCATTGGACTAATGAAACAATTCAGGCCAATTAAGTGAAGGAGCTCTTTTAAATGTAATGCTGTAAAACAAACTAAATCATGACAAATGCATACTCATAATCATGAAAAGTAGTTACAAAGCTTCCAAAAAAAATGTCTAATTCAGGTAGAGGTTACTTTCAGTTCAGTGATTCTGTGCTTTGTTTCTTGTCCTTTGTCTTAAAATATATTTATGCAGTGGAGGTCTATGTGACAATCTTTGTTAATGTAAGTGCATTTCTATTATTTATTTTTACAAAGTGGAAAGAAAAACAGATCGTTCTAGGTGAGAAACAATTTATTTTGAATACATTTGGTTGACAAAGCAACTTAAAGACTATGCAGATTACTGAGTAATGTTTACTTCCAGAGTTTCTTGATTGACATGTTCTTCTCACTGTCTTTCTGCATCACCTGTAAACATACAATAAATGACCAATTAGATATATCCACTCAAAACAAATATTTTCCTATAATAAAAACTGGTGTGTTTGAATACCATTTGTACAAAGAGCACAATCAAATGTGACCCTGGTCCACAAAATCAGTTATAAGGGTCAATTTTTAGAAATTTAGATTTATGCATGTTCTGAAAGCTGAATAAACAAGTTTTCCTTTGACGTATGGTTTGTTAGGACAATATTTGGTTGAGATACAACTATTTGAATCTCTGGAATCTGAGGGTACAAAAAAAAAAAAAATAAAAAAAAAATAAAAAAAAAACCTTGAGAAGAATCGCCTTTAAAGTTGTCTAAATGAAGTTCTTAGCAATGCATATTACTAATCAAAAATTAAGTTTTGATATATTTACGGTAAGAAAAAAAAAAACTTTACTTAATATCCTAATGATTTTTGGCATAAAAAAAATAGATAATTTTGACCCATACAATGTATTGTTGACTATTTGCTGGTCCAGGGTCACAAATAAGAATGTTTTTAGTACCTTAGCTACTGCCATTTCGAAATCTTCTTGGGTAACATGGACTCTCCTCTCTCTCAGGGCGTACATCCCTGCCTCTGTGCAGACACCCTGTCAGACAAGCACAAATAAAATCAGCTTGTTGAATACGTTGTGTATAGACGCCCATAAATGCCTGGAAATATGCACAGCACTGCGTCATGCCGGTTGAGACTGTGACCTCACCTTGACCTCTGCACCAGACGCTCCTGGCATCAGCTCAGCTATCTTGCGCAGGTTAATACCACGTGTTAGGTTCATCTTCCGGGAGTGGATCTTCAGAATGTCCAAACGGGCCTGAGGAGAACAATATAACGCTATGAGGTTACTGCTTGTATTTATACTAGGGCTGGGCTATATGTCAAAAATATATTATCGATAATCGCCGTAAAAAATATCGCGATATCCGATAATATCGTCTACCCAAGCTCCACCTCCACCACGCACCCCCCCCCCCCCAGCTGAGACAACATTGCCGACATGCACCATAAACACAGTTCAGTTCAGTTTGGTCTTAATTATTGCCACATTAAAGTTTCGTTTTTACTTTTTCATAGTTTGTGTTTAAACTAACAGAAAACATTAGCTTTACTGTTATATTGGTGTTGCTAATAATTTCCATTCTGTTCTTATCAAGTTTGAAAAGAACTTTGTTTTTTGAGGAGAACTGTTGGGGAAAAATAATAGAACCCAATTTTAAGTTCATCATGGTGAAGTTGGACATGATAAATGCATGTTGATGTCATTAATAAATGCCTCCATTCATTCATTAATTTAATATCTTGAATAAAATATGCCTATTTTCCGATGTCTCTCTTTCTTTTTGGCACTGTGTAGACATTTCATGATGGTAAGTATAATGTCCTTGAATACCACAATTGTTGCGTTGTTTTAAAACTTGTAGTCAAGCTACAGTATAACGTAGGCTGTTTGATATTTATCATGTATGACTAAAATCATGCAGGGATTAAAAACGAATTCTGAGCAAAAACGTTGAGGGTTTTTTTTCTTTTCCGGTAGCCTAGTTCAGGGGTCTCTTTTGGCCCGTTTTTAACGAAATAAAAATAACTACTTTTTATTTAGAAGCGGGGTAATTTTTAAATTTCATTTTTGTATTTTAATTTTTATAATTTTTATTTTATTATTCAAAATACAATGCCCACAATATAGTTTTCAGTGTTGGGCTGCCGAAACTCTGAACGCGTGCATGCTGAGATAGGCCTAGAACTATAATGCCTTAATCTGTTTGCAACAAAACTTTATAGTTTTGTTGCAAATGAATTAAGAATTTAAAGTGCTATATCTCAGCTTAATTATACTGTATACACAGTTTAAAAAAATCTGTAAAAATGTGTGTTGTGAAGGAATTATAACCATCATGTTTGTGGTTTTTCATCGTTTAAATAAATATTCAGAAACACATGCAGTGCTACTATTTTTATTTTTTCTGTTTAACTTTTATTAAACTGCAGATCAAAATAGAATAGGTCTATACCCTAAATAAGGATAAATAGGATTGGAACACATCTCCAAAATCGCATACACAGATGCACGTTGCCATTATGGTAGTCAGCGCTGAAAACGACAAATAAAATATAAACCGAGGTTACAAAAGTGATTCAGTCAAGATCAGTGAGGGATTTTCTTTTCTTTTGTTCTTTGATTAACATTAATGACTGGCGGCTGCGGCTGCTGTCAATGCACGGATCCAATGCACCCTTGTATTCTTTCTCAACTCTTTAAGTTCACTTAAGACATAACCGATTGTATTTATGGGATATTTTGATATCAATCTGTGTGTATTTGTCCATTCAAATGTGTAAGAATGCGCGAAAGACAGCTGAGTCCAGTGTTCGTGTATTTAAGAGGCGGCGTGTGTGTGTGTGTATGTGTGTGTATGTGTGTGCGTGTGCGTGCAGCACGGAAAACAGCGCCCGAGTGCAGAAGCGAGTTCTATTTCTTTGTCTTCTTGTAGTTGAATCTTTTGAAATCACAATAAATGCGCATACAGAAATCGAGAAGCAGAATCGAAATTTAATTTTATAACAGGTAATTCGGTTCCTGACCTTCCATCTGATCTGATTTCATAAATTGGAATAGCTTTTCGATTCCCAACCCTCCTACTAAATTATTTAATTCTTGCATGCAAAAAGACCTGTATGGTGACTATGGGGTCATGTAAAATTATAATTTTTTGTGTTTGCAATTTACTAGGTTTATCATTCGTCTTTTTTTTTTCTCGATAATCGCCTTTTACCTGACTGTTGACATCGACATCGCGATACTTACAAGACATTGTCGATATACGATAATATCGTCATATCGCCCAGCCCTAATTTATACTTTCAATAATAGAGGTGTATTTCAGAATCAAGTTGAGGTCCCACTTTATATTAGGTGGCCTTAACTACCAATGACTTACATTTAAATTAATCATTTGATACAATGTACTTATTGTGTACTTACATGTTTTTACATTGTACTTATTTTTTAAAATACCTATATGTAGTTACATCTGTAATTACATTATAATTACTCTGTTGACCCACCCCTTACACCTTAACCCACCCTTAAACCTACCCAAACCACCAAACCTGTCCCCAACCTTACCCGTATCCACCTCAATAGCAGTAAAAGTGTTTTGCAATACAGTAAGTACATAGTACTTATTTTTTGATGTAAGTACATAGTAGTTAAGGCCACCTAATATAAAGTGTGACTCAAGTTGATACTAAATATGTAGCAATTCCAGCCTACCTCTTCATTGGGAGGGGGAAATTCAATCTTCCTGTCAATGCGGCCTGGTCGAAGAAGCGCAGAGTCCAGAATGTCAATACGGTTTGTTGCCATAATAACCTGAGGGGAAAAAAAGAACATATTCAGTAAACTCAAGAATTTCCTTAAAGAAAACTATAAAAATACAGCTGGAGCCAAGCACAGAAATAGTATCAATATAAGTTTGAGTAGTTTTGATTGGTCACAGCACCCCTGGTGGTGATGTTTGCAAAGGCATTTGAATGAACAATGTAACATGGTAACCATACCCTTTGACCAGTTGGTGCAAACAACTTTATATAGTACTAGGGCATGTGATCAGCAGAAGACCAGGTGAAAAAAAGAAACCATGCTTTGTTTTCTCTATTCAGTAGGACTACACAACAAAAATATGAATTATTATCATTATTCATTTTTTTAACTTAAATTCTAAAGACAAAATTTCAGAGCATTTAATAATAATAATAATAATAACTGTAATTAAACCGTTTTTAATTGCTGCTTAATTTCTTAAATTTAAATGATAAATTAAACTATTTTAATAGTAATATAATAACAATAGTAATAATAATTATTACTATTTTTATAGCATTATATTTTAAATGATAAATTAAATATTATAATGATTTTTTCATCTTTGTTGCAAAACAACTTTATATAGTACTAGGGCATGTGATCAGCAGAAGACGAGGGGAAAAAAAGAAACCATGCTTTGTTTTCTCTATTCAGTAATTTGAATAGAGAAATGTTGAACAGAGATTTTATTTTAAGCATTTTAAGAATTCAATAAAAAGCTACCAATTTCTAAAACCAGAGATGAGAGACTTCTAAAGTTAGCATTATCAGCACATAGGGTACAGATGTTTGCTTCTCACCTTGATGTTCTTGGTGGCCTCGAACCCATCCAGCTGGTTGAGGAGCTCCAGCATAGTTCTCTGCACCTCACTGTCTCCTCCTGATCCTCCCTCCAGGCGAGACGAGCCGATGGAGTCTATCTCATCCATGAAGATGATGGAGGGCGCGTGTTCCCTGGCCATGACGAACAGCTCTCGCACCATACGAGCTCCTGGAATAAACACAGAGTCAAACAAGGACAAATCAGAATTATATACAAAAAAAAAAAAGTTTTCAGAGCTTTTTGGAGCTTGACAGCCTCTGGTCAATATATGCTTTTATAATAAGAAAAAGAGCAGCAGGAACATTCTGCTAAACATCTTTTGGGTTCCACGGAAAAAAAAAGCACACCAACCTTCTCCTATGAATTTCTGCACCAGCTCTGATCCAGACACCCTGATGAAGGTACAGTCGGTGTGATGGGCCACGGCTCTGGCTAACAGGGTCTTTCCTGTTCCAGGAGGTCCATACAGCAGCACACCCTGCAGACCGACACATCACAGACTATGAAGCAGATCTGGTAAGCCAACAGACCTACTATTGAAAAGGTAGTACTCTTTTACATGATTGGCCTGATATGAATAAATTATGCCATCACTTGCCTTGGGTTGAGCAATTCCTAGAGCCTCAAACAATTCTGGGTGCTTGACTGGTAGCTCAATCACTTCCTTGATCTCCTTGATCTGTTTGTCCAGCCCTCCGATCATCTCATACGTCGAATCTGGCACTTTTTCAACCATCATCAGCGAGACGAGCGGATCAACTTTGTTTGGCAGGATTTTGTGAAGCGTGTAACTGTCATTTCGAAGTGCTACACGGCAATTTGGAGTTACCTGTTGGAAATGAGGATTCAGTTTACTATCAACAATAATACAAAATATCTGCAATATCAGTAAAAGTTGATTATTTTATTTTATGAGCCACCAGGCAAAAACTGCATTCTCTCCTCAAATTCCGAGGTAACATGTATGACTGTAAAAACTAGGGATGCATGAATTGTAATTTGTGATCAAGATTTTGGCTGCTTATGATCAATTAATAATAATTATTCTATATTTATTTCTTTTAATAATTTTGGCATTGCCATTATCTTGCACAGCGGCTTTCAACCCTGGGGTTGCCAGATGTGAAGATCTTAAATCCCCCAATCAGAGCTTTTCTCCAAAATGGATACATTTTGTTTTACTTTATCTTCTCAACCATACACTGCACTCTTGTTGCACTGAAAAAAATTTATACAATAAAAATAAAACAAAATTACGATATTCTGCTAAAATAAGTCATACAGGCATTTATATATACTTATACAGACAAACACACGCTATTTGCGGTGACTAAATCTGCGAGCAAACCTTCTGAGTGATGAACAGTAATAAATACAAATATGAATCTCAATTACATTGTTTTTCATGAATCTCAACTATATTGTTTCCAATTGTAGTTGCTGAATAAATGCTTATGCAACCTCAAATGTACCACAATACAAAGTCTTTTTGTTTATTTTTAAGAGAAAAATGCTAACATAATTTGTTATTAAATTTTAAAAAACGTAAAAAGAAGTTTCTCAAATCAGAATAATCATAATTAATAGGGCTGTGACGGTGGCAGATTTTTCCCACCGTGGTGGTCCCACTACTGGTGGTGACGCAGAGGCAACGGACCACCGCGGTGACGTGGTTGTCATGGCAACCGTCATAGCC
Organism: Barbus barbus; assembly: GCF_936440315.1. Lineage (NCBI taxonomy): Eukaryota > Metazoa > Chordata > Actinopteri > Cypriniformes > Cyprinidae > Barbus > Barbus barbus. The sequence continues at coordinate 13,891,595 of NC_136760.1, read as the reverse complement.
CTAATAATTAATAATTGCGATTATGCTTTTTGATTGCAACAATAAAAAACAATCATGATTATCAGTTTAACCAGCCTTAGTAAAAATCCAAAACAAAATACTTACATCATTTATATCAATGTTCTTATCCACATCCACCACAAACTTTCCTTCAGGATGCACCTAGAAACAAAGTATAAATACAAATGATTGACAAAACTACACTGCAGCATGTCAACACAAATCACGCTCATGTAATAAAGCATGAAATAATGGCTGTCAAACCTTGACCAGCACTTTCTTCTTGTCCATGGCTCTCACCACCTCTCCTACATAAGACCCCTGCTCCTGCAGCAACTGAAGCTCCTCACGCAGGAGGCGCACTGAAGGAAACAGCACAAAACACATCCTGTCATGTCATACTGATGACATTCTTAACATATTCTATTTGGCATATGCATCTGAATACCACAAAGTGACATCTATGAGGAAGTTGGTTAAAAAGGCTTTACCCTTGGCATTTAACTCGTTCCTTTGAGCCTGCAGACGTCTGAGATTTTGGCTTTTATCATTCACTGTCAACTAAGTAAAGAGAAAAGAACATTTAAACATAACATACCCACGTGAAAAAGAAGTGTGCTTAATTGCATTGTATGTTTATTTGCAGAGTACTTCAAATCTTAAAAGTATATTTTTTAATAAAACGCAGTTGCAGAAAATATGAATGAAATAAAAGCCCACTTAAGTGTGTTTAAAGAGATTTTAAAGTATGTTTTAAATCATTGTTTTAATTTATGGTTGTGCTTTAAAGAACTTACATTTTTTGATGTGTTGACTAACATAATAAAGTACATGTAATGTTCTTGATTATAATTTTATTTGATATATCGCTGAAAGGTAATATATTTTAAATGTCCTAAATGGCAGTTTCATCATTACAAACATCCAATTACAATAATATTTAAATGCATGAAATACAAGTTAATAGAAATGACATTGAAGTACATTTTAGTTTATCATAAATGCTTGTCAGTACTTTCAGCAGCACACTTTAACCATATTTTAAAACAATATAATTATGAAATTACATAAAGATATACTTAAGTGAGCCAAACAACAACAAAAAACATACAAGTTCAACGACCCACATTTAATACAAATTTTAAATATAAAATATATATTTTTAAATTAAATTATATTCTTTATATTCTAAATTATATTCACCAGATATTCTTTTAAATTAAATTATTTCCGTAACAAACATAAAAGCAAGATTAAATTGTGCGTCGTGGCTATTTTTACCTGAAGATCCTCAATTTTAGACAGGTAATACTGTCGGAGCCCAGATCCTCCTTTACTGTCCTCAATATCCATCTGTAAAAAAAATATATTATTAACAATAATATTAATAACATAAACAATCGGTTTATTAATAGTCAGTGCCAGGTAAAGTGATTATTCGTGACATATTATTAGAAATGATCAATTTAACATGTTATGGTCAGTAATGAGAGATTTCTCATGTTATACTTATGATCAGAGATGTGATTCTTCTCTAATCAGAAGATATTTTTTATTATTTTGATTTCGCATATTATAACAAAACAATTGTTAAAATTAATATTCATCAAACATATGTTATGTTATAAACAGTTACACCATGATCAGTGTGACACAATGAGACAGCAAACTTGCTTCAATCCGAGCAAACGCGTCTTAAAGTTGGCCATTCTATCTTATATTTCCAAACACTACAATTATAGAAGGCTCCTCGTGTGCAATATGCGATGCTGACTTATAAAACACAGCAAACTGTGCTGTCCATATTTTACGATTTAATAGAAAATATCACTTACTTGCTCGATTCCGTCCAGCGCCATCTTGAACATACAAACTTCCGCCCGTCAGTGGCGCTACTTCCGCTTTGTTTTCCTCGTACTCCGTACTCCAGAGTGCAGTCTGGACGATGGGGCGGGGCGACAATATACCCCCAATTTCATTGGTTTATAACACGGCAAGCCTTATTGGTGTAGACCCGAGCATGCGCATTCCTTTGTGTACAATTTTGTAAAATTGATTTGGACATACTACAGAAATATGTGCTAACTCTAGAATCGTAGGCTTTAATTATTATCTGTTTAGTAACCATAGTAATTTTAGTTAGATGAAGTCATTATTTAAAAATAAACTTTTGATGACAGCACCTCCGGGTTCTTCAGGTTATGCTTCATTCATATTTCCTTGAGGATCGGAAGGCCACGGATCAGCACTAAATTGGGATTTTATACGCAAATGGTGATAATTTACTGTATTTTAGACATGGACAAACACGAATATAATTTGTTATATAACGCGAATATGTTTTAAATTATATGTTTTAAAGCACAACCGTTTTTTTTGTTGTTATTTATAGAGATGAGTTAGCCTATGTTGCTCAATGCGTCACAAACTTGTAGGTTATAAAGTGCAAATAAATATTTTCATGAGAAGCTCAAGGTTTCCTTGTTTATATCTCAATAAAATATTTGAACATATATCGATTATCTTACAGTTTTTTTTAAGTTTCCTATCTTATAGTAAATAAGTGTCAGTGACATCAAATATTAAAAATCCAATAATTTCTGTATCCACACCCTCATTGTGTGTGCGTGTTAATCTGTGTACGGGATGAATTTAGATTCAGTTAACACTCGATCATTGCAGCCACATAGACCTGCGTAAATATCAAATATTAAATAACTCGGCGCTGTGAATCTGTGCAAAAGGTGCGTGAGCACTTTTAATAAAAGACCTTCTCTGTGATTAATGTTTTTATTTATTTATTAAAGACTATATAGCTTCTAAAAATCTAACATCTGTATGCCTAATATAGTACAGTGATTGGTTCTTTTTAAAGGATTGAGCCACAAAACCAGTAATTTAATTTGTGCATATAGTCTATATATAAAAGTATAAATAAAAATGTTGCAGAGAAAATATATGAACATGTATTGTTTATATACGCACTGAAGCACATTAATAATAATATTTGCTGTAGGTCAGATTTAATAACAGCTCTTTTAGTAGAAAAAACATTTAGGCCATATGCAAATAAATAAATAAATGAGTGTGTGTTTCAGCAAGGTTTTTATTCCCATTATGCACACATAAAACCCCAGTTCACGCTGATGGGCTATTTGGTATTATTGTCTTATTTGTCACCGCAGTGTTGTTCTTTAAATTAAAACCATTTGCGGGTTTGTCCTATGTCTTCCTGAACTACAATGAATGAAGTTTGTGCTTATCCATCGATCCTAAAATAAAGAATATAGGCTACATGTAAATATTAATTATACAAAACAGCTAAATCTCGATCATTTTTATCAGCATCCCCAGATAAAACTGCTCAATGTTTAAGTATGTCTGCTTCGTGTACTGTGAAAAGTGCAATAATATATGAGTCAATTTAACGTGCCATTAGGACTATACCATGGCCACGAATTAAGAATTTGTTCTGAAGACTTCATTCGTGAGCCGCTCATATTACACAGCTCTGTTCTGCCCGAATACTCGGAGATGCCGCCACCAAGCGTTTGATAGGAATTTACGAACTAATTCGTCATAAGTAAAAAAAATAAAAATAAAACACATTTGCTAATTGATTAACTAAAATCGCTGTTGTTAGCACTTAATATTTCTGTAGTACAGCCAAACAGCGTAGATCATACATAAAAACATATATAAAAGAATGCTCATGAGCAAACGTCTACACCAATAAGCTCTGCTGTATCATAAGCTAATGAAATTGGGGGTGGGCGGAGCGACACGTGTCGCCCCACCTTAATGTGTCGCCCCGCCCCGTCGTCCAAGGTGCACTCTGGAGCTGTATCCGAAATCGCCCCCTATACCCTCATTCACTATTCCTTACATTAGTCCACTCATATAACGTTAGTTCACTTGGAGTGAATGAAAACGAGTGAGTGAATTCGGACACTGAATGCACCGGAAGAACTGCCGCTTTTGCATAGTTTGCTTCCTGTTAAATAATCATTCGAAATGGGCAGCTCCAATAGTAAGATTGAAGGATTTATCTTGAACTCTGTCATGGAAATTATGTATAAACCCTAATAGTCAATTTACAATTAATTTTGTACCCAATTGTATTCCACTGTATTATGCCGTGGACGAGCGCTTCTAAAATCAATGAATGGATGATTCAGCTGCGGGCGCCATCTTCTGGCGAGACGCGGGAATTAATTTGGCGCGCTACTCTCACAGTGCATTCTGGGGATTCTCTAGCCGTAACGGCTGTGTCCAAATTCAGGGTCTGCATCCTCCTTAGGATCCTTCCTACCCGGTTGAAGGAGGAGGGATCCTCCGACGTCCGCAAAACCCGGAAGTCGGTGTTTGTGAATTTGGACAGCCTACCCTTCTTTCAGTTCCCTCCCTTACCCGTTGCTCATATCCTGTCGCCTAGCAACCGTGACAGCGCCAAGCAAGAAGCGGGAAAATGGACAAACAAAGAGTTATTCTCATTTTAATTCTTTTGGAAGAAATAAAGCAATTAAATAAATTAAATACTTTCTTTGCTCGTTGTCGGAGAGTTTTTTTATATCAGACTACAAGACAGTCACATCCAGGTAAGCCATTATAGCCTATTTTTATTTGTTTTTAAGTATTCTACTAATTTCTCCTACAAATTCATTGAGCCGAAGCATAAACTTTAGCTTGTTTTGTCAGAGAAACTCCTCTCCCACTCCGCTACCGCTCGCTTCGTCCGCCATTACGCTCTGCCGAAAAGAATTATGGGATAGGTAGGACGGGAAAGGATCCACCACACCCATCCTTCCAATTCGGGGAAAAGGAGGACGTATTTGTGGGCCGCATTTGAAGGATCCTACGAATTTGGACAGCCTTCGTCGCGGCGCTGTGACGTAACATCCTTCAAATGAGTACTCCGAAGGATGCAGACCCTGAATTTGGACACAGCCGTTGAGTGTACATCGGTTGTACACTCGTTTTTGCGGTGCATTGTGGGATTGAATGAGTGCACTCGAGAACATCCACTAAGGTTTCGAACACCACTTAAAATGGCCATAGGGGGCGATTTCGGATACAGCCTGGGGCTACTCGGCCGACTGAAGGGGCGGGACCAAGATGGCAGCCTGAGCGGACGCAGTTTTGAATGCTTGCACCAACTTTCTTTATAGCTGTTGCTAAATGAGCTGTATGTAGTTATTTCGGTTTTTCATTTGGTTAATACGATTTGTTTTCATTATTGACGACTGCTTTCTGCCTCACCATGGTTCGTAAGAGAAGACTTTCGGCTCACTCAGAAGCTACAAATGCTACTGCTAGCGCAAGCTCACTCGTTAGCGTTAGTAGTACATAGTATTTTTAGCGTTACTATGTTGCCTCTATGAGCGAGGAGGATTCATTTAGCCTGGCCGAAGAGGAGTTTCCAGATCTCCCTGTTAACGTTACTCCAAGCAAGTCACCAGCTGCTAAGAAAAAGGCCAGTGTCATTGCAAATATGAATGTTGATGTCTCGTCTCAGTTAGACAACATAACGTGTAGTACTCCTGGAAAGAAGTGTAAAAGAATTAAGGACAGAATGCTGGTGTGATGGCTTCACGTGTCTGCATTTACTGAGAATGAAGCACATCACGGGCGCGCACCCTGACCCAACATACGATGACGTCATGCAAATATGCCGAATGAAAATAATTAATTTACTAATTGTACAAAATATACTTTCCTTCTAATAAACACAAATAACGAATTAAATACTATTTTACAATATTAGAAAAATAACATTACCCAGTTTTGTATCAACTTTGGGAACTTAATTACCATATCACACTCTCCCCCTCAAAATAAAGATGTCGTCCCGACATCAAATTACTTGGTCACAGATATGCCAATTTACAGTATTTAACCTCTTTTAACTTTACCCAGCGAGTATCAACAACATCAGATATTACAGCATGGTTATCACGTTACTTTTTTTTTACAAGCATACATTCACAATTGTGATATTGCTCATTTCACCTTACAAGAGTCCTTATTCGTCAATAGACAAGAGGCACTTGTTTTGTAAATAGTCCCATGAGGTAGTTCTAAAATTAAAAAAAAAAAAAAAAAAGAGTAATTTGCAAACCACCAACAAGTCTCTGTTAGGAAGGAAAAACAGTCCATTCATTTGCTCTAGCAAGAAAAAATGGCAAAGAGTCCTTCAAGGAAGAAAACGATTCAAGAAGTGTCAAAAAATAAAGTCTCAAAGTGATTCAAAGTCTCCACAGTTTCAAAACCGCACAACAGTCGATTTTTTTTTAAATATCTGATAACAGTCCATTGTTTTTGTTTTGCAATAATTTCTCACTATGGGCAATAAACAGTCTCTGGGTAATGTTCTGTATAGTGACATTTCATGCCTTCAACACAGGCCATACAGTGACTAGTCATGGGGTAAAATTCATGTGGTAGTGCAATTCAAAGCTAATAGCACACATATGAGGGCTGGGGGTAACAAAGGGGTGGTGATGACCAGGGTGTCACAGTTGTCATCCCCCTAGATGCAAAGTGTGGGTAGTGGTTGTTGCCCACTATCTGCACATTGTAGCATGATGGGGACCCAAGATTGTCATAGGTAAACTTTTTAGGTGGCCGTCGTTTTCTCCTGGTGAACTGGTACCCGTTTTCCTCTTTGGAGATCCTGTCTCTGGACCCAGGCGCTACAGCTGCTTCCATAACAGGTAAGTCTTGTTGCATTAGGTCAACAGCTGGTTCATTTTCATTAAGTTCTTTTCTTATTTCAGGTGCAGACTCTGGAAGATCTATCTCTGACTCGGCTGGAAGTGACTGTGTGTGAACGCCACTGCTGAGGAGGCCTAGATCCTGCTTGTAAGTGTTCACTTATTACTCTAATGTCCTTGTCATCCTTTTGTGCTTGTCTGATTTCCTCTTTTGACAGGGATTTGGGGAGTCCCTCATTTTCCCCCACACTTGCCAGTACACTCTGACAGGCTACTGCAAGAGTCACATCTGGATTCCCTTGAAACTCCACTGCTTGGATCACAGCTCCAACACAGTCAGGTGAAAACTGCTCAGTACATTCTCTCATTGTCGTCTCCGGGTCCGCTGGCATCCTGGAGAGTGAGTCAGCATCTATGTTTTCTTTACCTGGACGGTAACGAATGGTAAAGTGAAAATCGGCGAGCTCTGACAGCCACCTACAACCCGGTGGCATTCAACTTCGCAGAGGTCAGGACATAGGTCAATGGATTATTGTCACTGAAAACTGTAAAGGTTGGTGCATAGTACAGGTAGTCTCTGAATTTTTCAGTGATGACCCATTTCAGAGCCAAGAATTCCAGCTTCCCGCTGTGCAGATGGTAATTTTTCTCCGCTGTCGTCAAAGTCCGAGAACCATAGGCAATTACTCTCAGCTTGCCATTCTGCTGCTGGTATAAAACAGCTCCCAACCCTTGGTTGGACGCATCAGTATGAAGGATGAACGGTTGAGAGAAGTCCGGGAATCCCAGGATCGGAGGCTGGATCAAGCAGTTAATCAACTTTTCTAGTATCTCCTGATGTTTTTCTGTCCATTCAATTGATTTACTTGATGGCACCACATGATTTTGTTTGTTGTATCTTACTTTGTGTTTCCCCTTCCTCTGTGGTCCAGCAGTGTTACTTTTTAGCAGATGATAGAGGGGATTGGCAATTCGGGAAAAGTCTTTAATTTACTGCCGATAATAGCTGAGCAGGCCCAGAATCTTGCGTAGCTCCCCCACCGTGCTTGGTGTCTGTTCCTTCAGTGCCGTTACAGCAACGGTGTCTGAGGGATCAATACGACTGCCTTCAGCTGACACAATTCTCCCTAGATATCGCACCTCCTTCTTAAAGAGCTCACATTTTCTTGGTTTTAACTTAACTCCATGGGACTGTAACCTCTGCAGTACTTTCTTCACCGCTTCCACTTGTTCATCGAAGGACTTAGTGAAGACCAGAATGTCGTCTAAGTACGGTATGCAAATTTTGTCTCTTATCCCTTCCAGGCTCTCTTCCATAAACCGTTGGAACGCTGCAGGCGCATTCATAAGGCCGAAAGGAATACGAATCCATTCGTATAGGCCCCACGGTGTTGTGAATGCAGTCAGGTACCTGCTCTCTGGGGACATGAAACCTTGGTGGTACGCCTTTCCTTGGTCTAGCAGCGAAAACCACGCATTGCCTCCCAGCTCATCTAGGATATCCTGCACCCTGGGTATTGGCTGGCGATCAGGGATTGTTTTGCTGTTCAGGTCCCTGTAATCAATACATAGCCTGAGGCTACTATCCTTTTTACGGACACAGACAATTGGGGACGAGAAAGGGGAATGAGACTTGGCCACCCACCCTTGAGCAATCAGGTCGTGTAAGTAGTCCTTCATCTCTTGATATAACGGTTTAGGGACTGATGTGTATGTGCGGACAACAGGGGTGCTATTATTTAATAAGATACTCAGTTGCAAACCTGGAACACAGCCGATATCGTCATCTGACTTCGAAAAGGCATGACATTCTTCACGTAACATCCACTTTACTTGTTGTTGTTGGGGCAGAGTTAAATGGCTCACATCCACTGGAGGATCCCATTGATCTGTGTTGCCATCTCCCTCAGTTGTTCCTGGTAGAACCTGAGTAACAGATGCTGTGGCTTCACACTGTGCATTTGATATTGGTAAGACAGACTTAACTGGCTGCAGAGTTCCTAGCTCTGTTCTACCACTGAGCGTGATGTCGTGATCCGTTCCGTTCTGCACACTGATAGTAATTATGGGGCGGGCCCCCTTTTCCAGAATGAGGAGGGTATCAAAGAGTTCAAGGCCATCTGGGTACATTGGGTTAACGTGTGGCTCAAACAGTAGCACCGTATCTTGTTTCACGTGAGGCACTTTTACCAGACACTGAATTTGCATAACAGCGTGCTTCCGTATCTTCACAGACTCCTTTCTGGTTCTTACTATGTACTCGCTGAGCCCCTCCATAGTCACCAAATTGATGAAGGTATGTACACTTTTCTTCTTTATGCTAGGGAAAGCACTTCTGACAGTTCTATACAAACAAGCATTAGTCACGTCCAGAGATCCACTTGTTTCACTTTGTCTCATTATTTGTTCTATCACGTTATACCCGATGATAGGTCTGGGCAATTCTTGGTCCTTCAAAACAAGCACAGGAATGTTTAACTCTTTCTCATTGGTTACAGGGAATGCCAGCTTGAAAGTCAACTCCACCCATCCACTGTATGGCATGTTTGCTCCATTGGCTGCCACTAGACGGAGGCTGTCTGGCGCTTCGGTCGCCTCCGAAATACTTCACAGTGTTACCTCCGGTGCATATTTGGCTTTCCACTCCTCACCTATAATGCATACTTGGGAGCCTGTGTCCCATAATGCTTCAGTCTTTTTTTTCTGTAGATAACAGGTAACAAGGCACTGTTTTCCCACTAAGGACGTGATGGCAGAATGCTGGTTAACCTGACAAGGGGCAGTTAAAATACTATCCAGCGACGGGGACTCAAACTGCCTCTGATGGCCCATGCTACATTTCTAATTTTTCTGGGACTTCTCTGCCGCTCGGGTCACACCCTGTCCCTTGGGGGTAACCCGCTCCTGTTTAACGGAGCTCCAAGCTGAGGCCTAGCACCTTTACTCTTACAGCCAGCTGAGAAATGCTCGCTGCTTCCACAGTGGTAACAATGGGTGCAAGGTTCTTCTGCGTTGCGCTGCTGGCAATGGAAACATTGTCTGGCTCGTGAGGGACAGGACTAGCGGAACTGATGGGGTTGCTGTCGTGGTGGCTCCATATACTGCTGTGGATAATACTGCGGTGCTGCAAAGCTTGACGGCTGAGTTGCATAATTGACAGACATGGGGTGCCGCTGAGGAGAAGGATACACATACGACTGTCCATGGTGCGTCTCTATTATTGAATAATGCTGACGTGACTGGAGAGAATGTTCTGGTGGAACAGTGGACAACTGAACTGGGTTTACAGGGAGAGTAGGTATTTTCTGTTACCTCACCTGTTGTTGGCTTTGTGAGAACTGGTGTGGAGACATGTATGGACTTCCCTGCCGTTGGTATGTAGCGGTCTCGGGTTTCCAGGTTTGATGCTCTTGGACTTGGGTCCATCCTGATGTCTGTTGGGACACTGCTGCTGCTGGTTCTTTGTCATATACTGCAAAACACTGCTGAGGAACAGATAAGGGCTGTTGGATTGACTCTTTGATCTGTATAATATCATCACTCACGCTTTTCAGTTGTGACATTAAATCGAACTTCGACTGTTTGGACTGAAGTTTTTGTTCAGGGGCGGGCTCATGTAACAGTACAGCATGAACAGTACCATTTTTTTCTTATTTCTGCTTATTTTGTCTTTCAGATTCATTGGAACAAGCTACATTGAGTTTCTCCAGCAACACTTCGTCTGGAACAGTGGGATCTGAAAGGTATGGCTGAAGGTCACTTTGGATGCGGTCATTTTGCAGTCCAGTCAAAACGGCGTGCAAGAACATATTCTGAACTAGGGCGGGATCATATTTCAACCCTGAGTCATCCTCCTGAGAAGCAAACAGAATTTTCTGTCTCAGATCAAGGGCTCGAATTAGGAAACTTTGTGGTGTTTCTCTAGTGCGTTGAGCTTCTTTGGTGAGCTGCTTATATAATTCAGTCGCATTTTTCTCCTGATAATGAGAATGAAGTATCCGCCTTAGCATTGGGAGTGTCAGCCCTGCCTTCCCCTCAAGATAGCTCCGCAGCTGAAGCCCTGGTGTGATAGCCCTGATGACAGAATCTACTATTTCCTGTTCTGCATAACCCTTTTTGAGTCCACCTTCTATCTGCCGTGCCAGACTGGAGAATGAGAGCCGATCCTTCTGCCCTAGCTCTCCTATTAGACCAGAAATTTTGAAGTCTTTCTGCCATGTTGAGGCAACTTGTCTCTGAAATGTGGGTGAAGAATAAACTGGGTTCTGGGCTGCATATGTCTGTCTGTCCGCTGTATTTTGTAATGTTGTGGGGCTAATATACATGGTAGAAAACAATTCAGCTGTACTCTCTCCACTTTCTTGTATTGTTCTCTGGGCTGTGTTAACATCTCCAAGTTTAATTTCCTCCCTCTCTGTATCTTTTTCAGGAGCATTACTTGTGATTCCCGTGAGCTGGATCAGTTTGTCATTAATTGTTAACAGTTCAGCCATACCGCCATCTGCTAACTCCTCTAGCTCAGCTCTTAGTAAATAGCTACTAAGGAGGCTCAACAGGAATAAACGAGTCACATTTGTCTCATCTTCTCATGTTAGGTGAAGAAAGACACTGAGTTTTGTCAGTTTTTACCGTGTTAATGTGCATAATTTCTCACAAATTTTCTCTTGAAGATGTTTAAGCTCCTCTATTTCTGCTGCTATGTAGACAGGCCGTTGTGAGTGGTGTTTCACTTACTGACTTGACTTGGCTGCCGCTGGTATCAGACTGAGTCTCCAGCGCACGCACTGCTCAATCAGATCTTTTCTGCCACTCGTCCTGACTGTCTCACCCTGTAGCTCATCTGGTTCGTTAATGAGGGATGATGTTGCTTGATGGGCTCTGCCGGTAAGGGAGTCACTCCACCGAACATCGATCCCAGCGGTGCCTCCAAAATTGTACTACTCCTGGAAAGAAGTGTAAAAGAATTAAGGACAGAATGCTGGTGTGATGGCTTCACGTGTCTGCATTTACTGAGAATGAAGCACATCACGGGCGCGCACCCTGACCCAACGTACGATGACGTCATGCAAATATGCCGAATGAAAATAATTAATTTACTAATTGCACAAAATATACTTTCCTTCTAATAAACACAAATAACGAATTAAATACTATTTTACAATATTAGAAAAATAACATTACCCAGTTTTGTATCAACTTTGGGAACTTAATCACCATATCACACTCTCGGAGCGAGGCGAAGTAGAACCGGTTTCATTGGTGCCGAAACCCGGGACGGGAGTGAGGTTTAGGTGGGTGAGTGTAACAGACGTAGGCAAGTAAGTGCCGGTGCGTGTAAACCTCACTCCCCTGATCTCAAAAAGAGGCGCTCTGGCGACTGACGCTAGAGGCCGTGGCCTTTAGCCTCCTCGTTAGAGCGCCCGCCGGAGACCGCGGTTCGAATCCCTCTTGGAGCGAGGCGAAGTAGAACCGGTTTCAAACGCAGCTGATCAACTGCCGCTCGGACACAATAGAGCAAAAGATCTCCGATCTGAATGGAAAAGTGGATGCTGTGACATCTAAGTTGCAGTCCGTGGCAGCAAAGGTGATGTCCCTAGAGCGACGCGTGGTTCAGGTTGAACAACCGATTAGTCAGATGCAAAGAAGAATGGATGATCTAGAAACCTACATGAGACGGCGCAACCTGAAGCTCATAGGTATCTCATAGGCAGCCAGAAATTCTTATTTTCTGCGTGACAAAGGTCTGCAGTTTAGGAAGGACTTTTCGAAAGGAGACATAAGAAAGAAGAATGAATTTATGGCCGGAAGTTCAAAAGGCTCGAGCGGCTGGAAAGACGGCTTATTTTGTCGGAGCCAGAGCCTTTGTACAAGCAGAAGGTGAAGTTACTCTCACCAGCTGAGATAAAATCGAACTCTACTGTTTGATTCGTTCTGAACTGACCTTTAATTGGTTGGAGTTATATGTTTATATAACATGACAATTTTCAGACATAACTTTACCTTGTATTAATGGATGGAGCAGAAACTTTATTGGCGTTACCAAAAATGTATGTTTTTCTGTTTTGAATAAGAGAGGCTTATTTGCACTAAAAAGTTTTTATATGGTGCTATGTCACATTTTTGACCTTTTTGCCAAACTTAGTTTCATATAACTACATAGGTTTAATTAGGTTATACGTTTTTTCTTTGTTCTTTCCTTTTAGAGTTAGTTGTTTGTCATTTTCTATTATTTCTTTGAATGCCAGGGGTTTAAGAGAAGAAGGGTTGATTTTGTATTCTTCCAAGAATCTCATTCGGTTGCCTCTGATGTGAATTTTTGGCGTTCACAATGGGGCAACGATATTTGGTTGTCTCATGGATCAGTACACTCAGCTGGGGTCTCCTGTCTGAAAAATAATTTTGGTGGTGAAGTTTTGAATTCAGAATGTGATGAAAATGGGCACTTAATTTGTTTAATTTTGAGAAGTTTCAGTGAAATTTTTATAGTAGTTAATATTTATGGATATAATAGTAAATCAGACAATGACCAGTTATTATTTTTGTTAGAGGAGAGACTTCTTCATTGGCTATACAAATTTCCTGATGCTTATTTAATTTTAGGAGGTGATTTCAATGTTGTTTTGAATTAATCTATTGATAGATGGCCACCAGGACGACCCTCAAATTTAAACTCTAATTTAAAGCAGTTTATGAACAGGTTTGATCTTATTGATATATGGAGAGAAAAAAGTTTAAATGATATTATGTATACTTGGAGTAATAAGGATGGCTCTAGAGTTCCAGGATAGATTTTTGGCTTGTTTCTAATAATTTTGATAAGAATAATATTCAAGTTAATGTAATGGCAACTCCATTAACTGACCATAAAGTTATTTCGATTAAAATGAATATTTCTCCAAATGCAAACTGCAACAGGCAGGACTCATACTGGAAAATGAATAGCTCTCTGCTAAAGTTAAGTGAAGTTAAACAGGAAATGGAAAGACTAATTAATTATTATTGGGTTAAAGCCAAAAGTGAAGGTTTGTTTAAATGTAATTGGGAATTATTAAAATTGGAAATTGGAAAATATCTGAGAAAATTTAATAGCTAAATCAAAGCGTCACACGGAAGAGAAAACTGTTGAGGAGATTTTATCTTTAACCAGTATTCCTACTGATAATTTATTGGATGAGCAGAGAGTGCGCCTAATGGAACTACAAAATAATGGAAATACATAATATAATAAATGATATGTACAGAATGCGAGCACAGGGAGCCTATATTCGATCGAGACAAAAATGGTTAGAGCATGGAGAGCAGATGTCTGCTTATTTTTTTAAACTTGAAAACTCTAGGGCTAAATTCAATTCTATTTCCAAAATATTAATGGATCTATTACAGATAACTTTGAAACAATTTCTAGTTTTTGCTATAATTATTACTCTAATTTATACACATCTAAATTTAGCATGTCAAATTTTTGCATTTAGGAAGAGTGTAAATGTAATTAGTCAAGAGGACCAAATATTCTGTGATTCCCCAATTACTATTTCTGAAATTAAGGATGCGATTGAAAGTCTGAAATGTAATAAATCACCAAGTAGTGATGGAATTACTGCTGAATTCTATAAGCAGTTTTCTGAGATTCTTGTCCCATTCCTTTTTGAAGTGTTCTCTGAAAGTTTAAAGTGCTCTGAACTTCCTACAACCATGACTCAGGGTGTAATCTGTTTAATTCCTAAACCCAAGAAAGATTTACTGCTTATTGATAATTGGAGACCTATTAGTTTGTTGAATAATGATTACAAAGTATTTGCTCTTGTTTTTTGCTCAAAGATTCAAATTAGTATTAGATTCAATAATTGATGAAAATCAATCTGGGTTTATGAGGAAAAGACATATATTGAATAATATCAGGCTTATTTTTGATCTTATTGATTACTCTGATCTCATTAAAGATGATAGTTTTATATTGTTTTTAGATTTTTTTAAAACCTCAAGCATCCTTTTATTTTTTTATTGTTTAGAACGCTTTGGGTATGGGCTCTATTTCAGCAATGCTATGAAAACTCTTTATGTGGGGGGCAATAGTTCAGTAAAATTAAGTCAAGGCACCACACAAAGATTTTATCTGAAAAGAGGTGTGAGGCAAGGTTGCCCAGTTTCAGTTTATCTTTTTCTTATTGTTGCTCAGGCGTTTAGTCATTTTATTAAATCAAGTGAGTTAGAAGGAATTCAAGTTGAAGGGAGAAGTGTCCTGATAAGTCAGTTTGCCGATGACAAAAAAAATGCTTGTCAAATTCAGTCGGGCTATCAAAAATATAAAAATTTTCTCTAGTGCCTCGGGTCTTTGCTTGAATTTACAAAAATGTGAACTGTTTGCCTTGAAGATTTGCCATGATACATCCATTTGTAACATCCCTGTAAAGGATGCTCCAGTCTATTTAGGTATGACTATCTCCAAAAATGAACTGGACAGAATCTCACTTAATTTTAATCCTGTGGTCAAAAAAGTAAAGAGCAGATTTAATATCTGGTTACAGAGCGATTTATCTCTTAAAGGTCGTGCTCTGCTGGCTAAAGCGGAAGGCATTTCTAGGCTTACCTATGTTGCTTCCTCAATTCATTCAGATAGTAATATAAATAAGATAATTGATCAAACAATGTTGAATTTTCTGTGGAAAAACCGTGTGCATTATATTAGAAAATCTGTGATAGTTAAAAATGGTGATCTTGATTATATAGATTTTTCAATCTTAAATAACACTTTCAAAATTAACTGGTTGAAGTATTTCTTGAAAACCCCTTCTTCTATGTGGAATTCAGTATCTAGTACTGTTTTTGACCAACTTGGAGGTCTCTCATTTTTGTTAATGTGTGATTACAAAATTGAAATATTGCCTGTTAAATTGTCAGCTTTTCACAGGCAAGTACTTTTGGGGTGGAAGTTAATTTACAAGCACAATTTTTCTCCACACCAATATTATATCTGGAATAATTGTAATATTCTGTATAAACACAAAAGTATATTTTTGAAAGCCTGGTTTGATAAAGGGATTATTTTGGTAGGACAGTTGTTGAATTCTCAGGGGTATTTAATGACTTATGATGAATTTCTTTCATATTTTAATTTCCCTGTAACCCCAAAAGAATATGCCTCTGTAATTGGAGCTATTTCTTCTAGTATCTTGTCTTTATGTAGAGGTATTTCATACTCTAAACATGCTTCTTTACTTCACCCTACTGATACTTTCTGTGGCAAAATTTGTTTTTCATCTAGCAAAACAAATAATAAGGCTATACGTTTATAGTTTCAAAAAGAAATTGTTAGTAAGCCAAGTGCTATTTTCTATTGGTCTAAGTTTATCAGAAATATTAATTGGAGGAAAGTTTGGGTATTACCTAATAAATATCTCATTACAAATAAAATTAAAGAAATTTAATTTAAGATATTGCATAAATATTACCGTTAAGCATTTTCTAACCAGATTTATTGAAGATATAGATGTAAATCATATCATTCTGTTCACGACACCCTGAAATGGTATCTCATATTTTCTGGCATTGTCAATATACAAAGAGGTTATGGTGGGAGATTTTTTTTTATAAATGACAAAATTTTGTGCAATTTTCTTTTATTATATGAACGTGTAATATTTGTTTTTTTGAGCTATGACAAGAAGTTTCAAAATAAGGCTTATATAATTAATCTCCTGATTATACTTGTTAAGTTTCATATTCATCGCTGTAAATTCAGCAATCAGAAGCGTCTTTTTTCTGTGGTACTTAAGGAATTAGATATCTATATAAGCACCATTAAGGAGAGTATAGACAAAAAAGCTGTAAAAACTGTGTACCTATTTGGTATATTTAATTTATTGTGATTTAGTAAGGCCTTTCATTATTTTATTTTATTTTAATTTATTTGTTGACTTTATACATGCATGTATACTTAATATATACTTTTTATTTATTTTATTTGTATGTATACCCTTGGCGCTTTTGTTCTGTATTTGTTCAAGCATTAATTAAAAAAAAGAAAAAAAAAGTATGCCGACTGAAGCATGTGCGCTCTAGCGCCGACGTTACGCTGGAGAGTTCCTCATTAAACCGCGAGGAAAAACTCAAACTCTGCAGAGTTTAGCTCCAACCCTAATTAAACACACCTGAGGTAATCAAGCTAATGAGTCCTTCAGGCTCATTTGAAAACTGCATGGTTTGTGTGGTGGAGCAGGGTTGGAACTAAACTCTGCAGGGCTGGGGCCCTCCGGGAACTGACACCCCTGGGGTAAGTATGGCATGCCGTTTTAACATTTAATCCTTAAAACATACTAGTGTCTATTTTTATGCAACTAGTAGGGTATAATTGGGCTAAAGGCACACCTTAAGAAAAAATGTGCTATTCACTGCACCTTAAATGTATAATTGCAGGAAAAATATATATGTTTGTATTGAACATTAATAGAGCAACAGATTTTGTGTGAAAATAAATCATACAAATCATTTATGTTGTTTAAAAATCTTATAAATATATACGTGGTGGCAAGAGGGGCCTTTTACCCCACACACGCAGTATTGATACAAATACTTCAGCTAAAATAAGTTTTATTTTTAGTTAATACTTGTTCAAAACAATCATTTTAACAAAGTTTG
The DNA here is from genome assembly GCF_936440315.1 of Barbus barbus. Classification (NCBI taxonomy): domain Eukaryota; kingdom Metazoa; phylum Chordata; class Actinopteri; order Cypriniformes; family Cyprinidae; genus Barbus; species Barbus barbus. The sequence continues at coordinate 13,874,247 of NC_136760.1, read as the reverse complement.
TACTATTTTCTGCTTATTTTGAAAAATGAAAGAATTATTTTTTGTTCAATAAATATGTTATTAAATCAGTGTTAATATTAATTAAAAATATTTGTTAAGGAACCTTTGTTTCTGTGACTAAAACAAGACGTTGACTAGCTAAAACTAATATCTGATGATAAAATCTATGACAAAATTTATGCCGTGTCTTCGTTAACAAGACGAGACCGGACTAGAATGTTATTTCAGGACTACCGGACATTCAAAATACATATTATAGGCTAAGTTAACTGTCTTGTCTTTTAAAAATGTGTCCCTGTCATCAGATGAGATGTGTTTGCATATCTAGTCTCAGTATGGCAGTATTTTTGTTTGAAGACTACATATAAAATGGCTACCAAAATAAATGTTGGTATTGACTAAAAGTTGAATGCAATGACTTTTCATCGACTAAAACAAGACTAAAATTATGAAAGACTAAAATGTGACTAAGACTATTAAGCATTTTCGTCTCAAGATAAAGACGTAAGGCCCCGATATACTTCAAACGTAATCGAAAAACACACTGATATGACTCGAACAAAATCAGTTTTGGCCTATGAGCTACCATTGGTCCGTGGTGATTACGCAATCGGTGGGTGTGTTCTGGAGCTCCACCTTCTTTGACGTCCATTTTTTTTTTCCCCGCTTCGTTTCTCATTCAACGGAGGTCAGGCAGGGGAAAAACATCTCCAAGTCACTAGCAACATAAATACACTGCGTTGAATAGCTGAGCTGCCACAAATATATCCGCACCTGTACGTTCGCTCGCGGAGAGACTTTAAAGATTCAGAGAAAGCATTTAAGTTTGAAAACGAACTTTGTTTGAAGTATATCGGGGCCTTAAGACTAAATCAAAAATGCCTTCCAAAATTAACACTGTAATAAATATATTTTAATGAGTTCTATAGTATTTTGTCCGCGTCCGGTGTAGACACGGTGTGATGATAAGGCAAGAAGTAGGACCCCTGTAAATACTGGATCAGCTTTCCAGCGCTGGAGAGAACTCAAGGAGCGGGACGGCATGCGATCGGACACCGAGGTTGCTTAGGTTCTTCTCGAAAGGTGAGTTTCATTGGTTTTGCTTTGTATCACAGAACTATTCATTGCCTGGGTTGCGTAGGCTACATATGTGTGGGGCGGCGCTATCAAAATAGGGGCAAGACCCTTTTGGGGTAGGGGCGTGTTTGTTTTGGTGATTTCAAATATCATCATTGGCTACCAGAAATCACTTACCCCACCTTTAATATCATGTTTTTAAATATGATGGTTTCATTCTACATGGTGATTATCCTTAATATGGACACCCAACATAATATATGATATTTACAATCTGAATCTAACCATGTCATGTCAACAAATGGAAAAGTCAGCCATAAATTAATGTTAATTACAGTGCCTTTAGCTCCAACAGCAGGGGCATTTTTTTTTTTTTACCCCAAATACCATACTTTTACATATTCTTTCATTATTTAAAAACTTTTGCTTTAATTATCTTAAAACTGAAAATCATTAAAACGACATTTGTCTCAAAATATATGTATTCATTTTAGCGATTCTCATTTGCTACTTACAGTGGGGGAAAAAAATTATTTGATCCCCTGCTGATTTTGTACATTTGCCCACTGACAAAGAAATGATCAGTCTATAATTTTAATGGTAGGTTTATTTTAACAGTGAGAGACAGAATAACAACAAAAATCCAGAAAAACGCATTTCAAAATAGTTATAAATTGATTTGAATTTTAATGAGTCAAATAAGTATTTGACCCCATTGCAAAACATGACTTAGTACTTGGTGGCAAAACCCTTGATGGCAATCACAGAGGTCAGATGTTTCTTGTAATTGGCCACCGGGTTTGCACACATCTCAGGAGGAGTTTTGTCCCACTCCTCTTTGCAGATCTTCTCCAAGTCATTAAGATTTTGAGGCTGATGTCTGGCAACTCGAACCTTCAGCTCCCTCCACAGTTTCTATGGGATTAAGGTCTGGAGCCTGGCTAGGCCACTCCAGGACCTTAATGTGCTTCTTCTTGAGCCACTCCTTTGTTGCCTTGGCTGTGGGTTTTGGGTCATTGTCATGCTGGAATATCCACCCACAACCCATTTTCAATGCCCTGGCCCTGAGGGTACATAGCCCCATTTGTTGCGGTGCAGTTGTCTTGTCCCCTTAGCAGAAAAATACCCCCAAAGCAGTGCTTGAAGTGGGCCGGTACTTCTGGCATGTTGCCGGTACTCAGAGTAAAATCAACAGGGTCTGGGTGATTAGGCAATATGATCCCATATATGATTAGAAATGATGTAAATCACACTACTACACTTGAACACTGAATTGAAGAAGCACTTCATTGTGTGGTGTGTGAGGGGAGGCGCACAGAGTAATAATTATTGATTACTAGTTTGAATCAGTACTTTATAAAGAAAATCATATCTTAAAATGAAAGGCTTTTGCAATCACATAATTTTAAACCGTAAACTCCTGGAAAGTCCAAGGATCCAGCGAAAGAATTCAAAACTGCGCGAATGCAGAGAAAACATGGCCGATTTCATCAGCGATTACGGAGAGAATAGTGACTTGCATCCAGATTTCAGTAAAATTATTATTTTCAATGTGTATTTGGCTTAAAAGCAAGAGTGTTTATAATAAACACTGAATATGTGGTGGTCAGAGATTTAGCGATTCTGCATCGATCTGTATATTAAAGGCAGGCGATTTAGTGGTCTCCCTGTGGTCCTGTTTGGTATTGCAGCTTGACTTGTGCTAATTTGGATTGAAAAATTTTAATTATTGATTGATTGAGGCACTATACACAGGGGGGTTCTTTTTTCCACTTCAAGCACTGCCCCAAAGCATAATGTTTCCACCTCCATGTTTAACAGTGGGGGTGGTGTTCTTGGGGTCATAGGCAGCATTCCTTCTCCTCCAAACACGGCGAGTTGAGTTGATGCCAAAGAGCTCGATTTTGGTCTCATCTGACTACAACACTTTCACCCAGTTCTCCTCTGAATCATTGGCAAACTTCAGACGGGCCTGTACATGTGCTTTCTTTTGCGGGAGCTGCAGGATTTCAGTCCTTCACGGCTAGTGACCAATTGTTTTCTTGGTAACTATGGTTCCAGCTGCCTTGAGATCATTGACAAGATCCTCCTGATCCTCCTCACCGTTCTCATGATAACTGAAACTCCACGAGGTGAGATATTGCATGGAACCCCAGACCGAGGGAGATTGACACTAGTATCTAATAAATGTATAGTATCTATTGAATAAGTACTAACTAAAAACATTAGCACCAATTAAAAATAAGCACCAATATTTAACTGAAAAGATATATAGTATTGGCTAAAAAATAAGCAGCAGTAGCATGAAAATAGATACTAGTACATTAAGGATTAAATGTTAAAACATCTTGCCGTAGTATGAGGCAAGACTTGAACCACCATTATACAGTTTACATTGTCACAGCTTTAACAAACAGACCAACAATGACTGTTCAAACTTATTTTTTTCAGAGATCAGCCATCTCAAGTCTCCAAGTGTGTTTCAAGACGTAACTATGAGAGTCCCCAACAAAACAGTTCTAAAATGCACCACTCCAAGTCTGTAGGACAGGTGAGGTGTTAATGGGGACAGGTATTACCAGATTAACCAGACACTGCATGCATCAACATGATCAGAGTTTGGCTTTATCTAGCAAACGGTCTACCTTCTAGTAGACGGAAACACACCTTGTTTTCTTACTTTTGAATTAAATATTTTATCTGATGATAACATTTCAAATTCCTTGAAGTTAACAGTCTTCCAGAACATTAAATATAATAAAAATATGTTATGATCAAAAATACATTCACATGTGAATCCCCCTTTATGGAAACTTTATTGTTTAAAATACTTCGATTTTCCAGTTAAAAAAAAAAAGAAAAAAAAAAGTACAAAAAGGTAAGCACTTTATTGATACAAAAATATAAAACCGAACTTAAGTTGTAAGAACTTAAATGCATTTACACAAAAAAAGCTCAATCCTTTCACAAGTAAATCAAAGGAACAATAGCTTGTTGCATTTCAGATCAGCATTAATACGGCGTAATTCAGCTATAAACAAAATGAGAATGAAAATTCAGAGTTCAGCTCTATGGACAACATCTGTGACGTGCTGTCGATTAACACAAAATCGTTTCAACCCATTACTTAAAATTAAATTCTAACTTTTAAATACATTTCTAAGCACATGAATACCAACACATTTTGTTTTTGACCACTTTATGAACTGAAAGTTGAAAGTAATTTCTGTGGTAATCAGCAGCATGTCACAAATTATAGGGCTTAACTTGAACCTGCTATATTCCTTATTGGAAAATTTTACTTAATACTTAAAAACACAAATGACTCCACCAATATGAATAACCACATATTGAATCCAACTTAAACAGAAACTTTCTATCAGCTGTTTGGAATGTAGAAGTATATACTGAACTGAACTACTTATTAGAAAGTTAAAAATATGGCTTGAATATTTGACAAAATAAGAATATGCTGATGGTTTGCACACCCGAAGCACTACCTTTCACAAATTCGGTCACTGCTGTATGGTCTCTGCCACTTCAGCGGACTTTCAACGCTAAAAAAAAAAAAACAATCTGTAAACACACCAACAAGATGAAGACAGAAAGTCTGGTACATTGAACTAAAACAGCTGGACAACCAAATGTGCTGGATTTCCCGCTGGGGTGGAAACACAAAAACATGGCTCTTGAATGTAGTGCAGCACATATTTTCCTGAGAGACCAAATGGAAAACTCCACAATATTGAAAATTGAAGAAAAACATTGCATTTTCATAACTAGTCTACTTAATTATAAGTAACTGCATCTTAACTCAAAAACTGTGCAATTCAATTGTAAATATAGCCTTTGAAGCCACAAACCTTTCAAAAACTAAATGGCAAATGTTGATGGAGTTTGGTAATTCCTACTATAAACAAAAAGAAACTGTTGCATCAGTTACCTATACGGGTTTTAGCCAACAAGCTACAGTACTGTATATCTTACTGTAAAATATACAAAAAATATGTAATAATAGCAAAGATGAGTATGTGAACAAACTGAATCATGAACTGGATGCCTCATTTTCAGAGTACATAAGAGAAAATCAGAAAATGAATGCAAAGAGAAAGATACGTACTGAAGTTCCAGTTACTGTAAAAGCATTTGAAATGTATATGGCCAGATGCGTGTAATAGCACAAGTGTTAAAACTGATAAGCAATATACTAAACAATACCAGCACCCAAACTTCTACATGAAGTTCCTCCACTGGTTTTCAAACAGAAAGCTTCATTCTCCTGTGTATTTGTTGAACCAATTCCTCGGGTGACTATGGATTTGATGCCTGAATCCTCTTAAGTGAGTCTGATTCCCAATACCTGTTCCAATTCCTGTCTCCTCTGCTGGACCTAAAAAAAAAAAAAAAAGCACTACTATAGCAGTTGCATAAACTTAGCAACTATATTAAGGCTGTGTAACTAGCAGTTATCCAAGGGGTAATCAGTCAAATTAGACCAATCTACCTATTTGTAGCTGACTTAAAAAAAAAAATTATGACCAGTCTTGAAGAAAAAAAATTGATGACTGACTTTAAGATTTGTCCAAGCAGGTTATGCAACCGATCACTGATGTGTCTTGTAATGGAAAGAAATACCAAGTGCTCACTGCTAACCTTTGAAAATACATATCGTCCAACAGCTTCTTTAACCCAGGGTGCGTGGTAAAACTCGGTTCTTCTCTCCTCCTCTGGATTTCCCACAGTGTCTGTCATTAACTGCATAAACCAAGACAAAACATCCATGAATGGCGGATGGCAAATAAAAGAAGCTGAAAAGTACTGAAGGAAATCCAATGAGGGAAATTGAAAGTACTTTGAGGTCTCGGCTCTGAGACTTGAGCCAGTCCAGGATGAAATCCTGTGAGTTGTTACTGAAGCTGAGCATGAAGTCTCTCTGGGTTTTCAACTGGTTGATGGATTCAATAGTCTCATGAATCTTATGGAGAATGAAAATGTTTGGTTAAAAACTATGTTAGTAACTTCAGATTGGGTGGAAAATAATTTACATGAGGTGTCTTTTATGTCTTGCATACACACACCTTCATCTCCAGGGCAGAGATCTCCTGCTGATTAGTTGTGGATGACAGGAAGCTGGTCATCTGAGACTTCAGAGGGTCGTCCACCTCAACATCGATATCAAAGCATGCAGTCTTCTTCTGATCATTGGGATGGACACTGACAAAATGATACAGCAATAAAGCAGACATAAAAAAACAACAACATTCAGATTATTCTACAAATCTATACTTTACAATTTTACACATTTTAGATTATAGTCTTTAAAACTATGAGATGACAGTATGAGAATTATATGACAGCTGCATACCAAAAATGTTAAACAAATCAAAACTTTTTTTCAATAGTATTTCTTACAAAGGTTTCAAACAGGAGTTCACATGTATGCTGGACACAAGTTGCTTTTCCCTCCCTATTCAGGTAAATTCACCCAGTTAAAATAGATACAATTTTACTTTTGCTAAGAAATTCACATATAGGTGCAAACTATATTCAGAAACATTAGTGTTACTGAACAATGGACTGGTAGGTCAAATATTTAGATATTTTGTATTAAAAAAAATCTTTCAAAACTGCATGGAAAGTAATTGTTGAGTAACAAAAGAGAACATTAAGAACAGGAACCACAAATACACACCTGATGCTATGATTGAGGACAATGGGGTCAGGGTGCTGAAGGAGGGTGGCAAGTTTCATGGGGATATCCGAAAATCTCATCCTGGGGCAGCCAAAAATCTGCAGGATTACAGCAGTTCGGTTCAGTTTCATGACTCAGTATAACCACTGAGTATAACCACCTATCCCTTTTTTGCCTTTGAATAAGGCATGCAATAATTATCTCACATCAAGTATTAAACCTGATTCTGAAGTTTGTTTGGTTGTTTGTGTTTAATGCCATGCCAGATTCTGTGGCTATTTTCATGGACACAAAACATTTATAACAAATTATATTAGGTTTTTAAAATGTATTTTATAAGTTCTCTCACAGGGTTAAAACCAGCACAAGCTAATAAAACATGCTTCAGAGATAAAGGGATTTGGCAGAGAGAACATGTTGGAGGATCTACTGCTAGTATTAAAAACTTGTCATCCTGGAATGACCTATTATACAGTGGGCATAGACAATCTGGTACGTGATTCTGAAGACAATGAGAGTGATGCAAAACTACAGGCACTAAGCAAGGTGTTTCATTGAAGTTGCTAATGTCTTTGGAATTATAGACCGAGGAATTGCTAGGTGGGCCCTACCAAGTCTTCATGAAATTCTAGAGCTTTATTACAGAAACTTCCTATCATAATTCTTTACATAAGAAAAAAAAAGTTAAATTTCCTAAGTGAAATTACCATTGTTTCTAAAGATGGATAGGATTCTTAGTTAGGAGTTGGTAACACAGGAGCTAATGCAGATTTGAGTGTCAACGTACACTACAAAGAGAAGACTACAAAGACTACAAAGAGAAGCGGGCAGAGAACTGAGCCCTGGGGGATGCCTCTGTTAACAGGTCAGGAGCAGTGGAAAGTTTCTACTTCTGGAAAAAGACAAACTGCTATCTATCACTTAGGTACGATGTGAGCCAGTGCACAGCTGTGCCAGTAATACCAACGATTTAGAGGCAAGTGAAAGCATGTTGTGTCAGACAGTGCCAAATGCAAAGCTTAGATATAGGGTGTCAGCAGAGTTTTTCTTTTCTCATGAGTTTTAAACTGAGCTTTAGTGTTTTGAGTAGGGTTGGGCTGATAGACAATGTCATCGACCATCGCCGATGGCTGATAGACATCACGATGTTGAGCCTTACTCTTTACTCTGTTTATGTGGTAAGGTAAATCTTATGCCCCCCCCTTCACTGTAGACATCGTCCGATGCCAATTTTGCTGACATCGCCCAACCCTAGTTTTGAGTCTTGTGAAGAACTTCTGAATTGTGAGAAGAAGCTAAATGTAATTTCTTGCTAAGAGGGCTAAACATTTTGGGTACCAGTCTGAAGTATCGGTTGCAGTTAATGTACTCTTTTTCATGGCAGTCTTGCAGCTTGTTGTTTTTGATGTAGAGCCACAAGGCCTGCATGATACTGGCTCTGGTCTGAGTGTGTACGCCCAACAGTCGTGCCAGGCGTGGATCCAGCTTATACTGCGGAGGCTAAGTCAAGTAGAAGGAGAAGTAAGATGATAGCTCATCATGTCATTAAAGAGATGCAATTATACACTTTGCAACAAACAAACTTAGCAAATGAATCAAGTTAAGTCTGATTTTCTTTTAAAGACCCCATTAGTTTTTTTGGCTTTAAGTCCTTGTCTGCAAAAGTAACTTTTATAAAGTTTGTTGTCTAGCTGTTAAAATTTACATTTATTCAATCCCTCAAATAGAAAATCACCACTGATTTGCTATTACATTCATATTTTTAACTGTGTTCTAATGCTCAAAATTATGCTTCAAAAAAACATGTAAAAAGAAATATTGGATGCAACCTGAGCAGATCTAAATGTAATACCGTAATCAACAATTTTCATTAAATTTCACATTTCACATTTTTGATGGCATCTATATATATATATATATATATATATATGTATATGTGTGTGTGTGTGTGTGTGTGTGTGTATGATATACCTGGTGGTCTAACATGAGAAGGAGAGTACATTTCACATTCACATCCCCTGGTCTCTTCACCTGAAATCCGTCTGTCTCCTGAGTTGTAGGCATCCTGTGCCACTAAAATATACAGAAAAAGATATGACTACAGATGTAATGGCTGAATTTGCTGTAAGACAGTACATGACGGTGAGTAAATGATGCCAGAATTGTAATGTTATGTTTGATGAGGTCATCATGATCATGAGGATTTAAGTAGATTTACTCATAATGTGGGACATATTAACTCAGACTTGTAATATATAAAATATGAACAAATAACTATAATATTATACCTCCACCAAGTGGTTGTCTGGGCCATAAAGTTCTTTGTCCAGTTCAATAACCAGGCTTTTAAAGAAGGATGAAAACTTTCGTTTCTGTTTCCCAGGCTAAGGAAAAAGACAAAGATAAAGATAACTAAGTAGAGAAAAGGGGAGAGAGAACAAGATCTTTTTTCAGTGCATTCATGCCGTTGATTGATACTGCATTGTTAGGAGCTGACTGCACTTGGGGGTGGTGGGTGGGTGGTTGGGGTTATTTTAGAAGCAGTCACAAACAGCTATTGCACCAGTACATGCTTGCGCAATGCCTTGCCTGTCGCTCCCTTTGCAGTACCACTCAAATTATGACCACTGAGGCAGAAGAAAGTGAAGAAAAACAACGAATCGTTTCCTCTTTTCATGTGGCAGCAGCACAGCCAGAGGTCTTCAGCTGGCAAATATACGCTTAGACATTTTTGGACTAATTTCACAAAATGGGCCAAAGTTTCAATTCCTTTTCCACAGAGTTTGGGAACATGGAACAACTTAAGAGCACATCTGGTTTGAAGGAGTGAGCTGAGGACACGAGCCAGTGCAGTTTAGCTGGCCAAAAGACCAAGAGACTCAAGACTGCCAAATAAAAAGCATTAAGCACAGTCAACTTTATCTAAAGCTGCTACTAGCCGTGAAACACTTTAAATGGAGTTCTTTACTGTGTGACCCTCACCTTGTTTCCCACACATGCAAATAAGCAAACACATAATCAAACTCATTACATACATCCTCCAGGAGTTTGCCTTCCACTCGAAGTTCCCAGGATGCCACTTTTTCAGCCTCCTCCCCTTCTGGCTTGCCAGGCATGTAGGTGTTAGAAATATAGATCCTCAGTTTGCGTTTTTGCTGGAAGAGTAGAACAGAGTATTGAGGTAATAAATAAATAATAAAACTGCTTATTGAAATAAATAGATTTTTACTTTTACTATAAAAACGTGAGTGGTAAAGGACATTCTATCATCATCTACTCAACCTGTGTCACTCCAAGTCATTGGTCATAAAAACTTGGTTTGGTTACCAACATTCTTTAAAATATCTTTATTTGTGTTCCACAGAAGAATGAAAACCACACAGGTTTGCAATGATATGAGGTTGAGTAAATGACAGAATTTTTTTCCGGAGGGGTGTTAACTATAACATAGCCGAACTAAGATTTAATTTCTGAATTACTACACTGCATATACAGTGATGGGTTTTTTGATGGCCTCCTGTATCTCCATTCGTTTGCGAGCAATGGTCTGGTCCAGCTTTCTCTCAAAGGCCAGAAGGTCCATATAAGCCTGAGACTCTGGGACCAGATCCCTGATCTGAAAAACACCAAAATCATGAGAAACTATGTACTTCAGCATCACAAAAACAGACTTATACTATTCTGGTTAAACTCACCCTTTGTGGGAGGACTTTTTCAGCCATCTTACGCCTCTTCACCCTGAAAATGTAGAGCAGATGTGTAAGAAACATGACTCAACACAAACATATTTGAAAATATTATTTCAATTACAGTGTGCAGTTTAAAGTACTGAAGTGTGTGCCACAAATACTCTTAAACAAATATAATTTTGTCCTCAAGTTTTACAATGAAACAATTATTTTTAATAAACATTTAAAAAGTTGGAAATTCTCCATCTTTCTCTTAAGTTTAGATTGAGCTCAAATGCTCAATTATTTTAACTTAGCAGAAATTTTATTAAATATTTTTGTCTAAATTAGTCATGTTTTGTAGCAATTTACTGTTTAAACCAAAGAAAAATATTAAATTAAAAAAATAGTTTCCATTTGGGCCTGCTTATAACCTGTTAAAGTACATTATAAAGGAAAACAGTTGATTCATACAATTCATAAGGAGCCTTATCTTTTAAAATAAAACAAGATTTTGTAGATCACGTGACCCGCTGACAGTGATCCGGTGTCGATAAACCATCCGTTTAAGTTATAGTCTCAGCACAACTCTTTATATTTGTTTCCCTAATTTCGTTTACTTTTCCGTGATGGCTAAACGACAGCTTCTGCCATCCTCTCCGGAGAAAAAACCACAAAAAGAGCCTGCTAATGAGATGCTGCGAGCCATGGTGGCTGAAGAGCTAAAGCTACAGTTCGGCGTCGTTCTGGAAATTTTTAAGGAGGAATTTCAACCGATCGCCGAAAGAATTGGATTTTTAGAGAGAGAGATGAGATTGATCAGTAATAATTTTGACAACATCCAGACAGCTGTTCGGGAAGTTAAGCAAGACTCGGCCGAAGTTAAGCTAACCATAGACACACTTCAAGATAAAATGGCGAGACTTGAAGACAAAAGTCGCCAATGTAACATTTGTCTCGTCGGCCTCGCAGAGGGGGAAGAGGGCAGCGATGCTTTAGGATTCATGCAAACTCAGTTACCAATGTGGATCCCGTCACTTAATAACAGACCAATCGAGATAGACAGGGCACATCGTATCTACACGCGTGACAGCAACAGAAAGGGCCCGCGTACTCTAATCTTCAAATTGCTCCGCTTTCAGGACAGAAACGCTATCCTCAAGGGAGCACGAGCCGCGGGAGAAATAATCCACAAGGGCAAATCGCTTCTCTTCTTTCCCGACTACAGCAACCAAACCGCCATGAAAAGACGCGAGATGAATCAATCTAGAAAAAGGCTTACGCAGCCCGGGATCTCTTCCTTCATGATATATCCCGCCACGATCAAGGTGACGCATCGCGGATCAACCTCTCATCTCCAAACGCCGACTGAAGTCGAGGCTTTTGTTGACCACCTACAGGCACTCGCTACGCCTCAGCCCTTAAGTGACAGCACGCCAGTGGAAAGGTTAATGGATGACAGAGCGTTGTCTCCAGGAGGAGATTTAGGGTGTTTTCACACTTGGGTCCTCTTTAAAAGAACCAAACCCAGACCCCTTTAAGTGGACAAAGAGGTGGACCAAGTGAAAAAGGACCCAGTTCTCTTCATGTTCACACTATCCCTGTTCCTCAGAGAGGACTCGGATCCTTTGTTGGTCCACTTCAGCACCAATGGGGTCTCAGACCTCTTTGTGTTCATAATGTTTCTTTTTGGAACCCAGGTTTCTTGCAGTGCTATGCATTATGGGTAGATCAATAATATGCAAGATGGCTGACCCTAAGCATGTGCTCATTTTCCTGTATGACATGTTTTTAAAATTATAAAAGAGAAATAGAGAACATAATATATTATATACAATTACAATCCATCTAGAACGGGCATTGCCATTGGTCGCCTGGTAAATGCACGGCTGCGTCATATGCCTGGCTCCAAGTGTGCGCGCTGCGCAGAGGCATAATTAATTTTTATTTTGGCCACAGACACAATGTCGGCGAGTTGCATAATACAGTTTGGTTTTACAAAGTTCGTTGGAGTTTTCCCTCTCTTCCATCTGACTTTCCTTCGCTTTTATATAGCTTATAAATGCCCGCGCGCAATTTAATTTCACCGCATGACAGCGCACATGATTAACCGCTCTCTTGTGATGCTCTCTATGCCATTCACACAGAATGTGCTTTTGTGTTGACAAAGATGCGACGCGGGCAGTGAAATAGGAAAACATGCAAGGAGATTGGAGTTAAACATCTTTTAATAACTAGAGCGCCGCGTTTTTAGAAAGCCGTTTCATGCACGAGACACTGCAAGAGACGCGAGCGCAGCAGTCAAACGCGTCCATGTTTACACAGAAAAAACAATGGAAAAGCAGTGTAATCAAATAAATATGATTGTAATATATTTCTGGCGCAATTTCTTCACTTTAACCTGGCATTGCAGAGCGGTCCGGTTAAATCCTGTCTTTCAGTTTTGCTGAAAATTGCACGAACACTTTTGAATTTCTGTGGGTTGTTGACAGTTGTTTTTTTTATATAGTCCTCCTTCCAAATTTGTAGAAGTGCATCCGTTTCCTCGTCTGTCCATAATATCCCTCTCCCAGCAACAGCTGCTGCCATGTTTTGAATAGCGCGATTTGTACGGAGACGCGTAAAGACCAAATTAAAGAAATTTAGCGAATGAAAAAAAACAAAAAAACAAGTGGACCGGGAGCGATTTGTGTTCACATCGCACGTTTTTAGCGAACCATGCCAATATTTCAAAGCGAACCGTGCTCAGACCACCTCCTGAGATGAGTTCGGTTCGTTTCTGAGGGGTCTGAGATCGTTTGGAGTGTTCACATATGGGCCAAAAATCACGCGAACCGCGCTCAGACCCCTGAAAAGGACCAACACCCTTAGACTGATATCACGAATATGCCGAGTACTACTTAGTGTACTCTGATACCGAGTTGGCCTTGAGACTCGGGTGACCTTCTGTTATGCTGGCCATGTATCCAGACAAGATTGTTGTAATGGCAGGTAGGAGAGTTTGTTCTCACTCTACACTTACTGCCTTTCTTTTCCGTTCTTGTTGTTATTCCCTTATAGTTCCAGATGCCATGAACTATCCCCATAGGTCCACTAATTTTAGTTTCTTATTTAGCAAAATGTACAGTAGTTCAATTGAATTATGGCTCTCAATATAATGTCTTGGAATGTCAATGGTTTAAACGGCGCCATTAAGAGAACCAAATGTTTGGATTAAGATCTAAAAGGGTTTCTGTCGCACTAATTCAAGAATCTCATTTGAAAACTTGTGATGTACATCAATTTCAAAATAGGTATTACAAATTAGTTTATTTTTCTTCCTCTGATAAGAAATCTAAAGGGGTTTTGATATTAATGGCTCGGCGTCTTCCCTTTTCCATACATTGCACTAGGAGTGATGCAGATGGTTGCATTACTTGCATACTTGGTACATGGTCCAATATCAAATGCGCCTTTGTTTCAGTTTATGCTCCCAACGAATATGATAGTGTGTTTTACCAACAGCTCGTCAGCATTTTACTAAGTCTGAATGATTATCACCTTGTCATAGGAGGCGACTTCAATGCTGTGCATAATCCCATACTTGATAGGTCTCA